>NC_136065.1:291906738-292572583 GCF_964261635.1 Lissotriton helveticus
TGAAAAAATACATGAAATTGATAGAGCAAATAAAAAAAGGCTTAAGCAGTGGTTGATAATGGTATGGCTACATTATCCATTAGGATATATTCTTTAGGCAACATTGTGTCATCTGCTACTGACATCATACAGAGTAGCATGTCCTTTTACAACATAGGCAATCACAGCTTAGGTCTAATATGCTAATAAGTTGGGCTCTACAGACTTTACTCACTGGTTGTGTTCCATGGAAGCACTTAAATGCTGATAGCTTGTTTTTACCATGCAACTTAACAAAAGAACAGACCACCATGGCTTGAAAATTCACAACATACACTATGTAACACACAGACAATTTAGAGAAGTACCATTTACTGTTGCAGAGGTACCTTCAGCAGATTGGATAATACACAGGTTTTTTTCTCTACCAATTTCAACTTTTCACTTAAAATCCTGCTTTCGGCGTCGTCAAGTAGGCAGATATGAAGCGCTAGGGGAGGGGCTTGTACATGAGACTTGGATCCTACCTTTCAATTATCATTATAGGAATGGTGTAACTGAGGTTTTTCTTAGCAGTACTGACTGTGAGAATACTTTAGACATTTCTCTAGTTTCAGGGAGGTAACACTCTGCGGCACATGCAATGTATCCAAGGCAAACTTGTTGTGTTATCTGAAAGGTTCTCCAGCTATTATAATTCTATCAGAGTCCAGAATGCTTTGGATGTTGAGTGATCAAGTTTGCTGCAGAATGAAGCCGGGAATACCATATCTGGTAATGGTTTCTGCAGTGCTTTTTCCACCTGCTCGTACAGTTAGGGATACAACAATTTAGCCTACGATTAACATTTTGTATGTGAACTTTAATGCTTAAGCAGACTGAAAGCCTTATTGTTTCAGAAGGATGTAGTCTTAACATCTGCACAGGTGTCAGGATTCCTGCCACAGCCCACTTCACTTGACTATCACAATATACCGGCATGACTCAAATGATTACCCCCAACACTTATGAATGAATAAACGGTTTGTACCCTGACTTTTGACCACATTACATGCTGTTAGTAATTGCTAGTAGCTGCTGGTGTTCCCTGGTTTCTCTGAAAAAATGTAATAGTTTTACAAATGTTTTACCATGCATATGCAAGGTCGGGTTTGATGCGCCACGGAAATATCTAGAAATCCACCAGAATAAGCATCAAACAACCGGCATAGATGACCTCAACATGAACCTTCTGAAAGACAGCCCTGATCAAATTAATCCCCTGTACCTGTTCCTTGCTATAAGCGATTAGAATGCGACCTTTGTAAACATTTCAAAACACATTCTAGAAGACAGCCTCATCTAATTAATCATTTTCACCTGTTCCTTGCTATAAGCTATTAGAATGCGACCTTTGGGAACATTCTGAAGCACATTCTGAAAAGCAGCCTGAACAAGTTAATTATCTGCACCTATTCCTTGTTACAAACAATTGGAATGTGGCCTTTATTAACGCTCTAAAGCAGTCTTATTTGAAGACCATCCACAAACCTCCCCTTCGCTTAGCCTATTTGCCTGCCACTTACCTGTTTCCCGGTTTCCAGGACTCTGCCTTACCTTGTTCCTTCCACTTTGACCTCACCGCAAAGGATGACTTGCATCAGTCTAACACCTGGATGGAAAAATAAGAAGGAAAGAAGAGACACATTCACAGACTTGATTTCGCTACACGCTGAGCTCAGTCACAACATCGTGCTCGCAGACTAGGTAACCAGTGTTTTTGTTCAACTTGTACTTTCTGTTGGCAGGGCTCTGCCAGAAAAGACTTGGGTGAAGCTAACCCCATCAAAATAAGCCACATCATGTTTTGACTCCACATGCTCTCTCCATCCCAACCCCCTTCCCACTGGTATTTGCCACCGGAGCAGCGTCTCCTTTTGTACACTGATGGCAAGTCTAGAGGGGATTCAGGAACTAGCATCGCCGCATCATCGGCATCACCTGTGATCCAGGTAGGTGGCTTCTGACAACTGAAAATGTTTGATCTTCAAGTTGCATGGTCTTCTTCTGAGATTCAGTCATTACTTCACACTAATTTCCCACACCATTTCAGGGAGCTGGTGCACCAAATGTTTAACATTTCAACACTGCAGGGGTAGCACACTTTTTTTAAACAATAGGCTCTGAGTTGGTAAGTACCTTCCAGATAGTCGTCGGAGTTATTCCATCTTTCATACAGTCCTGGTTGTCAGAATCCTAGCTTTATTTTATTTGCTCTGCACTGAATGTTTTGTCACACTGCCAAATGGGGATGGCACTGCCACATGTGCTACTATGTCATGAGAGAATGATACAGTCCGTTGGCTAAGCATGGGCAAAAAATCCGTTCCGCTCGCGGATTTTGCGGATTTTCGGCAAATTCGCGATCCGCGAATTCCCGCGAATTTGCCGAAAATCCACGAATCCGCGAGCGGAACGGATCCGGGGGACAAAAGTTCAAGCTTCAAGCTTGTAACTATTTTAGAATGGCGCCGGCAAGCTGCCAGCACCATTCTAAAATAGTTACTAAGTTAGCTTCAACAGGAAGCACTAATAGATAAAATGCAGGTGCTCGAGCACCTGCTTTATTTTATCTATTAGTGCTTCCTGATGAAGCTAACTTAGTAACTATTTTAGAATGGCGCTGGCAGCTTGCCGGCGCCATTCTAAAATAAAACAGGAGTGGGGCAGAGGGCAGAAGGTCACAGAGTGGGGCAGAGGGCAGAAGGGCACAACAACAAGTGGGGCAGAGGGCAGAATGGCACAAAAACGAGTGGGGCAAGGGGCACAAGGGCACAACAACGAGTGGGGCAGAGGGCAGAATGGCACAAAAACTAGTGGGGCAAGGGGCACAAGGGCACAACAACGAGTGGGGCAGAGGGCAGAATGGCACAAAAACGAGTGGGGCAAGGGGCACAAGGGCACAAAAACGAGTGGGGCAAGGGGCATAAGGGCACAACAACGAGTGGGGCAGATGGCAGAATGGCACAAAAACGAGTGGGCAAGGGGCACAAGGGCACAACAACGAGTGGGGCAGAGGGCAGAATGGCACAAAAACTAGTGGGGCAAGGAGCACAAGGGCACAACAACGAGTGGGGCAGAGGGCAGAATGGCACAAAAACAAGTGGGGCAAGGGGCACAAGGGCACAACAAGTGGGGCAGAGGGCAGAATGGCACAAAAACGAGTGGGGCAAGGGGCACAAGGGCACAACAACGAGTGGGGCAGAGGGCAGAATGGCACAAAAACGAGTGGGGCAAGGGGCACAAGGGCACAACAACGAGTGGGGCAGAGGGTAGAATGGCACAAAAATGAGTGGGCAAGGGGCACAAGGGCACAACAATGATTGGGGCAGAGGGCAGAATGGCACAAAACGAGTGGGGCAAGGGGCACAAGGGCACAACAACGAGTGGGCCAGAGGGCAGAATGGCACAAAAACGAGTGGGGCAAGGGGCACAAGGGCACAACAACGAGTGGGGTAAGGGGCACAAGGGCACAACAACGAGTGGGGCAGAGGGCAGAATGGCACAAAAACGAGTGGGGCAAGGGGCACAAGGGCACAACAACGATTGGGGCAGAGGGCAAAATGGCACAAAAACGAGTGGGGCAAGGAGCACAAGGACACAACAACGAGTGGGGCAGAGGGCAGAATGGCACAAAAACAAGTGGGGCAAGGGGCACAAGGGCACAACAACGAGTGGGGCAGAGGGCAGAATGGCACAACAACGAGTGGGGCAGAGGGCAGAATGGCACAAAAACGAGTGGGGCAAGGGGCACAAGGGCACATCAACGAGTGGGGCAGAGGGCAGAATGGCACAAACACGAGTGGGGCAAGGGGCACAAGGGCACAACAACAATTGGGGTAGAGGGCAGAATGGCACAAAAACGAGTGGGGCAAGGGGCACAAGGGCACAACAACGAGTGGTGTAGAGGGCAGAATGGCACAAAAACGAGTGGGTCAAGGGGCACAAGGGCACAACAACGATTGGGGCAGAGGGCAGAATGGCACAAAAATGAGTGGGGCAAGGGGCACAAGGGCACAACAACGAGTGGGGCAGAGGGCAGAATGGCACAAAAACGAGTGGGGCAAGGGGCACAAGGGCACAACAACGAGTGGGGCAGAGGGCAGTATGGCACAAAAACGAGTGGGGCAAGGGGCACAAGGGCACAACAACGAGTGGGGCAGAGGGCAGAATGGCACAAAAACGAGTGGGGCAAGGGGCACAAGGGCACAACAACGAGTGGGGCAGAGGGCAGAATGGCACAAAAACGAGTGGGGCAAGGGGCACAAGGGCACAACAACGAGTGGGGCAGAGGGCAGTATGGCACAAAAACAAGTGGGGCAAGGGGCACAAGGGCACAACAACGAGTGGGGCAGAGGGCAGAATGGCACAAAAACGAGTGGAGCAAGGGGCACAAGGGCACAACAACGAGTGGGGCAGAGGGCAAAATGGCACAAAAACGAGTGGGGCAAGGGGCACAAGGGCACAAAAACGATTGGGGCAGAGGGCAGAATGTCACAAAAAAAACGAGAGGGTGGCAGTGATGAACCAGAGGGCGCATCGCGGTCTCGCACAAAAAAAAACCCCGCGAACATGCAAAGCACCCCGCGAACACGCCAAGAGCCCCGCGAACACGCAAAAATAAAAAAAACGCAAATTCGCACAAATTCGCGAATTTTGCAGATCGCGAATTCGCAATCCGCAAATTCGCGGATCGCGAATTCGAAAAATTCGCCCATGCTTACCGTTGGCACACCCTTGCTCCATGAAATAAATGAAAACCAGTTCTTGTCCTTTCGGCTTTTCTGGCTACACTGCATGCAGCTGTATTCCAATGTCAATGGTGCACTTTTGAGTGTGCCCTGGATATATGCTTGGGAATGCAACCAGTCTAATCTACAGGCAAAGAACTGCTGGTAGGTCCCTTCAAAACTCAGGTGCAAAGATGCCCTGTGCAATTTGCCATTGCTTTAAAATGCATATTTTGAGCCTTCCTGTGATGCTTCAGCCCCTGGTGATTTGGATCTGGGTTCATCCTCAGCGGATGCACTACTGGCCGTTACACGTAGAGGGGTGGATTTGAACATGTATGTTCCTTGGAACTAGGAAAAGGCATGCCACCACAAACATTTGTCTGTGGTAGTTGGGAACAGCAATGTTTTTTCTACTTCTCGTAACATTTTAACAATCTGGCAGTTTCGAGCAGTGATGCTTTTTTATTTTGACCATGTTTTTACTTGCTAAAATGCTTTTAAATGCAGTCTTTTTTATTTGCCTTTTTTCTACTGACTTTAAATACAGTTTGGCATTATCTATGCTTATATTATTAAAGAGCACAGTGTATATATGATTTTAGATTTTTAATACATGGTTAAATCTATACTTTTTAGCAAGCTCTAAGGAGTGGGAGTTCTGTGATGCCATTAGGCCCAAGCAGGAACACCACCATTTTACATGTTCACATTTAAATTTGGTATCTTTTCTTGAACGTTGACATTTAACATACTTTTGCTTGCTTGCTTGTATACTATGTTACTGGCATCTTTCAGTGATGCCAATGGTGTGAAAAGTGCAATTTCAACTAAAATGCCCCAAACAGTTTACAAATAGCAGCAATTTTAAAAGTACATTCAGGGTTCACTCATTCAGAATAGGAAAAGCAAAGCAAGTTTGAGCGCAGAAAACAATTCCTATACCTGGAACGTCCACGTCGCTGCGGGCATTTCAAGGCTGTGAGCTCCTTCAGGCTCCGCCCCCACAATCAGGATTGGTTCCCCTGTCCAAAAGTGACCAATACTATGGGGCCCATTATAATGTCGGGCGGATTGCCCCCGCCAGACTGGCGGTAGCCACCCCCGGCCTGGCGGGGACAATCCGCCCGACATCCTCTCCAGAATTCCCCCCCACCATATTAGAATGGCGGGGGGGGGGGACCGCGGCAGATGGAAAGACCGTCCGCCGCTTTTCCGCAGCGGTCGCCTTGCGGCCATGGCGGAAAATGTTTAATATGGTGGCGGTGTCTATTAGACACCGCCAGCCATATTAGCATGGGCTTTTAGACATGCCTTTCAGGCATGCGGTCTTCACTTTGGGGCCCCCTGCGGGCCCCCAGAGTGAAGGAGGGGTGGGGATTGCACACGGGGGGTACCTGTGGTACCCCCCTTCATTTGCATAAACAAAGCGGCAGGCACCGCACGGTGTCTGCCGCTTTGTTTATGCAAATGCTGTAATGCATTTTTAGCATTGTGGCGGGCGGTGCTGAGAGCACCGCCCGCCACAATGCTAAAAATGCAGGATGTGCCCGCCACTGTGACGGGCACATCCTAATACCCCCTACGGGACCCCCACCATTATGGCGGGTGGTCCCGAATTCCGATAGGACGGCGGGCGGACTAAGTCCTATGTTACTAGTCTCTTTCAGTGACACAATAGGTGTGCAAAGTGCAACTTCAACTAAAATATAGCAAAGAGTTTAAAAATAGCAGCAATTTTAAAAGTACCATCAGGATTTACTCATTCAGAATAATAAAAGCAAAGCAGATTTGTGCGCAGGACACAATCACTATACCTATTCCTGCCTTTGTTAATGTGAGCAGTATGTCAGGGTCACTGAGGTCTTCAAGAAGTATGTAAGCCATGGCCTGTGCCCTGCTCCTTCCTTACGATCCTGGTCAATGGTTAAAGTTTAATCATCTTTGCACAGTATTGAGTAGAGCAAGATCTTCACAGCCTTTCTGGATTGCAGGTGTTTTTCAATGATTCTTTAGATATCAACAATTTCATTGGCATTTCATATAATTTCACATCTGAAAACTGTGATGTATCATTGTGCCAAAAAGCCAATCATTTATAACCATCAAGTAGGGGCTACGCTAATGCATCTGCAGGTCTGTCATTCTCAGACCGTCATCAAACCTGCATTTGCAACATTTGGTCAAGACTTGGAAGATACCATTTTAGATTAGTACAGTCCTGCTGATATTAGAAAGGGGTGAGGACCCCAGTGATCTAAGTCACTCCTCAGTCACTATAACAAGGGTGATACATTTCTTGATCTTGAACAATGCTAGAACATTTCTGTTCTAATGATGTCCACCTCAAAGTATTGGAAGCCTTGCATCTCAACATGCATCTCCGGCTCCCACTTGGTAGCTTTCTGAGCCCTTCACTCCAGAGATACAATTAATTTAATCAAATTGATGTAAAAATCCAACTACATCCCAATGCGCTGTTGTTTGGACAAATATTGAATAAAAAATATCATGATCCATAACTACTGTGATATCAAAAATATCATGGACAGGACTATCGAAGGTAAGAATATCGTTTTGTCTGTTGTTTTAAATATTATTGTAAAATATATATTTTAAAAAATATAGTCGTATGTTGTATCATTTTTATGGGTTAATTTAGTAGTGATTTTATGTCAGTTTTTAATGTTATTTTATGTTGATTTTGAGTTAAACATGTTTTGTCATTTTTCTACTAATTTAAAATGATTACAATGAATATTTCATTTTAAGTTTGACTAATATTTTTAGTTAATGTACATGTAATTATGTTATAGGAGCGGTATGTTGGGTTTTTAGGGGGAAAAGGTGGGAAGATAATTAAAATATGTCAAAATTAATTTTCTCGTGTATTACTGTTTATTTAATATATTTAAAAGTATTGATTTTTTTTACTTTTAACATGGATGACTTCATTTTTAAAATGTTAAATATTTTTTTATTTTATATGTTTGGATTTTTCTAAGTTTATATTAAAATGTTAGTATATATGTAAGTTTTGTAAATTGTTTTAATTTTAATTTGTGTGTATGCAATTTAATAATTTTGGAGAATTTATTACAAAATGTGTAATATTTTTACATTTACTAGAACAGTTTTTTGCTAATTGTATGATTGAATAGTAAGATCGAATTGCACCTTTTCTCTATCTAGATTCCTAGCTTTATCCAAGGCCCCATGTATCGTTTTTAATGGATAGCCCCTTTGTATAAAATGACTGGTTCTACTCTATTGTATTCTTCTGAATTGCTGCTATTCCTATGTGCCATACAAAACTCACCAAAAGGAATACTCCTGATGAGTGGCATAGGGTGAGCGCTCCCCACATGCAAAATTGTATTCCCAGCTGTGGGCTTACGAAAGATAGTAATTTCCAATTTGTCCCCCTTAGGTTTTATTCTGATATCTAAGAATTCTATTGAGGTCTTTCTGTAGTGTCCCACACATTTTAGATTGAGATTATTAGCATTAAGGTCATTGATAAATAAATCAATATTAGTTTCCGTGTCCTGCCACAGCACGAAAATATCATCACTAAACCTTACCGACAGTAAGACACTATCAGTCCAGTGTTCCAGTGCCAGACCACCGAGCATCTGCTCATCCCACCAGCCAAGATGTAAATTAGCATAACTGGGGGAGAAGCAGGTGCCCATGGGCGTTCCTTGTTCTTGCTGGAACAACTCGTTACTAAACATAAAAATGTTTTTTGTAAGGCACCATTCCATCATTTCTAATAGCATTCTGTTATGGTTTAAAAATTTCATTGGTCTCATCTTAAAAAAAATTTCAGTTGCCCTTAGTCCATCAGTATGTCTTATACTCGTATAGAGTGTGGCAATATCAAGAGTTAATGAAACCATAGACTCATCCCAGCGTACATCATAGATATGTTTAAAAAAATCCGTAGAGTCTTTTATATACGATGTTAAAGATCTCACAACAGGATTTAGAAAGTAGTTGATATATTTGGAGACATTTTTGAACAGACCATCACATGATGATATTACGGGTCTCCCTGGTGGATTCATAGTACTTTTATGCACTTTAGGCATCATATAAAAGACTAGTATAGCTGAATTTACTTGTTTTATGAGCATGAACTCATCCCAACTCAAAAGATCTTGTTTCCAATATTCTAGTCTCTCAAAAAATTGATCTTTCACCATCTCATACTCTTTCATTTCAATCCGTTTGTAACATTCATTATTATTTAATTGTACATTTCATGCCCCCAGAGCCCGACACTCCCTCCTTTATCTGAAGTTTCACCAGCACTCCATCTACATTCTGGATTCTTTTTATAACTTTCTGGATTTGTACTTGTTGGGGAATTATCTTTTTCTTTTGATTTGCCATTCTATACTACATTTGTCTTAAATCCATTGACACGTTGTCAGAAGAAATATCCAGATTGTCCCACACCCTTTGAGGTATAAAACAAGACCGTGGGCGAAACAGAGTATGATTTTCCTTTTCCAGGTGTAAATTCAGGGAGCAAATTTCATCACTTGTACCGAGGAGACCATCCTCTAATGGTCCCCCTTCATTGTTTTCACCATAAAGTGACCACAGGTCTTCTAGGATGGGTATATCTGTAACTGTTAAATTTACTTGTTCACCGGGACGAATGTCATTGGGTGGAGGTGTTAAGGATACTTGGAGATTTGTGTTACTATGTATTTTAGACAATTTAAGATTACGAACAAACTTGCAAAAGTCCATTCTACTGTCTACTACACATTGTGGCAACAGGTTAGCATTTTTTAGCACCACTGATCTATGTATTACAATGCTCTGAGGACAGGGATGTGTGACATCTTACCACGGTTGTCTTTCTTCTGTATCAATAAACCTTAAAAATACCCTTGCCATCCAAAAACCCATACCCACCCTAAAAATACCATTGCCACCCAAAAACCCACACCCACCCTAAACCCTAAAATATCCTTCCCACCTCAAAACCCACACCCATCCAAAACCCTAAAACTACAGTTGTCACACACGTTATAGTTAGGAATTAGCATTTAAAAAACCTTGCAAATTCATTGAAAAAACCATAGGTTTCACACGTTATAGTTAGCTGGACATTTCACTCATACAAAACCTTTGAAATTCCCCCGTTATAGGGGTCGATTATGATGGCAGAGAATCCGCATCCTCTGGGCCGGTGGAAGCCACCGCCGGCCCGAAGGATGCGGATTCACCGCCGCGGTGACAGAAAACACACACCGCCAGATTAGGATGGCGGTGGGATGGCGTTGGGAACAGCGGTGGATGGCAGTTCCGTCCGCCGCTGATCCGCGGGATGATGAGCGCTATTTGGTGGCGGTGTCTGCAAGACACCGTCAGCCAAATTAGGATGTGTGGTGAAACATGCTTTTCCGCGGCGGCTTTTCCGCCGTGGAAAAGCATGTGGAACTTTGCTTCTGAGGGACCCTTGCGGGCCCCCAGGGTGAAGGGGGGGGGTGCACATGTGGGGTACCTATGGTACCCCCCTGAATTTAAATGCACAAAGCGGCAGGCACCGCGCGGTGCCTGCCGCGTTGTGCATGTAAATGCAAATCATGCATTTTTAACCTCGCGGCGGGTGCTGCTTCAAGCACACCCGCCACAAGGTTAAAGATACGGGATGTGACCGCCAGGGTGGCGGTCACATCCTAATTGCAATGGAGGGACCGCCACTGCCCTTGCGGACGGTCCCTCCACCTCGGGGGTGGCGAACGGACGCAGGTCCGTCCGCCATCCTAATAGGCCTCATAGTGAGTTCAGCTAACTATAACTCGCATGCCCGCAATGCACTGCTGATGACGTCACATATTACATCACTCATGACATGGTCAGTGACATCACTCATGACATCACTGATGACATCTCAAATGACATCACTGATGACATCATTGATGACCGTAGGCCGTACGCACCATAGACCCTCATACAAAACAGAATAAAACCTCGAAGAAAGAAAATAAACGATTACACAAGACTATTAATCCCTGAAAAAAAATATATTAAAAAAAAGGAAGACTCAAACCACGGTTTAAGCTATATTCTGAGGAGTCCAATATAGTACACTGTTGTTTCACTGTGTATTGTCTCACTGTTTTTTGTATTGTTAGCACATTAGTTATGAAAGTCTGAATTTGTGTGAATGATGGTATGAGTGAAAGTAATTGCATACAGATTGTCTAGGGATTCCTGGTTAGCAATGTCTAAGCTCTGTATTTTAATTAGATGTACAAAAGTGATCATGTGATTGTATCATAATGTTGACAATATAATTACTAAAACATGAAAAAATAATTTGTTAAAAAGTTAAATAAATGAAAATAACTAATACTATGTCTAAGTAAATGATTCTATGTACCCTGCTGCATCCTTTATGAAAATTGTGAACAGACTTAAATGCCACTATGCAAAGATAGATAAGTCAGAATAGAGGTCCTCCCCTTTTATTGTTGATCACTGATGACATCATCCAGTGAATGTGTGTCTTTCTGAAAAAGAAATATTTTTTATATATGTATATCTAAAGGTCGATGGAAAAATGAATGGGTAAATAAGTGTCTAAATGGATGTTTCTTTGGGTAAAATTGATTGTATAACTGACTTATTAAGTGTATCTTAGTGAATACATGTATTAGCGAGCAATGTTTAAATATGTAAATATCTGTATAAGTGTCTCACTTTGTCTATAAGTGGCTGCATGGGTTGGTGAGTAGCTACATGAGTGTCTATATGGGTTATTAGTTGGTTTTTTGAGTATCAGTACGGGTGTCTGTATGGTTTGGTGGGGGGTATTACTTAGTACACAGATGCATGAATGACTGACTCACTGTATGTGTTTTGAAGACAGCATGTGTGCAGGACTGTATGGGTGGATGAGTTTGTGTATGGGTGTGTTAGTGAGTGAATGACTGTCTCAATAATATATTTATGAGTAACTACATAGGTTTTAAACTAGTATATGTGAGTATTGATGTATATAAGTGAGTATATGTGAGAGTGAGAGATTGGAAGAGTTCCTGTATAAATAAGTATGTGTTTCTATAAGTGATTGTTTAAGAGAGTAAGTATGTGTACGTTTCTGTAGAAGTATATATAGTGGTGTGTGTATAGCTCTATATGCAAGTAAATGGATGTTTGATAGTTTATTTGCATGTGTGAGTATGTGTGTGAGTAACTCTATGGATGAGTATCAGTGTGCAACAGAATGTATAGGTGTATGAGTACATATAATGAGTGAGTACATGTATGAGTGACTATATAGAACTGTTGGTGAATGAGTGGATGTGTATGTAGATGTTGGAATTACCTAATAGGTCCATTTTTAAAAAAATGTTAGTTTCTATTTTTGAATGTGTGTATCAAAGGTTATATTAGGATGAGAGGAGGTCTGCTACTCTTTCACACATTCAGTGGATGATGTAATCAGTGATGTCATTTGAGATGTCATCAGTGATGTCATGAGTGATGTCACTGACCATGTCATGAGTGATGTATTATGTGACGTCATCAGCAGTGCATTGCGGGCGCGCGAGTTATAGTTAGCTGAACTAACTATAACGGGGAAATTTCAAAGGTTTTGTATGAGTGAAATGTTCAGCTAACTATAACATGTGTGAAACCTATGTTTTTTTCAATGAATTTGCAAGGTTTTTTAAATGCTAATTCCTAACTATAACGTGTGTGAAACCTATGTTTTTTTCAGTGAATTTGCAAGGTTTTTTAAATGCTAATTCCTAACTATAACGTGTGGGAAACCTATAGTTTTTTCAGTGAATTTCAAAGGTTTTGTAAATGATAATTATTAAATGTATTAATTATTATATTTCTTTCTTTTTATACTAATTTCTTAAATTTTTATTATAAATATTTACATTTATTTTATTTTTAAAATTATATTTGACATTCTTAATGTAAAATAATAACAAAACTAAATTCAAAAATATTTTTTTATTCATTAAATTTTTAAATAGTATATTAAAATTAAATTCTATATACTTCCTTTTTTATTGTTTTTTTTGTGATCGTACGGTACGCGTACTCTGATTGCACGATACTTTGTACAGCAAATCGTACTCTGCACGTCCCGCGCATACGTTACGAATGCGCTTTGACGTTACGCATCACATCAACGCTTCCGTGTGACGTCATGTACGGCACCGTGTGCACCTACGGTGCAAAAGTTTCTAATTGTTTAAAATCATATATTAATGTATTTAATGTACATACTAAGGGAAGGCATTTTCTGGGATAATAATGAAAATACTTTTTTAAACTTTTAATAAGTGTATATTACTTTTGAAAGCAATTACGAAAATCGCAACAGTACGTCGTACATACTCACAGTGTAAACGCACCGTAAGCGTACGCAAAGCCATGCGACCATAAATGGAAAGTTTTGATTGGTTATAATACTTCCTATTTCAATTGTTGAAAGACCCTTCCCATTTTGATCATTCTACTTGGACTTTCTCAGGAGAAGCATCTATGTTGTGGAGCTGTAGTCCTTTAGAACCAAACTATACAATGGCTGCTCTTTTTGAGACTTCATCAGAACATTCCTCTGAGGAAGAATTTGTTGCTGAGCAACCTCAGAAAAAGAGAAAAGAAGCTTTCATTTGGAAGTTTTTACATATCTGAGGGACAGAAAAAAGTCAATGCACCGAAAGTAACTTGCAAGATCTGTGAGGTTACTCTTTCCAGGGGTGATCCCACTAAAACGTGCTCTTTCGGTACAGCCAGCATGGTACGCCATGTCAAAAATTTGCATCCAAATAACTATGCATGGATGGCAACACAAAGGTTGCAGGAGAATCCTAGTACCTCAACTGCACCACCACCTCCTTCGAGCAGTCCGCATCCTATTATTGTGCCACAGTTTGCGGATCTGAAATTTCATTGTAAATATTGCAACAAATTACTTTTTTACGGTGAGCAGTCTATTGATCTCATTGTGAAGAGGAAAGAAGAGCACTGTTGTCCAAAACATTATTTTTTTTTTTACTTTTTTGTTCCTGTTCCACAGTTTTTTTGTTTCCATTTTCGTTTTTTTTTTAACTTGTTGAAAAAATACAAAAAAAAAGAAAACTAAAAAGACAAACAAAAACAGTTCTTTTCAAAACTACCTTCACTGGCCAAAGAAAGAACTATATTTCTAAGTTAGTGTGTAAAAGTTTGTCAAAATGAATGTGTAGTTCATAAATGAATGAATTAATACATTAGTACTGTTTGGTGAATGTGAAAGTGCCAAGTGAGAGTGAAAGTGAGAGTGTCTGGCTGAATGTATAGCAGCTTCACTTTTAGAACAGTATATACATGAGCACATGCTGCTGAATGACTCACTACAACATTGAAACAGTAGTGTGAGAGTGTTTGGTGAAAGTCTAATGATACAGACTGGGCAATAGAAGCTATAAAAGACAAGTTTGCCGGTGCATAAAAAAAATACATATGTAGTCTGTAAGGGTTTGAAGCAGTCTATACCCTTTGTCCCACTTTGCACCATGAGTACTTGGGTACTAGCTGAATGGTTACAATTCTGGAATCAGAGTTTCTCAAAACATTATTATTATATAATAATAAATGTATTCTTGTAACATTTCATAATTTAATACAGCTTCTAAAATAATTTCATCAGGTATTTCATTTTCCTGGTTATCAATTTCAAAAGTCATCTGATGAATCTCAATCTCATCTAATGCTTCCACAAAAGCATCATCCAAGGTTTCATCAAGAAAATCACAGCTGATATCTCCAGCATTCATTTCTTCCACTTCATTAACATTGCTCGTAAAAGATATGTTCATCTCTTCTACGACAGTGTTAGTATTTTCAAAATCGTGTTCCATATTGTTTTCTTGATTTTCCATTGTGAATTTGTTATGCTGAGGTCCTTCTACAAAAACATAAACAATTCATTTTATCATTTTTACTAATAAAGAATACAAAACTAGGTATATCAACTAATTTGCCCTTTAAAAAATATTATATACATACCATTCTCAACTACTTTATAACATTATATAATTATAATTATTTACATGAACGTTCAGTTTTAAAATGTCTTAAATTATCAAACCAGTCACTCCTTATCACTATCGGAAAAAACCCAGGCTGTTATAAAAAAATGCAGTAATAAAAAAAGTACAATATGTCTTTTCACCTTACCTGGTCCAAACTATTAGATGTGTTGTAGTAAAATGCACCCAATACTGGAACACTCAACATATTTATATTTTAAGTTTTTCAAATGTGTATAAAAGATACAAACCATCTTTTGCCCAACCTCCGTCCGACTGATCATCAATGTCCCCTGCCGCAGGCACATCCCCCACCACCTGAGAGACCTACACTGGCTGCACCTCAACAAGAGGGTGACCTTCAAGCTGCTCACCCTCATTTACAAAGTACTCTACAACACCAGTCCAACCAACCTTAACAGCAGTAATCCTGAAAGGCCAAATTTTGTTCTTAAAACTTTGGCTTTAAACATATTAGGTAAGAATTTGGTATCTCTTTAGGCAAACGTGGTTTAAAAACCAATTGACTATCATTACAATGTATCCAACCTTTCAGACATTTTAAATAAACAGTGTAATGTCCAGATGTTGTAGAAGGTCCATCATGGAAAAAAATTGCAACAGCTACAAAAGTTCTTCCTGATATTGATACTTGACCAGCTACAACATTTTTAATTAAAGTTTCCAATTTTCTTCCATCAGCTCTACAACGTTGCAGCATTAAAATGACATACTGTCTGTAGGAAGGTGGATACCTGACTATGGTTACCCCAGATTTTTTGCCTTGTGTTTAGCTGGTTTTCGACTTAGTTGGCCTGGGATCCTGCTAATCAGGGCCCCAGGCTATCTGCTCTCTCTTTAAATGGACTCCGTGTACTATAGGTACATCACCAATTTGGTACTGGACACCTTATCAGCCCCTGTACAGTGCACTATAGGTGCCCAGGGCATAGGTGCATCCAAGGCCACCAGGGGCTGCAGCATATCTTTTGCCACCCCTGGCTGGTACTTAAATCGACCCAACTGGCTGTTCACATAGCTGGGGCAAGGTGGTGTACTCACCCCTTGCTTAGATATAGTATACCTATGTCTAAACCTATATCTGGACACATAGACACCTATAAGTCACTCCTATGGCAGGCCTTTACAATCCTGGAGGCAGAGTGCTTGGTTTTATGTGAGATGGTGCTCTAGCATGAGCTGAGCCTGTCTGCAGTGTTCGGAACCATTTCCTTCCTGCTGTTCCAGTGATACTGCCATACCATATACTCTTAAGTGCATTATAATCCTCGCGGTTAATGCTAACTTTGGTTTGGCTTTATCAAAACATGTCGTGTTTGGTGTCATACACTTTGGAATACTACCCCCTCGCCAGTTCTGGCGACGTGGGTAGCATTCCACCCTTCTAGACGGAGAAGACATGTTACTTTACTTTAAACGCGGTTAATCCTAACCAGGGCCTCAGCATCACAAAATGGATACTGCTGCCCCGACACAAGTCTGACCACCTGCTGCTGACCGAACCTTGGCAGGGGAGGCCTGGACAAAGGGTTTCCTGTCACAGGGAGGTGCTACACCACCCCAAACAGGAGATAGTGGATTGGAGCAGGGAGGGTTGAAAGAAACTAGACACTGCCTGGGGCGCACAAGGTGTCCCAGGCAAAATCCAGTCAAACCGGTTCTGGGGCATTCCAGCCCCAGTCCTGGCATGAAACTGGACAAAGGGAAAGGGGTGTAACCACCCCCTTCCTGGGTCCCACCCATAGGAGGGACCTAGCAGGTAATCCAGCCCCTTGATTTGGAATAAAGGTAGGAGCTGTGCAGATGCACATCAGATTATCCTGACTGAAACTTATGAAACGAAACTCTGGACCCTTCAAAATCCCACTCGACGTGGAAGACTGAAGAATCTCCCTTGTGGTCAAGGAGTGACCATCCTGTGCAAACAGGTACCATCCAGCACCTCAACATTTGCTTTGTTGCAGTTCCCGCCAGAACTCGGGCAACAGAGATCAACAAGACCCAGCGTGCCTGCCTTCTAACAGCCCGATCCACAGTCCCTGCAGAGCTGAGACCCGTGGAGGCGACCTGAAGCGTGGGGCCGGCCATCTTGGAAAAACTATGAAACGCTGACCGTGCAGCATCCGAGGCTCCCTCGATGCTGTGCATTGAAGTTTGAGAAGTTCCAACCCCGAGCAGCTTTTGCACTGAAGCTCACCACTCCACACTCATCGAGTACTGCGTGGGGCCCTTTTGCATTTTCCTGCTTGACGCATTGGTCCGGTCGCTTGCCCGTTGGCTAGTGGCCCCAGTACCGACGAACCTTTGAATTTGCTCTGCTAGTCTGGTTGCTCCAGGTTGGCCCTCGCTCCCCTGAAAAGGAGCACCCCTCAGACCTTGCTGGTCCGAGTAAGAAGCGATCTTTGAATCCTGCGTGGGTTGCATTTGCTAAGGCCTGTTGACTCCGATCTGGAAGCCGACACTGCCAACAGTGAGAGCCTTTGTGGGACAGCTTGTGATTCACGCCAGGACATCCTCGGTACCCCAGAGACCACGTGGCAGCGGAGACAAGCTTCACAACAACCACCTGATTGCGCCCGACATCGCCTGGTTCCTTCCTGGTCACTGGCTAGTGACCCAGATCTGTCCCCTCTGCTTTCAGGTACTCTACATCTTCGATCCACCCTTGGATCACACCGGACACTTCTCTTCTGGACGCCTGCAGCATCTCCATCTCCAGGCACCATAGAACTGCGTAATGAAACCGGACACATCTTTGCACCTGTGCACCCGCTTCCTGTGGGTGAGGTAACTCTTGAACGCCGGTGCTCCTGTAGTGGTTTACACCTCTAGTGTCTAAGTCTAAAGTTTTGTCCTTCTAGTCCAGTCGGAAGACCCTTAAAACTGTAACTCGATAACTTTTACGCACCATTGACTTTGCATTGGTGCATGCGTGTGCTTTTAGCGCTGCACCTGAATCCCGCGGGCTACTCCCGTCCTAACTGCTGTTAGTCCAGTGTAGTCCGAGCGATTCCCAAGGCCCTAGGCCTTACCACTGATCGATTAGTGATACTTATACCACTTTTTTGATATATGGTTTGAGTGGCCACCGGCCTCATCCATAATTGTGCAACTTTCATATGTTATATTGTGCTTTTGTTTAAACGCTTGTGCTTCTTTACTCATAAAGAGTACAGGGGATTATTCTGAGAATAAATACATATATTTTTATAATATATAACTTGTGTGGTGTCCTTTCATTTGATATTACAGGATTGCATATGGTAAAACAGCTGGCTTCACGTGTCCTCTTGAGTTAAGCCTTTAGGCTGCTTAGTCCATGCTACCTCTAGGATAGCTTGTCTTTAAGGTTGACTTACAACACCCACCATAAAGGATTGTTTGGACTGATATAAGGTGCCCCCAGAATTGGAAAAAACACAGTTGATGGACAGAATGTAGAACAATGTCATACATTCACCCCAGTACAAGGATCTGGGCCTAAATCCATCGTTTTTTTGCACTCCACACCACCCTGGGTTAGACACTGGCTATATGCAAATCAGCTCTGACCCTGTGCCTCATGGGAACAGTCCAGTCCGAACTACCAAGCCATGTCTTTCCCAGACCAGAATCAAGCATCCAAGGACCGGTTTCTGGCTATCAGCCTTCATCAGCCTGGATAGCATGACTCCAGTGGTGTGGAGAGCCTGGGACTCACGTCTGAGCATCCCCAGCCCACTCGGGGTGAAATTGCAAAAAACACAGTTGATGGACAGAATGTAGAACAATGTCATACATTCACCCCAGTACAAGGATCTGGGCCTAAATCCATCGTTTTTTTGCACTCCACACCACCCTGGGTTAGACACTGGCTATATGCAAATCAGCTCTGACCCTGTGCCTCATGGGCCCAGTCCAGTCCGAACTTCCAAGCCATATCTTTCCCAGACCGGAATCAAGCATCCAAGGACCGGTTTCTGGCTATCAGCCTTCATCAGCCTGGATAGCATGACTCCAGTGGTGTGGAGAGCCTGGGACTCACGTCTGAGCATCCCCAGCCCACTCGGGGTGAAATTGCAAAAAACACAGTTGATGGACAGAATGTAGAACAATGTGTACATTCACCCCAGTACAAGGATCTAGGCCTAAATCCATCGTTTTTTTGCACTCCACACCACCCTGGGTTAGACACTGGCTATATGCAAATCAGCTCTGACCCTGTGCCTCATGGGAACAGTCCAGTCCGAACTACCAAGCCATGTCTTTCCCAGACCGGAATCAAGCATCCAAGGACCGGTTTCTGGCTATCAGCCTTCATCAGCCTGGATAGCATGACTCCAGTGGTGTGGAGAGCCTGGGACTCACGTCTGAGCATCCCCAGCCCACTAGGGGTGAAATTGCAAAAAACACAGTTGATGGACAGAATGTAGAACAATGTCATACATTCACCCCAGTACAAGGATCTGGGCCTAAATCCATCGTTTTTTTGCACTCCACACCACCCTGGGTTAGACACTGGCTATATGCAAATCAGCTCTGACCCTGTGCCTCATGGGAACAGTCCAGTCCGAACTACCAAGCCATGTCTTTCCCAGACCGGAATCAAGCATCCAAGGACCGGTTTCTGGCTATCAGCCTTCATCAGCCTGGATAGCATGACTCCAGTGGTGTGGAGAGCCTGGGACTCACGTCTGAGCATCCCCAGCCCACTCGGGGTGAAATTGCAAAAAACACAGTTGATGGACAGAATGTAGAACAATGTCATACATTCACCCCAGTACAAGGATCTGGGCCTAAATCCATCGTTTTTTTGCACTCCACACCACCCTGGGTTAGACACTGGCTATATGCAAATCAGCTCTGACCCTGTGCCTCATGGGAACAGTCCAGTCCGAACTACCAAGCCATGTCTTTCCCAGACCGGAATCAAGCATCCAAGAACCGGTTTCTGGCTATCAGCCTTCATCAGCCTGGATAGCATGACTCCAGTGGTGTGGAGAGCCTGGGACTCACGTCTGAGCATCCCCAGCCCACTCGGGGTGAAATTGCAAAAAACACAGTTGATGGACAGAATGTAGAACAATGTCATACATTCACCCCAGTACAAGGATCTGGGCCTAAATCCATCGTTTTTTTGCACTCCACACCACCCTGGGTTAGACACTGGCTATATGCAAATCAGCTCTGACCCTGTGCCTCATGGGAACAGTCCAGTCCGAACTACCAAGCCATGTCTTTCCCAGACCGGAATCAAGCATCCAAGGACCGGTTTCTGGCTATCAGCCTTCATCAGCCTGGATAGCATGACTCCAGTGGTGTGGAGAGCCTGGGACTCACGTCTGAGCATCCCCAGCCCACTCGGGGTGAAATTGCAAAAAACACAGTTGATGGACAGAATGTAGAACAATGTCATACATTCACCCCAGTACAAGGGTCTGGGCCTAAATCCATCGTTTTTTTGCACTCCACACCACCCTGGGTTAGACACTGGCTATATGCAAATCAGCTCTGACCCTGTGCCTCATGGGAACAGTCCAGTCCGAACTACCAAGCCATGTCTTTCCCAGGCCGGAATCAAGCATCCAAGGACCAGTTTCTGGCTATCAGCCTTCATCAGCCTGGATAGCATGACTCCAGTGGTGTGGAGATCCTGGGACTCACGTCTGAGCATCCCCAGCCCACTCGGGGTGAAATTGCAAAAAACACAGTTGATGGACAGAATGTAGAACAATGTCATACATTCACCCCAGTACAAGGATCTGGGCCTAAATCCATCGTTTTTTTCACTCCACACCACCCTGGGTTAGACACTGGCTATATGCAAATCAGCTCTGACCCTGTGCCTCATGGGAACAGTCCAATCCGAACTACCAAGCCATCTCTTTCCCAGACCGGAATCAAGCATCCAAGGACCGGTTTCTGGCTATCAGCCTTCATCAGCCTGGATAGCATGACTCCAGTGGTGTGGAGAGCCTGGGACTCACGTCTGAGCATCCCCAGCCCACTCGGGGTGAAATTGCAAAAAAAACAGTTGATGGACAGAATGTAGAACAATGTCATACATTCACCCCAGTACAAGGATCTGGGCCTAAATCCATCGTTTTTTTGCACTCCACACCACCCTGGGTTAGACACTGGCTATATGCAAATCAGCTCTGACCCTGTGCCTCATGGGAACAGTCCAGTCCGAACTACCAAGCCATGTCTTTCCCAGACCGGAATCAAGCATCCAAGGACCGGTTTCTGGCTATCAGCCTTCATCAGCCTGGATAGCATGACTCCAGTGGTGTGGAGAGCCTGGGACTCACTTCTGAGCATCCCCAGCCCACTCGGGGTGAAATTGCAAAAAACACAGTTGATGGACAGAATGTAGAACAATGTCATACATTCACCCCAGTACAAGGATATGGGCCTAAATCCATCGTTTTTTTGCACTCCACACCACCCTGGGTTAGACACTGGCTATATGCAAATCTGCTCTGACCCTGTGCCGCATGGGAACAGTCCAGTCCGAACTACCAAGCCATGTCTTTCCCAGACCGGAATCAAGCATCCAAGGACCGGTTTCTGGCTATCAGCCTTCATCAGCCTGGATAGCATGACTCCAGTGGTGTGGAGAGCCTGGGACTCACGTTTGAGCATCCCCAGCCCACTCGGGGTGAAATTGCAAAAAACACAGTTGATGGACAGAATGTAGAACAATGTCATACATTCACCCCAGTACAAGGATCTGGGCCTAAATCCATTGTTTTTTGCACTCCACACCACCCTGGGTTAGACACTGGCTATATGCAAATCAGCTCTGACCCTGTGCCTCATGGGAACAGTCCAGTCCGAACTACCAAGCCATGTCTTTCCCAGACCGGAATCAAGCATCCAAGGACCGGTTTCTGGCTATCAGCCTTCATCAGCCTGGATAGCATGACTCCAGTGGTGTGGAGAGCCTGGGACTCACGTCTGAGCATCCCCAGCCCACTCGGGGTGAAATTGCAAAAAACACAATTGATGGACAGAATGTAGAACAATGTCATACATTCACCCCAGTACAAGGATCTGGGCCTAAATCCATCGTGTTTTTTGCACTCCACACCACCCTGGGTTAGACACTCGCTATATGCAAATCAGCTCTGACCCTGCGCCTCATGGGAACAGTCCAGTCCGAACTACCAAGCCATGTCTTTCCCAGACCGGAATCAAGCATCCAAGGACCGGTTTCTGGCTATCAGCCTTCATCAGCCTGGATAGCATGACTCCAGTGGTGTGGAGAGCCTGGGACTCACGTCTGAGCATCCCCAGCCCACTCGGGGTGAAATTGCAAAAAACACAGTTGATGGACAGAATGTAGAACAATGTCATACATTCACCCCAGTACAAGGATCTGGGCCTAAATCCATCGTTTTTTTGCACTCCACACCACCCTGGGTTAGACACTGGCTATATGCAAATCAGCTCTGACCCTGTGCCTCATGGGAACAGTCCAGTCCGAACTACCAAGCCATGTCTTTCCCAGACCGAAATCAAGCATCCAAGGACCGGTTTCTGGCTATCAGCCTTCATCAGTCTGGATAGCATGACTCCAGTGGTGTGGAGAGCCTGGGACTCACGTCTGAGCATCCCCAGCCCACTCGGGGTGAAATTGCAAAAAACACAGTTGATGGACAGAATGTAGAACAATGTCATACATTCACCCCAGTACAAGGATCTGGGCCTAAATCCATTGTTTTTTTGCACTCCACACCACCCTGGGTTAGACACTGGCTATATGCAAATCAGCTCTGACCCTGTGCCTCATGGGAACAGTCCAGTCCGAACTACCAAGCCATGTCTTTCCCAGACCGGAATCAAGCATCCAAGGACCGGTTTCTGGCTATCAGCCTTCATCAGCCTGGATAGCATGACTCCAGTGGTGTGGAGAGCCTGGGACTCACGTTTGAGCATCCCCAGCCCACTCGGGATGAAATTGCAAAAAACACAGTTGATGGACAGAATGTAGAACAATGTCATACATTCACCCCAGTACAAGGATCTGGGCCTAAATCCATCGTTTTTTTGCACTCCACACCACCCTGGGTTAGACACTGGCTATATGCAAATCAGCTCTGACCCTGTGCCTCATGGGAACAGTCCAGTCCGAACTACCAAGCCATGTCTTTCCCAGACCGGAATCAAGCATCCAAGGACCGGTTTCTGGCTATCAGCCTTCATCAGCCTGGATAGCATGACTCCAGTGGTGTGGAGAGCCTGGGACTCACGTCTGAGCATCCCCAGCCCACTCGGGTGAAATTGCAAAAAACACAATTGATGGACAGAATGTAGAACAATGTCATACATTCACCCCAGTACAAGGATCTGGGCCTAAATCCATTGTGTTTTTTGCACTCCACACCACCCTGGGTTAGACACTCGCTATATGCAAATCAGCTCTGACCCTGCGCCTCATGGGAACAGTCCAGTCCGAACTACCAAGCCATGTCTTTCCCAGACCGGAATCAAGCATCCAAGGACCGGTTTCTGGCTATCAGCCTTCATCAGCCTGGATAGCATGACTCCAGTGGTGTGGAGAGCCTGGGACTCACGTCTGAGCATCCCCAGCCCACTCGGGGTGAAATTGCAAAAAACACAGTTGATGGACAGAATGTAGAACAATGTCATACATTCACCCCAGTACAAGGATCTGGGCCTAAATCCATCGTTTTTTGCACTCCACACCACCCTGGGTTAGACACTGGCTATATGCAAATCAGCTCTGACCCTGTGCCTCATGGGAACAGTCCAGTCCGAACTACCAAGCCATGTCTTTCCCAGACCGGAATCAAGCATCCAAGGACCGGTTTCTGGCTATCAGCCTTCATCAGTCTGGATAGCATGACTCCAGTGGTGTGGAGAGCCTGGGACTCACGTCTGAGCATCCCCAGCCCACTCGGGGTGAAATTGCAAAAAACACAGTTGATGGACAGAATGTAGAACAATGTCATACATTCACCCCAGTACAAGGATCTGGGCCTAAATCCATCGTTTTTTTGCACTCCACACCACCCTGAGTTAGACACTGGCTATATGCAAATCCGCTCTGACCCTGTGCCTCATGGGAACAGTCCAGTCCGAACTACCAAGCCATGTCTTTCCCAGACCGGAATCAAGCATCCAAGGACCGGTTTCTGGCTATCAGCCTTCATCAGCCTGGATAGCATGACTCCAGTGGTGTGGAGAGCCTGGGACTCACGTCTGAGCATCCCCAGCCCACTCGGGGTGAAATTGCAAAAAACACAGTTGATGGACAGAATGTAGAACAATGTCATACATTCACCCCAGTACAAGGATCTGGGCCTAAATCCATCGTTTTTTTGCATTCCACACCACCCTGGGTTAGACACTGGCTATATGCAAATCAGCTCTGACCCTGTGCCTCATGGGAACAGTCCAGTCCGAACTACCAAGCCATGTCTTTCCCAGGCCGGAATCAAGCATCCAAGGACCGGTTTCTGGCTATCAGCCTTCATCAGCCTGGATAGCATGACTCCAGTGGTGTGGAGAGCCTGGGACGCACGTCTGAGCATCCCCAGCCCACTCGGGGTGAAATTGCAAAAAACACAGTTGATGGACAGAATGTAGAACAATGTCATACATACACCCCAGTACAAGGATCTGGGCCTAAATCCATCGTTTTTTTGCACTCCACACCACCTTGGGTTAGACACTGGCTATATGCAAATCAGCTCTGACCCTGTGCCTCATGGGAACAGTCCAGTCCGAACTACCAAGCCATGTCTTTCCCAGACCGGAATCAAGCATCCAAGGACCGGTTTCTGGCTATCAGCCTTCATCAGCCTGGATAGCATGACGCCAGTGGTGTGGAGAGCCTGGGACTCACGTCTGAGCATCCCCAGCCCACTCGGGGTGAAATTGCAAAAAACACAGTTGATGGACAGAATATAGAACAATGTCATACATTCAGCCCAGTACAAGGATCTGGGCCTAAATCCATCGTTTTTTTGCACTCCACACCACCCTGGGTTAGACACTGGCTATATGCAAATCAGCTCTGACCCTGTGCCTCATGGGAACAGTCCAGTCCGAACTACCAAGCCATGTCTTTCCCAGACCGGAATCAAGCATCCAAGGACCGGTTTCTGGCTATCAGCCTTCATCAGCCTGGATAGCATGACTCCAGTGGTGTGGAGAGCCTGGGACTCACGTCTGAGCATCCCCAGCCCACTCGGGGTGAAATTGCAAAAAACACAGTTGATGGACAGAATGTAGAACAATGTCATACATTCACCCCAGTACAAGGATCTGGGCCTAAATCCATCGTTTTTGTGCACTCCACACCACCCTGGGTTAGACACTGGCTATATGCAAATCAGCTCTGACCCTGTACCTCATGGGAACAGTCCAGTCCGAACTACCAAGCCATGTCTTTCCCAGACCGGAATCAAGCATCCAAGGACCGGTTTCTGGCTATCAGCCTTCATCAGCCTGGATAGCATGACTCCAGTGGTGTGGAGAGCCTGGGACTCACGTCTGAGCATCCCCAGCCCACTCGGGGTGAAATTGCAAAAAACACAGTTGATGGACAGAATGTAGAACAATGTCATACATTCACCCCAGTACAAGGATCTGGGCCTAAATCCATCGTTTCTTTGCACTCCACACCACCCTGGGTTTGACACTGGCTATATGCAAATCAGCTCTGACCCTGTGCCTCATGGGAACAGTCCAGTCCGAACTACCAAGCCATGTCTTTCCCAGACCGGAATCAAGCATCCAAGGACCGGTTTCTGGCTATCAGCCTTCATCAGCCTGGATAGCATGACTCCAGTGGTGTGGAGAGCCTGGGACTCACGTCTGAGCATCCCCAGCCCACTCGGGGTGAAATTGCAAAAAACACAGTTGATGGACAGAATGTAGAACAATGTCATACATTCACCCCAGTACAAGGATCTGGGCCTAAATCCATCGTTTTTTTGCACTCCACACCACCCTGGGTTAGACACTGGCTATATGCAAATCAGCTCTGACCCTGTGCCTCATGGGAACAGTCCAGTCCGAACTACCAAGCCATGTCTTTCCCAGACCGGAATCAAGCATCCAAGGACCGGTTTCTGGCTATCAGCCTTCATCAGCCTGGATAGCATGACTCCAGTGGTGTGGAGAGCCTGGGACTCACGTCTGAGCATCCCCAGCCCACTCGGGGTGAAATTGCAAAAAACACAGTTGATGGACAGAATGTAGAACAATGTCATACATTCACCCCAGTACAAGGATCTGGGCCTAAATCCATCGTTTTTTGCACTCCACACCACCCTGGGTTAGACACTGGCTATATGCAAATCAGCTCTGACCCTGTGCCTCATGGGAACAGTCCAGTCCGAACTACCAAGCCATGTCTTTCCCAGACCGGAATCAAGCATCCAAGGACCGGTTTCTGGCTATCAGCCTTCATCAGTCTGGATAGCATGACTCCAGTGGTGTGGAGAGCCTGGGACTCACGTCTGAGCATCCCCAGCCCACTCGGGGTGAAATTGCAAAAAACACAGTTGATGGACAGAATGTAGAACAATGTCATACATTCACCCCAGTACAAGGATCTGGGCCTAAATCCATCGTTTTTTTGCACTCCACACCACCCTGAGTTAGACACTGGCTATATGCAAATCCGCTCTGACCCTGTGCCTCATGGGAACAGTCCAGTCCGAACTACCAAGCCATGTCTTTCCCAGACCGGAATCAAGCATCCAAGGACCGGTTTCTGGCTATCAGCCTTCATCAGCCTGGATAGCATGACTCCAGTGGTGTGGAGAGCCTGGGACTCACGTCTGAGCATCCCCAGCCCACTCGGGGTGAAATTGCAAAAAACACAGTTGATGGACAGAATGTAGAACAATGTCATACATTCACCCCAGTACAAGGATCTGGGCCTAAATCCATCGTTTTTTTGCATTCCACACCACCCTGGGTTAGACACTGGCTATATGCAAATCAGCTCTGACCCTGTGCCTCATGGGAACAGTCCAGTCCGAACTACCAAGCCATGTCTTTCCCAGGCCGGAATCAAGCATCCAAGGACCGGTTTCTGGCTATCAGCCTTCATCAGCCTGGATAGCATGACTCCAGTGGTGTGGAGAGCCTGGGACGCACGTCTGAGCATCCCCAGCCCACTCGGGGTGAAATTGCAAAAAACACAGTTGATGGACAGAATGTAGAACAATGTCATACATACACCCCAGTACAAGGATCTGGGCCTAAATCCATCGTTTTTTTGCACTCCACACCACCTTGGGTTAGACACTGGCTATATGCAAATCAGCTCTGACCCTGTGCCTCATGGGAACAGTCCAGTCCGAACTACCAAGCCATGTCTTTCCCAGACCGGAATCAAGCATCCAAGGACCGGTTTCTGGCTATCAGCCTTCATCAGCCTGGATAGCATGACGCCAGTGGTGTGGAGAGCCTGGGACTCACGTCTGAGCATCCCCAGCCCACTCGGGGTGAAATTGCAAAAAACACAGTTGATGGACAGAATATAGAACAATGTCATACATTCAGCCCAGTACAAGGATCTGGGCCTAAATCCATCGTTTTTTTGCACTCCACACCACCCTGGGTTAGACACTGGCTATATGCAAATCAGCTCTGACCCTGTGCCTCATGGGAACAGTCCAGTCCGAACTACCAAGCCATGTCTTTCCCAGACCGGAATCAAGCATCCAAGGACCGGTTTCTGGCTATCAGCCTTCATCAGCCTGGATAGCATGACTCCAGTGGTGTGGAGAGCCTGGGACTCACGTCTGAGCATCCCCAGCCCACTCGGGGTGAAATTGCAAAAAACACAGTTGATGGACAGAATGTAGAACAATGTCATACATTCACCCCAGTACAAGGATCTGGGCCTAAATCCATCGTTTTTGTGCACTCCACACCACCCTGGGTTAGACACTGGCTATATGCAAATCAGCTCTGACCCTGTACCTCATGGGAACAGTCCAGTCCGAACTACCAAGCCATGTCTTTCCCAGACCGGAATCAAGCATCCAAGGACCGGTTTCTGGCTATCAGCCTTCATCAGCCTGGATAGCATGACTCCAGTGGTGTGGAGAGCCTGGGACTCACGTCTGAGCATCCCCAGCCCACTCGGGGTGAAATTGCAAAAAACACAGTTGATGGACAGAATGTAGAACAATGTCATACATTCACCCCAGTACAAGGATCTGGGCCTAAATCCATCGTTTCTTTGCACTCCACACCACCCTGGGTTTGACACTGGCTATATGCAAATCAGCTCTGACCCTGTGCCTCATGGGAACAGTCCAGTCCGAACTACCAAGCCATGTCTTTCCCAGACCGGAATCAAGCATCCAAGGACCGGTTTCTGGCTATCAGCCTTCATCAGCCTGGATAGCATGACTCCAGTGGTGTGGAGAGCCTGGGACTCACGTCTGAGCATCCCCAGCCCACTCGGGGTGAAATTGCAAAAAACACAGTTGATGGACAGAATGTAGAACAATGTCATACATTCACCCCAGTACAAGGATCTGGGCCTAAATCCATCGTTTTTTTGCACTCCACACCACCCTGGGTTAGACACTGGCTATATGCAAATCAGCTCTGACCCTGTGCCTCATGGGAACAGTCCAGTCCGAACTACCAAGCCATGTCTTTCCCAGGCCGGAATCAAGCATCCAAGGACTGATTTCTGGCTATCAGCCTTCATCAGCCTGGATAGCATGACTCCAGTGGTGTGGAGAGCCTGGGACTCACGTCTGAGCATCCCCAGCCCACTCGGGGTGAAATTGCAAAAAACACAGTTGATGGGCAGAATGTAGAACAATGTCATACATTCACCCCAGTACAAGGATCTGGGGCTAAATCCATCGGTTTTTTGCACTCCACACCACCCTGGGTTAGACACTGGCTATATGCAAATCAGCTCTGACCCTGTGCCTCATGGGAACAGTCCAGTACGAACTACCAAGCCATGTCTTTCCCAGACCGGAATCAAGCATCCAAGGACCGGTTTCTGGCTGTCAGCCTTCATCAGCCTGGATAGCATGACTCCAGTGGTGTGGAGAGCCTGGGACTCACGTCTGAGCATCCCCAGCCCACTCGGGGTAAAATTGCAAAAAACACAGTTGATGGACAGAATGTAGAACAATGTCATACATTCACCCCAGTACAAGGATCTGGACCTAAATCCATCGTTTTTTTGCACTCCACACCACCCTGGGTTAGACACTGGCTATATGCAAATCAGCTCTGACCCTGTGCCTCATGGGAACAGTCCAGTCCGAACTACCAAGCCATGTCTTTCCCAGACCGGAATCAAGCATCTGATAGCCAGAAACCGGTCCTTGGATGCTTGATTCTGGTCTGGGAAAGACATGGCTTGGTAGTTCGGACTGGACTGTTCCCATGAGGCACAGGGTCAGAGCTGATTTGCATATAGCTAGTGTCTAACCCAGGGTGGTGTGGAGTGCAAAAAAACGATGGATTTAGGCCCAGATCCTTGTGCTGGGGTGAATGTATGACATTGTTCTACATTCTGTCCATCAACTGTGTTTTTTGCAATTTTCACCCCGAGTGGGCTGGGTATGCTCAGACGTGAGTCCCAGGCTCTCCACACCACTGGAGTCAAGCTATCCATGCTGATGAAGGCTGATAGCCAGAAACCGGTCCTTGGATGCTTGATTCCGGTCTGGGAAAGACATGGCTTGGTAGTTCGGACTGGACTGTTCCCATGAGGCACAGGGTCAGAGCTGATTTGCATATAGCCAGTGTCTAACCCAGGGTGGTGTGGAGTGCAAAAAAACGATGGATTTAGGCCCAGATCCTTGTACTGGGGTGAATGTATGACATTGTTCTACATTCTGTCCAGCAACTGTGTTTTTTGCAATTTTCACCCCGAGTGGGTTGGGTATGCTCAAACGTGAGTCCCAGGCTCTCCACACCACTGGAGTCAAGCTATCCATGCCGATGAAGGCTGATAGCCAGAAACCGGTCCTTGGATGCTTGATTCCGGTCTGGGAAAGACATGGCTTGGTAGTTCGGACTGGACTGTTCCCATGAGGCACAGGGTCAGAGCTGATTTGCATATAGCCAGTGTCTAACCCAGGGTGGTGTGGAGTGCAAAAAACGATGGATTTAGGCCCAGATCCTTGTACTGGGGTGAATGTATGACATTGTTCTACATTCTGTCCATCAACTGTGTTTTTTGCAATTTTCACCCCGAGTGGGCTGGGTATGCTCAGACGTGAGTCCCAGGCTCTCCACACCACTGGAGTCAAGCTATCCATGCTGATAAAGGCTGATAGCCAGAAACCGGTCCTTGGATGCTTGATTCCGGTCTGGGAAAGACATGGCTTGGTAGTTCGGACTGGACTGTTCCCATGAAGCACAGGGTCAGAGCTGATTTGCATATAGCTAGTGTCTAACCCAGGGTGGTGTGGAGTGCAAAAAAACGATGGATTTAGGCCCAGATCCTTGTACTGGGGTGAATGTATGACATTGTTCTACATTCTGTCCATCAACTGTGTTTTTTGCAATTTTCACCCCGAGTGGGCTGGGTATGCTCAGACGTGAGTCCCAGGCTCTCCACACCACTGGAGTCAAGCTATCCATGCTGATGAAGGCTGATAGCCAGAAACCGGTCCTTGGATGCTTGATTCCGGTCTGGGAAAGACATGGCTTGGTAGTTCGGACTGGACTGTTCCCATGAGGCACAGGGTCAGAGCTGATTTGCATATAGCAGTGTCTAACCCAGGGTGGTGTCGAGTGCAAAAAAACGATGGATTTAGGCCCAGATCCTTGTACTGGGGTGAATGTATGACATTGTTCTACATTCTGTCCATCAACTGTGTTTTTTGCAATTTTCACCCAGAATTGGAGACATCATACATCAGGCCAACTTCTCACACTGTCCATATCTTTGTATAAATAATGTTGATGACATTTCTGATTTACATTGTCTACACTCCATGTTTCTTTCCGATTTTCAACAATTTGTTGTTGCAAACTTTCAAGAAACAAAACAACATTAACAACTACATTAGCATAGAAGTTGACACCAGTACTATTTTCAAACTGATAACCAACATTCTCTTCAACACTGTCCTTTTTCTTTTTGCCTCCAATCACAACTTCATCTTGGTTTTTTTCTTTCTCTACAGCTTAACTACAGATATTCTCAAATCTTTTCTTGCTACCTATCACACGCTTTTCAACTATTGGATATTGACCTAGTTTGGGTACATATTCCCTTCTTAACCTATTATACTCTTTCGCACAACTTGAATCTGCACTAATCTTTGTCTCATCAAAATCAATCAAGTACAATCAGATAAAGTTCTCACTCGAGACAAAGCAACATATGCCATACCCTCTTTAACCCCTTGCATGCAGCCGCGATTCTGCGCCTGTGCGGCAAAATCGCGAGTGGGCGGGTTCATGACGTCCCCCAGCCGTCATCAGCACACGAGCGCCGTAGTGTATGATGGATGGGGTCCGTCATCAGCATGCAAGGGGTTAAACACAGTACTTCCAATATTCACTAACGCACTATCTACACTTAAACCTTGATATTTATGAATTGTCACCGCATACGCCAAAGAAATAGGAAACTGTTTTCTGCGAACATACAAATCTTTTACAAGCAAAAAACGAGCTGAACAACGACTAAATTGTTGTACTTCTTCAATTTCATCAAATTTGATTTTCAAAAATTCTATACCATCTCTATTTACATAATTAACAAAATCAACTATTTTACCCATTGCTCCATTTACTAAACCTTTTTCCACATGCAAATTACGTCGTAAAATTACCCTACAGTTTACACATGCATATACATTATTTTCTAAACCAGCAGTTTTACTTGTCGATTTCTCTAAAGTATCCAATTTCCTCTGCAACTTTTCAGTCACAATAATATTGATTCCTTCATGTTCTATTTTATCAATAGCTTCCAATTTTATAATTTCTTAATTTTCCAACTTTAACATTTCTTCATTGAATATAGAACATTCACGCAGTGTTGGCATTAAGCAGATTACAGATTTGTTTTCTGCAATTCTCATATATATTTTCTCTGGGACAATATTTTCATTTGGAAACAAATTAGAAAGTAATCTTCTCTGTAAAGCTTCTTTGCCATATGTAGTCACTTTTACAATTCTTATATCTTGAAGAATAGTTCCACATTCAACATCATTTGCCTGTTGCATATTTGTAATAAGTTCCTTATACTCAAAACATGACCACATGTTTACATTTCCAAAGCTCCCCAAAGACTTTCTGGTATCTTCATGTGCCAGTGTTTTAAACACTGGTTGTCCTTTTACAGGAGTAAGTTGTAGTAGATCTCCAAAAACTATGACATGTTTTCCTCCAAATAATACGTCATACTCTGTTTTAAGAAATTGCTGCATTCTTAAATGCACAAAGGCAAGCATTAAGTTTGATACAATGCTTACCTCATCAATAATGAGAAATTTCATTTTGCTCAAGACTCTTGAAACTTCACAACAAGCTTCTCCAGATAGCTTGTGGTATTCTAATTTGTTTTCATGCTCTACTGGTAGCATTAATAAACAATGTAAAGTAATTCCTTTAATATTGTGGGCTGCTAATACAGTTGGAGCAGTGACAACACAAGACAAATGCGACTCAGTTGTTTTCTGTAGAAAAGTTGTGATTACTTTAATTAAAAAACTTTTGCCTGTTCCAGCTTGTCCACTCACGTACATTCGGATAGGTTCAAATGATAAGCAAGAGCACTCTCTCTTCTCATGAAGTAATCCATGGTGAATCTGTTCTCTCACTTGCTCATATATTTGTTTCTGCTCAACATTTAGTTGTTCTTCCAAGTTTCCTAAGTTTGTTACATCTCCTTGAGCTTGATACATTGCTGTTTCCACCTCTTCCATAGCGGTTGCTGCTTCATTTTGAACAATTGGTTCTCCTAGTGGGTCCTGACTCAACGGAGCAGAAGTTTGACTGTCTTGAGAACTGTCTCTAGCAATCTCAGCTGCAATTGCGGCTTCTTGCTCAATTTCGTCGTTCAACATTTTCACATAATTAGCAAAAACAGGCATTCTATAGTGTCTTTACTTGCGTTGAAGGAATCTTCATAGCTCTCAAAATCTCCAAGTAATTCCAATTCTGAACGCCAAGGCTTGAAAAGTTGAAAAAGAGCTAAGAAGTAAAATTCCCTTTTGTCAGGAGTTTCACAACTCAGTTTACGGTGATTAATCAAATGTCCTTTTCTTTGTTTCACCAAACATCGTTCAGAACCAACCACGGCATATATACCATTATTGATGTTTTCTGTAATATGCCGTTTAAAAATATAGGGGCATATTATCAAGGGGGTTTATCTCCGCTTTTTTGGCTTTAAAAGCCAAGAAAGCATAAAATTATCTCCCTATTACCAAGCTGTCGCTAACACCAGTTAGCGACAGCTAATAGGAGATAGCGACCATCTTGGGCCCCGCTTTGCATGTCAGTGATATTTATCACTAAGCATGAGCGCAAAATCCGCTCCGATCGCGGATTTTGCGGATTTTCGGTGAATCCGCGATCCGCGAACTCTCGCGGATTTACCGAAAATCCGCAATCCGCGATCGGAGCGGATTTTGCGGTCAAAAGTTCAAGCAAGCCTAATTAACGATGGCGCCGGCAAGCTGCCAGCGCCATCCTGCAATAGTTACTTAATTAGCTTCAACAGGAAGCTCTAATAGATAAGATACAGCAGGGGCTCGAGCGCCTGCTTTATTTTAACAGTTGGAGCTTCCTGTTGAAGCTAATTAAGTAACTATTGCAGGATGGCGCTGGCAGCTTGCCGGCGCCATCGTAAATTATTTCAACGGTGGTGTCTTCTTGAATAAATATGAAGGGCAGGGTTCATTCGGGCACGACGGTCCTGGCACAAAAAAATAAACCTCAACAGGAAACACTTGCAGATATCAATAAAGCATGTGCCCTAGTTGAAGCTTAAATTCAGTGACTCATTCATCAGCCCAAAAATTAATCTGCTGCTCTGATCGGTCTCTGCCCTTTTATACACACAAGAGGCATGCTCGCATGGACGCCCCGTCCGTTTGGCCCCGCCCACACACTCGAGGTGTGCACCGTCTTCCCGCCATTTACCCACTATGATGGACATTTCACTCAAGGGACCCCTGCGCACTTCGGCGCGATTGCATAGTAACACACACTTGGTCGCTGGAACTAGTTGAAGCGCAAATGCAGTGACTCATTAATCAGCCCAAAAAAAATCGTGAGCGTTGGGAGGCTGGGCAGATGTGCCTTCTTCCCAAATATATCATCGAAAATCCGCTGTGATGCTGCTCTGATCGGTCTCTGACCTTTTAGACACACAAGAGGCATGTGCGCTCGCGTGGAAGCCCCGTCCGTTTGGCCCCGCCCACACACTCGATGAAGCCCCGCCCCCAAATCCGCAAATCCGCTAAATCCGCGAATCGTGGATCTGCAAAATCCGCCCATGCTTATTTATCACTAATGACATGCAAAGTGGGCGTGCCAAGATGTTAGCGACTGGAAACAGTCGCTAACATCGCTATCTCCTATTACCAACTTTTGGAGATATTCGCGCTAAGCGCGAATATCTCCAAAAGCTAACACCTGCCCTGAGCAGTTCTTAGCCATGTTATCCAATGGGAGGTGGATAACATGGCTAAGAGCATTTGCTCGATAATGCATGAATATCGCTGACTTTTCACCGATATTCATGCATTGCGGCCGTTTTTTATCGCATTTGCGATAAACCTTGGTAATACCAAGGTTTATCTGCGATACAAATCGCTGATTTGCGGCGATAATATTTGTCTCTAAACACGTTAGAGACAAAAATTATCTCTATTGGTTGGTAATATGCCCCATAGTTTTGAAGCACTTCATAGAGCCACATGTTCTCAAGATGATGACTTCTATTTGGATAATATGTATCCAACATATTTGTTTTCACAATATCTGTACTTTATGGCTCTTTTTCAGCTAAATATTCAATTTCTTGTACAGATTTAAGTACCGATTTCGTGTTGCAGCAAGACCTAGACTCACCCAAATGATTCTTCTAGATTTGGAGTAAAGACCTGCAGATGATAAGCGATCTGAACATTCATACGCTCCAATTTCACGATGAGATAACATCTTCAAACTGTAACTATATAATTTCTTACTTAGACTCTTCTCGCGGGAAATCTCTTCCCACATCTCCTTCAATTCTGTCTTTTCTGATTTTGTTATGTAGGATGTTACATATTGAGCAACAGCAATGGAATTGTCAGCAACATATTGAATATCCATGTTAGCATTCCACAGGGACAAAATGACTGGGTTGTAGTCATTTATGTATTTTGACTCTTCATTTCTTTTTAAGTTGTAGGTATTTTTGGGAGACTTTCTTGTGAAAGTATGTCGCAAAGATGACATAAAACTGTTCACTCTTCCTTTCGATATTATAGGGCGTGGAAATCCAAAACGACATTTGGTGTAGAACTTGTCCTTCGATTTGTATTTTCAACGACAGTATTTCCCACAACGATGGCTTTGGAATCGTAAGACTTGTTGTCTTAAGTCCTTATCTTGTGTACTTTTGGGTATATCACATGTAGCATATTCTTCAATAAAAGACAACACAGTATTGTCTGTTCCAAATTTGTGAGCATCTTTGATTCATATTAGCATATGTATGTGAGGAGCACCCCTCGCTTGATATTCCTTTCTCCAAAAGAAATCCAGAACCTCTCCAAGAGGAGGATTTTTTTATTGGTGATAAAAGACATCATAACTTCGAATCTATGATTGAAATACCTGCATACATTAACTGGATCCAAAGAGCACAATTCTCCAGGTGTCTTGTATTCAATATTTAGTATATTTGGATTTGCCTCTCTAAGAAATTGAAGTAAATCATCCCAAGCGTACTCCGCACAGCTTAAAGTAAGGAACCATTTAGGAGTTCTTAAGTTCCTTAGCATACATTTCAGTTCTCCATGACGACGGTACCAGAACTCATTAGTACTACGCTGACATTCCATGAGATCAATCCGCTGAGATTCCAAAACATTATCTTTCTGCAATACTTTATCCATAAATTCCTTTGCAGAAACATTGTGCAGATGTACACCTGTTTTTAATATTTGGTTTACTGCATAGGAAAGTCCAGACAAATCACTCTCAAACAAAAAATGAAACAAATATGGAATACATTGTCGAAATCTTGGATCTTCTGCATACAATCTTGATGTCCGGTATTCAGATGCAGGAATATGCACAGGTCGGTCATCATATCGTCCTCCTTTTCCTGTGGGAAACAACGAGCTTCCAAGCTTTTTTCCCATATACTAATGGGACTTCCCTTTGCTTCTTTCATTTGGAATAACTCTATAGTATTCCCCATCACTTCTTTAGAATGAAGTGGATGAACACTGTAATCGTTCGTAGATTTCTTCAGTTCTGGACACATCCACTTTTTCAATTTGTCCAGATGGCGACTCACTATCTTCTTCTACAGTTATTTCTTCTTCTCTCACATACACATTGCCTTTTTCACTTTCCTAACATCCACTAATTCTTGCCAGATTGTTTTACTCTTTGTAGGAACGCCATTAACAAGAATAACTAGAGGTTCATCTTCTACATTTTCCACACCAATTGTTTCAATATTTTTCTTTAAATCTAGGGGCAAATATACAACTCTTCCCTTTAATCCTCTCTGTAAATCTGAAGGAGGCAATTTCCCTGTCTTAGGCTCCATACGAACAATAGCCTGAAATGGATGCACACATTGAATAAGAATAGACTCATCGGTATTTAAATCTATCAGTTCAGAAGGAATACTTGCCAACTCAAGATTATTATGCACAGCTCTAGCAGGCATTTTGTTCTCATCTAATTTGTTATAATAATATTTACAAATACGCTGATCAGAACCCACATCAAAACAATTCTCTACCAACAAATAAGTTGCAAAATCCTTCCACTCATTATTATTTTCCTTTTCACTTTTTAAATACAGATCAACAGTCCTGGTCTGATTGTTATAATGAGTTTGTCGACAACAAATACAAGAATCATTTGGCCTTTCACCTGAAATCACATTAAACTTTGTAATTTATTGCTCAAAATGTTCTACAGTACAATATTGTACATTCTCTTCCACATTTTCTTCTATTAATATCTCAGTTTCTGCACTGTCTTCCTGAGGACCAAAGTAACTAAGCTGAATTTCATCAAAAACATTTGTTACTTCTGATACAGATCCACGCAAAAGAGCACTGTTCAACTTTTTTAACATTAGTGCTGGACTTTTTGCGAAATACAATGTTCTGACTAATTTCCTCATTTGAGTATGATGAACTGCTAACATCCTGAAATGGTGAAAAACCCTTTGACATACTTTTTTAGAAAGACAAGCCATAGAATGACCTTGCAAACCAGTATTTTCTCTCACTCTGCAAGGGTCTAGTCCTTGCAACATCTTATTCTTTTGTTGAACACTTTTCTTAGTATAGGTACGTAAGAAATTGCATACAAAATCATTAGATTCTTGCCGTACAGTACAAATACTACTACAATTCCAAGTGTACACTGGAGCTTTAGGACATCTCCCTAAAACTTCATCATCTAACACCTCTTCTGCATTTCTGGGAACAATTTTCTCTTTCTCAATAGCACAACCATTTCTAAGCTCATACGCATGACCACTAGTGTCAACTGCATGCAACAAATCATTACTCTGAAGATAACTCCCTTCATTAAAAAAAAGCTCAGAACTTGAACTATGTTTCCATTCACCCAAAAAAACCTCTGAAAAATTACTTCTGTTAATTACTCTTCTCACTTACTTTTGGCCTTCATTAAATGGATTGGCTTATCTAGTGATCGAATTCTATTGATTACTAAAACAAATAAAAAAAAAATCAATTCGAAAGCCTTCTCAACTAGATTTTCTATAGTTTTCTTCTTCTTATAAAATGCAGTTTTTTAAAAATTTCTTCACTTTCTTAATTAAATTCATCACAACTCTATTATAAAACATGTTTTTCCTAATTTCCCTAAATAGGTTTTTCCTCCTTTTACTATACACTGTTTTTGCAAAAGTTGATTTTCCATGATTATTCTCTTTATTCTTCTTTTTCTTTTTCGTTGCAGATATACTAATACAAAATTTCACTTATCCACACTACTCTCACTCTTTAATATTTTTCTCAGAAAAGGCTTCGTTCTCTTACCAGGACTTGTTTTCTTATTCTTAACACATTGTTCTTCATGTATATCTTGTGGATGACTTCTCTTTAAATAAACACCTTTCTTTCATCGTTTCCTCTTTTGAGCTTTAGTAGGCATGATGCATTTTTTTCAGTGTTGATAAATAGAATCTATTATACAAAATATATATAACATTACAAAAATAAATATATGAAATATACTACTATATTACTTATAAGAAGAGAAGGAGGATTATAAGGACAAAGGTGGGACTATGAAAATAGAAGGACTTACAACAAAAGAAGAAGGAGTATGAGACAATGGAAAATATGAGGAGAAAGGGGAGTATAAGCAGACACTGCAATATAAAGAGATAAAGGGAGTGTGAACAGATTGGAAAGTATGAAGAGGTAAGAGGGAGTGCGACGAGAAAGGTGGAAGTATAAGGAAAGAAGGAAGAGTATAAGAAGAAAGAAAGAGAGTGTGAGCAGAGAGGGGGACAGTATAAAAAGAGAGAGAAGTACTATAAAGAGAAAAGAAGTAATATGAAGAGTGAAAAGTGTATGAAGAAAGAGGCAGGAGTATGACAAGAGAAACAAATAGTAAGAGAGAGGTCAGTATGAAAAGACACTGTAGAGTGTATGCAGGGAGTCAAGGAGGAGTAAGACAAGAGAGCAAGTACTATGAACAGAAAGAAGAAGTATACACAGAGAGAACAGACAATGAAAATATAAAAGGAATATGAAGAGAAACAGGAAAATATGAACACAGATTAGAATTATAGGACAAAAGGGAATGTAACAAAAAGGCAGTAGTATGAGGAGACATGGAGAAGTAAGAGAAGAGAGAAGAAAATGAGGAGAGGAATGTGACAATAATACAAGAGGGCAATATCAGTAGAGAGTGGGGAGTATAAGAAAAGAGAGAAAAAGTGTGAGCAGAGAGAGAGGAGTATGAGAAGAAAAAGAAAAGTATGAGAAAAGAATAGGGAGTATGTGCAAAGAAGAGCGAAAATAAAAGGAAAGAGAGAATATAAGAAGAGAAGAGTATATATGAAGAAAGAGGAAAGAATATAAAGAAAGAGAGAGACAAAAATGTGGAAAAAAGACAAATATAAGAGAAGACTTAGTGTATAAGGAGAGATGGAGTACTATGAGGAGACAGTAAGAACTATGCGGACAGTGGTGAATATAAAGACAAGAAAGAATATAAAGAGTAGGGAAAGTATACAAAAAGAGGAGCATGTATGAAGAGAAAAGAAAAGTATAAGAAGAGAGGATAATATAAGAAAAAGGAGTGAGTATGATGAGAGAGAAAGGAGTAAGAGGAGAGAGGAGGGAGTATGACAAGAGAGTGTAGAAAATATGGAAAAAGGGGGGAATATAATTCCTTAATGTGATATTAGACAATAAAATATGAGACCATGCATTTGACTATTTACTACTGAAAAACATTTAAGTGACTATACACATTCCATATATATAATAACTACATTTCAGTGAACAACCCTGACTCATTTTGCAAATACATATGCAATTTCCTACATTATTTCTGCCAACATTTCATCAAAAAAACAGACACAATAAAACAACAAAGACGCACAAGGGGCTTGTAAATCTGCCCAGAGTGTATACGGAGGGAGAGAAAGGAAAAAGAGGACAGAACAGAGAGTATCAACAGAAAAATGAGATATAAAAAGAGAGAGGGAAGAAAATAAGGAGACAGAAGGAATATGAGCTGAGACTGGGAAATATAAACACAAACAATGGCAGTATGAGGACAGAGGAGAAGATAAGAAAAAAGGGTAGTACCAGGAGAGGAAGAAGTAAGAGGAGAGAGGGTAGAAAATATGGAGAAAGGGTCAAATATAATTCCTTAATGTACAGACACTCAGTGTGATATTAAACAAAAAAATAAAACACCATGCATTATACCAAAACCCATTTACTACTGTAAAACGTTTCAAAAGAAGCAAATATAATTCCTTAATGTACACAGATGCACAGTGTGATACTAGACAACAAAATATGAGACCATGCATTTTACTATTTACTACTGAAAAACGTTTAACTTACTATACACATTCCATGTATAGAATTACTACACTTCAGTAAACAACCCTGACTCATTTTGCAAATACATATGCAATTTACATTATTTTCGCCAACATTACATTTAAAAAAGTGACACAATAAAACAACAAAAACGCACAAGGGGCTTGTAAATCTGCCCAGAGTGTATACAGAGAGAGAGAAAGGAAAAAGAGGAAAGAACAGAGATTATGAACAGAAAAATTAAGTATAAAAAGAGAGAGAAGAAAATGAGACGACAGCTGAAATATGAGGAGAGATAGGGAAATATAAACACAAAGAAGGGCAGTATGAGGACAGAGAAGAATATAAGAAAAAGAGGGTAGTACCAGGAGAGAGGAAGAAATCAGAGCAGAGGGGGGGAAGTATGCCAAGAGACGTTGGAAAATATGGAAAAAGGGGCAAATATAATTCCTTAATGTACACAGACGCACAGTGTGATATTAGACAAAAAAATATGAGACCATGCATTATACCAAAACACATTTACGAATGTAAAACGTTTAAGTAACTATACACATTCCATGTATATACCTACTACATTTCAGTGAACTACCCTAACCCATTTTGCAAATACATATGCAATTTACTACATTACTTTTGCCAACATTACATCAAAAAAAAGTGACACAATAGAACAACAAAGACGCACAAGGGGCTTGTAAATCTGCCCCAGAATGTATGAAGGGAGAAAGGAAACAATAAGAGGACAGATCAGGGAGTATGAAGAGAAAAATTAAATATGAAGAGACAGGGAAGAAAATAAGGAGGCAGAAAGAATATGAGGAGACACAGGGCAATATAAACACAAAGAAGGGCAGTATGAAGACAGAGGAGAATATAACAAAAAGAGGGTAGTACCATGAGAAACGAAGGAGTAAGAGGAGAGAAGGGGGAGTATGACAAGAGAGGGTAGAAAATATGGAAAAAGGGGCAAATATAAATCCTTAATGTACACAGACACACAGAGTGATATTAAACAAAAAAAATAACACCATGCATTATACCAAAACACATTTACTACTGTAAAACGTTTCAAAAGGGGCAAATATAATTCCTTAATGTACACAGATGCACAGTGTGATATTACAGAAAAAATATGAGACCATGCATTTTATCAAAACACTTTTACGAATGTAAAACGTTTAAGTAACTATACACATTCCATGTATATAACTACCACATTTCGGTGAACAACCCTAACTCATTTAGCAAATACATATGCAATTTACTACATTACTTTTGCCAACATTACATCAAAAAAAGTGTTACAATAGGACAGCAAAGACTCACAAGAGGCTTGTAAATCTGCCCCAGAGTGTATGAAAGGAGAGAGGGAAAAGTAAGAGTACAGATCAGGGAGTATAAAAAGAAAGATAATGTATGAAAAAAGAGGCGGGAAAATTAGGAGATAGAAGGAATATGAAAAGAGACAGAGGAATACAACAACAAAAAGTCAGAAAGGGCTTATAAATCTGCCAAAGGTGTATGCAGCAGTATATGTATACTGACTGCAAAATTGTAGATTTAGAACACAAACCTAATTCTAAACAACCAACACTATTAACTACTCAACAACTCAAAAGGTGACTGCACACATTCTACATTTTTTAGTACTGCACTTTATTGCACTAAGGTGACTCACTAAACAAATTAACTTAACAAATGATTTTATCATAATAGTTATCCAAATGCAGAGAATACATTACTCTTACTAAAAACAAAATGAACCACATATATTCCCTTACAACTTATCAACTCACCTTTGAAATTGATTTCTAGATTAAGACTAATGCCACTCACACAATAGATATTCTTATACAGAATCTCCCTAGTTCGTTGTTTGCAGCAGAACCAAGAAATGGTACATTTTCCCTCTCAATTTACAGTTCTATACCTGTAAATAACAAATCAAAATCCTTCACACATTAATTCAAAACCAAACACAAATTTCTATTGGTTCAACATTTCAAACATTTCCAACTGACATAACTTTCCACCCTACCCCCAACAGATCAGGCAAAAGTCAACTGTCAACAAAGGTCAAACGTTCAGCACTCTATAAAACACTGCTCCTCAACAAATTTACACTATGCATAAGCATTTACTTATAAGTACCAATAAAGAGAAAAGGTCTCATTAGAACCAACCAACATATAAACACATAAACTTGATACATATCTGTAAAATATATATTTTAAAATTGATTTTTTTCTTCCTTACATACGGTTATGGAACGACTTAGAGAATTCGCACTGTACGTCATCCGTACGTGCATTGTACACGTACAGTACATCTACCATAAAAAAAATAGCCTCTATCACTAATTTTTTATAATCCCCGGGAACCCCAATCCCCCACGATCCCAGCCAGCTCCGTGTGTCCTTCGGGAGCCGGCATTGCTTTTCGTCAGAGAGAGCAGCTTACATGCTGCTCTCTCTCACGAAAAGCAATCTGCTTTCATACTTGAAAGACAGAGCGGCCCTAGGTGGTCAGGAAGTCCTATAGCAAATAGCAAACTTTTCCTGTCAATCTACACACTCAATCTACACACAAATACACATAAATAACAAATCACATTTATTCCCACATTAAATCAAAATGAAACACACTTTTATATTGCTTGAACTTTTTAACCTTTTCCAACTGACAAAACTTTAAACCCTACCCCCATTCTGCCTTCTGCCTGTTACCTTAGAAACATTTCAGGGAACACCTAACTGAGAACACAGGTGAAAAGTTCATGAAACAATGTTTCAAATCAAAATAGCAAGTGTGCTTGAGTTGTCAATATAGCAGCTTATCTAAAGTAACGTTCTTTTCTATCACTTTTTCTTAACCAATACATTTCAGCCTTTTAAGAAACAGATAATTGCACCCTAGTTTTCTGTATAAAAATGTTTCAAACATCCAATAATTTCTTTGCTTTTTTCCAAAACTACATCTTATCCACCATTTTAGAAAAATCTTACTTTTCATACTGACATTTCATTTACAAAGACCATCTGAGTGTATCCAAACCTCTCTTCAAGATGCTTAAGGTGTGGATTGTGGGACACAGCTATATTTTCTGGAGCCAAAGGTACGCAGAACAGAAAGGACATCACAAAGACCTAGGTTTACCAAACATAGACATTAAATGGATTGGACAGAGAGGGTTAAAGTGGCACCAATTGATGCCATTTTTTAAATCCTTTTTGCATCTCCAACACCCTGACCTCATAATTGTGCACTGTGGTGGCAATGACCTAGGCACTTTCACAGGGGTAGGTCTGGAAATGCTTATGAAGGACACCTTTCGACAATTGATTACACTTTTCCCCAAAACTGCCTTTGTCTATTCTAATATATGCCAAAGGCAGAAATGGAACTGGTCCAACCACCATTGTCCACAGATTGAGAAAGCTAGGAAACATGTGAATAAATCTGTTTCTGCCTTTCTCCGAGACTATAGAATGGGGTCCATCTGCCATAACAATCTGCGTTTCAATATGCATGACATCTATAGGAGAGACGGTGTACATTTTACAGATGAGGGGAACAGAGTCTTCCTCTTGAACTTTAGACTCAGCATTGGTACTTACTTGTAGGTACTAAAATCTCCCAATAAATACAAGGCCTCTTTTTAGAGCCACCCGACATCTAAACACATACACTTCATGAATATCTGATTTTTTTTCTTTTTCTTGCTTAGATACGCTTATGAGACGACTTCCAGACTTTGCACTGTACGTCATCCATGCGTGCATGGTGCGCGTACGGTAAATATACCGTAAAAAAAATAGCCTCTATCACAAAGTTTTTATAATCTCCGGGGTCCCCCCCCCCTCCCCGGGGCTCAAATATAACGTAGGGGACTGTGGGAGGAGCCCAAGACCCCCACGGTCCCAACCGGCTGCCCACGTCCTTCGAGAACCAGCATTGCTTTTTGTCACAGAGAGCAGCTTACATGCTGCACTCTCTGACGAAAAGCAATCTGCTTTCCTATATCAAAGAGCCCCCGGAGGCTAATTAGCAATAAAGCGGGCTTCGTTTTTTTTTCTTCTTTGCCCAAAACGTGTACCCATGATGTTTTTTTTTTTTTAAATTGCACCTAACGTTCCATGTGGAGCCCCCTCAGCAGACCTAGGGGATCAGTATGCTTCTACCCTGCCCCCTTTGCGTGTTTTTTGCGGTTCTTTCACTGCTTTCTTGTGACTCGGTTTTACCGAGGCACAAGATGGCTGCCAACACTTATATAATGTAAACATAAGAAGTGAGTGCTTATGATAAAATAAAATGAATGTGATGGAACACGTGATACCAATGAATGTAAAAGCATTTCTGCATTTCACCCATATAATGAATATAAAAGACTCCATGAAAATATTTTTAAAATATGAGTATTTTTCTTTCAAAGATGGTTTGAAGACTTATACATTTTATAAAACAATATAGTACTGCACGCTAAAGGAGAAAAGTCAGTACAATTATGATAGAATGCTTTTACAGTCAACAAAGTCGTAAGCAGAGTACACACTTTAACTTAAAAGCACCGAACCACAACTAGTTTTTCAAGCGCTTTGTAAAATAAAGTGCGTCACAAAATAGGCTACATACATCGTGACTGTATCGTAACGTCACATAGAAAAAAAGAAAGCCAGAAAGGGATTGGTCGCTACATTTTCTTATAATGCTTCACGACCAATCAAAAACAGGTATTAAAAGTTTTTGTTTTTAACATACGAGTAAATCAGATATTTTGGCATGTAATGGCATGTACACGAAGCGAGAGGCAATTATTAAATATGACTTGCTTTCGCAAGACCCCGAAAGGCTTGTTCCAGAATAAGTACACACTTTACTGCCAGACCCCATTTAATGATTATCCAGGTTCTCAACCTAAACACGTCACAAATCATCTCTCATCACTTTTTCTTCTTTTTTAGTGTATTGTATGAGGAAGAGGGCGTGACCCTATTCCCAGAGCCATCGAAGGCTCTGGAGACTGCCACGCCTCAGGGTCAGCTCCTACAGTGTTCCAGAGCCGCGCGGCCCCTCTCCCAACATTTGAAAGCCCCGGGGGGAGATGGTAAATTAATCGAGACTGAATACGTTAGTACAGGCCACTCTTGCGCTACCAGGAAAACACAACAACAGTATAAGACCCAGATTTCCATTGTACTAATTTCTTAGTTTCTGGTCTAGTTGTCGAATCGACACACACACTCCCTCATGGCTGGTACACACCCACACTACACCCATACAGCAAATTCGTCACTACACACGGGACCCTATGTATAAAAAAGACAGAGCGCACATGTTATATGCCATTTTAGAGTTGTTCCCAAAGTATCCAACAAGTGGCCCACTACTACATGCGTGGCCTCTTTGGTCGCTGAGTTAGTGGTGCCCGAAGCACTGAGCCGGTGAAGAACCTGCGATGATGATGATGGGAACACGAGTATGTCGTTAGCCATTCAGATATCAAGACTCGGCACCATAAATGAGACTTTTTTGTTGGAGATCGGGACTACATCATGCATAAGGTGTCTTTTCCATGAAAAGGTGAGCAGTGAGGCTTGAGTACGCATCGGAGGGAGTCAGGGTTGTAGCAGACTAGATACAAAAACGCGACTTAGCGTTTTAGACAAACGCACTCCTATATAGTGTATTAATTTACATGGATACATTTTTTCCCAATAGCAGGAACGTGTGTATAATCGCTGAAATGTCTGGAATATTACCAATACAAATAGTTTGTAGAAATGTGAGAAGGAACTTGTATAAAAGCGCGATGTTATCTAACTCCAAATTAATATGGCAACAATTACCAATCATAACATCTTTCTTTTATTATCTTTTAGATGTAGAGTTTCAGGATGCATTATGTCTGGCACGTGGTGAAAAACACTGGTCACAAAAAGGTGAGCGGCGAGTATTGTTTTCAGTCACCAGGGACGGCTCTGGGCTCTTGGCGGCCCTGGGCAGGGAGCATAGGTAGGGGGCCCCAGGAGAGGAGGTACGGGCGGGGCAGAGCGCGGAGCAAGTGAAGAGGGGGGGGGTGAGGGGTCAGGGTATTTGGAAGTGGAACAGAGCCGGAGTCACTCTCATTTCTTCTCTCGTTTCATAAAAAAATTATAACAATGTTAACTACCTTTTTATCTTACAGGTTCTGTTTTACAAATTACCGAAACCCCCACAAACAGAAACCTACAAAGCTCTACGTTTGTGTATTCTGCGATGATGCGTGGCCACTATAACAACGACTGAGAAGTCTGCTTCGACACGTGGTACACCCTCTTTGAATGAAGGCAACGGCACAAGGTGAGCAAAGAAGCTTGTTTCCGAAACAACGACAAGTTATCTGTGAAAAGAGAGAATATGTAGTATGCAACAGCCGCGCAATACTCATTAGGCTAACATGGCTTCAGCCATCGTCTGTGTCTCTTCCACGTTTTAATGTCCTTTTATCTTCCTCTTTCTTACTGTCTCTCACATCGTTTTTTTTTACAGTTATGGACGCTGCTGTCTCCACTGTGCCGTATAGAACCTTACCTGAGTTTAAGTGGTGAACTCTCTTGGCTACAGTGAAGCCTGCTTCAAGACGTAGAGCACCCTCTTTTAATCATGTCTATGGCACTAGGTGAGCAAAGAAACTTGTTTTTATCTGGGAAAGGAGAGAGTCGATAGTGTGCAGCAGCTTGACTGTCTAGAAATGTATAATTATCACAGAGCAGTGACAACAGATAGGTTACAACAGTCTGAGGAACAGATCTACAAGCTTATTGTGCTACTTTTGTGTCACTTTTAACATGGGAAAAGTGGCGCAAAGAGCTTGTAAATCTGCGTCTACATTTTCAAGAAAAACTCTCAAATTCAGACTCTGCGAGTCAATGAGGTGCAACAGTCTAGGTACGCAATATTAAGAACTCACATTAAAATTCACTTATGACAGGAGTTTCGCAACTCAGTTTATGGTGATTAATCAAATGTTCTTTTCTTTGCTTCACCAAACATCCTTCAGAAGCAATCACGGCATATCGATAAACAGCAATGGAATTGTCCGCAACGTATTGAATATACTATGACGTATACAACCAGAGTTCAATTGCAGTTGTGAACTCTGGTGGCCGCAGTTTTTATACAAGGTAAGCACAGCGGCCTAGATATACAATGCCTCCAATTAAATGCATTAGAAATAAATTGGCGTATTTACAATCCCGTTGTACCACTTTTGTGTCAGTAACGCAGTAGGCACTTCCATAGACACCACTTGAACGCGGGACTATAACTGAAGTGAAATGTACCAGGCACACTGCACACGTAAAATCGTAGTGTTACCTTGACTTGTAATGCTTCAGCTCATTTACTCACATCTACATAATTTTAAACTCTAATTTTCTTTTTTGTTTTGCAGATTACCAATCGTACGTCTTTTGGAGTCCACATCACAATTTGTTTATAATATTGTTTTATTAAAGTTATTTTTCTATTTTTTTATAATATTGTTATCATTAAGTTACGTTTACAGTTATTGTTGTTTTAATAAAAGTTAATAAAAAAAACTACATACTTCTTTTTTTTGGAGGGGTGACGGTCCACAATAAAAATAATATTTATAATGTTGCAGTACTATAGTAAGATGTTCAAGAGTAGGATCGAAAAGTACTGACTGTACAATAAGTTATATTGTCTCAGGATAGACTACAACATAGAAAAGAAATCAAAGTAAAACAAAACAGTGTACCACATTTACAAACCTCCTGCGACATTTTCCCTTGCAAACCTACCCCCCTACAAAATTAAGTGTGTGGGCCTCAAAAACGCCCTTCAAACCACGCAAACAATCACCCCTCAAAGATTTCTATATTGTATGAGAGGGGCTGCGTGGTCCTCCGCCTAGTGCCCTGGAGTCCACAACGTCTAGACCCGGTTGCTGCACTGTCCATTGGGGGGAAACAGCCATTACAACGCGGTCATATGCACACGTGAAAGTCACCACGAAGCCATTAGCACGCATATGGCTTTACCACACATGCTTTAACAACTAGTCAACATTTACCACGCATGATAAAGGCATAATCATAATAATGGCTTTGTAGTGACGAACACGCGTTGTAATAGCTGTAGCTTACGTGCTTCAAATTAGTTTTTAGGTATACGTGTGACCAAGTCTGATAACATCGGAGGCCAAGGACAAACACCATGGTGTCTGTGGCAGGAAATCTCATCGATCACAGAGAAGATAGGCAGAGGTTAAAATGAAAGTAACAGATTTAATAAAAATAACAGAGGAAAACTTCGAAAATGGCAGTGGACGGAATATGTAATCAACATTTGGCGCCTCGGCAATACGTTTCAAATAAATATAGATAAAATATGATTATTAATATATTACAAAAGTATAGCAGCGGATGACACACACGGCCCGGGAAAAGAAAGCGGCAAATTTAATACCTGAAACGAGGAGAGCTTTACTTGGCAAACTTGAAGAAAAAGAAAGAAACGTGGTCTTGAAAACGAGGCTGTGCATGCGTAGAGAGTACAACTGGTGCACAAAAAACCCAGAAAGTTTTACATACTATCATAGAAATATAGGCACCCCGAGACACTGCAGGAGCCTGCCCTGGGAAGTGGGTGGTCCCCAGGGTCATCCGGGGCTCCAGGATGGGGCCGCGCGACCCCCTCCCAACATTAAAAATCCCCGGAGGGTGCAGGTCCCCTGGGCTGACAGATCATTTTACATATTACTGCCCCAGGAAGGTGGCGGTACCCAGGATGTGTACGGGGGGAGAGGGAGGGGAGCTGAAAACTTAAAAAAAAAAATATTTTCAAAATAGCCCCGAGGGCCCTGTGCTGTGGGGAGGGAGGGGGGCTATGAGCCCCCCCGCATACTTCAAAATAAACCCCAGGGGGTGGCTTTCCCCGAGTCTCAGAGGGCCTTACAAACCCCCCATTATGGAAAAAAAAATGCCCCTGGGATTTGGCCCCGCCGGGGGCTAATTAAGAATAAAACGGACTTCTAGTTTTTTTTCCTTTTCCACCACGTACGTGCGCGATACGCGTACCCCGCAATTTTTTAATTTAAAAAAAAAATAAAAATTGGGCCTAAAGATCCATGTGGGACCCCCTGAGCAGACCTAGAGGGTCCGGATGTTTCTACCATGCCCACTTTCCTTATTTTTCAACTTTGATTTACTGTTTTCTTGTGACTCGGTTCTACTGAGGCACAAGATGGCTGCCAACACTTCCTGGTTTGGAGTGTTGACAGACAGTTGACATCCAATCAACATGCAGCTCGTGCTCGTAAGTGTACGAATTTCCGTATGCGTACAGTACTTCGTCTATAGATATCACTATGATTTTACTTTTGATTTTCTCAGGAACTACTGAACGGATTTACACCATTAACAAAAAGCACAATCTGCGAACCGAACTCTACCTCTCTGCCACATTTGGTGTAATTCCGTTCAGCCGTTCGGGCTGTAGCCCTGGCTAAAGGTCCCTATGGAAAATTGCATGGGGAAAACATGTTTTGGGCCCCCCCTTTTTCTCGGCCCCCACTTGATGAATCACCCTGAAACTTTCAGGGAAGGAGCGGAGCCGAGTAGGTAATATATATATATATATATATATATATATATATATATATATATATATATATTACCTACTGGCGATAGGGAAATTGCAACATTCTATTGAAAATAACTTTGGCGCCGGTTGAGGAATCTTCCTGAAATTTTCCTTAACCTTGCCTCGCGGCGCTCCGGTCCTTCCCTGAAAGTTTGGGGGGGATTCGTCAAGCGGGGGCCGAGATAAAAGGGGGGTCCCAAAACGTGTTTTCCCCATGTTAATTTCCATAGGGCGGTTGGACTCACTTTTAGCCCGAACGGCTGAATGGTTTTCCACCAAACTTGGCAAAATTGTAGGGACTGGTAGCCCGATGTGCCTTTGCTATGTCTCAAGATATGTGCTCCAGTGGTTTTTACGAAAATTAACTTTGAAAAAATATATATTGGGCTACATTGGGCTATATATATGTTAGAGCCCAAATGTAGCCCAATGTAGCCCAATGTAGCCCAAAGATTGCCACCAGAGACAAAAAAAAACAAATGTAGCCCAAATATCAGCCAGATGTAGCCCAACTATAGCCCAATGACAGAATGTCCCAGAGTGTTCTAAAGAACAACTAGAGCGCTAGCAGTCTTACTTATGACAAAAGTATGGCACACTGAAGTCATCTTGATTGGAATAAAGTTTTAACACTTAAAACATTTAATTTGCAAGGGAACAAAATGAGGGGGTTCATTTTGCCATAGAAATTATGATTAGTGCTGAAGAAAGAAAAATTAGGGCACATTTTGAGTGACTTCCCAAATCCTCTTATATTTCATTAAAAAAAATTCTGATATGCAGTCTCCCAAGATGGCCACCAGAGACAAAAGAGCCTGTGCTTAAAAACTCTGTTAGCAAAGCAGGCATTTGAGATTTAAAAAATGTTTTAATATATAAAAACGTTACCCGCTAATAGAATTAGCATTTAAAAAACCTTGCGAATTCAATGAAAAAACCATTGGTTTCAGGCCTTATATAGTTAGGAATTAGCATTTAAAAAACCTTGCGAATTCACTGAAAAAACCATAGGTTTCAGGCCTTATATAGGAATTAGCATTTAAAAAACCTTTGAAATTCACTGAAAAAACCATAGGTTTCAGGCCTTATATAGTTGTAATAGTGTATGAAAAGGTTTATGTGATTGTCACGTGGATGATGTCATCAGTGATGTCATCAGTGATGTCAGTTGAGATGTCATCAGTGATGTCACTGACCATGTCATGAATGATCTAATATGTGACATCATCAGCAGTGGATTGCGGGTGCGCGAAATATAGTTAGTACAACTAACTATATAGGAGCAATTTCAATGGTTTTGTATGAGTAAAATGTCCAGCTAACTATAACACCACTAAAACTTATAGTTTTTTGAGTGAATTTCAAAGGTTTTTAAAAGCTAATTCCTAACTATATAACTCCTGAAACCTATGGTTTTTTCAGTGAATTTCAAAGGTTTTTTAAATGCTAATTCCTAACTATATAAGGGCTGAAACCTATGTTTTTTTCAGTGAATATATATATATATATATATATATATATATATATATATATATATATATATATATATATATATATATCACACGCACAACGATGCTCCAGCTGGGATCACAGGCCCGTAGCAAGTGGCGTGGAATGGCGGCGGAACAAGCCATCAATCAATCGCACACAACAGAAGTAGTAATCAACAAAGGACCAATCACTACAAATTGCTCATGTGCAAAGGTATAGGCAAAAATAAGTTCTACAGCTATGGCGGCCAACTTGTAGTATATGTAAATAAGGTAGTGGTAGTGTAGAACCGGCATATGAACCATAAAGGAAATTATAACAAAGTAATCAAAACGTTTCATCAATGACAACAAGTCTCTATATGCGCAGAAGACAATTGAATTAGCCTATGGTCAACACAATAATACAATACTAATGACGTCATTAGCATGTGTGATGTATGCCATAATCATGCCTGGATCAGTAAGAAAAACCTCACTAATTTGAGTGGCATGGTGCCTGTATGGGTGCCACTGATGTATTAGGTGCGGAGTGTATGATCACCAGGTGCATAATCTAATACACTGGGTACGTGTAAACAGTGTAAAATGAATAGGTGGCAGGTACCAATTACAGAAATATACTGTCAGGCAAAGTGCCCTTTAGCCACCGAGTGTTTGGAATAGATGAACAGAAGAGTATGCAGGAGAGTATTGTTGTTTTTTTTTTTTTTTTTTTTAAAACCTTTATTGTGCATCAATAGCATACATATATGGGCCTACATCCACCTGGCCGGCCTCGAAAGCAATTATGAGCACATTCGTTAACAATAAAACAACTCAGCAGTCTCCCCAGTACGAGATACGACAGTAGTCCCAAAACAGTACCGTAGTTTAACGTGACTAGTGAGCTACAGGATTCGATATGGTTAATTTTATGAATTGACTGGTAGTAGGATCAGTGGGTCACTGTCCCATCCTGTGTTGCACACCCTAGTTCCTCTCCTGAAGAAAGAGGTTCCAAACTTTGTTTTGAAGTTTCAAATATGCTTTTATTCAGCAGTATTTCATTCTTTTCTTTTTTAGTAGCTCATTTATTTCGTTTTTTGCAGCATTTTTGCAAGTATTCACTACATATTTAATATGTCAGCACTGTCCTTTTATAAACATCCAATGCATTTCGAGGCATATCCGCCTCTTCATCAGGGAAAAGGATACTGAAATGGAATAAAACATAAATCGTGATGAATGTTAGGCTGGGTTTGTGGAGTGTAAGTGATGTTTGGGGTTTAAAGGTGAAGGAAAGGAGGGAAGGTTGTGTTTGGAAACGTGTTGTTTTACAGTGGCACCTTAAAAAATGTCCCGCAACCTGTGTAACGTGGTCAGAGATTATCGTCACCATGCTTACGTGTAGCTCTATTCTATGTGCTCGTACAATCTGTGGATTACAAAGTAGCGGTAAGGGTAATACTACAGTTCTCTTGGGAGAAAGTTCTCAAAACGTTAGTGCGCCGGAAGGCTGCCGGGGTCTCTAAGGACTCACCTGTTAATGGGTGCTGGTTTCGCTGAAACGGTTCCAAGCTGCCGCGGTGTTCCGAGCGGGAGTGTTAGTATCGGTTTGGTGATCGGCTCATGTGATGTTAGTTGCGATCACGTGGTCATAGAAAGTGAAGAAAGCCTGTAAGTGTCCGTGTTCGAGCGTGTGTTAGTGGAGTGTCCTATAATTCACTATTATATTTAAAATCGGTGGGCCAACCAAAGTACTTATCAGAGAAGTTACATTATAGAGATATAACGAACAAGGATAAAAATAATATAAACTGAAAACGGTAACAAATGACAGTGAAAAACAACTGTGTGGGGGTCGACATGAGAATACACAGGTGTCCCATTGTTGCTCCATTCATGAGATCACATTGTTCCTGATCATAAATAGCAAGAGAGTTCAATTCTTTCATTGAGCCCAGATGGCTTCTGGGTCGATAGTCTTTGAATCCATACATTCTCACGTTGCAGGAGATATTTGGTATTGTCTCTACCTTCAACTTTCACGATGGTTTCCAATACAATAAATTTCAATTGGGAAATGTTGTGGGAGTGTTCCTGAAAATGCGTAGCCACAGTGGATTTACTGTTCTTTAGCCGTATGTTTGATTTGTGCTCAGTTAGCCTTGTCTTGATTTTTCTCTCTGTTTTCCCGATATAGAGTTTACCACACGGGCATTTTAAAGCGTAGATAAGTTTGCTCGAATCACATGTAGCATTCACTTGTAATTTTATTGTATTGCCTCTCATGGGGTGGCTAATTACATTTCCCTTCATGACGTTGTTGCAGTTCCCGCAGTTCATGCAAGGTTTGGTGCCCGTGTACTTTGTAGTTGGTGTGTGTCTGTATTCAACTAGTTCACCAATGTTCAGTGCCCTTGTAAACGCAAACAAGGGAGGTTCCTTAAATATCTGGTTGAAATCTGGTTCCAGATTGAGTAGTGGCCAATGTTGATGTATTATACTTTTGAACTTGGAACTGGCTGTAGAATATTTTGAAACCGCCACTATGCGGGCTTGTACTTTTTCCTTTCTGGGTTCTAGGAGTTTAGATCTTTCTATTGTAAGAATCTTGTTGGTGGATTCCTTAATGATTTCCTGGGGATAGCCTCTTTGGTGGAATTTCTGAGCTACTTCAGTGATTCTCAACATAGATTTGTGGGGATCTGATGTTATTCTTTTGGCTCGCGCCATTTGGGAAAATGGGAGATGTTTTCTGAGGTTGGGTTCATGGAAGCTCGAAAAGTGAAGCATGTTGTTCCTGTCTGTGGGCTTCGTAAATAGGTCAGTTTCGAATCCTTGAGGGTTGACTGTGACTTTGACGTCCAAAAAATGAACACTTGTGTCAGATATTTCCCAAGTTAATTGGATCCTTTCATCAATCGAGTTAAATTGGGTTAACAAGTTTGTTAGTGTCTCTTTACTGTTTTTCCATACGATAAAGATATCGTCAATGTATCTGGTTAACAGTTTCAGGTTATCCGTCCATTCCTTTTTTGTGAAGATGTGGGTTTCTTCGAATTGTTGCATGAAGAGGTTAGCATAGACGGGAGCTGCCGAGTTGCCCATGGCCATGCCCACCAGTTGTAGATACCAGGTATCTTGGTATTTAAAATAACTATGATAGAGAGTGAACAGCATAAGTTCCATGAGAAATGTTTGGAATCCACTGTCTATGGAGGAGTCTAACAAAGCTTTCTCAATCGCTTCGATGCCCAAGGAGTGGGGTATGGACGTATACAAGGAGCGTACGTCTGCTGTACATAGAATTAATTTCTCTTCCGGATTAATTTCAATGCTGTGTAGTTTGGAGATAAAATCAGTAGTGTCCCTCGTATAAGTCCTCATCGATTGTACTGCGGGTTGTAGATATTTATCTATTAGTTGTCCCACGGGTTCGTGGATGCTTCCACATGTGGAGACTATTGGTCTCATGGGAGGGTCCATTAGATTTTTGTGTATTTTCGGCACCATTCTCAGAGTGGGACTCTTCGCGTTTGATTTAGTCAAGAATTTTTTTGTGCGTTCATTGATAATACCTTGATCGTATGCCTTTTCTAAAAGGGTTGTCAATAGTTTAGTGAATTCCATGGTTGGATTGTTGTCCAATCTCATATAGGTGTTTGTATCAGTAATATGGTCCATGACTTTTAGGTTATACATACTTTGGTCCATGATGACTAGGGCTCCCCCTTTGTCAGCTTTTATGCATTTGATTTGTTCATTTGATGAGATCCTTTTTAACGTGTCTGTGTCTTTTTGTGTGATGTTTTTGTGATGTTTCTTTCCATGTCTGATCTTAGTAAGATCTTGCTTGACTCTATTTTCAAAGAGATCCAGTGTTTTATGGCTTATGGGTGGTTGGAATGTACTGTGAGGTCGTAGTCCTAATAGTTGATCTGGTTCATCTTTGGGTGGTTTGGGCACCACATTCTCAAAACAATGGCGTAGTCGTAACTTCCGCATAAGTTTAAAAAAACTTACTTCCAGTTCTAGGTTATCAGTGTGGGTGGTGGGTACAAATGAAGTGCCTTTTTGTAGGAGTCTTTCTTCGTGTTGGGTTAATTTGTATTTACTAATGTTAATGACTAATTGATCTGGATTTATTTTTTCGTAGATTTCTTGTCCTTGATCGTTCCCGCTGTACTCCTCGTGATAGGAGGTTCTTTCTCCCTCTCTTTGTCTTTTTCTTTCTCTCTGTCCTTTGCTCTGTCCTCTCCTGGGTCGCCTCTTTGTGACTGGCCCTGCTCTAAAAAAGAATTTGGTTCTACAGGTTGACTCGTGGTTGGTTGCTGTGCTTGATCAGTCTCTGGATAGGTTCTTGTGGGTTGAGCTCGTCTAGATCGTTGTGAGTTGTCACTACCCGAAGAGGATGTATCTGTCTGCGAGTTATATGGTCTGTTCCTTCTTTTTTGGGCGTATATATCTGCCCATGTATATACTTCCCCCAGTCGATAGTCTAGGGTATCCCTCTTATACTTTCGGATTTTGCGTTCGTTTATTTCATTAGTGTGTTTATCCATTTGTGTTTTTATATCTTCTAAGATGGTATTCAACTCTTCCTCTGATAGCATTTTAGATAATTCTGTAGACGTTTGTGTAATCTCAACGGTTAGTTCTTCCAATATTCCGGATAATTCCTCGATAATTAAAAGGATAAGGTCCAAGGAACATTTATTTAGGATTTCGTACCACTTATCCTGGAATTTTTTAGAGTTCTTACACAGGGATGGCTTGAGGGCAATCCGTAGGCCCCTAGGTATGCGTTGGTTCCGATGGTATTTGACCAATGTGGTGGCATGCAATTGTTGATTTATACGTCTCTTGCTTAGATATATCAGTTTTCTGATATGTTGTTCTTTGGAGCGGATAGTGGTTTCCTGTGCATTCTCTTCCCTGATCAGTGCATAAATGCGGTCCGCTTCATCTGGTTTGAATGCAAATGTTGAGGCTCTGGCCTCCGTGCTTTTGGCGATGTCCTCATAAGTGTTCATGTTGATCTTTATGGCGTGTTGTCGGTTGTGGACACGAGCTGTATAACAAAAGTATTGACTCGACGCACAGCGAATTTTTATGGGATATGTAAGACGTGTTTTTGGGTGCAGTCACAGTATCGTCGCGTATCCCACGGCGTAAACTATAAACTGACTGGTAGTAGGATCAGTGGGTCACTGTCCCATCCTGTGTTGCACACCCTAGTTCCTCTCCTGAAGAAAAAGGTTCCAAACTTTGTTTTGAAGTTTCAAATATGCTTTTATTCAGCAGTATTTCATTCTTTTCTTTTTTAGTAGCTCATTTATTTCGTTTTTTGCAGCATTTTTGCAAGTATTCACTACATATTTAATATGTCAGCACTGTCCTTTTATAAACATCCAATGCATTTCGAGGCATATCCGCCTCTTCATCAGGGAAAAGGATACTGAAATGGAATAAAACATAAATCGTGATGAATGTTAGGCTGGGTTTGTGGAGTGTAAGTGATGTTTGGGGTTTAAAGGTGAAGGAAAGGAGGGAAGGTTGTGTTTGGAAACGTGTTGTTTTACAGTGCCACCTTAAAAAATGTCCCGCAACCTGTGTAACGTGGTCAGAGATTATCGTCACCATGCTTACGTGTAGCGCTATTCTATGTGCTCGTACAATCTGTGGATTACAAAGTAGCGGTAAGGGTAATACTACAGTTCTCTTGGGAGAAAGTTCTCAAAACGTTAGTGCGCCGGAAATAAAAAATAAAAGGATCAGGTGCAGTACAATCAACCGAGGACAGGGAGCGAGCAACGCCCACGACAGAATATCAACAGACCCAGTAATCATAATTGAGGTATCGGAGCTGAAATACACTGATCAGGATGAAAAACATATAATCACATTTCGCACTAGTCATCGCCCACCCCATGAACGCAAAGTTACCGTAATAACAAATACAAAAAGTCATAAAAGGCAAAAATGGCAAAAACTGGGCGCAATATCTAACCGACACACTGACCCAAAAAGAAAGGGAAGATAAAGAAAACAAAGAAAAGGAGAAGAGAAGAGACAAAAAAGGCCCATAGAAACAGAAAAAGGACAAAACGAAAGAACCCCCCCTCCCCATCCCCCACCCTGCACCCCTGCAGAGGCTACGGCCTACCTCCCCCTAGCAGCGTGCCTATCGCCCATGAAGAATACCCGAAATTCAGTCAAAGAAAGAGAAGGAAAAGACATTTTAAAAAACTGGAGGAGGGCCATCTGTACGGGCTCCGGGCCATCCCTCCCACAAAAACACTCCTCCCCAAGACCTATAGTACACAACAGCAAGCAATCAAGTCAGTAAGTAATGGGGAGAATTATCAAAATATTGTAGAAAGAAGCGTATCAAAAATAACGCTCGTCTCCCATCCCCGCCAGCCACCTAGATGTCAACGTTGAAGAGATACATCTCACCCCTGGCCAGTCCTTGCAAGTGCCATAAGGCACATCTGCCGATCGAGTACCATATCAGTCAGTAGAAAGAAACAAAATATCCAAGCAAGGCTGAAGAGCAACATGAACACACAAAATGGACGTCGCGGGCCACCAACAAAGTCATCAGAACATACGGCCATCTTCCCTGAGACAGACCCAGTACACGTAGTCCACATCGGGAACGCGAGGACAAGGACGGAAGAAACAAGCACAGGAGACAGCCGTCGTTGTGACCAAGCATGGGGCGTCGGTAGCGGTACAACGTACGAAGCCGCCATCATCTGCTGTGAAGGGAGACCATCAGGATAGTCCAGGCCAACGGATAGCTGTCCATTATTCACCGCACAGTCAAATCTCACACGTACCTCTCCGGATAGAGGGGTGGCCACGGACCCCCCTTCAGGAATAGTCTGGGGCAGATCTTTATGTATCAGGGGGCCGTCCAACCGTGAGTGTTCCAGCAGGAGCGCAACACCATCCAGATTCCTCCCCAGCTCACTGAAGCTATGTTCCCAGGCAGATCAAAAGTCACCAAGAGCAGCAAGGATATCGCCACAGGACAGCGTGGTCTTTTTCTCCCATATCGCAGCGTCACTTGGCTGTGTATACTCCCCCCCTTGTTGTACCCCAGTAGCTAGGATGGCAGTCTCCATCCCACCCAGGCGACACTTCGGCGGGTCTATCACAAACGGGGATAGGTAGTTGGTCAGAGGCGGATCAGCACGATGTGGCCGCTATGCAATTCGTGAAGGCAATGAAGGCAGATTCCCAAAGAGAGATCTCTCGCAGCTATCGTCCTCGCCTCGATCAGCGCCAGCCGAAAATTCGGGAGTGGCCCGCGAAAACCGGGCCAAATCTGAAACAGCGTCGAAGCAGCTACAATACGTGCTCCGTAGGCATAGAATGTGCCCACCAGGCCAGCGCTTCGGGGGGTGCTACATCACCACGTTGCTTGTCAATGAAGGCGTCCGCGGCAACAATCTGACCGATGGCCACTGCGCACCAGTAGACCGACTCCGCCCCAGTACAGATGGCCGCTGTTGTTGCCTCTTCACCGGGCCATGTTCCGCAGCTTACGTCCCGGCTCAAGAGACTTTAGGGCCGCTGACTGCCATCACGGGTTTCTCAGATTCTGGGGCCGGCAGGGATCTGGGGAACGCGCCATCAGTTTCAGCGCTTCTTCCCCCACACAGAACGTAGCGCGATGCCAGGATGATGTGCAGGATAGTCGTGCGGGGCTCGGAGGGTCACGGAGCCGGGAGCCTACGCGTCCGTCCCGATCGCCATCTTGGCTCCTCCCCCAGGAGAGTATTGTTAAGAAAGAGATTGTACTGTGACTAAGAGGCGAGAGACTTTGCGGGCACCCCCGTTATGTATAGCAAAGTTATGGATGGTCCCAATACGGAAGTGTTTGTTAAAGAATATGTGTGGCTTTAGATACAACTGTAGAAATGAATACTGAAATCAGAAATATATTGGAAGGTCTCGTGCCCCCTAGCCACATAGTGACAGTATAGCAGACATAGATGAGCATGAAAATATTTTATTCAAAACATATGTGTTGCTCAAGGAAACAAATGTATGTAAGAATGTGAGTAATGCAAGTGCATCTTACTGGTAATGTAAGATAATAAGATATCGTTATCTGGGACAAAATGTTATAAATAGCTAAATGAATATGATAAAAAAACATAAGACCTAAACACTCAATTGATATAAAAGGCAACCCAAATTGCGGTACTCAGTCAAAACTAAGTAGCAGCAAGTAAACCATAAAGCCTGCAATTAATGACATTTCTGCATTCGTGAGCAACAATGGAGACGCAAGGAAAAGTAAAAATAATAATATACATAGCAAATATTAGTGACATAAGGGAAATCTTATCTTGATATGGTGATACCCCCGAAGGGGGAAGAAAAGGGTAGGGAGCCTGTGAGAAAATTGTGTACGTCAATTCGCGGTGGGTACCTTCCTTTCCTCCTGTGAGAATAAAGAAACAACAATGTAGGATTAAAATCAGAGTGAATAACTAAAACCAAAGTGTACAAACTTATGCACAGAATATACAATAGTGAACGCTCAATATGAGCCCAGGAGAACAGAAAAACAGAAAGGTAAGAGAGAGACACACATATGCGGGGTAAATGGACAGTTAGTCAGCATGTAAATGTATACTAAATTCTTCAGCCAGATTGTGACCCCTCGGTTGTTTGGTCTCGAGCTCTAGAATCCACTTGGTCTCTTGTATGTGTAACAATTGTACTCTGTTGCCCCCACAGTTGCCTGTGTGTACCTGCTCAATTATGTAATATCTCAGTAGGGAGCTGTTGGCTAGATGATGCGTTTGGAAGTGGCGTGTCACTAGATAGTGTGGATCTATGTTGTTTATGGCTCGCATGTGTTCCATGACTCTTTTCTTGGCCATAAGAGTGGTACTACACATATAACGCAGTCCACATGGACAGTCCAGTGCATATACAACAAATGTTGTGCTACAGGGGAGAAATTGTGTGATTTGTTTTTTGTTAGTTCTCCCTTGTGTACTGTAATCCTTAACGTAACAGCTGTTTCGACAGGCTCTACAGTAGCTGCACAGGAAGAAACCTTTCACATTATGGTCTCTTAGTAAAAGGGGTATGGAAATGTCATTGTGAACTAAGATGTCCCTGACGCTGTCGCCTTTTCTGTACGTGATTCGAGGGCGTGTGTGAATAGTTTTGCCAATGACAGTATCACCTTTAAGTATGGGCCAATGTTGTGCAAAAATCTTACAGATTTTCTGAGAGTTGCGATTGTATGTGGTGATTATACTAGTTTTGCAAGATTCTGTGTTGTTCCATTTGGTGTGATTTTCACTGTCAGTTGTACGTTCCTTAAGGGTATCAGTTCTACTGATCTTGTTGACCTTTTTTATGGCCCGGTTGAGTACCCACTTAGGGTTGCCTCTGTTGGTAAATCCGGTTATCATGCAATCTTTTTTGATACTGAATGTTTCGTCAGTACTACAGTTTCTTCTCGCCCTTTGCAGTTCTCCAAATGGAATGCTCCATTTTAGGGTATCAGGGTGGCTGCTGAGGGCGTGCAGAATGGTGATACCTGCAGTGGCTTTTCTGAAAAGACATGTCTCAAGGGTGTTGTGTTTTGCCGTACCAGTACATCTAGGGACTCAATCTGTTGTTTATTTATGTTTGAAGATAGTTTGATGTTGTAACTGTTGGAATAAGGTTTGTCAACAAATTCTGAGGCCTCATTCTGTGTGCCTTGCCAAATGAGAAACAGGTCATCAATGTAACGTAACCATAAGCGTACTTTGGAAAAATCCAGTGCAAGGGTGGCTAGAAAGAAGTTGGAAAAGCTAGGGGCAAAGCAAGTGCCTATAGCAGTGCCAAGTTCAAGTTCAAGGATTTATATAGCGCACTACTCACCCAGAGGGTCTCAAGGCGCTTGGGGAGGGGATTCATTATTTATCGAATAGCCAGGTTTTAAGTTCTTTTCTGAAGGAGATGTGGTTTTGTGTAAGGCGGAGGTGAGTAGGGAGTGAGTTCCAGGTCTTGGCCGCCAAGTAGGAAAAGGATCTACCTCCCATGGTGGATCTTTGGATCCGCGGAACTGTGGTGAGGCCTTGATTGGAGGATCTTAGTTGGCGGGTGGGTGTGTAGAAGGATAGACGAGTGTTGAGGCATTTGGGCCCTGTTTTGTAGAGGGCCTTGTGTGCGTGGGTGAGGAGACGGAATGTTATTCTCTTGTTGACGGGAAGCCAGTGGAGGTCTTTCAGGTGGCCGGAAATGTGATCTTGGCGAGGGATGTTCAAAATGAGTCTCGCTGATGCGTTTTGGATGCGTTGGAGTTTTTTCTGTAATTTGGCTGTAATTCCGGCGTAGAGGGTGTTTCCGTAGTCTAGTCAGCTTGTAACCAGTGCGTGGGTGACAGTCTTTCTTGTCTCGGCGGGGATCCAATGGAATATTTTCTTGAGCATACGAAGTACGTTGAAGCAGGAGGATGAGACGGCAATGACTTGCTTGGTCATCGAGAGTGAGGAGTCCAGGATGAAGCCAAGGTTACGTGCATGGTCTGTGGGCATGGGGGCTGAGCCCAGATCCGAAGGCCACCATGAGTCGTCCCAGGCAGAGGGGGATGATCCTAGGATGAGCACTTCCGTTTTGTCTGAGTTAAGTTTCAGGCGGCTGTTTTTCATCCATACGGCTACTTCTTTCATGCCTTCGTGAAGATTGGTTTTGGCGGTGTTGGGGTCTTTGGTGAGGGAAAGGATCAGCTGTGTGTCGTCAGCGTAGGAGATGATGTTAAGGTTGTGTTGATGCGCGATGGAAGCGAGTGGACTCATGTAAACGTTGAAGAGGGTGGGACTGAGTGATGATCCTTGTGGTACACCGCAGATGACTTCAGTGGCCTCTGATTTGAATGGGGGAAGTCGGACTCTCTGAGTTCTCCCAGCTAGGAACAAGATGATCCAGTCCAGGGCTTTTCCTTTTATGCCGATATTGCTGAGGTGTTGTATGATGGTGCTGTGACAGACAGTGTCGAAGGCGGCAGAGAGGTTGAGTAGAATGAGGGCCACTGTTTCTCCGTTGTCCAGTAGTGTTCGGATGTCGTCTGTTGCTGCGATGAGGGCGGTTTCGGTGCTGTGTTTGGCTCGAAAGCCGGACTGTGAGGGATCGAGGGAGTTGTTGAATTCGAGGAAGGCGGCGAGTTGGCTATTGACGGCTTTCTCAATGACTTTGGCCGGGAATGGGAGGAGGGAGATGGGGCGGTAGTTTTTAAGTTCAGCGGGATCTGCTGTGGGTTTCTTCAGGGGGGCGCTGACTTCGGCATGTTTCCAGCTTTCTGGGAAGGTGGCAGAGTTGAAAGAGCAGTTGATGACATCACGGAGATGGGGTGCGATGATGGAGTCTGCTTTGTTGAAGATATGGTGGGGACATGGGTCGGTTGGCGAGCCAGAGTGGATGGAATTCATTAGGCGGATGGTGTCTTCAGTGGTGATTTGGTTCCAGGCGCTGAGGTTGTTAGGGGGCGGTTTAGGTTCTGAGGGGGGTGGAGAGGATTGTTCGTTGGAACTGTTTTCGAAGCTGTTATGTATGTTGGCAATTTTGTTGTAGAAGAAGGAGGATAACGAATCGCAGAGGTCTTGGGAGGGAGTGAAGTCGTTTGAGGCTGCGGTGGGGTTGGTGAATTCTTTGACGATGTTGAATAGTTCCTTGCTGTTATGGGCGTTGTTGTCGAGTCGATTCTTGAATGCTGATTTCTTGGTGGATCGGATCAGCTGGTGGTGTTTGCGGGTGGCTGCCTTGAGGGTGGTCATGTTGTCGGTGGTTGGGTTTTTTCTCCATGTTTTCTCGAGAGTGCGGCGTAGTTTCTTGGATTTCTTAAGGTCATCGTTGAACCAGGGGGCCTTTTTGCTGTCTTGTTTGGTGTGATGGTTTTTCAAGGGTGCTAATTTGTCAGCGCTGTGAGTGATCCATTGTTTGAGTTTAATGGCAGCTTCGTTTGGGTCCGATGAGAGAGCGGGTGGGTTTTTGTTGAGCGATGTGAGGAGTTGGTCGGTGGTGATTTTGTTCCATTTTCTTTGGGGAATAGGTTGAGGGGGGTTGTGGGTCGAGCTGGTTTTGTAGCTGAAGTGAACACAGCTGTGGTCCGTCCAATGGAGAGCTGTGGTGCGATCGAAGGAGATGTGTTTGCTGGAGGTGAAGATTGGGTCGAGCGTATGTCCGGCTACATGGGTGGGGGTATCAACAAGTTGTTTAAGGCCGAGATTGGCCAGGTTGTCAAGAAGGGTGGTGGAGTTGCTGTCGTTTTTCTTTTCCAGGTGGAAGTTGAGGTCTCCTAGTAGAATGTAGTTCTCGGAGGCGAGGGCATGTGGACTGATGAAGTCAGTGATGTCTTCGCTGAACTGTTTACGGGTTCCTGGGGGCCTGTAGATGAGGGTGCCTCTGAGTGTGGTCCTAGGGTCGGTGTGGATCTGGAAGTGAATGTGTTCGGCGGTTGTGAGGATATCGTCGGGGCTGGTCGTGATTTTGATGGTGTTCTTATGGACGATGGCGATGCCTCCTCCTGTTTGGACGGAGCGGTCTTGTAATTGTCCGGGATGGCTATGGCGATGTCGGGTGTTGATGATGCGTTCATCCATGTTTCAGTAAGGAAGGCGACGTCCGGTGATGTAGTGTCGAGTAGATCCCAGAGTTCGGTGGCGTGTCTGTGGATTGAGTGGGTGTTCAGCAGGATGCATTTCAGGTGGTTGGAGTCGGAGCTGTGTTTGGGGTTAGTGGAAGTGGTATGGGTCTTGATGCTGGTAAATTTGCAGGAGTGGCAGGCGAAGGGTCCATGGGTGTGGCCTGGGAAAGCTACGCAGCATAGAGGGGAGCGTCCGGGATTAAGGGCTATGAGGGTGGCGGCGCCATCCGTTATGCTGGAGGGGAGCGGTTTGCGAGGACCAGGGGGTTTGGCGCTGGGCGCGGTCCAGGCGCGGACGGGCGTAGACGGGCTTACCTTTGGCGCACCTTCGGCGCGCATGGGGTGCGACCGCTGCGCGTGAACGCTGCGCGCAAAGGCATCTGTCATATATGGATAGTGAAAGGGGAGGGGCGAGGGCGGAGCAGCTGGGAGGCGGGAGCGGGGTCGAGGGCCGGTCTGGGAGGCACAGTAAACAAACAAGCAACAAGATGGCTGCAAGCCACGATAGGGAACAGGATGAGATTGGGCACGACGTAGCAGGCAATCGACTCGGCGGCACAATCAGGCAACAAATTGCAAAGCGAGTGTCAGAGCAATATGATAAAGCACAAAATAAATTAAATGACGGTCTGTTCAGCAAGCGCTGCGGCGATTTAGTGCCAAAGACCTGTTCGTACTGCACTCCATCAAACATAAAAATATTGTTTTTCAAACATTGACTCATTATTTCGATAAACATGTTAGTATGGTCTAGGATGCCAATGGGTCTATTTTTCAGATAGTGATAGCATGCTTTCACGCCCTGAGTATGGTCTATAATGGTGTAGAGTGCATTGACATCAAGTGTTACTAAGAGGAAGTCTTCTTCCTAGGTAATCCCTTCTATTTTTGTCAGAAAATCTTTAGTGTCCTTGACATAGGAAGGCAATGTTGTTACATATCCACTCAAAAAATAATCTACATATTTGGACACATTCTCCAATGCACTGCCAATAGACGAGACAATAGGTCTCCCAGGCAGCTAGTTAGGATCTTTGTGTACTTTAGGTAAAAGGTACAAGATTGGAAGTTTCGGGAAGGCTCTTTTCAAGAAGCAGTATTCATCCCAGGGTATGATACCGTTGTGTTGCCAATCCAAATTTCTAGTATGCTGTCACTGTAAAAACTGTTGTTGATTTTCAAATAGAACCTAGTGTCCTGTAATTGTCGTTGAGATTCATTGATGTACATGTCACAACTTAAGAGGACGATGTTGCCCCCTTTGCAGCAGGACCGATTACAATGTCAGTCTTCAGCTAGTTACTTGATATAAGCTTTTTGCTTGAGAGTCAAGTTATTGTTAGAAGATACTTTTTTCCAACTTTGTTGTTTGAGTTTCAATAGATCCTCTACCACCATGTCATTAAATGAGTCAATGTTGTCATGGGGTGATGCAGGACAAAAAATAGAACAATGTTTGAATTTGGTTGAGGCGGCTAAGTCTGTTGGAAAGTCCAGGTCCATAGGGGACAAATTCGATGTTTCTGATATGTCACGTAGGTCATACATGGTAATCAGTGTTTTCAACATCGTCTACAGTCAAATTAGTAGGTATGGTATGTGTTGCGTTGATGGTAGACACCATGGTAGCATTGGGATTCTTAAGAGTTTAAAAAGGAAAGCGGAATCTCCGTTTTTTTTTCACAGCACATTGCACAAAGTCCCAAAGGTTTCTTTTAGAAGTATAAATGAATGCTAATCTCTTTACATCAAGAAATAAACAAAGCATATGTGATGAATAAAAAAGATTATTTTATTTGGTAATTCTTCTTTCCAAACCCATTATGTACAAACAAATGATCTGCTTTACAAAAATGTCAATAGTCAAAACACAAAACACTGGCAACATTTTTGAAACACAGTTCAAGACATATGTGTGTTGTTTCAATCAGAAGAAACCCAATGCATTTCGGGTTGAGAAACCCTTCATCAGGGGAAAATAATATGATGCATTCCAATGTACTCAATGGCCTCCTACCGGAACAGTACAAAAAGACATAAGCATATAGTCACTAATCATATGTTATACATAAAGGTCACAATTTAACTTAAAATATCTGTATTTGCTGCCCATGTGACAAAGTGTAACCAAGAATTCCATGCAGTTTGAGTGCTGTGCCTCTAAAAGAATTGTGTTCCTGAGTAAAGTGAAAAAACACCAGTATATTACAAGAAACATTGCAGTTCGTAATGATCATTAAGCCCCTTAGGTATAATGGTTCCTAAGTGATTAATCCAAAAAGTTTCACATTGAGCTATTAAAGTATGAGTTTCTATACCTGCCCGTGGCACTATTTTCTCTAAAATACAGACAATACAATAGACACTCTATTCAACACAATCCGTGGAAACAGCTCATTATGTAGATAAGGATTATAGATTGTATCTAGGATTTGCACCTGAATTTTTCCAACTGGATGTGTTTTTAATGACAAATTGTATTGTCTGTATTTGTCTCTCTGTTGAATGTGTGTTGGCATATGTTAGGGATCAAAGTTTTTGTAATCATTTTTAAGTCAAAATATTGAACTGTATTATGAGTTTATTCTCTGATTGTATGTGACAAAGGATTTTTATAGGTATATGAATTTGAAGTTGTTTTAAATGTAATCAGTTTTTATGTAGTGTCAAATTTTAAATAAAGCCAGAATATTAAATATACAATAACAATTCATAGTTGTATAGGAATATCTTTAACTCAGAGTCTTCCAATATATGGGTCACAATTGTTGTGCTGGGAATTTAGAGACCGGGTATTTATATACATCTTCACCAAGGGATTTCTCTTCTCTACTCTTTGTAAAAAATGCAACTCATCTGTTATTGAGACTCTCTGGACATATTTCATAATATGAGGTACTTTGGTACCTACCATACCGCATTAGCACTGTTGGGTGGAAAGAGAATGAAATTATATTAAAGCGCTTGAATTGTATTCCCAATTATGAATTATTTATGTACAAGATGTTGGTACCTCTATACTTGAATTATACTTTTTAATGCAATGAAGTCTAACTAATAATTTTTACGTGCTGCATTGAAACGCTAAAAGCTATTTTGTTAAATCCATCATTTATTGGATGTATTGCCACTCTAAGATGGCGGCGATATTCATAATCATTTTTCTATGCTTTTTGTTTGAATCACATGATATATACGGAGGAAATTATGATGCTTCTATGTCGTGAACAAGGTTGTGGAATACAACCGAAATGTGTTGACTAGTGATCATCGTCAATAAATAATTTTGAGGAGCACCATTTGAAGTGCCGTGCCTGTTGTTTTACAAATTCTTTATATATTTTGAGGAGTCCGTGGACACCTCTTTCAGCGACAACACCGGTGTTCTGGCAGCACGCCATCATTCGCCATCGCAGGGCTCTATATTAATATATATATACATAGCTGCAAGGCGCATTGGTTTCTATATATATATATATATATATATATATATATATATATATATATATATCAAGTCAAGAAGGTTGTCCCCTCGAAAAAAGCCAGCACACTGGTAGGTATATTTCAGCGTTTTAATGTTTGCAGGTTAGCAGCAAAGTCAAAGGACAGATCTCCCAAATTCTTTAGCCTGACGCGTTTCGTGCTTCCATCACACTTTTTCGAAGGCTGTAGTGGAGATTCTGCGCCGAGCATGAGAGCACCTGATTAAAATCATAAATTCCCCAAGTGGGCGTAGGCGCCATCTCGCGCTGCCTGCTGGTATCAGTAGTGCTCAAAATTAAACTTCAGTGAGCTGCTCGGCGTGAATACAATGTCCCAATTATTACCTCAGTGGGTGGGCTGAAAAGTCACTTTCCCTTTGATGCACAGTGACCCCACAAACACGCACCTCCAGTCCAGGAAAATGCTGCCTGCCCAAACATGCAGCAACTGGTCCGCTTTGTTGCGGCGGGGCTTCTTCCACGGCAGGACTGGCCGTAAATACATCAAGTCAAGAAGGTTGTCCCCTCGAAAAAAGCCAGCACACTGGTAGGTATATTTCAGCGTTTTAATGTTTGCAGGTTAGCAGCAAAGTCAAAGGACAGATCTCCCAAATTCTTTAGCCTGACGCGTTTCGTGCTTCCATCACACTTTTTCGAAGGCTGTAGTGGAGATTCTGCGCCGAGCATGAGAGCACCTGATTAAAATCATAAATTCCCCAAGTGGGCGTAGGCGCCATCTCGCGCTGCCTGCTGGTATCAGTAGTGCTCAAAATTAAACTTCAGTGAGCTGCTCGGCGTGAATACAATGTCCCAATTATTACCTCAGTGGGTGGGCTGAAAAGTCACTTTCCCTTTGATGCACAGTGACAGTGTGGGGTCACTGTGCATCAAAGGGAAAGTGACTTTTCAGCCCACCCACTGAGGTAATAATTGGGACATTGTATTCACGCCGAGCAGCTCACTGAAGTTTAATTTTGAGCACTACTGATACCAGCAGGCAGCGCGAGATGGCGCCTACGCCCACTTGGGGAATTTATGATTTTAATCAGGTGCTCTCATGCTCGGCGCAGAATCTCCACTACAGCCTTCGAAAAAGTGTGATGGAAGCACGAAACGCGTCAGGCTAAAGAATTTGGGAGATCTGTCCTTTGACTTTGCTGCTAACCTGCAAACATTAAAACGCTGAAATATACCTACCAGTGTGCTGGCTTTTTTCGAGGGGACAACCTTCTTGACTTGATGTATTTACGGCCAGTCCTGCCGTGGAAGAAGCCCCGCCGCAACAAAGCGGACCAGTTGCTGCATGTTTGGGCAGGCAGCATTTTCCTGGACTGGAGGTGCGTGTTTGTGGGGTCACTGTGCATCAAAGGGAAAGTGACTTTTCAGCCCACCCACTGAGGTAATAATTAGGACATTGTATTCACGCCGAGCAGCTCACTGAAGTTTAATTTTGAGCACTACTGATACCAGCAGGCAGCGCGAGATGGCGCCTATGCCCACTTGGGGAATTTATGATTTTAATCAGGTGCTCTCATGCTCGGCGCAGAATCTCCACTACAGCCTTCGAAAAAGTGTGATGGAAGCACGAAACGCGTCAGGCTAAAGAATTTGGGAGATCTGTCCTTTGACTTTGCTGCTAACCTGCAAACATTAAAACGCTGAAATATACCTACCAGTGTGCTGGCTTTTTTCGAGGGGACAACCTTCTTGACTTGATATATATATATATATATATATATATATATATATATATATATATATACTCCTTCTGATTTCACCTTGTCCGCGCGAAAGAAAGAGCACGGACCACCGGAATTCGTTCCTTTTTTATTTTATTATTGCTCCCAACAGACCTCAGTAGCCATGACACGTTTTATCCCTCACAGGGGACTTGATCACATGACGCGCTCTTAGCTGAGTCAGTTATTTAAATACCATTTTTTTCCACTTTTTGCCACGTGATTTACTTAAAGTGACCAGTGCATTGTAACAACAGGGTTAGTCATAGACATAGAAATGGTAGTGCTTGAATGGTTATTCAATTGTATGGCATACATTTTACGTAATTACATGTTTGTTATAGTTTCAGTTGCGACATGTACATGATTTTATAATAAACAAATAAATACATAAATAACATTGTTTGTTAAATATATAAATATTGATAAATAAATACTTAATAACAGCCTTTCACATACAGAATTTATTTTTGTAAAATTGCGGTACCAATACCTAGAATCGCATTTAAAAACCTGTTTTTGATGCCGTTAAAACCATAGATCATGGAAACTTTACAGTGTACCATTTTTCATTCAATTTGTCTAGTGTATTTGGAAATCTTGGTGTACCACTCAGAGAACCTAATTAATGCTCGCAAGTTGGCTGTTCTATTTATTATACTCAGTCTAGGTGCAAATACCTTTTTAAATTGTTGTCAAACTTTCTGTACAGTATAATGGTTTGTAATAACCATCCCTGTTTGTAATAAAGTGCTCCCATGTGCAAATAATGTGTCAAAAAGTGTTATTGTGCTAATTAGTAAAAAAACATATGTGCAAACTTATCAAGCTGAGTATGTTAAAATAGGGATGGAGTGAGTGGTTAAAATTCTACTATACATCTCTTTGTTTAAATTTTTTTTATTTGGTTTTCTAATTTCCACACATTGAGTAAATCAACAATAGAAATCATTGCATCTTACACACACGTAGATCTTCAACTATTATTCAGCGAGAAATCACAGTTAAGAAACATAAAATCTCTTGCGTATGTTTTTACATTTTGTTTACAACATAATAGATGCCGCAGGATTTATCTCATAACCGACCTCAGGTAAAGTGAAAAGACATGCAGAAGTCCTCGGCTGCATACATTAGAGATCGAGTCCGAAACTTGCCTGTGTCCCTAGTGTGTTCCCTCCTGGTATGCTCCCCCTGGGTGTTTTAGTATTCATGTTTCAAACAAAATGTCATCAATTTCTAGATCTTCGGTGTGGGGGGGGGAAATCTTTAACAGTGGGGGAGAACTGGGGGTGAAGTGGGGGTTTCCGGTGCAGAGCTACTGGTGGATGGTAGTTGGTTGTGAGTATAACACGTGGTACTGTATCGGCCTCTGGGGCCGGGACCCTGGAAATCATGTTGCATGCATTGTATCGGGGTCCGTGTCCATCCCGCTATATTTCCCGTCTTATGTGTCCCTGTCTGGGCCTATGTTCTTACCTGCCTGCCTACGAGGGGATACCTGTGTAGACTGCGAGGAGCATGATGTCATTTAGGGTTGTTGTGCGGTTTTGTGAGAATAGCGGTGCATCAGTTGCGCCCATTCTAGGGAGATGGGGTGCCTTCGCGCTCCTCTCACCTCTTCCTCCCACAACACCTCTTCCTCTGTTGCGACCCATTTCTTCATGGCATGGCTATCCTCTTTTTGCTAAGAGATTGGCTAAGGAAACGAAGCGGCACTGCACCTTCTCGGTTTTCCGCCTGCGGAACATACCGAGGGCACTAGCTTCCCATGTAGAGAGGGTTAGATTGTTTGTTATCTCCCGGAGTATGTGGTGTACCCGGTCCCAGTAGTGGTGAATAACTGGACAATCCCAAAACATGTGCTTAAAGTCTGCTTTGGGGTTCTGGCACCGGGAGCCGGCAAAGTGTGTGTCCGGGTAGAAGTGTTGGAGGCCCTTTGGGGTGAGGTATGCCCTTTGAAGAATATTGAATTGGATGTTCCTGAAGCGTGCGTTTCTGAAGACTTTCTTGGGATACTCTAGGGCTTTTTCTCATTCTTTATCATTGAATACACAACCTATTTCGTCCTCCCATATATGCCGTAGTGCATCCAGTGGGCGAAGGGTCAGGTCCCAATCGGCTTTGTATAGCCAGGTCACCAAGTGTCTGCCCACCCCCATATGAAGTATGCTATGTATGACAGGATGTGTAGGGGTTTTTCCCACCTGTGTATCCCAAAAAGGGGAGCTGTCGTTTATGAGCTGCCTGTGCAGAAGGAACTGCCCTGGAGGGAGGTCGTACAGTTCCGTCAAGCGGGTTTATGTCATTAACAGTCCATCTTCATACAGGAATTCCATATCTGTGATAGATTAATCAGTCCATAATTGTAAGGCGCAGGCTGTGTAATATTTGTCGGCATGTGGGAATCCTACCAGCTTGAGTAAGGGCGAGTATGAGGGTTTCCCTTTGGACATGCAATGTATCTTCAGCATACAGGAGCGTGCTATTGTCACCTGTAGGGGGTAAGTGCGGAGGGGCTTGGTGCCCGGGAGCAGCAGTCTCCGTATGGCTGGCTCCGTATGGCTCAATTATGTAATATCTCAGTAGGGAGCTGTTGGCTAGATGATGCGTTTGGAAGTGGCGTGTCACTAGATAGTGTGGATCTATGTTGTTTATGGCTCGCATGTGTTCCATGACTCTTTTCTTGGCCATAAGAGTGGTACTACACATATAACGCAGTCCACATGGACAGTCCAGTGCATATACAACAAATGTTGTGCTACAGGGGAGAAATTGTGTGATTTGTTTTTTGTTAGTTCTCCCTTGTGTACTGTAATCCTTAACGTGACAGCTGTTTCGACAGGCTCTACAGTAGCTGCACAGGAAGAAACCTTTCACATTATGGTCTCTTAGTAAAAGGGGTATGGAAATGTCATTGTGAACTAAGATGTCCCTGACGCTGTCGCCTTTTCTGTACGTGATTCGAGGGCGTGTGTGAATAGTTTTGCCAATGACAGTATCACCTTTAAGTATGGGCCAATGTTGTGCAAAAATCTTACAGATTTTCTGAGAGTTGCGATTGTATGTGGTGATTATACTAGTTTTGCAAGATTCTGTGTTGTTCCATTTGGTGTGATTTTCACTGTCAGTTGTACGTTCCTTAAGGGTATCAGTTCTACTGATCTTGTTGACCTTTTTTATGGCCCGGTTGAGTACCCACTTAGGGTTGCCTCTGTTGGTAAATCCGGTTATCATGCAATCTTTTTTGATACTGAATGTTTCGTCAGTACTACAGTTTCTTCTCGCCCTTTGCAGTTCTCCAAATGGAATGCTCCATTTTAGGGTATCAGGGTGGCTGCTGAGGGCGTGCAGAATGGTGATACCTGCAGTGGCTTCTCTGAAAAGACATGTCTCAAGGGTGTTGTGTTTTGCCGTACCAGTACATCTAGGGACTCAATCTGTTGTTTATTTATGTTTGAAGATAGTTTGATGTTGTAACTGTTGGAATAAGGTTTGTCAACAAATTCTGAGGCCTCATTCTGTGTGCCTTGCCAAATGAGAAACAGGTCATCAATGTAACGTAACCATAAGCGTACTTTGGAAAAATTCCAGTGCAAGGGTGGCTAGAAAGACGTTGGAAAAGCTAGGGGCAAAGCAAGTGCCCATAGCAGTGCCAAGTTCAAGTTCAAGGATTTATATAGCGCACTACTCACCCAGAGGGTCTCAAGGCGCTTGGGGAGGGGATTCATTATTTATCGAATAGCCAGGTTTTAAGTTCTTTTCTGAAGGAGATGTGGTTTTGTGTAAGGCGGAGGTGAGTAGGGAGTGAGTTCCAGGTCTTGGCCGCCAAGTAGGAAAAGGATCTACCTCCCATGGTGGATCTTTGGATCCGCGGAACTGCGGTGAGGCCTTGATTGGAGGATCTTAGTTGGCGGGTGGGTGTGTAGAAGGATAGTCGAGTGTTGAGGCATTCGGGCCCTGTTTTGTAGAGGGCCTTGTGTGCGTGGGTGAGGAGACGGAATGTTATTCTCTTGTTGACGGGGAGCCAGTGGAGGTCTTTCAGGTGGCCGGAAATGTGATCTTGGCGAGGGATGTTCAAAATGAGTCTCGCTGATGCGTTTTGGATGCGTTGGAGTTTTTTCTGTAATTTGGCTGTAATTCCGGCGTAGAGGGTGTTTCCGTAGTCTAGTCAGCTTGTAACCAGTGCGTGGGTGACAGTCTTTCTTGTCTCGGCGGGGATCCAATGGAATATTTTCTTGAGCATACGAAGTACGTTGAAGCAGGAGGATGAGACGGCAATGACTTGCTTGGTCATCGAGAGTGAGGAGTCCAGGATGAAGCCAAGGTTACGTGCATGGTCTGTGGGCATGGGGGCTGAGCCCAGATCCGAAGGCCACCATGAGTCGTCCCAGGCAGAGGGGGATGATCCTAGGATGAGCACTTCCGTTTTGTCTGAGTTAAGTTTCAGGCGGCTGTTTTTCATCCATACGGCTACTTCTTTCATGCCTTCGTGAAGATTGGTTTTGGCGGTGTTGGGGTCTTTGGTGAGGGAAAGGATCAGCTGTGTGTCGTCAGCGTAGGAGATGATGTTAAGGTTGTGTTGATGCGCGATGGAAGCGAGTGGACTCATGTAAACGTTGAAGAGGGTGGGACTGAGTGATGATCCTTGTGGTACACCGCAGATGACTTCAGTGGCCTCTGATTTGAATGGGGGAAGTCGGACTCTCTGAGTTCTCCCAGCTAGGAACAAGATGATCCAGTCCAGGGCTTTTCCTTTTATGCCGATATTGCTGAGGCGTTGTATGATGGTGCTGTGACAGACAGTGTCGAAGGCGGCAGAGAGGTCGAGTAGAATGAGGGCCACTGTTTCTCCGTTGTCCAGTAGTGTTCGGATGTCGTCTGTTGCTGCGATGAGGGCGGTTTCGGTACTGTGTTTGGCTCGAAAGCCGGACTGTGAGGGATCGAGGGAGTTGTTGGATTCGAGGAAGGCGGCGAGTTGGCTATTGACGGCTTTCTCAATGACTTTGGCCGGGAATGGGAGGAGGGAGATGGGGCGGTAGTTTTTAAGTTCAGAGGGATCTGCTGTGGGTTTCTTCAGGAGGGCGCTGACTTCGGCATGTTTCCAGCTTTCTGGGAAGGTGGCAGAGTTGAAAGAGCAGTTGATGACATCACGGAGATGGGGTGCGATGATGGAGTCTGCTTTGTTGAAGATATGGTGGGGACATGGGTCGGTTGGCGAGCCAGAGTGGATGGAATTCATTAGGCGGATGGTGTCTTCAGTGGTGATTGGGTTCCAGGCGCTGAGGTTGTTAGGGGGCGGTTTAGGTTCTGAGGGGGGTGGAGAGGATTGTTCGTTGGAACTGTTTTCGAAGCTGTTATGTATGTTGGCAATTTTGTTGTAGAAGAAGGAGGATAACGAATCGCAGAGGTCTTGGGAGGGAGTGATGTCGTTTGAGGCTGCGGTGGGGTTGGTGAATTCTTTGACGATGTTGAATAGTTCCTTGCTGTTATGGGCGTTGTTGTCGAGTCGATTCTTGAATGCTGATTTCTTGGTGGATCGGATCAGCTGGTGGTGTTTGCGGGTGGCTGCCTTGAGGGTGGTCATGTTGTCGGTGGTTGGGTTTTTTCTCCATGTTTTCTCGAGAGTGCGGCGTAGTTTCTTGGATTTCTTAAGGTCATCGTTGAACCAGGGGGCCTTTTTGCTGTCTTGTTTGGTGTGATGGTTTTTCAAGGGTGCTAATTTGTCAGCGCTGTGAGTGATCCATTGTTTGAGTTTAATGGCAGCTTCGTTTGGGTCCGATGAGAGAGCGGGTGGGTTTTTGTTGAGCGATGTGAGGAGTTGGTCGGTGGTGATTTTGTTCCATTTTCTTTGGGGAATAGGTTGAGGGGGGTTGTGGGTCGAGGTGGTTTTGTAGCTGAAGTGAACACAGCTGTGGTCCGTCCAATGGAGAGCTGTGGTGCGATCGAAGGAGATGTGTTTGCTGGAGGTGAAGATTGGGTCGAGCGTATGTCCGGCTACATGGGTGGGGGTATCAACAAGTTGTTTAAGGCCGAGATTGGCCAGGTTGTCAAGAAGGGTGGTGGAGTTGCTGTCGTTTTTCTTTTCCAGGTGGAAGTTGAGGTCTCCTAGTAGAATGTAGTTCTCGGAGGCGAGGGCATGTGGACTGATGAAGTCAGTGATGTCTTCGCTGAATTGTTTACGGGTTCCTGGGGGCCTGTAGATGAGGGTGCCTCTGAGTGTGGTCCTAGGGTCGGTGTGGATCTGGAAGTGAATGTGTTCGGCGGTTGTGAGGATATCGTCGGGGCTGGTCGTGATTTTGATGGTGTTCTTATGGACGATGGCGATGCCTCCTCCTATTTGGACGGAGCGGTCTTTTCGGATGATCTTGTAATTGTCCGGGATGGCTATGGCGATGTCGGGTGTTGATGATGCGTTCATCCATGTTTCAGTAAGGAAGGCGACGTCCGGTGATGTAGTGTCGAGTAGATCCCAGAGTTCGGTGGCGTGTCTGTGGATTGAGCGGGTGTTCAGCAGGATGCATTTCAGGTGGTTGGAGTCGGAGCTGTGTTTGGGGTTAGTGGAAGTGGTATGGGTCTTGATGCTGGTAAATTTGCAGGAGTGGCAGGCGAAGGGTCCATGGGTGTGGCCTGGGAAAGCTACGCAGCATAGAGGGGAGCGTCCGGGATTAAGGGCTAGGAGGGTGGCGGCGCCATCCGTTATGCTGGAGGGGAGCGGTTTGCGAGGACCAGGGGGTTTGGCGCTGGGCGCGGTCCAGGCGCGGACGGGCGTAGACGGGCTTACCTTTGGCGCACCTTCGGCGCGCATGGGGTGCGACCGCTGCGCGTGAACGCTGCGCGCAAAGGCATCTGTCATATATGGATAGTGAAAGGGGAGGGGCGAGGGCGGAGCAGCTGGGAGGCGGGAGCGGGGTCGAGGTCCGGTCTGGGAGGCACAGTAAACAAACAAGCAACAAGATGGCTGCAAGCCACGATAGGGAACAGGATGAGATTGGGCACGACGTAGCAGGCAATCGACTCGGCGGCACAATCAGGCAACAAATTGCAAAGCGAGTGTCAGAGCAATATGATAAAGCACAAAATAAATTAAATGACGGTCTGTTCAGCAAGCGCTGCGGCGATTTAGTGCCAAAGACCTGTTCGTACTGCACTCCATCAAACATAAAAATATTGTTTTTCAAACATTGACTCATTATTTCGATAAACATGTTAGTATGGTCTAGGATGCCAATGGGTCTATTTTTCAGATAGTGATAGCATGCTTTCACGCCCTGAGTATGGTCTATAATGGTGTAGAGTGTATTGACATCAAGTGTTACTAAGAGGAAGTCTTCTTCCTAGGTAATCCCTTCTATTTTTGTCAGAAAATCTTTAGTGTCCTTGACATAGGAAGGCAATGTTGTTAAATATCCACTCAAAAAATAATCTACATATTTGGACACATTCTCCAATGCACTGCCAATAGACGAGACAATAGGTCTCCCAGGCAGCTTGTTAGGATCTTTGTGTACTTTAGGTAAAAGGTACAAGATTGGAAGTTTCGGGAAGGCTCTTTTCAAGAAGCAGTATTCATCCCAGGGTATGATACCGTTGTGTTGCCAATCCAAATTTCTAGTATGCTGTCACTGTAAAAACTGTTGTTGATTTTCAAATAGAACCTAGTGTCCTGTAATTGTCGTTGGGATTCATTGATGTACATGTCACAACTTAAGAGGACGATGTTGCCCCCTTTGCAGCAGGACCGATTACAATGTCAGTCTTCAGCTAGTTACTTGATATAAGCTTTTTGCTTGAGAGTCAAGTTATTGTTAGAAGATACTTTTTTCCAACTTTGTTGTTTGAGTTTCAATAGATCCTCTACCACCATGTCATTAAATGAGTCAATGTTGTCATGGGGTGATGCAGGACAAAAAATAGAACAAGGTTTGAATTTGGTTGAGGCGGCTAAGTCTGTTGGAAAGTCCAGGTCCATAGGGGACAAATTCGATGTTTCTGATATGTCACGTAGGTCATACATGGTAATCAGTGTTTTCAACATCGTCTACAGTCAAATTAGTAGGTATGGTATGTGTTGCGTTGATGGTAGACACCATGGTAGCATTGGGATTCTTAAGAGTTTAAAAAGGAAAGCGGAATCTCCGTTTTTTTTTCACAGCACATTGCACAAAGTCCCAAAGGTTTCTTTTAGAAGTATAAATGAATGCTAATCTCTTTACATCAAGAAATAAACAAAGCATATGTGATGAATAAAAAAGATTATTTTATTTGGTAATTCTTCTTTCCAAACCCATTATGTACAAACAAATGATCTGCTTTACAAAAATGTCAATAGTCAAAACACAAAACACTGGCAACATTTTTGAAACACAGTTCAAGACATATGTGTGTTGTTTCAATCAGAAGAAACCCAATGCATTTCGGGTTGAGAAACCCTTCATCAGGGGAAAATAATATGATGCATTCCAATGTACTCAATGGCCTCCTACCGGAACAGTACAAAAAGACATAAGCATATAGTCACTAATCATATGTTATACATAAAGGTCACAATTTAACTTAAAATATCTGTATTTGCTGCCCATGTGACAAAGTGTAACCAAGAATTCCATGCAGTTTGAGTGCTGTGCCTCTAAAAGAATTGTGTTCCTGAGTAAAGTGAAAGAACACCAGTATATTACAAGAAACATTGCAGTTCGTAATGATCATTAAGCCCCTTAGGTATAATGGTTCCTAAGTGATTAATCCAAAAAGTTTCACATTGAGCTATTAAAGTATGAGTTTCTATACCTGCCCGTGGCACTATTTTCTCTAAAATACAGACAATACAATAGACACTCTATTCAACACAATCCGTGGAAACAGCTCATTATGTAGATAAGGATTATAGATTGTATCTAGGATTTGCACCTGAATTTTTCCAACTGGATGTGTTTTTAATGACAAATTGTATTGTCTGTATTTGTCTCTCTGTTGAATGTGTGTTGGCATATGTTAGGGATCAAAGTTTTTGTAATCATTTTTAAGTCAAAATATTGAACTGTATTATGAGTTTATTCTCTGATTGTATGTGACAAAGGATTTTTATAGGTATATGAATTTGAAGTTGTTTTAAATGTAATCAGTTTTTATGTAGTGTCAAATTTTAAATAAAGCCAGAATATTAAATATACAATAACAATTCATAGTTGTATAGGAATATCTTTAACTCAGAGTCTTCCAATATATGGGTCACAATTGTTGTGCTGGGAATTTAGAGACCGGGTATTTATATACATCTTCACCAAGGGATTTCTCTTCTCTACTCTTTGTAAAAAATGCAACTCATCTGTTATTGAGACTCTCTGGACATATTTCATAATATGAGGTACTTTGGTACCTACCATACCGCATTAGCACTGTTGGGTGGAAAGAGAATGAAATTATATTAAAGCGCTTGAATTGTATTCCCAATTATGAATTATTTATGTACAAGATGTTGGTACCTCTATACTTGAATTATACTTTTTAATGCAATGAAGTCTAACTAATAATTTTTACGTGCTGCATTGAAACGCTAAAAGCTATTTTGTTAAATCCATCATTTATTGGATGTATTGCCACTCTAAGATGGCGGCGATATTCATAATCATTTTTCTATGCTTTTTGTTTGAATCACATGATATATACGGAGGAAATTATGATGCTTCTATGTCGTGAACAAGGTTGTTGAATACAACCGAAATGTGTTGACTAGTGATCATCGTCAATAAATAATTTTGAGGAGCGCCATTTGAAGTGCCGTGCCTGTTGTTTTACAAATTCTTTATATATTTTGAGGAGTCCGTGGACACCTCTTTCAGCGACAACACCGGTGTTCTGGCAGCACGCCATCATTCGCCATCGCAGGGCTCTATATTAATATATATATACATAGCTGCAAGGCGCATAGGTTTATATATATATATATATATATATATATATATATATATATATATATATATATATATATATATATATATATACTCCTTCTGATTTCACCTTGTCCGCGCGAAAGAAAGAGCACGGACCACCGGAATTCGTTCCTTTTTTATTTTATTATTGCTCCCAACAGACCTCAGTAGCCATGACACGTTTTATCCCTCACAGGGGACTTGATCACATGACGCGCTCTTAGCTGAGTCAGTTATTTAAATACCATTTTTTTCCACTTTTTGCCACGTGATTTACTTAAAGTGACCAGTGCATTGTAACAACAGGGTTAGTCATAGACATAGAAATGGTAGTGCTTGAATGGTTATTCAATTGTATGGCATACATTTTACGTAATTACATGTTTGTTATAGTTTCAGTTGCGACATGTACATGATTTTATAATAAACAAATAAATACATAAATAACATTGTTTGTTAAATATATAAATATTGATAAATAAATACTTAATAACAGCCTTTCACATACAGAATTTATTTTTGTAAAATTGCGGTACCAATACCTAGAATCGCATTTAAAAACCTGTTTTTGATGCCGTTAAAACCATAGATCATGGAAACTTTACAGTGTACCATTTTTCATTCAATTTGTCTAGTGTATTTGGAAATCTTGGTGTACCACTCAGAGAACCTAATTAATGCTCGCAAGTTGGCTGTTCTATTTATTATACTCAGTCTAGGTGCAAATACCTTTTTAAATTGTTGTCAAACTTTCTGTACAGTATAATGGTTTGTAATAACCATCCCTGTTTGTAATAAAGTGCTCCCATGTGCAAATAATGTGTCAAAAAGTGTTATTGTGCTAATTAGTAAAAAAACATATGTGCAAACTTATCAAGCTGAGTATGTTAAAATAGGGATGGAGTGAGTGGTTAAAATTCTACTATACATCTCTTTGTTTACATTTTTTTTATTTGGTTTTCTAATTTCCACACATTGAGTAAATCAACAATAGAAATCATTGCATCTTACACACACGTAGATCTTCAACTATTATTCAGCGAGAAATCACAGTTAAGAAACATAAAATCTCCTGCGTATGTTTTTACATTTCGTTTACAACATAATAGATGCCGCAGTATTTATCTCATAACCGACCTCAGGTAAAGTGAAAAGACATGCAGAAGTCCTCGGCTGCATACATTAGAGATCGAGTCCGAAACTTGCCTGTGTCCCTAGTGTGTTCCCTCCTGGTATGCTCCCCCTGGGTGTTTTAGTATTCGTGTTTCAAACAAAATGTCATCAATTTCTAGATCTTCGGTGTGGGGGGGGGAAATCTTTAACAGTGGGGGAGAACTGGGGGTGAAGTGGGGGTTTCCGGTGCAGAGCTACTGGTGGATGGTAGTTGGTTGTGAGTATAACACGTGGTACTGTATCGGCCTCTGGGGACGGGACCCTGGAAATCATGTTGCATGCATTCTATCGGGGTCCGTGTCCATCCCGCTATATTTCCCGTCTTATGTGTCCCTGTCTGGGCCTATGTTCTTACCTGCCTGCCTACGAGGGGATACCTGTGTAGACTGCGAGGAGCATGATGTCATTTAGGGTTGTTGTGCGGTTTTGTGAGAATAGCGGTGCATCAGTTGCGCCCATTCTAGGGAGATGGGGTGCCTTCGCGCTCCTCTCACCTCTTCCTCCCACAACACCTCTTCCTCTGTTGCGACCCATTTCTTCATGGCATGGCTATCCTCTTTTTGCTAAGAGATTGGCTAAGGAAACGAAGCGGTACTGCACCTTCTCGGTTTTCCGCCTGCGGAACATACCGAGGGCACTAGCTTCCCATGTAGAGAGGGTTAGATTGTTTGTTATCTCCCGGAGTATGTGGTGTACCCGGTCCCAGTAGTGGTGAATAACTGGACAATCCCAAAACATGTGCTTAAAGTCTGCTTTGGGGTTCTGGCACCGGGAGCCGGCAAAGTGTGTGTCCGGGTAGAAGTGTTGGAGGCCCTTTGGGGTGAGGTATGCCCGTTGAAGAATATTGAATTGGATGTTCCTGAAGCGTGCGTTTCTGAAGACTTTCTTGGGATACTCTAGGGCTTTTTCTCATTCTTTATCATTGAATACACAACCTATTTCGTCCTCCCATATATGCCGTAGTGCATCCAGTGGGCGAAGGGTCAGGTCCCAATCGGCTTTGTATAGCCAGGTCACCAAGTGTCTGCCCACCCCCATATGAAGTATGCTATGTATGACAGGATGTGTAGGGGTTTTTCCCACCTGTGTATCCCAAAAAGGGGAGCTGTCGTTTATGAGCTGCCTGTGCAGAAGGAACTGCCCTGGAGGGAGGTCGTACAGTTCCGTCAAGCGGGTTTATGTCATTAACAGTCCATCTTCATACAGGAATTCCATATCTGTGATAGATTAATCAGTCCATAATTGTAAGGCGCAGGCTGTGTAATATTTGTCGGCATGTGGGAATCCTACCAGCTTGAGTAAGGGCGAGTATGAGGGTTTCCCTTTGGACATGCAATGTATCTTCAGCATACAGGAGCGTGCTATTGTCACCTGTAGGGGGTAAGTGCGGAGGGGCTTGGTGCCCGGGAGCAGCAGTCTCCGTATGGCTGGGAGGGAGATCCATCCCTGCTTTGTAATTGTCTCCCCGGTGTATTGCTCTGCTGTCCAGTATGACAACCATTGGAGTTGCGCTACCAGGAAGTATGCTTCGAATGATGGGGCGCCTAGCCCTCCCTGGTTGTTGGCAGGTAGAGCGTGGTAATGCCACCCTATGTCTTCCCCGTGACGCGCAGCAAGGCATGATGGTTGTTGTAGTTCCTTTGCTATTCTGATGCGATCGAGTGCATGCTGGACGGATCACCGCACGATACCTGTGCGAGTCTTGACAGTACATCCCCCTTCACAAAGGGCGGAGACCGGCAGCAGACTTGGCCGGATACAAACGATGAAACCGGGCAACCAACCTGGGAGCATGCACAACCCTAGCAGTCTCCCAGGAGTTTTCCTCCGGCCCATAGCCTTTCCAGGAAATCAAGTAGTGCAGGCGACCCCTCACCCGTTTAGAATCGAGGATGCTCTGCACTTCATACTCTTGGTCCTGCTGCACCCATATAGGCAGGGGCACACGGTGGACCGGGCTTCGAGATGGCTTAAGGAGAGATACATGGAAAACAGGATGCATCCTAAAATGCGCCGGCAGGCGCAGCTGAACAGCCACAGGATTAATGTGTTTCACCACCCGATAGGGCCCAATAAACCGGGATTGAACACGCTATACCTCTTGAACTTGATGTGTTTGGTGGATAACCACACCAAATTTCCCTTTTTGTACACGGGGTTGGGCCTACAGTGTTTATCGGCCTGTGCCTTGTAGCGGGCCTAAGCTCGCATCAGGTTCTTGCGTGTAGCAAGGAGCACCTTGCGCACACGCAACAATCTCTCCCTGACGTCTGGCAGCTTGGTAGTGGTGGTTGGCAACAACAAAGGGTTGAATCGAGGATGATGCCCATATGTACAAAAGAAAGGTGTGTGTAACGTGGAGGCATGCTGAGTACTGTTGTATGCGATTTCCGCCACCCACAACCAATCCACCCAAGAATCAGAGTTATCCTGCACGTAACAACGGAGATATTGTTTCAGGGTCTGGTTCAGCCTCTCTGTTTGTCCATCCGTTTGCGGATGGAAACTGGTTGATAAAGAGGACGTGATCTGAAGTTCTGAACACCAAGTTTTCCAAAACCTTGCAGTGAATTGGGCCTCCCTGTCTAACGCTATGTCCCTCGGGAGTCCGTGCAGTCTGACAACATTCACAAGTAGAAGGTGAGCCAGTTGGCCTGCTGTGGGAACCTGAGTACAAGCTATAAAGTGCCCCATTTTAGTCAAGTAATCAACCACCACTATAATAGCCATCTTCCCCTGGTCTTTCGGGAGGCCTACTATGAAGTCCACGGAGAACCTTTCCCAAGGGTGTTCAGGTTTGGGCAAGGGTTGTAACAACCCCTGAGGTTGCTGGTCTTCATTTGAGAGCACTTTGTGCACTCGTTCACCCACCGTTGGATATCAGGTCTGATGGAAGGCCACCAGAATTGTCTTAAGGTCTTCTCTAGTGTTTTCACATATCCCATATGTCCGGCGCAGGGGATGTCGTGACACCAGGAAAACACAGTTTTGCGCAGGACGTTTGTAGGGACGAGGATTTGCTTTCCTCTCAGAGGTATACCTTGATTAACATTCCATTCAGGGTGATGCCTGAGCCAGGTCCTCCATACACATGATTGTACTCCATTCCTCACTCCCATCAGGAAATCTCGGGTTTTAGTGATACAGATGACCTGAGAGGGTTCTATAATGGCCCTGACCTGTTTTACAGTGTGTAGGGTTGGATTTTCTTGTCTTGTCAGGGCATCTGCTTTCCTGTTCTGAGTCCGGGGTCTGAAGGTAACAATAAACCGGAACCCCTCAAAAAATTACATCCAGCGTAGTTGTCTTGGGGTAAGATGTCTTGCAGCCCGCATAAACTGTAAATTTCTATGGTCAGAATACACCGTGACTTGGTGTTTCGCTCCCAACAGCCAATGCCTTCACTCAATAAATGCGTCACGAATGGCCAGCAGCTTCTTCTCAGCGATGGTATAATTGAACTCGGCTGGGCTGAGTTTCCTGGACATGTAGGCGATGGGATGCAACAAACCGGACTTTTCTTCCCTCTGTGATAACACCGCCCCCAGTGCAGCTTCGGACGCATCTGCCTCCACTATGAAAGGCAGTTCGGGATTTGCTTGGACAAGCACTGGTGCCGTAGAAAAGGACGTTTTCAAACGCTCGAAAGCCATTTGTGCATCTTGATCCCATATGAAAGGCTCGTCTTTTCTTGTGAGTTTGGTCAGTGGGGTCACCATTCCCGAGAATCCATGAATGAAACGCCTGTAAAAGTTGGCGAACCCCAACAGGCTCTGGATATCCTTGACATTACGTGGACGTGGCCACTCCTGTATCGCTTGGACCTTACGTTCAGCCATCACTTGTCCGGAGGGCGTGAGCATCACTCCCAAGAATTCCACCGTTGTTACATGAAATTCGCATTTGGTAATTTTACAGTACAAGTGATGTTTCAGTAGTGCCCGCAGCACCGTGCTCACATGTTCCACATGTTCTTCTATGGAATTTGAATAGACGAGTATATCGTCGATATATACGACAACATGGTGATCCAGGAACTCCCTCAATACTTCGTTTAAGAAGAATTGGAATGCGGCTGGGGCATTACATAAACCGAAGGGCATCACTAAATACTCGTAAAGCCCATACCGCGTCTTGAATGCCGTCTTCCACTCATCGCCTCGACGTATACGAACAAGGTGGTAAGCGCCTCGGAGGTCCAGCTTGGTGTATACTTTCGCTGCTCGTACCTGTTCCAACAGAACAGGGATCAAGGGTAAAGGGTATTGATTTTTGATGGTAATCGCATTCAACGCCCTGTAATCGATGCAGCACCTTTTCTCTCCATTAGCTTTCAGGATGAAAAACAATGGTGATGCCGCGGGAGACCTAGATGGACGTATATATCCGATGGCAAGGTACTTGTCTAGATAGGCTCTTAAGGTCTCGTTTTCGGGTAACGTGAGAGTGTATATCCCACCGTTGGGTATCTCTGCTCCTGGTAGAAGGTCTATCCGACAGTCATATGCCCTGTGAGGAGGAAGTACTTCAGCTTCTGTATCACTGAACACCGCTTCGTACGCTTCGTAACACGAAGGAGGGGTCACCTCTTTTTCTGCGGCCGTGGCAATCCTCTGTATTCGGGCCAATGTCTGTGAAGGGTTAGCCAACCCAGAGAGGCAATGTTCTAGGCAATAGGGAGATTGAAACTGTATCGTTTCGGTAGACCATTGTATCAAGGGATCCTGCTTTTGCAGCCAAGGGAGCCCCAAAATTATCCCATATTGGGGGGCTTGGATTATATTGAACACTATTTGTTCATGATGAGTTCCACCATAGGAAAGGTCGTATTCCGGGGTGTGATACCTAATGGGCCCAGCTTCTAGCTCCTTCCCGTCGACTGCATATACGGTTTCTGGATGTGTTTTGGCCACCAGACTCACTCCCAACCGTCGGGCTTCTGCGTAGTCCATGAAGCAGCCGGTAACCCCTGAATCCACCATGGCATGAACTCTTTTGTCCTCGAAGTCAATCACCAAAGTCATTCCAAGAAATAGATGGTTCTTTTCCTGGTCGGTTCCTGGCGTTATTGAAGGGATGATGTTCTTGCTTGATGGTTCCCCTTCGTTCGCCCTCAAGCTTTGGAGTTTTCCGACTCTTTACCGGCAACCCCTGCTGCTGTTTGTCCAACCCTAAACCTACCGGGTTTGGGTTTCACTGGGCATTCCCTTAGGAAATGTCCTTTTTTGCCGCAATGCAAACACAGTCCTTGTTTGCGACGGTAATCCTTTTCGCTCGCTGTTAAGGACGCCCGTACGGCGCCTATTTCCATCGGTTCGGGCACTGCGGAGGTTTTTTCCCCAAGACTCGATTGCTCGTAAGGTGCAACCGACCGCTCCTTCTTCTTATGGTCTCCCTTTCGCTCCTTCATCCTGTGGTCTAAGCGTAAGGTGAGTTCTATAAGCGCAGTACAGGTGCAGGGTTGGGGGTCGATTTGCGCCAACATGTCCTTCATTTCTTCGTTCAGCCCTTGGTAGAATAAGGCCATTTGTTTGGCTTCAGGCCACTCTGTTTCAGCCACCAACTGACGAAAATTGTTCAGATAAGCTACCAAATCCGAGTCACCCTGTTTGAGCTTCAGCAATTCTCTATCTGCCGTCAAGGTTTCAGCCCATCTATCGAAGGTCTTCTTGAATTCTGCGCGGAAATCATCCCACGCATAAAGAAGGGGGTCATCTCTTCGTACCACTGGAACAGCCCATTGAGCTGCTTCACCCCCCAGATAGGAAATCAGGAAAGCAACCCTGGCTTGGTTGGTGCAAAACATCTTTGGTTTACACATGAAGTGTAACAACACTTGCATCATGAATACCTGCACCTTTTTATTATCCCCATAAAACCTTTCAGGAGAGGCTAGTGGTATCTGTGAGGGCATTTCTACCACTACCGAGGTGGAGGGAGTAGGATTACCACCCACCTGAGCTGGGGTCATAGGCAACCCATCCATTTGGGCCCTTAATTGAGCATTTTCAGCTGAGAAGCCGCCACTTCTCTGTTAGATGCTGCTAGCTCTACCTGAACCTATGCTAACGCTGCTAGTACGTCTTCTAAGGTTGCCATTGCAGAGTTCAGCACAGCCAAGAAGCGGATATAATTCTTGGGCCGATTATTCTGTCAGGCTCTGCTTTCTGGCCTCTTCGGGGCTGTGCTGATATACCTATAACCTCCCCTATGAACTGGCTCAGAGTCTGCAAATAGAAGCACAGACTAATAAGTGAGTCCAACCGTGGAGGGAAAGGAAGGGGACAGCGGGGAGGGAGATCTGCAATGACAAATAACAGGCGTTTAGAAACACCCACCCTGTAACGTTCAATACTAACCCACCCGGTTGAGCCCCTAATAGCTAAACTGTAACAGACCCCCCCTTTGTACCTGAAAAGGAAAATACATGTGACCACTTCATAGGAGACCAGGAGTGAGGAGGCACCAAAGATTCTACCCAGCTGCAAGGAAGGAACAGAAAGGCAAATCTTGAAATAATACAAACTAACAGAAGTCGTGTTATTATCACTGAGGTCTCCCACACATACCAAAGCTAAAAATGAATGCACTTCAATGGGTTAGTTTCAATCCTTCTGAATGGGTACCCCTCATGAGTCTCCTATTTAGGATATAAAAGATAAACAACGTTGTTTACTGTAATCCAAAGAATAAACCAGCAGGCTGGATAACAGTAGTCTCTTCACTGTTGGCTTGTGCGGCTGTGCTTTAATATGTGAATGTTCTGAACACACTCGTAACCAAAAGCACAGTTAACCGCTGCCCAAGCAATGCCCCAGGGTTTAAATCCAAATAAATGCAAATGTGGTAAATCCCCGGTAATACCAAAGTTGAAGACACTTTGGAAATCGGGGTAAAGTATAGCAACAAGAAATCACCAAATCCACTGTTTGTTGTAAAGACTCGAGTCCACTCTCAGCCGAGAGGGAAAGAAACAAATCAGAGTGCCACACAGGAAACGTGGCCTGCAGTTCCGACAACAAGAAAGAGACAAAATCGATACCAAATGGGTATTGAGGTTCTGTAGAGATAAGACCCTCTACTATTACCGCATCTTCAGCGATACAAACCGACAGGCACCTGAACTGGAACAAATAATCGGCACCGCCGATTCCGGGAAGGGTTCTTTATTTCCGGAAATGGGTGCGCAACGCGCGTCACCTGCGTGACGCGCCGCAAGGCATGACGGTTGTTGTAGTTCCTTTGCTATTCTGATGCGATTGAGTGCGTGCTGGCCGGATCACCGCACGATACCTGTGCGAGTCTTGACACCTACTGTATCCCTTTGTTTTGTTGATGCCTTTAGCACCTCCTCTGAATCTCTTAGTGTTCTTTCAAGTGTTCTACGCACTCCCACTGTAGTGTAGTTCCTATATTCCCAATAAGCTCTGCACATTGGAATAATATATCCTATAGATGTGACGTAGGACTTATGTCTACTGGGTCACTATCGAGTATATTAAACTTAATTGTGAGTGCCGGCAAGCTCAGAGGTCACTAGAAACTTTCTCAAGTTCACAAGAAGGGATTTAGTTTCTGACAACCGCATAAACATGACAACTTTGTTTCCCCAAGATAAAACTGATCTTCAGAGTCGTGGAAACAATAGATAGATATTTTACTCAGTCATTTGTGCATGCTTCGTTTCACCAGAGATGCAGAGAAATAGATAGACAGGCGTTTTCAATAAAAGTATTTATTGAACAGTCTTCTTTCTCAAGCAGCAGAAATGAACTGCTACAATCTAGATACTGGTTGCAAAGTATAATGCGTACGGTAAGAAGCGTAGAATAAAATAATACTGTAAAAGCATTGTATGGTTCCTAGACCACAGATAAATACATACATAAATAACAGAGGCTAAAAAGTACTCAACTGGTGCTTCTAAAATATGCCTACCCCGATGTACCTAACCTAAGTCTAGTACGAGGAAAGAAGTAAGTGAGGTGTAGCATAAATGTAGTATTCTTTGCCAAGAATCTATCCAAGATTTCTCTTAGGGTCTAATCAGCTCCGTACCTTGGTTTAGAATGAAGGAGGTCAGTTGCAGGACTCGATTTCCCAACAACCCGCAAGGGTAGCTTGGAAACACTGGAGCTGGATTTCTCGGCAGGAGAAAAGACAGTGTCTCTCTCAGTGCGTCTGCTGGAGGGTCGGCTTCCTTCGGCACTTGCTGTAGCAGGATGCGTCGGGCAAGTAGATAGTCGAACTGCTCCAAACCACCGTGTGTTTGCTAAGGCAAGTGTGGGCATATTTATACCTTGAAGGTGCCGAGTTTGACGTAAAGGTGGACATAATAACGTCATCAAAGAGTCTCAGTTCTTTGAAAACTCCATGAGTTCTTGGACAAATCAATATTCAAGCAAGGGGAAGTCCCTAGCTGCTGAAGCTGAGTTTTCCAATAAATCGTTGTGGATTTTCGGAACTAGTGGAAGTAGCCATGCCGTATTTGGACTGCATGAGCTATGTCTAAATATGGTTATGATTAATATGCCTATATAATGATATGGTGATTTATACCCATATAAGGGCATGAATCGGGAAAATTACACTAGGGTCCTAAAATGCTATACAACACCACTATGTGTTGTATACAATGTCCTCTAGCTGCTACTTTGAATGCGTCCCATTCCACTAGTCTGGACTCCGCTGTGCCTGAGTTAAGGGTAAAGTGTTCTTGGATATAGTCTCCGTGTTCCTGATGGAACACATGATCTGTAATACAGTCACGTGGAAGTCGACAGGTAGGTATGGGTGGGTGCGGAGGCCTCCACCTGAGGGTCAGCATGTGGGCATCGTGGTCTGAAAGTACTCTACCTAGATAGTCGGACAGTCGTACCCTCGAGAGTATGGGTGTGGAACAGAGGAATCTATCCAGGCGTGCGTGTAGGTTGTACGGGGCAGAATGGAAGGAGTATAATCTAATGTCTGGATTTCGTTCCCGCCACGGATCTATCAATTGCCAATGTTTCACCCAGGTTTGATATTAGGTTGTCTGTTTGTTTGCCGGGGAGGGTGGCAGTGGGGGGTGGGACAGATCGAGGTGGATAGATAGAACACAGTTATAGTCACCTCCTAGGAGCCAAGGGACTGAGGAGTGGTGAGTGAGTACATTTGTGAGGCTCTTCAAGTATTGGTCCTGATCTATATTGTGAGCATATATGCTACCCAACAGAATGGACTGGCCCTCCAGTATTCTCTCCATAAGGGCGTACTGTCCTTCTTTATCTATGAATCTTGTCTGTTCTTTGAAGAGGATTCCCGGCCTGATCAAAATTAGCGCTCCCCTGGCGAAAGCTGATTACGCGGTGGCACAGATACTGCCCTGCCATTTCCTTTGCAACCGGACCAACTCAGTTGCTGTTAAATTAGTCTCTTGTAAAGACTATACATCTCTTTGAACCGGAAGTATACTCGTGGAAGAAATGAGTCACTGTTTTCCCTCGTTGCATCAAAGTGTCCTAATTGATTCTTTATTCCTAACTGATTAAGCTCACATGTAGCTCCTCTGTAGTATTCAAACCTTTAGGATATTTGGTGTAGAGATTTCAAATATTTAGGATTTCGAGTTTGCGAAGTGCTTTCTCCTGATCACCACCCATTTTGTTTGTTGGAATTGAATCCATGAGGAAGTATTTTAAGTCCCTAGATTTGACCCAATGCGTTTCATTAAAGTGGTGGGCCACCGGATATGACAGGTCGTTGTTTTTGATAGCTCTTATGTGCTGAAGCACCCTTTTATGACACAGCAGGATCGTACTGCCTTTATATATTTGAGGTTGCAAGGGCACTCCAGCACATAGACTACATAATCCATTTTGCAGTTCAACGCTTTGTCAATATTCGCCTCTTTCCCACCAAATGGAGTCCTGTAACTTGTTGTGGTAACCCCGTGCTGGCAGGCTTTACAAGTTTTACACTTGTGGAACCCTAGTCTCTGACTTAGCCATGTACTCTTTGTTAGTGGGCCTCTTGGATCATTCTTGACTAAAGCATCTTTCTTTGAGGTACTCCTGCTGTATGTTATTGCAGGTTTATAGGTTGTTGAACTACTTGCGTGCGATATAACATTGCTGGCTGTCGGTTTTCTGTGGAGTTTGGTCTCAAGTTTATCTTTATTTACATATACCTCCACATCTATGAAGTTTACTGTGGTCTTTCTGATGGTTGCGGTAAAATGTAAATTGAGTTTGTTTTTGTTGAGTTCATTGATAAATGTCTCGCCCTCTATCTGAGTACCTTGCCATACTAAGAAGAGGTCATTGATGAACCTCCACCAAACCTTTACACTCCTATTCATGCACTCTGTATGTCCCTGCATGAGAACCAGCTCCTCCCACCAACCCATGTGTAGGCAAGCGTAACTAGGGGAGAAGCTGGCTCCCATGGCTACACCCCTTGATTGTTGGAATAGTGAATTTTGAAACATGAAAATGTTGTTCTTTAACAAAATTCTACCATACTGATCAGCATGTTGGTGTCTTCCGTATGTATGATACCTCTACGTGACAGATAAAATTGCAGTGCCCTTAGGCCATCCTTATGTCGAATTGATGTATATAATGAATCAACATCAGGTGTAATAAGATAATAGTCATCTTGCCATTTATATATATATATATATATATTACACTTACCTGCTAAATTCTTACATTTTTGTGGTAAAGGCATGTGTGGTAAAGATGCATGCATTGTTAAGCCTGTTTAGTAAAGGCATGCGTGTTTCCAACCGTGTTGTAAAGGCTGAGAGAAAACTATATGTTAGAGGGGCTTCTACTTATTGACCTCAGTTTAGGGTGGGAAGCCATGTTTTGAGAGTAGCGGGCCTGATACACAGAGGTAAACTTACACTTTTGTATATGTTTATGATTGTGTGCTATTTACAATGATAGCAAACTGTCCTATCTTTTTATGCTAGTAGAGAAAGAGGGGCCCCTTAGACCCAAAGGGATAGGGCACTGTACAGTAGGTAAAGCTAAATTCCCTTTACGTAGATTATTCTACTCTTAACCAACAATCAATCCGGCTGCCACACGCTGACCAAATATAACACTCACCAAACTCGCTTGTCCACCATACAAACGATTGAACCATATAAAACAAGGAATAACACAAACCAAATAAATTAAAAATAAATGCATTAATTTATTTATCTTTAAAAAAGATTTTGGGTTTCAGTGGAAAACCCCATCCATGTACAGTACATCACAATAATACTAAAACAAAACAAGTTAAAAATCAATCAATAGCACATCATAAAAAAGAGAGTATGAAAGAATTAGACAGGTACACGATGTCTTCAAATCTTACACATCCGTCATGTAACAATATTTGGGCACGGAATTCGGTGATTAAATGATTGGTACTCTAAACCATGCCTTTTGTTGACGGATTGCGTATTTGTATTGAGGCGTCGACGCGTTTCGTTGGTCGAAATTATCTTTCCATCTTTGTCAAGACAACATTGTATACTCTCTATTATATGTTAAAATGGTTTGCAAGGTCACCTTTAAATAAGAGGAGAAATGCACCTTCCAAATTCTAGTTTTGTAAATGGTGCCAAATGTCTGGTTGAAATTATTTTGAAACCCAGAACATTCACCATAGAATTTCTTTTACAAGTTTCCATCTCAGAAGGATACTATTAAACTCTCCCCTTTAGAGGGAGCACTGCTGGTTTAATGCTACTAGGCAGCTTGCTTTCTGCCAGTTTCACACGTCCTTTTAGATAAATCGGAGGTTGTGTAGTTTTATCCTCCCCGTACTTCTCTACTTGTCAATAGTACCCTATTACCCTGCACTTGAAATGGTGCTGATAAATCAGACCCTCTTTTGTGATTAGTCTTATAGCCCGTTTGAAAGCCATGCATCTCTTTTCCAAAAACAAGAGATGGGGTTGGTGCAGAGTTGAACATGTCATATGCCACACAGCATTCCTTAGTTTTATGGCATGTGCCATTTTAAAAGCAACTTCAAACATGTGCTTTTGTGGGGAAACAACGGTTTCAACGCAACTTTTACCACGAACTACCTTTACAACGCAATTTTTACAACGCAGGATCCTTTACAACGAATGTCTTTACAACGCATGATATTACATCGCAGATGCCTTTACAACGCATGCCATTACAACGTAAGTATAGGTAAGTATATAATTATAATAAAAATGTTATTTAATTATTATAAAAAATATATATATTAATTATTTAATATATATTAAAAAAATATCATTTATAAAAAAATTAAAGTTATTTTATTATTAATAAAAAAAATTACCCCTACACTGTCCACCACTTACCCTACTATTTCACCCCCCTGGAGTTAGAATAGTAATTTTTACCCTTACACTATACAGCACTTCCCCTACTATTACACCCCCCTGGAGTTAGAATAGTAATTTTTACCCCGATACTATCCAGCACTTACCCTACTATTACACTCCCCTGGAGTTAGAATAGTAATTTTAACCCCTACACTATCCAGCACTTACCCTACTATTACTCCCCTATGGAGTTAGAATATTATTATAAAACACCTACATTTAAAAAATATATATATATATTTTTTTAAAAATAAGAAAATTAAAGTAAAATAAAAATTAAATTAAATTAAATTAAATACATTTTAATTAATGACATTTTTTAATAATATTATATACTTACCTATACTTACGTTGTAATGGCATGCGTTGTAAAGGCATCTGCGATGTAATATCATGCGTTGTAAAGACATTCGTTGTAAAGGATCCTGCGTTGTATAAATTGCGTTGTAAAGGTAGGCGTTGTAAAAGTATGCGTCGTAACATCATACATCCCCTTTTGTGACCTGCAAATCAGTGTGACTATCAAATAAAAGAAAAAGAACATTCACAGCACTAAACCTGTCATGGCTTAGTTTTAATGCCGTAAATTGCAGTACTTAATTTGTAAATAAATGTCAGGACCCTTGTCAGGATACGATAGCAGCTCGCACCACCCATTGTGCTACAAATGACAATTGCCAGTGGCGAGCACCGGAAACCACGGCTAAAATTCAACACTGGTATATTGGCATTTCAGAACAATTGCATTTAATGTCCTCCAATGTCTGTGAAATGAGAATCAATATTAGTATATTCGTCAAATATATGTAACATTGTCTTTAGCTTTTGTGTTATTGTAGTAAAAGGGCTAATTATAAGTTGCATAATACTAGGGTAAGGCTAAAACAACGTGATTTTACTGCTACTGAGAGGCAATTTTGCACCAGTACAGTGCAAACGCCCTCTGGGTTTTATTCCATACATTTACCATCTGCTCTGAGCAAGTGGTAAAGGTAAACGAGGACCTGGTAGTGTGGTGGGGGGTGAGGGAGAGGTTGAGGAAAGTCTAGGGAGAATATTTTCAGCAGCAAAAAGTGAATGAGCCTTGGCTGCTGCTGCAGCCAAACGTGTTTAACAACCAAAAACATCACCCAGTAAATCTCAACTGGTTAGAGAAAAAAAAAACGTATAATCAGATGGAGCCAACTAAAAGCACGGGGTAATTTAGCCTAATTATACTACAGGGCCTACGTGGAAGAACAGGGCTATAAATGTAGTCCTGTCCTACTTCTTTGTAGATGGAACTTCCCGGTTGATGGTTTATAATCACTGGTCACCCTACTTCTGAGAGACTATGTTTTTCTGGATATAATCTTTGTGATAAAGTTCTTCATACAAAAGCGCGCGAAACGCCACCCTAGCTTGTCTCTCACGAGCGCGTTAACACTGCCGTTCGGTTAACGTCGCGGTACGTCACGTGACCAGAGAAATGGCGGGTGAACGGGACCGAGGCAGAGCGTGTGGTGGACGGTGGTCAACAGCTCTCAGCCTGGTGAGGTGGAAACGAGGAGAGGAGCGGAGAATGTTTAGGGTTTTACGATGGTGGTCTTGTGGCACCGGCGAGGGGACGAGTATTACCATAGGAGTTTTGGGGAGGAGCAATGTGGATGGTCACTCTCGAATGTGGAGACGCAGAAGTTACGCCTGTGTTAGTCCCGGAGATTGCTACCCTTCTCGTTTACACCTGGAGACTGCAAGTGAGTAAGATTGGACGCGTAAAAGAGAAGTGGTTACCTGAAGGGAGGAGCAGGACTAGGTGTAATGGATAGCCAGGGAAGCTAGCTGAGGATTTTCAAAGGGAGGGGAGGAGGAATTGGGGTGGCAATCGACTTAAGAGGGGAAATGTCGAGTTTAGTCCAGAAGGTGATCTAAAGTGTTGGTGGGTCCAGCCCCAAGTTATATGGGCAACTCCTTCCAGGAACAATGCATATAGCGCGGGCCGTGGAATGCCATGACCCACTGCACTATTATTTAATTGGAAAGCCCTAGGAACGAGTAGCCATAGGTTTCATTTTATCATAGTAGGGAAAAAATGTCACGCCTCTCTAAACATTCGCCCATACATGGTATGAACACAAACCAAGGACCACCAACGCTGGCCCAAGAACAGACACACTGCTGTTACATTTTATTTTTGAATTAATCGAGGTAATATCAGTCGATAGCATACAAAATCAACTTATCTGTGATACAATATAGAACTGTGATACAATATAGAACGTCGTTTTAACAGGCAGCTCAGACGTTTATGCTCAAGTTCTCACGTAATTAGTGCTTGGAAGCAACTCCCTGATGTGTGGCACTAGAAAGCTTCAGTCAGCCACATGCACGACTATGGCCCAAAACGAGCCTATCACTTTTATATACAAAGTTCTGTAAATGCTGTGATTTAATGTGTTGCACTTGAAAGTATTTTACCTATTGTAAATCACAGTGTCGTTTTTAATACAAGCTACCCTTAACCAGCACTGCCCAATCCAATAGTTCTTGCCTATGCGATGCCATTGGCAATGTGCTTTAGCCATGTTGTACACTAGTCTGGCTGCTGATCAGCATGGTTAAAAGTTATTGACATGGAATGGGGTAGATTGAGTGGAGTGGGGTAGGTTGAGGTGGTGTGGATTGGGGTACACTGGGGTGGAGTGGAGTGGGGTGCGGTAGAGTGGAGTAGGGTAGATTTGAGTGGATTGGAGCTGTGGCTGTTAGGCTACATCTCTTGCACCAACGTGCATATGCTATATAGGGCGTCTAAATGCACTTTCAGTGAAATACATATGAGAATGAGGACATAGGCAAAGATTTTAAAGAGAAATAGAGTAGTTGTTCTGCATAAAACTGAAGCACTTTAAACATGCACATACGTTGTACGAGAAGAGGTGGAATACATATTAGACTGAGGACACACGCTTTAAAGAGTAATGGATTAACTGTAGCGCTGCTCAAACTGTAGGTACTTTAAAAAGCACCATACTTTGTGTTTTAAAAGGCACAGATGTGTCCAAAATGTTTATGTTGTTTAGTGACGACCTGATGCAAGTGACTGGACTGCTGTCTGGAAAGACCATGGGAGTCATATTTCAGACTAGTGTACACTTTAAACAGACACATACTTTGTGTGCGCAGAGAAGAGGCGCAGCCTACAAGCACATGCAGTCTCACGGATGTCTTCAATATCCAGTGCTATTTGTTTGGTGCTATAAAGGAACCACCAAATTCCAAAACAATTTAAAGCAACAACAAACAACCTGTACGGAAGTTAAGGGCAACCCAAAGGTATAGTATGGAAGTGGAAATTATGTTTAGAAAAATGGAGAAAAAAGTAACCTGCATCACAGCGCAAGATTGGAAGGGTACTAATCAAATTAAATCAATTAGTGCTTAGTTCAGGCTCCGGAGAAATAAAAAGAAGTGACGTGAGGCATGTAGTGACCAATTAGAAGGCAGCTAAAAAGAATGACGATTAAGTCAACAAATTGTAAGCAATGGGTAGGGCTGCAAGTACTATACTGTATACAATACCCCTCGCTGCAACAGCACACAACCTAAAAATTAAATCAATTTGCAACAACAGAGAGATTAGCTTGGTTGGTACATTTATAATGTAGCATTTTTAACAAGCAAAACAGATGTTCTGCTTTTAATGTTATATGGCTTCAGTGCTAATGGGCTGATAAACAAGGGTTGACTTTCGGTGGTAGACATCTCAAGTAAAGTAAAAAAAAACTTTATTTCGGCTGTACAGCCATAAAAGCACAATTTATAATACATTTCATAAAATTTAGTTGGTAATTATTACTTAGGTATAGGAGTCAAGTAGAGTGTCCAAAGCATCTTATTATAACATTCTTATTATAATATTGCCTTTCACCGACTAACTACCCGACCCCCCCCAAATTTGGCATACATAAGCAACCGAAAAAGCAACAAGATAAGACACTGAATAAGACAGGTCACCTTACTGGGGTATTATAAAACTGTTAAAACTAGTTCCAATTTGCCCCTAAGTTAAACAAATAAATTAAAAGAAAAACATTAAAATTGCTTTCCAAAAGCAAGAATTATATTGCAGTTCGCTAATGTGCTAATTAAAAGATGGGACAGTTACATGGTTAGCGGGCACACAACATCTAATTAGAACCCTGCTCTTTCCCTTTAAGATACCTCCACGTATACACCACATTGCAAATAGAAATTTAGATGTGGCAACTACAAATAATGGCAGCGTTTCATATTTAAGTAGTCTAAATACCTTGGCGTAATTGCTAAGCCCCACATTCCTACAGAGTTGAAGGACACACTTCGACCTAGGCCTACTGTAAGCAGGACAGAAAAACATTACATGGAGCTCTGTCTCTTCAGAGGCAGAGCAACCAGGGCAGTCAGCTTTGGTTGCACCCTTCCATCTATTCGTAAAGGTAACGTACCGTGCCTAAATTGTAAATACAGTTTTTTTGCCATAAACGGTTGGATGCTATCCAGGGCCAGTTCTAGTTTGTACTGCTGCTTGACGTCAAGAAACCTTGAGGTCAGGCTGCAAGAGTTCATACTCTGAGTCAGCAGGGCTAATTTATTTTCTTTATATGCATGGGCTAGGGTTTTTTTCGAGATACTGGGGCATATTGCTTCAGGAGTAGACCAGATATTTGCCCACCCCAAGGAGTGACATGCATTCCTGACGTAGGACAACCATGGTAATTTAGCTGCTCCTGGTATGGACATAACATCCCTCAGTTCCTCCCTTTAGGTAACCAAACTCACGCGTGCTCCATAAGCAACGCCAGAAGAGTAGGGGAAGAGAGGCAATCATGTCGGCAATATGGCCAATACCCAAGTCCATCCTGAGTGGGGTTAGAGGCGTGCTTCTTGGAAGTCCCAGCAACTGCCTAATAAAAGTATTCTCTGTAACCAACAGGGGATGAGATGAACAGTGCCCCCAGAGTTCAGCGCCATATAAGGAAGCACCCCTCGCTTGAGTTTTATACATTTCTGCCGGGGGGGTCAACCACTTTTTGGGTGCAATTTTTGTAGACTTTCAATATACCACCCATTGACTGTGTTAATTTCAGATTGGCCTTCTTAATTTGGGTACCCCAATCCATCTTGTCATTGAGTGTAATTCCCAGATAATAGAATTTGGACATTCTTTCGAGGGACCTACCCTCCATTTAGGGATGCGGGCAATTAGTGGTTTTAGCGTGGAAGACCATGTATTTGGTTTTCTGTACGTTTATCTCCAGATTCCTCTTCCTACAAAATGCACTAAACTCATCCAATACACGCTGCATACCCATTGATGATTTAGAAAAGAGCAGCGTGTCGTCGGCAAACATTAAGGCCGGTATTTTACGTTGTGCTAACCTTGGTGAGTCTATGTCCTTTACTGCCAAGAGGGTCTCAAGCAATTTAAGAAGAGGGAAAAGAGAGTGGGCGCCAACACGCATTCCTGCCTCACCCCTTTCTCCACAGGGAAAGGAGCAGTTATTTCTCCTTGCTGCCATATCTTACCCTCGCATAAGTGTCTACATGTAGTCGCTTCAATAATTGACAAAGATAGGTCGGAGCTCCCACATCATAGAGAAGGCCCCATAACTGGTCACGCCAAACCATATAAAAGGCAGACTTGAGGTCCACAAAGGTCAGATAAAGGCTACCCCTATCCAAAATTACTGTTTTCCAGTGGATTAACTGCAATCTGAAAATTTGGTAGATGGTTGAGATTTTTGACCTAAATCCCACTTGCAGCGGAGTTAAAATATTCTTCTTGTCCATCCAAGATTGCAATCTCTCCAGAAGAACACATGCAAATACTTTTGTGACACATCAATTAGGCTTATCGGCCAATAATTTGCTGGGTAGAGTGGGGAACCTTTTTTAAAAATTGGAATAATTTCCTCACCAACCCAAGTCGAAGGTAGTGCCATGCCCTGGATAATAGCGTTGAATAGTATCTGAAGATAAGGAGCTCACACCACCTGTTCAGTTCTGAATCCCCTGGCGACCTGAACAGGTCGCCAGGGGATTCTGTCCAGACCCAGGGCCTTATTAGGGATTAGTTTGCCCAACGCCAACGTAACTTCCAGGATTTTACAAGGTGGTGGGTCCTCAATTAGGGGAATTTGATCTATATCTACTGACCCATGTTCTGCAAATTCATCAAGTGGCATAGAATATAAAACTGTGATCTCCACACTTCCTCCCCGAGATTTGGTTCAATGGCTGAGTTGCCTTCGGAGTGACCTGTTTTTACCAGATTCCAAAAGCCTCTCATATCTCTTGTGTTCAAAAGTTATCTTGATAGCTTCCCATTTTTCTTTCTCCCAGGTAGCTTTAGCTTCAGCAATCGTGCTTTTATAGTGTAGCCTCTCTGTTCTGGTACATAGAGGGTCTTTATTCTTAACCCCTAGTACTAATGCACGTTTTGCTTCCCTGCATGCTTTATTAAACTAGGAATGCTTGGGTTTTAAATCATAGTTATTGTAATTACGAGGGTTATAAAATAACTCTGCCAATTTTAAAATCAAGTCCCGGTGATTTGTATTTATCAATGACAAGGACTCCTGGCCATGGTGTTCTTCAGAGATACAGAAAGCATTTTCTAGATAAGGGATAGTTTGTATATACAAGGAGGCCATCTTATCATTAGATACAGCGATTAAGTTTGATGGGGTAGTGTTGGCAAACCTGGTCTCCCTTGAGCTCTGGGTAAGCTATCTCAAGTACCAATGGGTTGTGGTCGCTTTCGCATCGAGGATGAACCACAAAGTCCTTGACTCTAGACCAATTCTCAACATCTACCAGAATACAGTCAATTGTGGAGGCCTGCCCCAGCTTGTTAAAGGTTAGGTTTCCTGGGCTGTCTGAAGGGAATCGACCATTACAGGCCCTTAACGAATAGGTGAGGGTAAGTGTGGTCATTTGGAGGACAAGGTGGGTCCACCCCCTTGTTGGATAGATATTACAACCTGGGATCGACCACACAGAATCTTCTTCACTTGCATTGTAATCATTTAGGCCATTAAGAGGTTCATAATGACAATTGAAGTCCCCCCCAACTATTGTATGGACAGATTCCGGTAGAGTGAGAAGAAAAAGGGCCAATGAATCTAAGGTCTGAGAGGTTTGCCCCATCCTCACTGGGCGAGAATATACATTGATAACAGCCAACTTAATTGTATCATCAAAGGTAAGGAGAATACACAAAATATCTAAAGATTCTGTGAAAGGACTTTAATTGTGCAACCCAAATGGGTGGCAACCCAAATGCAGAGTCCCCCCGAGGGTCTCCCTCTAAACCCCTGCAAAGCTGGAGTACAATATGCAGCATAACCTGTCCTATATAGCGGAACAGTGGACATGTCTCTTGAAAGAGACATAGGTCGCGAGTGTCAATGTATTCTCCCCAGTCAGGAAGATCCAGCTTGGAAGCAAGACCTGCTATATTCCAAGATAAAAACCCTTGTGTTCTGTAGGTCTTTTGTTTTGTCAATCTGTGTATGCAGGGATTCAAACTCCTGCTGTAGCACTTGGCAAGGTGTCCTCTCCCATTCCTCCCCAGAAGTTTCTAACGGGGCGTCCAAACTTACAGGGCCCGCTACTACCTCAGTGGTTTCCCTGAAAAAATGGTTGCCGGCCTTGAATCTATCGCAATTTGGAGGCACATCTAGTTGGGTGGCTATATCTTCCATTAGTGGAGCTTGGGGATCCAGTCAGTCAACTAGATCTAGGCTACTATATCTGTTACTGACTGGAATATTAAAGAGCAGGATTGGTTCAGAGTCCCGGCCCATGTTTGGCAAGTAACCAGTCTGGGCTCTCGTTTCCCATTTCTTGTATACACTTCCCATTCTTTCTACCAGGGGACTAGGAGGCTAGAAGTAACCCAGAGGGAGCTTCTGGATGCCGCTAATCTCCCTGGATTGGTCCCAGTTCAAAATATATTGGACCACCCTAGTGTCCCTAAAATTAATCAGGACACAATCCCCCGAGATGTCTTTCTGCCTCTGCCCCAGCCAGCCAACCCGCCTAGCAAATAGAATTTTGCACCGTGTTGAGAGTGGAAGCGGTCTATATTTATTTAGCCAAAAGATGACTTTGTTTTTTAATTTTGGGTAGGTCTCCCCTCTACCTATTTCTAATTCGGGCACTCCAGATAGTATAACAGTATAAGGGGTGATGCGGGGGTAGGTCAATACGTGTCAGGCTGGATTTTGTTCTATTTCTAGTGTGTTCACTGTTATTCCCAAGGTCTCTACTACATTTACTAGAGGACTTTTGTTCCACTTGTGGTCCTAAAATTGTTGCCATTATCATTGGGCCGAGGGCGGTATCCCCCTCCTTAGTTGCCCCCTGTTGTAACTCAATTGAATCTACAATTTGTTGTACGGTGGGGCTAAGCCCCATTGAGTTTTTGGCAGCTGCAATGGTAATAGAAGCAGGTACAGTTACATTGTTACTTTGGTAAGTGGGAGCCTGATCAGGGATTTTAAGATTATCAAGGATACTAGAAATGCTGGCTTATTTTACTCCCCCATGTATCAACCAATGATGTGAGATTCTCAATATGGCTCTTGACAACCTCTAACTCCTTTCGTACAAAGATTTCAAAATGAGTTTTAAGTTATTTGGCCAGATTTGAAGCCCACATTGGAAGCTCTACGCCAGCTAAACTGTTTCCACCAGTGGTATAGCACTCTGTACTTTTGGGACTGTGAGAGCTGCTCACTTTCTTCCCCCCTTTAATGGCTTTTTGTTTCCTCTGACCACATTTCCTAATTGTTCCCCCCGTGTCACGTTTATTTGGTTGTTCAGGATTTACTTTTTCAGGTGATGATCTTAAATCAGGAGTAATTGAAAGGTTTACTATTTGAGAGGAATCAATAGATTCAATTTCCAAAGACATTGAGGAGTTTTGGATCATAGGGGTGAGAGAGAGCCATCTTCCAGTACGTTCTATCCCACTTGAAACCGCCCGATTGCCTGCCGTAGCATTTTATCAATGGCAGTCTGTTTCAAAATGGGCGTACGTGCTGAGGCTTTCTGTCGAGTATTGGGCCTTGTCGGTGGAGAAGTACTGTCCCCATACTAAATTATAGCTATTCCCCCTCGGTCTATGAGCAGTACAAGAGTGATTAGTCGAGGTAATCGGAATAACGCACTCCCTGCAATTTTTGTCTTACATACTATTCACCCGGCCTTCACTCTTTCAAAGTTTTCCTTGCAAAAATCCAGAGTTCAACAGCAATAACCCAGTGCCCGTACATATTTACATAGAGACTCACTTAGTCCAGCTTTTCAGGGGGGTGGCCCAGCTCAGCCTCGATCAGTTTCTGACGGGCTCAGATGGGCCCGCCCTTGGCCCGGGCTTCGCCCGGCGCACACCCGCGCGCGTCCCGCGATGCGAGAGCCCCACTCCGCTTTTCAAGCGCCTCCTGGCGTTTGCTGATGGCGTGTGTAGCAGGCGCCACAGAGGGGATGCCGGGACTTGTAGTCCTTCATCCCTCGTCCCGCGCTGGTGTTGGGCGAGTCAGCGGGAGCAGCAGGGGACCGGGGATGAACGTTTCGGTCTCCCAGGCCCGATAGGAAAGGTATAGATTGCAGCGTCCTTGTGTTTGCAGACATCAATTTTTCCATGATTCTCAGCCAAGCCCACTTTAATTATGCTAACCACTCTATTTAACACATTGGAATCTCAGCTCTACATTATCCTGTTGTATCTGAGAGCGATTCGTCTGATATTGAAAGCTTTTATTGCTTCCATCAAGGGAAGGCTAATTCAGGTGTTCATGGACAACAAGATGCGGATCCTCAGCTGAGGCGGAGGAGCGTCGTCCCACTACTCTCGGAGCAGGAAAAAGGAAAAATAAAATGATAATAACAACGTTATTATCATTTTATTTTTCTTCGCTACGTATCTAGGTTAGAGTGTGGCTGGAGTCACGGGGGAGGAGTGGTGGGCACACTAAGTGCGCATGATGGTTTGGCCGGCCTTCTTGGGCGAGCCAAACAATCTTGCACACTTTGCATGTTCCCCACAAGGCTGTAATTCACATCCTGGTGGGGAACATGCACACACTCCCAGTCCCCATCTGAGCACCAAACCATGGTGCTCAGACCAATCACAACGCTGTATTGTGATTGGCTTAGGGGAGCCTGTGTGCTTCCTGCTTCCGTGACTGGAGCTGAGGAGAGACGGCAGCTGCAAGAAGGTACGTTTTGTTTTTCTTTTCTTTTTTATCACCTGTTCCCTGCCAGCCGCCACTGCGGACAACACTACTGCAGTGTGGTATTTCAACAGACTGGGTGGGGTCCTAGACCCTTTATCAAGAGGCCCCACGTCTCCAAACATGGCTGGAACTAAAGGACATTTTTTTGGTGGTTCAACATATGGCCCTCTGAACACCAGAGTAGACAAACTTAGCCGTCAATGCTTTGAGGATTACGAATGGCGTCTCCCCTCGGAGGTGGTGCAAGGTCTCGCATGAGTCCTCCGTTCAGGCTGCCCCTTCAGGAGGATCTGTCAAATCAACAGGGCAAGGTCCTACACCTGAACCTGCACACTCTTCATCTGCATGTGTGGCGATTAAATGGCAACAGTTGAGGATGTTTGATTTCTCTCCCAAAGTATGCAATGTCATTCCTGCAGCCCGGCGTCCCACCACAAAAAGTATTTACACCTGCCGATGGGGTAATTGTGGCTTGTTGCTCCGCCAAATCTGTTGATCCTCTGTCTGCACTCATGTCTGAAGTCTTTTTGTTTGCCTTATCACTTGCCTTTTCTCAGTTAAAGGGTACCTTTCTGCCATTTTAACCTTCCTGCGTTTGTCGGATCTACCCTCCCTGTTTGTCATCTGTTGTGACCGCTTTACTGAAAGATTTACAGTACATGTCCCCCCACACCTTTCCTCATGACCCAAAGGGTCCTGAATTTAGCTCTTACCTAATAATATGTTCGCCATTTGAGCCAATGCACAGCTGCTTTCCGAGACTGTTGACCATCAAAGCCATCTTTTTTGTGACTATAACATCGGCCAAGAGGATTTGAGAATTGCAGGCGTTTCTAGTTTGTTATTTACTGTACTTGAAAAAACATCTAAAAATAAATTGTTATGGACCAACGCAATGTAAATAGGTGGTTTATTAAAGACTGTCAAGCAGTGAAAAACTTGTTTCATTCTCGATTTGTCTTTTAGGAAATTAAGGGCCCTAGGCTCTTTTGAAAGAATTAAAATGCATTACCTTTCTACAGAAATTAGAAGGTTTTGCATGAGATAATCAAACCTGATGGTTTTGGAACAATTTGGTTGATGAGCAATACATCTTCAATTAGCGTTCCAGTGTCAATTGAGTATGTAGTTCCTGAAGCTTTGTGTATTTAAAATCTTAGCTGTTTAAAGATCCAGATATTCCTCAGTAAGGCTATATCTATTTTTGATGAAAACTTGTTAAAGCTTGTTTAAATGCTTTTCTCCAAGTAATAAGGCAAGCCATCTTATCAATTAAATGGAGTATGGCTTGCTGCTATTTAACATAATACCAGTGACTCATCAGGCTTTGTTTTTGATCTTTTAAAAAAAATTAAGATGACATAAACATGCATAGTTTATTTCTCTTGGTTAGAGCAATTTCTAAGTGACTATTAAAAAAATAAAGGTGAATCCACTATGCCTTCCAACCAATTGTTAATTTTGCTTATGAATGTGGTGGCCAAAGTCTACGGACAATGTGTCTTATTCCGTCTGAATGAATTAACTTGTTGGTTCCACTGGAACTAGCATAATTTTGTAAACACCACATTATAGTGAATGAATATGCTACTTACCAGTATGCATCTGTTCTTGGCATGTAGGGCTGCTAACATTCATATCTTAGCATTAGATCGCCGCCTAGTGTTGGGTCCGGATGATCGCACATTGTTGTCCTGGAAGAGTCTTCGAAGTATCCTGAGATAGGTGGCTCCTCCCCTGGACTACAGTGCGCATGGGCATCGGCTCCATCCTCAGATTGTTTTTCGCCATTGTGGCAGAAGATGGAGTGAAAAGTGTAAAGGATGTCCATGCTAATGATTGAATACAATAGTATATCTGCAGCTGCGACAGGCACCGGGGAGGAGGGTGGGCGATATGAATGTTAGCAGCCCTACATGCCAAGAACAGATGCATACTGGTAAGTAGCATATTCAGTTCGAGGCATGTGGGCTGCTAAATTCATATCTTAGCATAGAATACATAGCAGTCCCTCCATCAGCGGCGGTTGCCCGTGCCAGCTGCAGAAACCTGAAAAAGTGTCTTGAGAACAGCCTGTCCTACAGCAGCTTGCTGCTTGGAATGTACATCAACACAGTAGTGTTTAGTAAAGGTATGTGGTGTAATCCACGTGGCTGCTCTGCAAATATCCTCTAAAGGAATGTTTCCTAGGAAAGCCATGGATGCCCCCAATTTGCGTGTGGAGTGCGCCCTTGGGGGTATCGTTAAAGTGCGCTTGGCCTTTTGATAACATATTTGGATGCACTTAACAATCCACCTGGCTATTCCTGCTTTGGAAATAGGGTTGCCTTTGTGTTGTGGTGAGAAGGCAACAAAAAGTTGTTTTGCTTTCCTAAAGTGTTGTGTTCTGTCAATGTAGTACATCAACGCCCTCCATACGTCTAACGTATGGAGCATTCTTTCCGCCACCGTTTGTGGGTTTTGGAAGAATGCCGGTAAGTCAATAGTTTGGTTGAGATGAAACTGTGACACCACCGTCGGAAGGAATTTGGGGTTAGTACGTAGCACTACCCTATTTGGATGAATCTGAATGAATGGCTCTTGGATTGTGAGCGCTTGCAGCTCACTAACACGCCTCAGTGACGTAATAGCAATTAGGAAAGCCACTTTCCACGTTAGGAACTGGAGTTCACACGAGTGCAGTGGTTCAAATGGTGGTCCCATTAGTCTGGTGAGGACCACATTGAGGTTCCACACCGGAGCTGGCGGTGTTCTTGGGGGAATGACTCGTTTCAGACCTTCAAGGAAAGCTTTGATGGCTGGCACCCTGACGACAGAGAGGTGCTGCCTATTCTGAAGATATGCTGCGATGGCGGATAGATGTATCCGAATGGAAGTGTACGCTAGATTGCACTTGTACAGATGTAGCAGATAACAAATGATGTTAGGGATAGATGCATCTAGCGGGTTGATGTCATTAGCCTTACAGTAAATGACAAAACGCTTCCATTTTGCAGCATAGCATGCTCTGGTAGTTGGCTTCCTTGCCTCCTTGATGATGTTCATGCATTCTGGAGGTAAGTTAAGGTATCCGAACTCTAGGACTTCAGGAGCCAGATCGCCAGGTTGAGCTGTTGCGGATCTGGATGCTGAATTTCTCCATGGTTCTGCGTCAAAAGTCTGGGCGTGAGGCGCAGTCTTTGATGCGGCACCACTGAGAGTTCGAGGAACGTGGTGTACCATGCTTGGCGCGCCCACGTTGGAGCAACTAGGATGAGAGTCATCGCGTGCTGCCTTAGCTTTCTTGCCACCAGCGGTATCAGAGGGGCTGGCGGAAAAGCGTACGCAAATTTGCCTGACCAGTTCATCCATATCGCATTCCCCTGCGACTGTGGGTGAGGGAACCTGGCAGCAAAGTGTTGGCATTTTGCGTTTTCTTTTGTTGCAAACAGGTCTATCTCCGGATGACCCCACTGCTGGAAGTACGGGTGGAGTACAGATGGGTGTAACTCCCACTCGTGCATTTGATGGCTGTGTCTGCTGAGCAGATCCGCCATTAGATTGTCCTTGCCCGGGAGGTGTTCTGCCATGAGGAAGATGTTCCTCTGAATGGCCCACTTCCACATGCCCTGAGCCAGATGAGACAGCTGTGGCGAGTGGGTGCCCCCCTGCTTTTGAATGTAGTACATCGCGGTCATGTTGTCCGTCCGGACCAACACTACCTTGTTGCACAGATGTACAATGAAGGACTTGAGTGCCATGAAGATTGCCATCAGTTCCAGATAGTTGATGTGCATCTTCTGTTGCTGCGTCGTCCATAGTCCCTGCACAGTGTAATTGAGCAGATGAGCTCCCCATCCCTGGAGAGATGCGTCCGTTGTCAGGGTAATCTGTGGCACTGGCTCCTGGAACAGTCGGCCCTTGCAAAGGTTGTGTGGAGTCCACCAATGCAGAGAGTCGTATGCCCGACTGGTAACCAACACTAGGTCTGTTAATTGTCCCTGAGCCTGAGTCCACTGATTTGCTAAGCACTCCTGGAGCGGGCGCATATGTAGCCGTGCGTGAGGGACTATGAAGATGCAGGAGGCCATCATGCCTATCAACTGCATGAACACTCTCGCTGGAAGTGAGTGTTGTGATCTGAACTTCTGGATCAGAGATTGCATGCTGTCTATCCTGACTTGGTTTGGTTGAGCCACGGCTGTCAGGGTATTGATCGCCACGCCTAGAAACTGCCGGACATGCGCCGGTTGAAGGTGCGACTTTGGGTAGTTCAACGAGAAACCTAGATCGTGAAGGAGGTGAATGGTAGTCGACATGTCCGCGGCACACTGTTGTTCTGACTTGGCTTGAACGAGCCAGTCGTCCAGGTAGGGGTAGACATGGATGCCCTGCCTCCTGAGGTGCGCCGCTACTGTCGCCAGACACTTTGTAAACACCCTTGGGGCTGTGGTGACTCCGAAGGGTAGGACTTTGAACTGATAATGTTTGCCTTGGATAGTGAACCTGAGGTATTTTCTGTGGGACGGGTGTAGTGGTATGTGGAAATAAGCATCCTTGAGGTCTAAGGTTGCTAAGAAGTCCCCCTGGTTTAATAAGGGAAGAATCTGTTGCAGTGTGAGCATATGGAAATGTTCTGACAGTATATACAGGTTTAGGGGACGTAGATCCAGAATGGGTCTGAGAGATCCGTCCTTCTTTGGGATAAGGAAGTACAGGGAATACACCCCTGTGCCTTCCTCCTCCACTGGCACGAGCTCGATTGCGCCTTTTTTCAGCATCACCACTACCTCCTGCTGCAATAAGTGCAAGTGCTCTGCGGACATAGGCCTTTGCCTTGGCGGGATGTTGGGTGGAGTGGATTTCAACTCTAGGCAATAACCATACTGTACTAGTTGACGCACCCACCTGTCTGTGGTGATGTTTTTCCAGACGGGCAGGAACTGCTGCAGTCTCCCCCCGACAGGTGTTAAGTGGTCGGGGGGCAGTGACAGAGAGTCACTGTTTGCTTGGGGTAGAGGAGCGGGAGCTGTTGTTTCCTCTGCCGCGACCTCTGTTGCTGTTATTTCTGTAACCTCCCTTGTTCTGTTTTGTGAACGAGGATTGTGCTCCACCTTTTGAGAATTGAGATTGTTGACCCATTTGTCCTCTGGTGACTCCACGTGCACCTGAGCGACGAAAATTGTTGCCACGAAACTGTTGTGACTGTAGGGCCCCCATGGACTTAGCAGTTTCTGTGTCCTTTTTTATCTTTTCGAGGGTGGTGTCAACATCTGGACCAAACAGTCGATCAGGATTGACTGGCTGATTAAGGATGGTTGTCTGAATATCAGGTTTAAACCCAGATATGCGGAGCCAAGCCTGTCGTCTCAGCATGACGCTAGTGTTGATCGCCCTAGCTGCTGTGTCTGCGGCGTCAAGTGCACACTTGATGGCTGCGTTGGAGATCAATTTTCCTTCCTCTATAAGCAGTTTTGTGCCCTCTTGAAACTTTGGAGGCAGGTGTTGTACAATCTGCTCTAGGGTGTCATAATGCGCCCTATCGTAACGTGCTAAGAGTGCTTGTGTATTAGAAATACGCCAAAAGTTGGCAGCCTGTGCAGCTACTCTTTTGCCCCCTGCCTCTAGCACTTTGGACTCCTTATCCGGGGGAGGAGCTTCACCCGTTGTTTGGGAGTTGGCCCTTTTGCGGGCATTGGCGACCACCAGGGAGTCTAGCGGCAACTGTCCCCGAATGTATGCAGGGTCTGCAGGTGCTGGTCTGTACTTTTTTTCAATACGTGGATTGACCACTCTCGCCCTAGTGGGTTCCTTAAAGATGTCCGCAGCATGTTTGAGCACTCCCTTGAGCATAGGCAGTGTCTTTACAGTCCTCTCAGAGACTGAAAACGTGTCAAAGAGAAAGTCTTCTTCAACCGGGTCAGCATGCATGTCCACATCATGATTAGCAGCTGCCCTCTCAATTAGTGCATGAAAACCTGCAGAATCCTCTGTTGGGGATGCACGTGCACTGAATGGTTGTGGATCTTGCCCCACACTCTGGGTGCCTTGGTCACCAATGTCATCATATGCATCTGGATGTGCATCTGGTTCATTGATGGGGAAGGTGTATTGGTCCTCTTCATCATATCCCTCACCCTCAGATTGGTCTGGTGAGGGAGTAGGGCTTCTTCTAGGAGGAGGCTGGATAGGCTCTATCAGGTTAGAAGCGTCCTGAGGCACCCTTTTCTTCTTTAGTGGGATGACATAGGAGTCCAGAGGCTCTGACGTGATCCTCCTCTTGTATAGGGTTAATTTGCCTGTGTTGGCGTCGATGAAGTGCTCCGAATCGTCCTCTGATTCGAGTTCTCGACCTGAAGGTGCACCTGCCGTAGAAGAATCCGACTTCTTTGGCGTCGATTTCGTGGAAAAAGCCTTCGGAGCCTCTTTCGGCGGCAGAAGGAAGAGAAGCTTACTCTTAGGCTTTGCCGGAGCGTCCTTCGGCGTCTGAGGCGACGGCAACGGAGCCGACATAGCAGCGGCCTTGTCCCTGATTCTCTGTAGCGAAGCGGCGATGGGGGACGCTTCACTCACAGTGTCTTTTGGCGCTGACGAGGGTGTCTTGACCTTCCCCTCGGAGCCGACGTCATGGTGGCCTTTCTTAGGTTTGGACGCCGATGCAGTTGTCGCCGACCCAGAGTCCTTGGATCGATGCGCAGACGTGCCAGCTGTCGATCCGTGCGCCTTCGTCGGTTCCGCGTCCACTACGCGACCGACCAACGGAGTCCCAGGCGTAACCGGAGCCGTGCCGCTGGCCTTGGCGTGCTTAGACGGTGTCGCCGCGGTTGATCCGTGCCGACCACCTTTTGTAGAGGATCCCTCCTCTTGCGCCGATTTTGACCCTTTGGAATTGACCGGCTTCTTCGACTTCTGCGGACCGGAGGTCGACGGAGCCGATGCGGCGGCGGGTGCAGTAGTTTTCTGTGTGCCGGCCGCCATTTTAGGGACGCTCGAGTCCATAAGTTTCGGTTTCGTTTTCGGGTCGGCCATTTTAGGTGTAGTCGACACTGTAGGTTTCGGTTTCGATGTGGCCTGCTCAGCAAGTATGTCCGTGGCCGGGCCTGATGGCGGGGCCGTGGCTTGCGGCACGGGGTCTTGGGTAAGGCCGACTGGCGATCCCGTGACCCGATCGTGATCTTCGAAACCTTCGGGGCATAGCTCGTCCCCTGAGCTATCTTCCGCGGCCCCATAAATTTCTTCGACGTCCCCTACCTCGTCGACGTATTCAAGGCCTTGACCCGCGACTCCGTCGTCGTCCGCCGGATCCGCCTCGACCTCCGTTTCGGGTGGGGATATCTGGAGATGATGACCCTGTTCATCTTCTTCTTGGTCGCCGAAGATGTTTTCTGGATCCGGGGCCGCTTGTCTGGCCTCCAGGCGCACCGCGCGCCGGAGCTTAAGAGTCTTCTTTGACCGGAACTGAGCGCAAGCCTTGCACTTGCCGTCGTCATGGTCCGGTGAAAGGCATTTGTTACAGACCGGGTGCAGGTCTATGTGTGGGTACTTAGACCCACAGAGCGGACAGTACTTAAACGGACTCCGCTCCATGCTGGAAAGTTGCGGTCGTGTCGCGATGAGAAGGCCTCGGCGTCCGAAGAGTGAAAAACTCCGCTGAATCCAACTCCAAGAGTTGGAAGAACTCGAGACCGTGCGCAAACAATACCGACGCTATAAAATATAAGACCTTTTGGTCTTAAAAAGTAAGATTTACTCGGTTCCGACAGAGAGAAGTCGAGACCGCATCCGAACCCAATGGCGGAAAAAAACAATCTGAGGATGGAGCCGATGCCCATGCGCACTGTAGTCCAGGGGAGGAGCCACCTATCTCAGGATACTTCGAAGACTCTTCCAGGACAACAATGTGCGATCATCCGGACCCAACACTAGGCGGCGATCTAATGCTAAGATATGAATTTAGCAGCCCACATGCCTCGAACTTATTGTTTCTCCGTACAGGAGATTATTTGGAGGTCAGTGGTAGATTATGCTATTGCTTAATCAGCCTCTGGTTAATGCTTCTGTATGAATGGCAGAACAATGTTGTGACACAAACTGCTGGGATGGGACACCCCCCTGGTTTACTGGCCATTTTGCATGTTTAAAATTTCAATACTTGGGTGCAAGTAGAGGTGTAGAAATTGAACAGGCTTTTGTAGCTCATCCCTGTGGTTGTTGGCTCAAGCAAGTCTGCATATTATACCCGTGTGCTTTTTGCTCTTTTTTGGCAACCTTCCCTAAACAGTGGTTGTTTTAGTTCGGTCATCCATTCTGTCTTTCACAAAGTGGACAATATCCACAGAAGCTGCTTACTATTAGTTTTTATGTACATAGCTGTACTTCTAAAACAGAACTTTAAAGGGGAGTAATAGAGATGACAAATCGTGTGATTTCAGAATTACAATTAAGAATGCTAACAAAGAGGCCTTAAGAGGTAATTATATCTGTCAGAGCTTGATGCTTCTCAATTAGACATGTCTTTGCCCCCCCACCCAGAGTTGAAGCAGATTTGGAGCATCTGATGTGGGTGTGTTATTGTTCCTGATCCTGTGTACTTAAATGGTGAAGATCTACTTTCTGTTGTTATCCTACTTGCATTTATCTGTTTCCAGTCTGGTTATGTCCTGCCTACTAGTGTGGCATTGTCTGCCTGTGGTGTGTTGTTACCTGGTCAAGTAAGATGGGTTGTCATTTCTGATTGCCTTGCATGGAATGAAGCTGGTCTTGAAGACTATGTAAGATTGAAGAGGAAGTGGCTCTCATTCCTTAGGCATTGGCCTGAAGAGGTTGAATTTTTTTAAACTCTTGGTGAGATGTGCAGTTGTACGTAGTAAGACTTCATGGGTGCAAAAGTGGTATGTGGGAGGCCACTGTGCAGGGCATTGCCTTCTTCTGGAGAGACCCAATGTATGCGATGTTTTGAAGTTAGCTTTGGAAAGAAAGTGAGTCACTTCCTTCAGGAAGGAGATCTGGCACAATGCTGCCCCGGTCTTCCTGGTGATGTTAGAGTTGAGGGTGAATCCAAGAGATTTTGCATTGTCAGGTGGGAGGGTAAGTCACCTACGCTCTTGTCTGAGAACCATGCTTAACCCCTTTGGTGGTAAGGCAATTCCCACTTTTACTCTAATTTCCATTGAAATTACATGGTCAGCTTGGCTGCAGTGCATGACGAGCTGACCTTGTCATGAGCATTGAAGGTGTTTATGTGGATGTTTGCCACTGTTGATGAACAAGAGGAATTGGGTCTTCATCAGTTTGAGCTTTAGGTGGATACTTGACACCTTTAGGTTAAATGCAAGGAAGATCTTGGTTTGTTTAACATTGACTGATGAGATTTTCCGGTAGATTGTGGTTTGTCGGCATATTGGTAGATCTGGATGATGGTATAAGTGAGCATGGATCCATGTGATTCCTTGTAGAGGTTAAAGGTGATCAGGGAGACTATGGAAGCCTGTGGCATTTCACAGGAGAAAGAGAATGTCTCTGATCTTGTAGTTCCTATCTGTATGTCTTATTGGCAGTTAGCAAGATAAGAGGTGATCCATTGCAGGACTGTGTCAAAGAAGCCCATGTGCTATTCCACTCAGTTTGTCAATGTTTGGTGTTCACTGTATCAAAGGCTACTGAGAGGTTGAGTAGGATCATGAGGCTGGGCTGGGCTTGCTTCTTGTGTTGTTGAGGAGGGCATCATTTGCTTCATAAAGATTATTTGCTTTTATGCTGTAGTAGCATGGTCTAAATCCCTGAAAAATATTATTTGTGATCTTCTTTTGTAACTGGTTAGAAACTGCTTTTCAAATATTTAACTTTTTCTTGGAAGTGCAGGTGAAGGGGCAGAAATTGGTGAGATCACCCCGGTTAGTAGGGGGATGTTCATTCCTTTGTATAGAGCATCTGGGAATGTTCTTGACTGAGGAAGCCGTTGACAACAATGACAAGGAGTGTGAAGGCATCTCTAAAGAGATTTAATGATGGGTGATGGTAGAACGTCCTCTTCATAGAAGATGGTCTTGAGTGAGTTTAGGGGGTTAGTGAGTCCACCATGTAAGAAGACATTAAAGGAGGTTCACTTTGGGATAGATCAATGGGGTTTGAAGGTGGTGTGGATGTCTGCATTGCTGGCTATGCATTATTTAACAGAATGGGGCATTTTAGTTGCTTAAAAACTTAGAGTGTTTTGCCATTGGCTGCTTTGTTGATGATAGCCCTATAGATGGGGGCCTATGTGGCATGAGTATTTTGTGCACAGAGTACAGTGTTTTGAGGAGTCTGTAAAGAGATGCCTCCATGCTGTAGATTCTGGGTAGATTAAAGCCTTCCACTGCATATAGGGTTTGTGCTGAGTGGAGGTGATATGGTCTGCAGAGTTCTGGTTGCTATGCGGAGTCTGGAACCAGGTGGTACTTATTTAGAGGTTTACTCAACCTTCTCCCGCTTCATATCTCCTCACTGGATGCACCTCTAGAAAATGTTCATGATTGCTTCAGTTTATACATTACTGTCGTCGCAATATTCACAAAAACTTAAATAACATAGCCAGAAAATAGAAACCATCAATCTAAACTATTCTATGGATTAAACATCTTATTTTATTTTTGTAAACCAGTACAGGGCTGCAACAAAGTAGTTCAAGCTCTATTCCCGTTGGCATTCGAAAAGGTTCAGCTTATCTTTGTCAAAGAAACACTTCATGCTACTGCCGGTCCTAACTGTGGGATAGACAGCTTTGATCATGTTCTCCCTTCATTGCTCAACCAAGGTGCCTCTCCATTGAGGGTAGTGCTCTCTACAAACGTGCATGCTTAATTGAACAAGCATTTACAATGCAATAGGTCTCGCACACAAGTTATTTTGAGCTATTGACATTGTAAATGACATTTGTTTTTTTGTTTTGTTTTTCTTCTGTCAAACGTGTCACCCACATCCCTGGGTGAGGAGCCCGTGAGTCAGGGCCCGTTACCAGAACACTTACAGGAGGCTCCGGCGTGACACCTGTGTGGGAAAAGCGGGGATATGAAGAGTGGTACACATGAGCTGAGACACACAAACACACACAGAGCAACACACCAAGCACAAACACCACCTACAGGAAGGAGGCTCCGGCGTGACACGTGTGTGGGAGCAGCGGGAACATGGTGAGTGGTATACAGCACACATGAGCAGCAGACACACAATCACACACAGAAGCAACACAACACCAACCACCTACAGAAGGCTCCGGCGTGACATGTGAGTGGGAGCAGCGGGAACATGGTGAGTGGTATACAGCACACATGAGCGGCAGACACACAATCACACACAGAAGCAACACAACACCAACCACCTACAGAAGGCTCCGGCGTGACATGTGAGTGGGAGCAGCGGGAACAAGTAGAGCGGTACACAGCACACATGAGCGGCAGACACACAAGCACACAGAAGCAACACACCAAGAACAAACATCACCTACAGAAGGCTCCCGCGTGAGACAGGGCGTGTATGTTTGTGGGAGCAGCGGGAATATGGAGAGTGTGATACACAGCACACATGAGCAGAGACACACACAAACACACATAGAAGCAACACACCAAGCACAAACATCACCTACAGGAGGCTCGGGCGTGACACGTGAGTGGTTAGGGGGCATAAGGAGAGTGTGTACACAGCACACACACTGTTGGCAAACATACAAGAAACGCATCTAACAACGTCTTAAGGGTACACGTCTAACCCCGTGGACAACACTTCACCACACGGCCAATGGCCCTGGATTAAACACTAACTAGGTTCTGGGGCAGCGCCCTGCCCACCATAGAGGTCTCCAGCACAGGCCGGGCTTCGGAAGACACCCCAACCCCAGACTGCAGGCTGGGACAGGGATACCTTGGGATGGGACAGATGCTGTGAAAGGGCGACACTGAGTCTCGGACAGGAGACAGCAGACACCTGGACAGGGAAGCACAGACACAGGTAAGTAAACAAACTCTGGGGCAAAGAAGCCGATTCAGCGGATGGAAAACCTTGGGACAGGGAGACCTAGACAGTGGGACAAAAAGACTCCGAGATAGGGAGGCCCACACATTGGGGCAGAATAAATCACAATCTAGGACAGAGAGACCCACACCCAGGGAGGCCCACACATTGGGGCAGGAAAATGCAGATTCAGGAATAGTGAGAACCAGACATTGGGACAGGGAAGCTCAGACTCAGAGAGTGTATCCCAGCAACTGGGACAGGGAGATGCAGAGAAGTGGGCAGGAAAGCTCAGACTCTGGGACAGAAAGGCCCATCGAAGAGAGGCCCAGACGCTGGGGCAGGTAAGCTCAGGGTCTGGGACAGAGATCCAGACACCTGGAGGTGCAAACATTGGCCCAAGGAAGGTCGGACACCGGGGAAAGGTAGTGAAGCTCAGACTGTGGGTCAGGGAATGGTGAGCACTGGGACAGAGACACTGGGCAGGGAGACAGATACCTCTCCAGCGAGACACTGGAGAAGGAGGGCATGAGCACAGCAATGCCCTGGGCAGAATGATGGACACAAGAGGGAGACATTGGGACAGTGACACAGATAAAGACCTGGCAGGTTTGAATGGCCAGACATGGGGAAAAGGCCCAGCCACGCAGTACCGTCCCGCCACTCTCCAGAAACCCCCCATTCATACGAACAGGCAACCTTCAGAAAGCCCGCAGAAGTGTAACATACAAGGGCCACACAGATCACGGCTCTGCTCCAGATGCTGTGCTCAACAGATGTGGCTTAGTGGTCAGAGCTGCTGAGCTTTGAACATGGGGAGCCAGGTTTCAGTCTCAGGCGTGGCACAACAACCTGTGATTCTGGGCAAATAACGTAATGGCCCTGTGCCTATAAACAATCTAAGGTAGTCTGGTTCTGTTGTAAAGGGCTATCCGGCCCTTGGGCCAGGTTTGTGCTAGATAAATCTACAAGGCAGTGACACTGCCTGTTCTCCATAGCAGCTCTAGTGAATGGCTGCTGAGACACAAGGGGTCAACCGCACATCTCTCGCTTTACCTGACTTTAAACCCATCTTTCAGAGCCATTTAAAGCCTTCAGCATGAGTTCTTGATAAACTCAAAACTCTTCCTCCAAAATGAAAGTATTAGGGGTAATTAACTCACTGTACAAGGCGGAACTTAAACACACAATGCTGACAGGAATGTTCCCTTCTCCACAATTATTGTGCTGAGGTGTAACAGCCACTCACACACAAGTACGCAGACACAAAAAACTACACACGGGAATCAACATACATGCAATTATATACGCACGCACAACATACATACACACACAATTATGTACATGCACACGCACGCGGCAAACGGAAACAAAGACACCTACACACACACGTACACAAACGCACAATACTACAGCTTCTACATAATGCCCAAATACTTGGAGGAGGGCTTAAGACACACTGTACCCTTCAACGACTGCTCCAATGTGAGCTCTTAGGCACAGAGGAGAACGTGCTCCTCCTATCCCATCTCAGCAGGGTGGAAATTAATCCGGTGAAAGACACAGTCAGATCCCAGTGGCAGGCAGGCTAAGAGTTGAAAATGGCCCATCTGGGGTCCTGGATAGCTGTATGGCTGGGAGGCCCGACTGCACGAATCTGCTTCCTGGGTCCCGGATGGCGCTCGATGTAGGAATCCAGTCTTGGGCCCCCTGCCTGGCACTCGAGGGAAACCTGATATTCAGGCTCTGCACCTGGCTGGCTCCTTGTCAATGATTCTCAGCTGTCTTGGCAAAGAAGGAAGGCCATTGCAAACTGCCTGTTTAAAGTGCTTCCATTCCTTCCGCAAAACACAGCAACGGGGATGGTGACTTCGCACGTTATCCAGTATTATGGGTGTCTTTCATAGATTCACATGCCTGAATCATTCCCCGTCGTCGAGACGGGAGTCTCCGGTACATAGAAAAGTAATGTCTTATAGACATACATAGAGAATAGTAGGCCTAAAGGCCTCACCTTAGTAACATATCCATGTCCTTTTGTAAAAAGGACCAAACTCTAGAGAAGAGCCAATCAGCTATCACCTCCCTCTAGAACCTTCCTGGCAGGAGCCTCAGTTCCTCAGATTTTCTACCGCACGTTGTGCTAAGGGAGTCTCCTCTGAGCTCTGCTCAGATTCTGTGTTTTTTTCACTTCATTAAATGACTTTGTTGTCAAGGATTCTTTTCTACTATGGATCATCTTCAAATACATTCTTTAAAGAAGGTCTGGTACAGGCCAAAGACTACAAGGTATGTCGCACTTTCTCAAGTAAGTTTTTGAGAGGTTGTGAAGGGTGATTTTTAATATGGTGTCAAACACTAAAACCAGAAAGGAGGTTTTTTATTTTCTCCAGTGACCGTGATGAGGCGTTATCCTCAACGTCTAGGAGACCTCAAAAGAGAAGAGAATCTCCTCAGACTCATTCCTCAGGGGAACATCCTGAGAAGGCCCTCAAAAAAGACCACTCATGGGTCTTCTGGGCGCAGTTCTTAAAAATCTCCTCACTCTGTGGATAAGGAGAGTAAAGGACTTGCTTTTGGAGAAAAATCATGTCAAAAAGGCGACTTCTGAGCCGTCAAAATCACCTCCTCTGGTCATAGGACCCTTCAGGAAGGCGTCTTCTATTCCTCCTGAGGTAAAGACTAAGAAGCCAACATCGTCAACAGGATCGTCGACAAAGAAACCATCATCATTGCCTATTACAGCCTCTTCGTCTACGATGGCCTCGTCTACGATGGCCTCATCTACGATGGCCTCGTCTACGATGGCTCATCTACAATGGCTCGTCTACGACGGCTCGTCTACGACGGCTCGTCTACAAAGGCTCGTCTACGACGGCTCGTCTACGACGGCTCGTCTACGATGGCTCCTCGACGATGGCTCGTCTACGATGGCCTCATCTACGATGGCCTGTCTACGACGGCTCGTCTATGATGGCTCATCTACGATGGCTCGTCTACGACGGCTCGTCTACGACGGCTCGTCTACGATGGCTCGTCTACGACGGCTCGTCGACGATGGCTCGTCTACGACGGCTCGTCGACGATGGCTCGTCTACGACGGCTCGTCGACGATGGCCTCATCTACGATGGCCTTGTCTACGATGGCCTCATCTACGATGGCCTCATCTACGATGGCCTCGTCTACGATGGCCTCATCTACGATGGCCTGTCTACGACGGCTCGTCTACGATGGCTCATCTACGATGGCTTGTCTACGACGGCTCGTCTACGACGGCTCGTCGACGGTGGCTCGTCTACGACGGCTCGTCGACGATGGCCTGTTTACAGCGTCGACGACTGCCTCATCTACGATGGCCTCGTCTACGATGGCTCATCTACAATGGCTCATCTACAATGGCTCGTCTACGACGGCTCGTCTACGACTGCTCGTCGACGACGACGGCCTCGTCTATGACTGCTCATCTATGACGGGCTGTTTACGGCGTCGACGATGGCCTAGTCTACGATGGCCTCGTCTGCGATGGCTTGTCTACGATGGCCTCGTCTACGACTGCGTCGTCGACGACGGCCTCATCTATGCCTGCTCGTCTACGATGACCTGTCTATGGCGTCGACGATGGCCTCGTCTACGATGGCCTCATCTACGAGGGCTCCTCTTCGATGGCTCATCTACGACGGCATCGTCATCGACGGCCTCGTCTATGACTGCTCGTCTACGACGGCCTGTCTACGGCGTCGATGATGGCCTAGTCTACCATGGCCTAGTCTACCATGGCCTCGTCTACCATGGCCTCGTCTACCATGGCCTCGTCTATGATGGCCTCGTCTAAGATGGCCTCATCTACGATTGCTCCTCTACGATGGCTCCTCTACGATGGCTCCTCATTGACGGCCTCGTCTACGACGGATCGTCTATGATGTTGCCTACGACGGCCTCGTCTATGACTGCTCGTCTACGACGGCATAGTCTATGACGCCAATCTCGTCGACGGACCCGTCGACGAGGGAAATTCTGACAATTTTGGAATGTCTTATAATGTGGTAGAGAGGGCTGCTCAGCGTTTTAAGATCTCCATGGTCTCTCAAGAACCGGTCTGCTTCTTGTATGACTTCACAGAACCTCTCAAGAAGGCAGTAAGGTCAATACCGATTGTCGATTACCTATAGTCACAAGGGGTAAAGGTCATGCAGAACCCCTCCTCTGTATCACCAGTGATCCCTCAGTTGGATAAGAAGTATAGGGCGCCAGATACAGCACCCGCGTGTTTAACAGGGCATCCTAAGCCGGACTCCGTAGTGACACAGGCGGCCTAGAAGACCTCCAGGAATCCTTTGGCCCCTTTGTCGCTTCCTCCTGGTAAGGAGGTAAGAAGAGTGGACAACATTGGGAACAGGTTTTCCTCAATATCGACAATGACGGTAAAGGCCGCGAACGCCCTAGCGCTCTTGGGACGCTATAATAGGCAATTGTGGGCACACATAGCCCCATAGCTGTCGGAATTGCCAGATTCATCCAAAGAGGAAGTAAAGAGGATTCTGCTAGATGATGAGGCATCGACGTCAGAAACTATAGACTGCGCGATGGATATCGCTATGACAGGGTTCCGCCAGTTGGCTGGAGCAGCAGTCTTGCGGCTCCAAGGATGGCTAAAGGCAACCTCTTTCCGTCCTGAGGTGCAAACAAAGATTTTGGGCATGCCATATGTTAGCCAGTTACTATTTGGCACGAAAAATTGATGAAGCAGACACTGCGAGACCTTTGGGCACTCTTCAGTATAAGAACCAGTCCTGTTGTAGAAATAGAGGAAGAGGACAGTCCTCCTACAGAGGAAATTATTAATACAGGTCTTCCTGCCCTTCAGGCCAGAGTAGACCGCAATACCAACAGCGCCAACAACAGCAAAACAAGCAATCCTCTTTTGGGAGGTCGTCCTGTCAAGGTACAGGACAGCGGAAATAACAAAAATCTATGGCTGCTTCTATGAGAGATCTCGATTATGCTGCAGAAAGGAGCAATAGAGAGAGTACCTCCATCTCAGAAGGGAAAAGGGTTTTATTCTTGCTTCTTTTGATCCAGAAAAAAGACAAGAAGTGGAGACCAATCTTGGACCTTAGGGCCCTCAACAAATTCCTAAGAAGTAGTCGTTTCGCATGATGTGGCTTAGTGGTCAGAGCTGCTGAGCTTTGAACATGGGGAGCCAGGTTTCAGTCTCAGGCGTGGCACAACAACCTGTGATTCTGGGCAAATAACGTAATGGCCCTGTGCCTATAAACAATCTAAGGTAGTCTGGTTCTGTTGTAAAGGGCTATCCGGCCCTTGGGCCAGGTTTGTGCTAGATAAATCTACAAGGCAGTGACACTGCCTGTTCTCCATAGCAGCTCTAGTGAATGGCTGCTGAGACACAAGGGGTCAACCGCACATCTCTCGCTTTACCTGACTTTAAACCCATCTTTCAGAGCCATTTAAAGCCTTCAGCATGAGTTCTTGATAAACTCAAAACTCTTCCTCCAAAATGAAAGTATTAGGGGTAATTAACTCACTGTACAAGGCGGAACTTAAACACACAATGCTGACAGGAATGTTCCCTTCTCCACAATTATTGTGCTGAGGTGTAACAGCCACTCACACACAAGTACGCAGACACAAAAAACTACACACGGGAATCAACATACATGCAATTATATACGCACGCACAACATACATACACACACAATTATGTACATGCACACGCACGCGGCAAACGGAAACAAAGACACCTACACACACACGTACACAAACGCACAATACTACAGCTTCTACATAATGCCCAAATACTTGGAGGAGGGCTTAAGACACACTGTACCCTTCAACGACTGCTCCAATGTGAGCTCTTAGGCACAGAGGAGAACGTGCTCCTCCTATCCCATCTCAGCAGGGTGGAAATTAATCCGGTGAAAGACACAGTCAGATCCCAGTGGCAGGCAGGCTAAGAGTTGAAAATGGCCCATCTGGGGTCCTGGATAGCTGTATGGCTGGGAGGCCCGACTGCACGAATCTGCTTCCTGGGTCCCGGATGGCGCTCGATGTAGGAATCCAGTCTTGGGCCCCCTGCCTGGCACTCGAGGGAAACCTGATATTCAGGCTCTGCACCTGGCTGGCTCCTTGTCAATGATTCTCAGCTGTCTTGGCAAAGAAGGAAGGCCATTGCAAACTGCCTGTTTAAAGTGCTTCCATTCCTTCCGCAAAACACAGCAACGGGGATGGTGACTTCGCACGTTATCCAGTATTATGGGTGTCTTTCATAGATTCACATGCCTGAATCATTCCCCGTCGTCGAGACGGGAGTCTCCGGTACATAGAAAAGTAATGTCTTATAGACATACATAGAGAATAGTAGGCCTAAAGGCCTCACCTTAGTAACATATCCATGTCCTTTTGTAAAAAGGACCAAACTCTAGAGAAGAGCCAATCAGCTATCACCTCCCTCTAGAACCTTCCTGGCAGGAGCCTCAGTTCCTCAGATTTTCTACCGCACGTTGTGCTAAGGGAGTCTCCTCTGAGCTCTGCTCAGATTCTGTGTTTTTTTCACTTCATTAAATGACTTTGTTGTCAAGGATTCTTTTCTACTATGGATCATCTTCAAATACATTCTTTAAAGAAGGTCTGGTACAGGCCAAAGACTACAAGGTATGTCGCACTTTCTCAAGTAAGTTTTTGAGAGGTTGTGAAGGGTGATTTTTAATATGGTGTCAAACACTAAAACCAGAAAGGAGGTTTTTTATTTTCTCCAGTGACCGTGATGAGGCGTTATCCTCAACGTCTAGGAGACCTCAAAAGAGAAGAGAATCTCCTCAGACTCATTCCTCAGGGGAACATCCTGAGAAGGCCCTCAAAAAAGACCACTCATGGGTCTTCTGGGCGCAGTTCTTAAAAATCTCCTCACTCTGTGGATAAGGAGAGTAAAGGACTTGCTTTTGGAGAAAAATCATGTCAAAAAGGCGACTTCTGAGCCGTCAAAATCACCTCCTCTGGTCATAGGACCCTTCAGGAAGGCGTCTTCTATTCCTCCTGAGGTAAAGACTAAGAAGCCAACATCGTCAACAGGATCGTCGACAAAGAAACCATCATCATTGCCTATTACAGCCTCTTCGTCTACGATGGCCTCGTCTACGATGGCCTCATCTACGATGGCCTCGTCTACGATGGCTCATCTACAATGGCTCGTCTACGACGGCTCGTCTACGACGGCTCGTCTACAAAGGCTCGTCTACGACGGCTCGTCTACGACGGCTCGTCTACGATGGCTCCTCGACGATGGCTCGTCTACGATGGCCTCATCTACGATGGCCTGTCTACGACGGCTCGTCTATGATGGCTCATCTACGATGGCTCGTCTACGACGGCTCGTCTACGACGGCTCGTCTACGATGGCTCGTCTACGACGGCTCGTCGACGATGGCTCGTCTACGACGGCTCGTCGACGATGGCTCGTCTACGACGGCTCGTCGACGATGGCCTCATCTACGATGGCCTTGTCTACGATGGCCTCATCTACGATGGCCTCATCTACGATGGCCTCGTCTACGATGGCCTCATCTACGATGGCCTGTCTACGACGGCTCGTCTACGATGGCTCATCTACGATGGCTTGTCTACGACGGCTCGTCTACGACGGCTCGTCGACGGTGGCTCGTCTACGACGGCTCGACGACGATGGCCTGTTTACAGCGTCGACGACTGCCTCATCTACGATGGCCTCGTCTACGATGGCTCATCTACAATGGCTCATCTACAATGGCTCGTCTACGACGGCTCGTCTACGACTGCTCGTCGACGACGACGGCCTCGTCTATGACTGCTCATCTATGACGGGCTGTTTACGGCGTCGACGATGGCCTAGTCTACGATGGCCTCGTCTGCGATGGCTTGTCTACGATGGCCTCGTCTACGACTGCGTCGTCGACGACGGCCTCATCTATGCCTGCTCGTCTACGATGACCTGTCTATGGCGTCGACGATGGCCTCGTCTACGATGGCCTCATCTACGAGGGCTCCTCTTCGATGGCTCATCTACGACGGCATCGTCATCGACGGCCTCGTCTATGACTGCTCGTCTACGACGGCCTGTCTACGGCGTCGATGATGGCCTAGTCTACCATGGCCTAGTCTACCATGGCCTCGTCTACCATGGCCTCGTCTACCATGGCCTCGTCTATGATGGCCTCGTCTAAGATGGCCTCATCTACGATTGCTCCTCTACGATGGCTCCTCTACGATGGCTCCTCATTGACGGCCTCGTCTACGACGGATCGTCTATGATGTTGCCTACGACGGCCTCGTCTATGACTGCTCGTCTACGACGGCATAGTCTATGACGCCAATCTCGTCGACGGACCCGTCGACGAGGGAAATTCCGACAATTTTGGAATGTCTTATAATGTGGTAGAGAGGGCTGCTCAGCGTTTTAAGATCTCCATGGTCTCTCAAGAACCGGTCTGCTTCTTGTATGACTTCACAGAACCTCTCAAGAAGGCAGTAAGGTCAATACCGATTGTCGATTACCTATAGTCACAAGGGGTAAAGGTCATGCAGAACCCCTCCTCTGTATCACCAGTGATCCCTCAGTTGGATAAGAAGTATAGGGCGCCAGATACAGCACCCGCGTGTTTAACAGGGCATCCTAAGCCGGACTCCGTAGTGACACAGGCGGCCTAGAAGACCTCCAGGAATCCTTTGGCCCCTTTGTCGCTTCCTCCTGGTAAGGAGGTAAGAAGAGTGGACAACATTGGGAACAGGTTTTCCTCAATATCGACAATGACGGTAAAGGCCGCGAACGCCCTAGCGCTCTTGGGACGCTATAATAGGCAATTGTGGGCACACATAGCCCCATAGCTGTCGGAATTGCCAGATTCATCCAAAGAGGAAGTAAAGAGGATTCTGCTAGATGATGAGGCATCGACGTCAGAAACTATAGACTGCGCGATGGATATCGCTATGACAGGGTTCCGCCAGTTGGCTGGAGCAGCAGTCTTGCGGCTCCAAGGATGGCTAAAGGCAACCTCTTTCCGTCCTGAGGTGCAAACAAAGATTTTGGGCATGCCATATGTTAGCCAGTTACTATTTGGCACGAAAAATTGATGAAGCAGACACTGCGAGACCTTTGGGCACTCTTCAGTATAAGAACCAGTCCTGTTGTAGAAATAGAGGAAGAGGACAGTCCTCCTACAGAGGAAATTATTAATACAGGTCTTCCTGCCCTTCAGGCCAGAGTAGACCGCAATACCAACAGCGCCAACAACAGCAAAACAAGCAATCCTCTTTTGGGAGGTCGTCCTGTCAAGGTACAGGACAGCGGAAATAACAAAAATCTATGGCTGCTTCTATGAGAGATCTCGATTATGCTGCAGAAAGGAGCAATAGAGAGAGTACCTCCATCTCAGAAGGGAAAAGGGTTTTATTCTTGCTTCTTTTGATCCAGAAAAAAGACAAGAAGTGGAGACCAATCTTGGACCTTAGGGCCCTCAACAAATTCCTAAGAAGTAGTCGTTTCGCATGGTAACGATCCAGGAGGTCTTGCAACTACTGTAACAGCAGGATTGTAGGGCGTCCCTAGACATACAGGAGGCTTACTTCCATATCCCAATTCACAGGAATCACAAAAAGGTACTTGCGATTTGCAGTAGCGAGCAGACACTTGCAGTTTCGCGTTCTGCCCTTCGGGCTCAAGTCTGCACCGCGCATATTCACGAAATGTCGTACCCCGGTGGCGGCATATCTCAGACAGTGCCATCACCAAGTCTTTCCGTATCTGGATGACTGGCTGGTCAGGACTCCATCCTTAGAAGACGCGTCCAGGTCTTCCAACGCCTGTTTAAAGCTTTTCGATTGCTAGGGTCTCACCCTCAATCAGGAAAAATCGGTCCTACAACCTTCTCAGTGCATCAGTCTCCTAGGTGCAACCCTGGACACACGGTCAGCAAAAGCTTTCCCATCCAGAGAGAGGATGTACAAGCCCCTTGCACTATCTGCTATAGTAGCCTCGAAGAAAGTCTTGACAGTCAGTCACTTCAAATCCCTCCTGGGGATGTCAGCGTGTATTCTCCTGATTCCTCACTGTCGACTACGAATGAGGAATCTACAGGAGGCGCTCTTGAAGCAGTGGGTCCAATGCACAGGGTAATTCGACGACCACATAAAAGTGAATCCTCAGATGGTCGGAGCCCTGCAATGGTGGATGTCATCTCAAAACCTCTCTCAAGGCTTGTCATTCCTGCTTCCGGCTGCTCCTCATGTTCTCACAACAGGCACCTCCTTGGAAGGCTGGGGAGCTTTTCTGCAAGAGCTGCAGATAAGCGGGTAGTGGTCTCCTATGGAGAAGAAACTACATATCAATCTGCTCGAACTGCGGGCAGTCTTCCTGGCCCTTCAAGCTTTCCTGCCAAGAATAAAACATTCCTTGGTGCTCATCCGGACAGACAACACCACGACTAAGCACTACCTCAACAAAGAGGGAGGGACACGCTCGCTGACACACTATCGCGAGTTGCACAAAATAATCTGGAATTGGCTCATACTCCACAATATAACCCTAAGAGCGGAATATGTCCCAGGCACGGACAATGTGCTCTCCCACTTGTTGAGCAGGCAGAAAACATCGTCACACGAGTGGGAGCTAGATCAACAAATTATCGACCAGATCTTCTCCAGATGGGGCACGCCGCAAATCGATCTATTTGCGACGACAATGAACACCAAATGCCCACACTTCGCAAGTTGGCATCCCCAGTCAGGGTCTCTAGGGAATGCATCTTCCATCGCATGGCGCAACGTCGTTGCGTACGCCTTTCCGCCATTCCCGATGCTTCCCAGAGTCCTCAGGAAAATTTAGGTGGAGCCTTGTACTCTAATTTTAATAGCCCCAACTTGGCCAAGGCAACATTGGTTCACAGAGCTCCACCGTCTATCCCTGGAGCCGCCGGTCCACCTGGGCAGTATCTATCTCTGCTTACAATGAACAACAATAAAGTTCAACATCTGGATCTGAGGTCTCTCAGGTTAGTCGCCTGGCTCCTGAGTGCAGAGAGTTCCACAATCTGAATATTCCACAAGACTGTAGACATTCTTGCCAGAGCAAGGGCGGATAGCACGACCAAGACGTATTCCCTGAAATGGAAGCGCTTTTGTGTTTGGTGTGCAGATCACGGGATTCGGCCTTTCTCCACATCACCGGAGCAAATATTACCTTATCTATTACATCTGGCACAGTCGGGCCTAGCCCACTCCTCCATTAAAGTACACTTAGCAGCAATATCTCGTTATAAAGAACTTCAACGAGTCCATCGCTCTGGTCAAGCGGATTGATTAAGCAATTTCTAAAACGATTATACAGATCTTTCCCGCCAGTAAGGATGTTGCCACCTGCCTGGCATCTCAATGTGGTTCTTAACCAGCTCATGAAACATCCGTTCAAACCAGTACACAGAGCTGACCTAAAGTATGCCTCGTAGAAATCAGCACTCCTCCTGACGCTCACATCTGCAAGGGGGGTCAGTGAGCTACAGGCGTTTTCAATCCAGGATCTTTTTCTACAGTTTAATAACGACAGAGTAATCCTGAGAACCAATCCTAGGTTTATCTCAAAAGTCCCGTTGGACTTCCACCTAAATGAACCTGTGGTTCTGCGTTCCTTCTTTCCGAACCCAAGCACGGCAGCTGAGAGATCGCTGCTTTCTTTGGATCTCAAGCGATGCTTGAAGTTTACACTGACAAAACAAAAACATTCAGGAAATCTAACCAGCTATTCATAGCTTACAGCAGACCTAGAAAATGTCTACCGCTTGCTAAGCAGAGCATCTCCAGATGGTTTTCTGCAGCCATTGCTTTCTGTCATGACCAAGCTGGACAGCCATTGCATTCCAAAGTGAGATCGCACTCCACGAGAGCCATGTCCACTTCTTTAGCTCTCTTTGCAGGGGTGCCAGTCATTGACATTTGCAGGGCGGCAACATGGAAGTCGCCGCATACCTTCACTAGGCACTACTGCCTGGATATGGAGCTGATGAATGATGCAGCAGTGAGACAATCAGTGTTACGCCATCTTTTCAGTAAGGTGAGCCTTCCTCTGTCCCTCCATCCTACTCTGGTGTGCCCATTTCTTTAGTAATACTTATTGTGGAGGTCTAATGATGGTTCATGCTCGCATGATGCGTCTTATCTAAGGACTTGTATATGCTGTTCCATCAGAAATGTGCACTCTGCATTGCTTGCTACTCTGATTCAGGCATGTGAATCTATGAAAGACACCCATAATACTGGATAAGAAATGCGTTACTTACCTGTAACTGCAGTTATCCAGTATTGGTGTCTTTCATAGATTCACATGCAACCCTCCCGCCTCCCCTGGAAGGACTCACCTAACTCTCTCAGTGTCACGCCTACTTAGCTTAGTGCGTACGAAAATCTGAGGAACTGAGGCTCCTGCCAGGAAGGTTCTAGAGGGAGGTGATAGCTGATTGGCTCTTCTCTAGAGTTTGGTCCTTTTTACAAAAGGACATGGATATGTTACTAAGGTGAGGCCTTTAGGCCTACTATTCTCTATGTATGTCTATAAGACATTACTTTTCTATGTACCGGAGACTCCCGTCTCGACGACGGGGAATGATTCAGGCATGTCAATCTATGAAAGACACCAATACTGGATAACTGCAGTTACAGGTAAGTAACGCATTTCTTTTGCTGATGCGAGATGATGGTCACTGCCAGTGTGAAATGCTAATCATGTGAGCATGCACTGCAGAGTAGAAATGCTGTGCATGCTCTCTTGATGACCATTTCGATGGGAACTTTGAGAAATCCCAACATGCTGCAGTGAGTACCGGTTCTCTCTGTGGGCACAGAGAAGTTCCGGTACTCAGAGGGAGGAAACAAAGAAGTGCTGGTACTCCGTACCGATGAGTACCGGCCCATTTAAAGCACTGATTGAGGTGAATACCCTGCATACTGTCACCGTACGCCCTTGCGCACTTTGTTTACCCCTCCCATCACACCTCCGTCACACAGTAACTGAAATCCCAGAGGGCCAGATGTGGAACCCAGCAGGGCCAAAGCTTGTCGACAAAAAAACAGCAAACAGACTGAGGTTGAAGCGTTCTCGAGCTAACCCCTGCGTGCACTCTGTGATATTAGAGACAAACTGCCCCCTCCCTCCCACACACTCAAACCAAAGCCCCTCAGCCTGCCCTAAAGAGGGAGTAGCAACACATACACTCACTAGAGACCTACTCAGTCATTACCGCAAGGGCTGTAAATAAAGCACCCAGCTGTGCCGAACATCTGCAGCCATCAAACACCAGCCACATGTGACGCATCAGCACAACCCCTCTGCAAACAACAGTTCGAAAGCACATTTCCACTCCCCCCCATTGCTACGGCACTGTTGTAAACACTACATAAAACTACAAAATATAGACATAAATAGCTGTAATTTGTTTTGTCGCGTTCAAAGCAAAGCATGGACGGTATTCTTGGGAAATATTCATTTTCCAGTTAAGTATGAAGTGGCTGGAAAAGCAGGCCCTTGATTTGCTACTCTTTGGAGCGTTTCCCCTGACTCTTCGGACCCTTGAATCCTCGGTTAGGCAGAGTTCAGCTCAGCTCTGCTACTCTCCCTTGTTCTGTGTGCAGCTCATCTCCCTAGAATGTACTTAGTTTACTAATTATGGCAAGTGTCCAGATGAGCTCGGGACAATAGACCTCACAGAAATGGCAATACATAAACAAGAGTATTTTCTCATGAGCGCGACCACGTGAGCGCAAGCAAAATCCCCAGTCCGGGTGGGGAGGGAACAAAGAAGCCTAACTTGGAATAGAAAGCGAGCGTTTCTGAGGTTTCTAAAATGTGTGTAAGAGTGAGGTGACTCACGCGGCCTGGGTGCTGGAGTGACCCGAGGCTGGTGGTGTGACACGGACACGCACATTCCCCTGAAACGTATGCGTCTCTGAATGCAGGCCCGCGGACAGCTGAGCACACCTAGTGGGCCGTGACACGCGAATACCTTGAGGTGGAAGCGCTGCTCCAGGGCATCGGTGGCTGACCTGCTGCACTGCCGGAGGACTTGGCGAGAGCAAAATAGACAGCTGTGCGCGCGCGTGCACATCACATGTCCTCACGCAGGCCCAGCGAGCAGGATACAGGGAGGGATAGGAGATGTGCGAAGGCATGCCCATGTGCTGTCGGGGGCAACCTGATAGAGACGCTGTGAGCGTGCACATGTCCTGTCCTGCCACTTCAGCTAACGCCGCCGAACGCATTCACAGCTGATGTCTTTCAAGCGCGTGCACCTATCCTGCCCCGCATCTCAAAGCAAGTCGGCGACAATAGATCTCGCTAGCGAGTAGCTTCGCTGCATCGCTAGGCGAGATCTAAAACGTCTGTATTCTCATCACTCCCATTATATGGCTAACACAGTCAATGTATCGGGATGCTTTTGTCAGCTTTACACCTTTTTTGGGTGAAATATTTGTATTTTGTTTTTGAAAAGAAAATAACACATTAAGTAAGGCATGAATACACAATGCACAATAATTATCCTGCCACACTTGTCTCATATGGCAGTTGTCCAAATGTAAAGGCCATTGTAGGTGGATCTGTCGAAGAGTTTGAACCTGCCGGGCAGGCATGAAGAACAATCCAAGACTATAATACACATGTTTTCCAACAGCAGGGACATACATTACATCATTCAAGGCTCCTCCCCTGTTTGTCTTGATAACAATTCCCCTCCCTCCGCTTCCCCTTCCACCTCTAGATCGTAATATTTTATCCACGGTGCCCATAACTTCCAAAATTTCCGCGGACAGTCCCTAGCCCTATACGTCACTAATTCCGCCACCATATACAGATCAAGACTCGTCCTTCATTCATTGAGTGTCGGTGTTTGTTGAGCCCCCCCCAATATTTCGCTATATCCCGTTTGGCAAACACTAACCCCAAGTTGGCTAATATAAGTTTGCATCTTGGGATATTCACTTCTGTCGGGATTCCTAGGAGAAGAAACCGTGGCTCTAATTCTATTTGGGCTTCAAGTATGTTATTACGCTCCCTCACAATCTTTCCCCAGTATACCTGGATCTTTGTGCATTCCCACAGGGTATATATGAACGTTCCGCTTGCTACATGGCACCTAAGGCATTCTGGACTTTCCGCCCTCCCTATTTTATGCAATCGTGCTCTATCAAAGTAGGTTTGGTGGATGATTTTGTACTGGATGAGACGTAACCTAAGTTTGATTGCCACTTCCCATGGATGCATGAGAGCGGCATCCCAGTCTATATCTTCCAGAACTCCAATGGTGGTTTCCCATTTAGTTAGGAGTGGACCTAATTTGTCGGGCATATTGTTGAGTAAAGTCTTATAGGTAAATGAAATGGCTTTAGCCGGGATCTCTTCCTGCAGGAGTCAACCCTCTAACTGGGCGTATTCGGGCAATGTCTCCCCCTCCAGCCCTTCCGCAATCCATGCATGCTTCAGACGAAGGTATGCATATGCCTCAGTGTCGTGTAGCTGATACCTGGCTTGAAGTGTGCTAAAAGAGGCCAACTCATCCGCGTCCAGGATATCCCCTATTTTAGAAATGCCTATCAGGTCCCATTTCTTAAAGCCTCTCAGCTTCCCAACCTCGGTCAATCTATTTCCTTCCCACAGCGGGGTCTCCCTGGTACACCTCCGGTCCCATTGATTTGTCATTTGGAGCTATTCCATGCCTCTAATGTCCTCTGGGTCGCACGTAGCAATTGTCTGCTTCCCTTGCCCCCATAGATATAGTGATGTTGAGTGATCCCCCGGTGCATGAATCCAGTCATTGATAACTATGAGGTGGGACGCTCTATAGTATGCCCTAATGTCTGGGAGGGCCAAACCCCCATTATATGGATTTCTCTTTAGAGTTTGAAGTGCCATGCGTGGATGGGCCCCATCCCAGAGGAGCAAGCGCAATTCGTTATCTAGGATTTTGAACATCATGTCTGGAATTTTACGTAGACATAGAGCAGCTAGGGAAGTGTAATCATTTTTTACATAGCGGCCCTCCCCATACTAGTTAAGGGAAGTCTTCTCCATCTCTGGACGTCTTCCTGAAAGTTTATTTCATATTAGGCTCGCTGTCCCATCTGTAGTGATGTAGAGGTCAAGACAGGTAAACCCTTCGGTCGACCAGTGTAAACAACCGGGGTATGTTTGGGGCTCCACCTCATCCCCCCCGACTGGGTATAGGGTTGACTTACTCAAATTGATTTTATATCCCACATGACGCTCGTAAGTCTAAAAACTTTGTAGGTGTTGAGGAAGCGTTGCTTTTGGATTCGTCACATATAGTAAAATATTGTCCGCATAAAGGGATATGCGTTCTTCATCTAGCAATCGGGAGTCATCAACAAATCCTCCCAACTCCGGGGAAGCTCTAATGACACAGGCCTAGGGTTCTAGAATAAGGGCAAAAAGTAGGGGGGGAAAGGGTCTGGCCAGGTTCCGAAACAGCTCCGTTAACCCGAACCCTAGCCTCAGGCTCAGTATAAAGCAGCGCCACCCATTCCCTAAAAACCGGGCCAAATCCGAATTTCTCCAGTGCGTGTCTTATAAAAGACCAGTGGATGGTGTCAAACGCCTTCTCAGAGACAAGGGAAAGGAGCAAGTGGGCCTCTTCCCGTTCTCGGACAGCATCCAACCAATTGGCTACTCTTTGTAGGTTGTAGCGTGTGGCTCGTTTTGGCATAAAGCCAGATTGATCTTCGTGATTCAGGGAGGTGATGACTGTTAAAAGACGTGTCACAGGTATAGTAGCCAGGATTTTGGTTTCTATATTTAATAGTGAAATGGGACGATACGACCCACATTCGTCCGGGGGTTTCCCTGCCTTTGGTATCACCACCAGTGTTGCCATTCTGAGATCTGCAGGGAGTATCCCATTATCTTTAGAAGCTTTAAACATCTTAAATAGATGCGGAGCCAGAAAGGTACTATGTTTTAAAAAAAAATCCCCCGGGAGGCTGTTAGGGCCCGGAGTTTTCCCCATCTTCACTCGACCAATGGCCTCCGTTACTTCTTCCAATGTAATATCTACATCGAGCCCCTCACTCTCCTCTGGGGCAAGGCAAGGGATTTCAATACCTTCAAGGTACTGAGTTATTTGTGTCTCAGTAACTCGTGTCTGAGCTGCATTAAGTGTTGAATAATATCGGGCAAAAACCCCGGTGATGTCTTGGGGCGTGTTGCACATCTGGTCTAGCTCCCTAATAGATATAACCCTCCTCGACTCTTGTTCCTTCCTGCCCAACCATGCCAGCAATATACCCGCCTTATCTCCAGTCTCATACAGTCAATGTTGGACTGCAAGCTGGTGTGCCTGTGTCTCCTTGGTGACCAATGCTTTGTACTCTCTTTCAATAACGTCAATCTGACTGAGGGTGTGTGTATTCAATGTGGAGTCCCCCCTATTTTCAAGGTCTACCAGCTTACACTCCAACGTCAGAAGCTACTGAAGTTCCTGCTGCTTTTTATGGGCAATGATATTTTGGGCTCTATCGCTTATTACCGCTTTTAAAGCTTCCCATAGAGTGACAGCCGATTGCACCAAACTAGTATTTTCTTGGAAGTAGAGTTCCATATCCACCCTAATTTCTTTGGCAACCGTTGCATCCTTCAGGGCCCATGTGTTCAGTCTCCATGAGGTGCCCTGACCTCCCTGTCTCCTCCCCACCCTCAAATAGAGCGGTGAATGGTCTGAGATACCTCTGGCCAGGTATTCCAACTCTTCTACCTGTTCAATCTCTCCAGGTGGGTCAAAAAGGTAGTCCAGCCTTGAAAACACCCTATGGGCTCCCGAAAAGTACGAGTAGGCACGTGTAGATGGATGGTGACACCTCCAGAGGTCAGTTAACCCAAGGGTCACCTGGAATCTCGCCCGTGCAGTGGCCTCATGTGGGCCTGGTCTCATTATTGTACAGTCCAGGGAGGGATCACTCACATCTTTGAAGTCACCCCCTATGATATGTGTGTCAGGGCCGCACTGTAAGAGGCGATCCATCAGTTTGTCAAGCGTACGTTGCTGGAGACGTGGGGGAGTATAAACAAGCCTGAGGCTTGAGCTGGGAGTAGACCACCGATTAGCTTTAAACTGGTTTTAAAATTTGTTTTAATAACTTGAAAACTTGCTTACTTTGTGCTATTGCACAGAATTAGAATTCGTTAGGCACCGGGGGTTCGCATTTGAAATGGGCGGCCGCCATTTTGGGAGTACATTTAAATCCATTTAAATCCAGGCTGGCGCACGCACGCGCAGCGCGCACGCTTAAGGCGTGCCCGTCTGCACCCGTCCGCGCTTGTTCCGCACTCAGCTCCAGCCCCCCTGCACAAAACACATCAGGTAAGGACATGCCTCTACAATATTCTAGCAGTTTCCTAAAAGACTTAAACATCATCAACACAGACAAGAAATGCTGTGGTATTCAACTCGATTCCAGGCCCCTGCAGGCCCAAATGATTTGTCCGGCTGCAGCATCAAACTACTAAAACTATTGTTCCAACCAGTCGCTGCGATAAACAAGCAACCGCCAGAGAGAGAAAAGGACAATTCCTTTAGAGTTTGGAATTGTGTCCTTCTCAATGCAAGGTCCTTAGTCAAACATAGCACTGACTGTGCCTCCCTCATAGTGGATGAGAAGATAAGACTCAATTTATATTTCTTTTTTCTTTATCATTGTATTCCTTCCTCCAGTTTCTTTCCAGCTGCTTACAAAGCAATGTTTGATTTCTATGCTCCTGCGAATACCACTAACCTGTGGAGTGCCGCAAGGGTCTTCATTTAGTCCGACAATTTTTAACATTCATGTGTCCTCATTGGCGCCCCTAATTGAATCCTTTGGCTTCAGTCTGACTTCCTACGAGGACAACACCCAAATTGGGGTGTCCTTATGGCCTGGGGTGCTTCTGGGAACGGCGGCCCGGTTCCAGGATTGTGTGAATGCCGTAGGGGTCTGGATGGCACAAAATTACCTAAAACTCAACTCCGGTAAAACGGAGGTTGTGCTCTTTGGCAACAACCCCAACTTTTGGTCCTCTGACTGCTGGCCGGAAACTTTGGGCCCCCTTCCCACTCCCAGTAGGCAAGTAAAAAACCTGGGAGTGTGGATTGACAACAATCTTAGCTTTAGAGACCAGGTGAACACAGTGGCGTCACAGACTTCCTATATTTTTAGACCTTGTAGGAAAATAATGCCACTGCCCCCTAAAGGCACACAAAAAAGTCATTACAACGTTAACAATGTCCGGATTGGACTATTATAACAGCCTATATCTCAATATCCATTAAGGACTGATGAACAAGTTACAGATCCTGCAGAATGCGGTGGCGATACTCCTGACTGGCACACCTAAACTCTCCTCTATCTCGGCTGAGATTTAAAAAAACTCTACTGGCTGCCGGTTAGGAAGCGCACCTGATTCAAAGCATTATGCTTGGTCTTCAAAGCCCTTCATGGAACCGGGCCAGACTATCTGCAACAGCGATTATGCTGTCATGCACCAAAAAGATCGCTGAGGTCATCAGTTGGAAAACTGGTGATGGTGCCATTGGTGAAAAAAGCCAGCTGGAGGGCAGAAGATTTGTAGCCAATGCTGCCAAGGCATAGAACGGCTTTCCAGTACACCTCAGGAGTATGACTAATTTACTTGTCTTTAGAAAAGCATTAAAAACATGGCTTTTCATCAATTAATATCAGTGTTATTTCTTCGGCAGGATTTCATACACCGCCAGGACACCTTCGGGTAGCAGCAGCGCTCTAGAAATGTCAATAACAATAACTATTAACCATGGTGTGTGATTCCAGGTTCCCTGGACCGCCACGTTTGTGCCCTCCGGGTCATCCCATCTTTGAGTAACCCTGAAGGGGTGACTTCCGAATAATGATTGCCACTCGCCTCGAGTGAACCCCTCATGAGCTAGGGTGGTGTATTGCTCCCTACCCAGAAACGAATAATGTGGTCCCATAAGATGTGTTTCCTGTAGTAGTATGATATCTTGTTTGAGTCTTTTACAGTAGTTGATTCCAGTCCACGCAGCCAGCAGAGGTCAGTGGCGAGCAGTGGCGAGCGGAGCGGCTAACGGTTAGAGGACGCCACAGACCGCGCTGAGAGGAACCCCCCGACGCGCTCTCCTCCCCGCGAAAAAGTCCAGAGGGCGAGCGGCCCGAGCCTAGAGACCGAGACCTAGAGACCGAGACCGAGTCTCCAAGGAGGTAGGAGGCGGCCGTGGGTGCGAGTGCGGGCACCGCGGGAAGCTGCGGGAGGCTGCGGGAAGCTCCGGGGCCCGCGGGAGACTGCCAAAATTCTGGACCCTGGAAGAGGGAAGGAGGAACAAGACTGTGTCCGGGGGAAACGCTCTCCTACCATCTCTTGCTGCTTGCTGCTTGCCTGCTACCCGGCGGCCGGGAGCACCTGTAGACTGGAAGAGCAGGCATAGGCAGACACAGCGGGTGTCCCCCCTCCCCCCTCAACCCCCCCCCTCCGCACCCCCCCGCTGCGGTCCATCAGCTACTAGCTTAGCCCCACAGCTAGGGGCCACAGCCAGAGGTTCTAGCAGCTCGATCAGGCGGGCTAGTAGTGCCCTGTTCAGCGGATTGGTTCGGTTGGACAGTGAACCCCCTAGGGACACCGGAGGCAATCATTATCGAACCAATCGCTGACAATCCAACTCTCAGGACAGAGGGAGTACGGGTGTGCGGGCCCGTGGGCTAGCGGAAGCAGGTGGTGCGACCACTGGAAAGGGAATATCGCTGTGACAATCCACACCCCTGCACACATTCTCAAACACACTCCCTAAACGACTCTTTGTCAGCAGGCCAGTGGCAGCAGGTAGTGTGAGCGCTGGACGCAGCAACGGAGGAGAAGCGCTGTGATAACAACACTCCTGCGTACACCCCAAACGTCGCTTCCCCCATCTTAACCACTACCACCACACAATCAGCCCAAACGACAACAGCGACACGCCCTAAACAAGCCCTAAACAGCCAAAACAGAAGGATAAAGCGAAGAGTAGACAGGAGAAGGTTTCGCACTGATTCCTGCAAGCATTCCAGCCAGCTCTCGAACTAGCGTCGAGAAAACACGAGAAATAATAAATAGTAAAACAACAATTAACAACAATTAATTTACAAAACAATAAAGCAAACCACCCGAGTCCAACTGAGTGGAAAGATGAGATCAGGGAAGCTGAGAGTAAATCCACCAAGAAACATCAGGAAGAAGGCCAAGGCTAAGACCAAATCACCTGCCCATACTCAGTCAGTCGACCAACCATTCAATCTAATATCCCCCATCTACTCAATTTTTGGATCAGCGAAACCCTCCGGGAAATTCACATTCATTAAGGACCCGATGTCAGCAATTTACTCAACGCCGATAACTCCAAACGGCTTACAGAAGCCAATGACTCCAAACATTTGTAGCATAACGATGGAGAAAAAGGAATCGTCGGTAGCCCAACCAGACAAACTAGTCATACCTACAGCATCGCAAGGAACAGAGCAGGCTCACAACTGTACGGAACCAGCTCATGAGTCAACGAAACGTACAATGCAATGCCATGCCCTAGTTCACAGGAGCAACAATATGCACGAATCAGTAGCTGGAACCGACGTAGAGGAAAAAATTGTAACAACGCGAGACTCAAACACAGCCTTGGTCAACTTGCTAGAGGGTCGCACGTGTAATGTTACACCAAAAAACCAGGAACTTAATTCTGACGCGCTTAACAACCAGCGACTAGTTAGCAAAAGAGACAACCCTCTTAAAATTCACCTGAGCGACCCACCAGACAAGTTTTACCTCAACAATCACTCAACCCCCAGAACGGTTCCACGCTCAAACGAAAATCTAAAACTGAGGACAGCTAACATAACAGACTCAAATCAGGTATGGAACCCTGAAACATCCACAACAGCCATCAACGATAAGTCCACATGGTGCAGGGATTGCCCGCCCACCAACACAATTGGAAGCGGTACGGAGCAACCCAACATAAACGACAAATCACTGCTTGCTGCACTAGAGGACTCGGTAATAACGATTCACGACACACAGTCAGTAATCTTACCCCTTTCACCAATTACAGGTCCCTTGAGCACCAGCCAGGCAATGACCCTCAGTGGAACAAAACCAGCACAAGAACTCATACAAGAAAATGCATTTTCTACATACGCAAGCATCTGTGGCAAGGATAACTCAAAGTCAGTGTCCATAATAGAAATCTCAAGTTCCTTGACACCAGACATCGCAATCATCGAAAGAAAATCTATCATTAAACAGCTAACCCACGAATCAAAACATACAACATCGCCAAGTGGTCAGACCGACCCGGACCTGGTTACTATCCATAACAAAGAACATAGCACACAACCAGTAGTTGAAACAGATGTAAAACGCAATCTAGAATCCATACTCACGCTACACCAGGCGCTGGGTCACATACTGGAAACATCTATAAAAACCTTGAACATGCAGTCGGACAAACTAGATGTACAAATGTACTTAATGGGCACAATAGCGGAACACATAGCGGGCATAAATAAAAAACTTGACATAATGGCAGGCACATTTAACTTCCTAACAGAACAAGTCTGCCTAAGTAAGCCAATGCCCCCCTGCACTTGTCATCCCATATTGGAAAAACTTCAGGATTTGCCACTTATTCTGAAGGACATCTTGCAGGAATGTAAGCAGACCAACCTAACCGCCGCCAGTACTCGACCGAGTAATGACTTGATCTCCTTCGATCACAAAGAGTTTCAAGCATACAACCCAAGCAAGCCCATGACTATAGAGGCAGCTAACACAGCTGTCCCTTGCCAACAGCTGATAGAAGGAGACGACAAATGCATCAATCCGACCTTTACTACACTCAATTACCCAGAGAAGCTAAATCCAAAACCTGACATCGCAGTGACTAACCAGCAGAGCAGCATTAAACTTCCTACCACTGACCAACCCCCTGATCTTGACTCTGGGATAAGACTCACCAAACGCCAAAAAAAAGGGCTAGAAAAAATAGAAACCAATGTCACAGCAGCAAGCTTGATCGTAAGCAGATGATACCAAACTTCCCTATTTTTGACCAAGCCAAAGCAAAAATTAGGAGTGCCAGAACTACTAACCCACCTCAGACGACGACGCCGAAAGACAAAAACACCATGGACCAGAGGACGTCAGTAATATCTGAGGCACACGCCGTGAGAATTGATTGCCACAACACGTACCCTCAGAAAAATTCGCCAAACAGAACATCACACCCAGTAGGAGTCACCCCGTCAAAAGCCTCGGGCACAGGGAATCTTCCGGGTACAGAGCTCTGTGATTTAATGGGACTAAATGTCACCACCGACCAAGAAGACAGTCTGGAGGGACAGTCTAATAATCCACATGCAACTAATCTATCCATATCGGGAAAACCCGAACCACTCCCCAAACAGACCTCAAGTTCACAGAACAAGCAGAATCAGTTAACACGCATTGAGGAAGAATCAACTACTGATAAGTTCGGAAAATACAGGCCTAACAGAGAAGTTGCAAAAAAGTCAGCTACCAATGACACAGAACCTGACAGACAAGTGGTAGCAGATACGATTAGGAATAACCTTGATCTCATTAAAGTAACCTTTCCAACTGACAAAAAGGGGGCTAACTTTGATACAAGTAGAGAAGTGGGGGAAAGTCGCCGCTTGGTGATTCTGGCTAACGCAAACGACTGCTTACCAGCAATAAGGCATGCGATAAACCCAGAAAACGAAGAAAAACCACTAAGCATTCCACACAAGCAATCCCTGAACGGCGTTCACCCCCCTCTTGGGAACAGCCATATTGTTAATGTGAAAGATTCTGGAAGCTATAATCGAATGATCCAGCGCAAAATCGTCAGAATTTGTGACAATCCACTAATGGACAAGGAGGATGCCACCAACGTGGGGAAACTTCTTTTCATTCCTGAATATGAGCAACAAGGCCCGCAAGATTATCTAAATCGCAGGAACATACTTCGCCTAACATCAGCTATTCCCAGCCTTGGCTATCTTACATCAGCTGACCTCCTGTCGGTTGAGTTTATAACCATGAATGATGAGTTAAAGAAAGAGTGCACAGTCACGACATGGAGGGAGATGGGAATAGCGACCCACATCCTCTCAGAAACTGTCAGATTTAAGGAATGGGGAATTCTTGTAAAGGAAATGGTTAAGCCAGCATATCCATCCCCGCTCCTAAGAAGGCACACCAAGAGTGCAAACTTAGTACTGAGGACCCAACCAGCGTGCTCGGTCCTTTAAGGAGCCAGAGGAGTTGAAATCTCAGCCAACGAGCACCTACAGCCGCAAATGTCACTTCCAAATTGAACCCCCGATAGACCAGTTAACACTGAAAGCCACGTAATAAAAATCCTCTCCTGGAATATTGTGGGCGCTTAAGACATTGTGAACAAAAACGGCAAAGCCGCCACCTGGGACCCATACGCAATAATAGCGTTACAGGAAACGTGGCAAATTGATCCAATCGACATCCCAGGCCGTTTTGTTCTATCATGTAAGTGCGACTCGCTTACAGCGTTTTGGGCGAGCCCGTGGGGGCCTTTCCGTCTATATATCAACAGCCCTAAAAATGAGAACAACCCAACTTTCTGACTCAACCACGGACATGCAAATCTTAAAATTAGAGAGCACAACAATGGCCACTACCAGAACGCTGATCCTACTAAACATATACGCAAACCCAAAAAAATCTCTCAAAAAAGTATTGTTCCAACGTATTATTTCTGTGATCTCAAATACGCGTTTGGAACACCCAGACTGGGAGATAATTCTTACGGGTGACTTCAATTCAAACCTCCTGCAAGAACCGGAGGATGAGGCCAATATCAACGCCGCAAATGAAATCTGGAATGTTTCGCGGCAGGTGATCCCTCAGGTAAGGAAGACTGACAAGCAGGGCAAACAACTCATGCGGGACCTTGAAAACCTTGGCCTAAGAGCATTAAACGGAAGAACCAACCAAGACAACCCCCCTTCCATGACCTACATAGGCCACAACTCCTGCTCCGCACTGGACTACACATTTGTCACACTACCACTGCTTATCCGAATACAAGACTTTCACATCATCTGCTCCTTGGACAGCGACCACTCTAAACAACATTTTGAGATCATGACGGACATACCTAAACTCGCACCTGCTCCTATGCTACCAGGTAATGTCACAACAATCAACCTGAAGCGGCTCAAGTGGACAAGTGAATCTCTCCCTCGGATAGCAAACAACGCTAAAAACTTACTAGAAGAGTTCCTGGCAGAGAACGCCCTGAGTCCAGACGCCTGGAACAACTACTTGAAGCAACTTCCAAGGACAAACTTAACCAATAAAACAAAGTTACCTTTTAAATCTAACATCGTACTCAACAGATCAGTACTACTATTAAAAAGGCATCTGAACAAATTAACACACCAAGCACGTGGCCAAACTCAACCTGCCAGTGTCTGGGCAGCAGTACGCAAGGCCAGGACCCAATACAAGAAATTACTATGGATCGAAAAACAAAAACTCCAAAATGACTTCTGGTCCAAACTACTGCATAATATAAAGAGAGCGGACTCGCGGGCCTTCTGGCTACAAATTAACTCCGTAAATCGGACAGCCCAACCAATAAGCATGGTCTGCATAACCGAGTCCGAATGGTCCAAACATATAACGGAAACATTCTCAATCAACAACTTGAGCACAGCCCTGAACATGGAAACAACAGAAAATTATGAGCGGGAAGACACCGTCCGAGCTCACCAAGGGAATTGCGCAAAGGCTTCCGGACCAACTGCATTATGCCTCAGGCAAGTTGACGTACAAAGTATCACAAAAATCATCAGGAAAAGTCGACAAGACAGCGCCCCAGGTCCAAACGGCGTCCCGCAAGCCACCTATAAGGAGGATCCACAGTACTGGGCTAACAAACTTAACTTACTGTTTCGATCAGTAACCAACACAGGCGGCATCCCCGAGAGCTGGAGGGGGGCAATCATAACTCCCATCTACAAAGGAGGAGACCACAAGGATCCGAACAACTACCGTCTGATCGCCCTCCTCGACGCAGAATCAAAATACTACGCGTCATCGATACTAGCTGATCTGATCGAGTGGTCTGAATCGAACAGTAAAATACCACCGAACCAGACCGGATTTCGCCGCGGCACGGGTACAATGACGAACGCTATGGCCCTATGCCTGATCGCTGAGAAAACCCTACAGAATTCCCAGGAGCTTTATACGTGCTTCGTGGACTTCAAGGCGGCCTTTGACCGTGTCAATAGGCAAACGCTTTGGGCAAAACTAAAACAACAGGGCCTACCGGACTCAATTCTCTTGCCCATTATCAACCTATATACCGGAACGTGGATGCAGGTAAAAATCGACAACGGGCGCCACTTGACCAGGAAGATCTATACTGATGATGGGCTAAAGCAAGGCTGCGTCTTGGCTCCACACTTATTTAACTTATTCATGAGTGACCTGACAGAATGCTTAGACAAGGTCAACGCTCATCCTCCCAGGCTAGGTACCCTTCGTCTAACGCACCTATCATATGCGGACGACGTGGTACTGTTGAGCCAGACAAGAATCGGCCTTCAACGCCTGCTACACGACCTGTCCAGCTATACAAAAAGGAACCTGCTCACAATAAACATCAGGAAAACAAAGACATTGCTCATAACACGACGCCGCAAAAAGCAGCCAACTTTCCAAATAAACAACGACCACCTGGAAGCCGTGAACAGCTATAAATACTTGGGGGTATACTTAGATAAGCACCTAAACTTCCAAGAGCACTTTAAAGCCGTAGAAAATAAGGGGGCAACCCTACTGCACGTCTTTGCCAGACTGGCAACCGAGCTAAAGGGTCCTCTTGTATCCCCTTTGCTAATTGCAATGAAAGCAAAATTACTGCCCACAATAGCATACGGCAGCGTCTTGCTCCACGGGAAAAGTGCCACCCTCCTGGACAAAATACAAACTAAAGTCTTCAAACGGGTTTTTGTGTTACCAAATAGTTCTTCTCCAGCTCAAGTTAGACTTGAGTTCGGACTACAATCTCAAGTTTTACAGAAAAAATATGAAGCCATCAAATTCTGGTACAATGTCTGGAAGAACAAGGAGAACATAATGAACGGCATCCTCTGGGAAACAATCCAGATTAGTCAGAATTCCGACAATTCAACGTACCTAAAACTTTCATTGGAAGCAACCGACCTGGGAAACATATGGGAAACAAAACTGCCAGTCCCTTCGTTTAACCAGATGGTCAAAAGGATTGCTAAGAAACACTCGTTTCTTATTGACAAAATAACTTTTAGCACCCGAACCCACGCCTGGATGACTATTAAATCGTACACAAGGCTCGCTCCAGCAGTTTACCTAGACACCGCATTCTCGCTGCACTTAAACGTAAATTCCTCTATTTACGGATGGGCATTCTGCCCACAAAACTAGACCAACCTAAATGGAGACCCCAAGAAACAACGAAATGCGATCTTTGTGGTGCAGGTAAACAAGACATTATACACATAGTTTGTATCTGTCCTGCCATGTATCAAGACCGGAGGCACTGGCTGAAAGATAAACTCAATGAGCAAGGAGTCCGCACCTGTCGATCCACGATAGTCCAGATAATATGTTCAGTGGATCCACAACTGATCTGCCGATCAGTAAAATTTCTGGACAGCTTTGTGAAAAAAACGAGGCCTACAGCCATCGAATCGATCCTCGTCGAGATATAAGAACACTGTTTGAATGACAATTTTGTGCTCCAGCAAAGCTCACTGGAACCAGTGACAGTCTTTTTGTAATATAGTTTTTATACTCGTCTTTTAAACTTTCTTCCCCTTCCCTTCTGCTACTTATTATTCCTTCCCCATTCCTTAAAAGTTGTTTTAAATGCCGCAGAATGTTATACATTGTAATGGTTTTAATTAACCGAGCAATAAAGAATTTACTTACTTACTTACAGTCCACGCTTCATTTTGTTCCCTAGCCCGTTGATGTTCCACATCATTACTGTGTAGTCACCCCCCGCAATTGATTAAGAAGGTGTATTACATAATCTGCCCACCTCGGTCCCATAACAGCACCCCGACATACCATTTCTGCTTGATAACTGTAGTTGTGCACAGTGGTCGAACAAGAGCTAAAACTTCCCCCACCTTCCCTGGCAGCTTTACACCGATGACAATCTTTTCCTTGATACCCCTTTCTTCAACTAAAAAGAAATTGTATTAATCTTTCTGTAGATGCACATCTAAAGTTTGGAATTCTATTCTTCCCTCTATCACATTAGCCCCTCCTCTACGTAATAATAATTGTTGCTCAACTGTCACTTTATTTTTTGCTCCCTGAACGTTTCTCAAACCACTGAATTCTAGACCATGTCGTTTACTACTTATACATATCACATTAGATGGGATGCTGGTATCGTCTGCAGAGATTATGGCCTCTTTTGGATTGAGCTTGTATTTGCATCTCTGTTGAATAGATGCCTTCTGTTCACTATTGTTGCCTATAAGCATGCCTAGCACCATATACATTTGTATTTAGATCTAACTTGTATTGTACATATCAAGCCATAAAAGTATTTTAGCTCGCCTCTACAACCAAAACGTAACTATTAGGGTGTTAAAATCCTAGCTTTATATAATTAGTGTTTTTGTAGATTTGGCCTGTATGGTTTGCACAGTGGTCTGGGAAAATACTCTACCCTCTTTGAGTCTTGTACTCAGTTTAATAAAATATTTTAAAATATTTCATAATAAAATAATGCTTATGCTGGTGATTTAGCCATGACAAGCTATACCCTAATTGTTTTTCTGTGTAATTTAATACCTTCATATTCTTACAGTGGTGTGAAATAACTGACCATAAATGCACACAAAAACAAAGTCATGATTTTTGGGGAAAACAGGGCTACTCTTACATGATAGGTTTCTGGAAGTAAGTTAGATGTGCTGCAATCTGCTAAGTACTTATGGGTGACCTTTTCAAGATTTCTGCAGAAGCATGAATACCGAAAAATCTGTAAATTTTTCAAAACTAGACAACATTCAGAATTGAGCAAGGGATCATTTGTGTAAATTGATCATGGTTTTCTCAAAGAAACCAATCTTTGATTTAAAAAATAATTAAAATATGCAGAACAAATCTACACTTGTTGACGTTTTCATCTGCAATTTTGTTTGCCTAGATGGTTGATTTACGGAAGTAACCACCATTGCATTTCTCAGACTGAGGGAAAACATGTGATAACCAAAGCCAACAAATGAGGTGCAGCTTAAAATGGTTTTTCATTGTGTACCTATAAAGCACCAATTTGTATGGTAGAATCTAACAAATGAAAATGAGGTTGAAGGAATGGTATGCATTTCTTTAAATTTACACAAGATACTGACTAAGGGGATTGCCTGGAACTCTTGCTGCCACATTTGAATTCGCGGGCAGACCGGACTTACCTGATTCAATAGCGCTGAAGTAAGGGATTGTTGCTGGCCTGTGGGGGACTCGCTCTCCCGGCGTCCCTGTGCAGCGCCTCTTCACCGCGTCATCCATCAGCGTACAGAGGCGCTTAAAACAGCAGGGTGCCTCCCACAGCGCAGAACGCGCGTGGGCGTGCCCGGGCTAAGCCCGGGCCAAAGGCGGGCCCGTCCCACGCCCGTCGAAGCCAGGAGAAGGCAGGGCAGGGCCACCCCCTTCAATGTTCAATTTGGACTCGTCAAGGACTTGGTTAGTGAAAATTTAAATACCTCTGTTGGACCACTGCTTGGGATTAACTGTACTAATTGTTTGCTGGTGCAATTCAAATGTAATATAATTTGAATATGAGTAAAGGTATTCGTAAGGGGCCAGGAGGTTCCGGGGTGGTGGGTACTTTAGATGCCTTTCTGTTGCGGGCTGAGTCTGTTCTTAACCACAAGATACAGCTCACCCAAAGGAGACTTTCCATGGAATCTCGTTTTTCTTTGGGTAAAGATCCTTCAGTTGGTACCCATTCCCTCACTGATCCCATATCTGACCGTTCATCGCACGTTTCCTCCGGGCTGCAACAATCACAAGAAGTTATTTTATCTCCTGCACTTACTATCTCAAACACATCCATAGCACCTACTCCCACCCCATCTCCAGTTTGGCAGGTTCGCACACGTAAGCAACACTCTGCAGGAGAAAGAGAGGAAGGGAGTCACTTTAGCTACTCAAGCGAAAAAAAAGTGAAGCCGGCAATCTACCACTATCCTCACATCAAGCAAAAAAAATAGCAAAAACAGGAGGGACGGTTAGAGGGAAGAAAAAAATGGTTTTGGTGGAAACAGAAGAAGGCTCCTCTGGAAATTGCGTTCAGGTACCCCAGGTCAGATAGAGCCAACTTCCGAAGATTGTTTGTTAACAAAACTTGAGGCGAAGATTGTTGCAATGCTCAAACCTGTATTAATCAAATTGACAGATATTGACATAAGGCTGGGAAAAATAGAGAAATATCTCTGCCCTTTGAAATCAAATGCTAATAACGATAGCACTAGAGGTTCACAGGAGCTTGGGCTAGCTACAGCAAATGCTAAATCGAAATCCTTTGCTGACGCTGTAGCTAACTCTAGTAAAGTAGTGGGTGCCCCGTCTAGAAATAGCTGTAATGCGCAAGCCACATCAGTTAGGGCGAGGACCCCTTCGGAGTTGACGAAGAGCAATGACCCAGGAAAGGTTAGGGACGATTTGCATTATGTTAAGGAATCCCTTAAATTACCTCCAGAATCCACGCCCTATACTGTTATCCTTACCAATGTCCCACCACTTCCTTCGGGTGTGAAGGAACATTGGTCAGCACTTAGAAATAAGGCCCTTCATTTATTAAACAGTCGAACAGGGCTGGGTAGTTACCTCTTTCAGGAGTTTAAAATGATTCTCAGAACTCCTTGGGTCGGGTCTTTCCAAAAAGAATGCAATGGCGATTGTGTGGTCTTGAATTTTAGGTCCCCGAAACTTGTTCAAACCATCTTACCAGGGGCAGGTGAGAGACACTTGAGTAAGAATGGAATTTCCATATTGCCACTTGGCTTCTTCTATCGCAATACAATGCCATTTATTCCAAGTAGGGATTACCGTAGGAACGGGCCCCAGATGCAAGATCCATATGATTTCAATGTCCCTGTTTTTAACAGATTTGACCTTTTCTCAAACTTGGAGGAAATAGATTAACTGAGTTATACACCACCAACTCTGGTAATGTCATCCAAACAACAAGTCTTATTTTCTGGGACCCAGGCTAATCCTGCTTTCTGCAGGCCGAATAGCTTTGTGATCACTACAAACCCTAGCTCACATGTGTCACATAGTGTATTGGATCATCCCACAGAGCTTCGGACCCTTGTCTCAAACAGAACACTAATAGATGTAGACTTGGCCCCGCGCACTATTAGGGAGAACGGTTCAGAAATTTCGGGGACTGATTCAGATATTTATCTGAGGCAGAATGTCCCAGATTGTAACCATCTGGAAGTAACGAATGAAGAAACATGCAATATCTTATTTTGGAATGTAGCGAGCCTGCAATCAAAAATCACTAATGATATATGGCTCGCTTTAGTTGTTAAATTTCAGGTGCTCTGTCTACAGGAGACATGGGCCAGTACAACAATGCATATGGAGGGGTATAAGACTTATTTTTCACCTGCTATTCCCTCGATCTCTGGTAGGGCCAAAGGAGGTCTGATAGTCTATATTTCAAATTTCCTGGTGTTTAGGTCAATAACTTACACGAAATCTGATCCCAATGACCAAATTGTAACTATTCATACGAATAAGAGAGAAAAGTTAGTTTTGATCAATTTTTATAATAATATGCACAAGGACCACTTGATCTTAATTTTAAAAGAAATTAGCTTCACTCTTCTGGAGATTCAGAGTAGGAGCACTAATCCACCTTTGGTGATATGCAATCAAAGTAGTAACTTAACATGTGGTTTATCTGATGAAAACAGTGTTAACTTAACTCATTTCCCTCACACTATAAGTGGTGAATGCCTAAATGAGACATTATTTTTACTTGAAATGGGATTTGCAAATGAATTAATTTCACCAACAATCCCTTTCTCGCAAATATTCAACGGAAGAGGTGTCAGTACCGTTATAGACTTCATCTTTATTACGGATAGGGATGCCACCCGTCTGACTAAGTTTAAGACCCATGAAAATGCAACCAGTGACCATTTTCCAAATAGCATTTCTCTTTCCTGCCCCTCTAATACGGATAGCAATAAGTCCGAAAGAAAGTTAGGGCCGATAAATCTGTCCATCGATAGAACAAATGGATATTCCCTCGGATGGGCAAAAGTTGACCCACAGCAAACCCCCAAAGCAGTAGTAGTGAATTCCTTTGATTCGATAATTAAATGTTTAGATCTCTCATCCACACACCAGGAGGTTCTAAGTAACTTCTCGGTAATTACTAAGGAGATAAATAAAAAAATATTTGTCAAACAAAAAAACAATAATGGGAAGAGCAAAGGTTGGTTTAACAAGACCTGTACTAAGGCATATCGTGAGCTAAAAAATACTCTACACGCTGAGGTGAGGGATAGAGATAGCATTATACAGCTAAGAAGAGCATATAATCAGGCCATAACATCGCGAAAACTAGAGCTGAAAAAAGAACTCTGGGATGAACTACATAAAAACTGTAGAAATAAGGACAGTGCTGCCTTTTGGAAAGTTCTCAAAACTCCTTTTTTTTCAGAAGGGGGTCATGGGCCGACAGTTAAAAATTTCAATTGACGAAAACCACTGGATAGAATATTTTTCCAACATTTTTAGCCTAAACATGGATGTAAATTCTGTGACAGACAATAATTCTACGATAAGGTGCCTTCCTAGTCCTGTATCTTTCCCATAGACCTTGATATTAACTTACCAGATGTTGAAGATGCTCTATTGTCCAGCAAAGGAGGAAAGGCCCGGGCCCTGATGGGGTCCCAGTTGATTTCTTCAAACGCAATATGGATTTATGGTCACCAATACTGACAAGAGTATTACAAGCTACTTGTTCAGAGGGGCTTATCGATTCATGGTGAAATTCAATCTTAGTCCCAATCTTTAAGAAGGGAGACCAACAGAATCCGGCCTGTTATTGTCCCATATCCCTTTTGGATTCCTTGGGAAAGGTGGCAGGCCATATTCTTCTTGAAAGCCTACAGTAATGGGCAGAAACTAGCAATGTACTGTCTGATCTCCAATTTGGGTTCAGGGAAGGTCTGGGCACCATGGAACAAGGCCTTAATCTGTCACTTCTTATGGGAAAATATGTGAAAGCTAAGGGGGGAAAGCTCTACATGGCCTATGTAGATTTGACCGCTGCCTTTGACTGTGTTAGTCACGCCAAACTTTGGACTATCCTAATAGAAATGTGCGTGGATATCTCTATAGTTAATTTTATCAGAGATTCCTACACAAATTCTACGGCCAGGGTGCGGTTTGGTGCAGGCGGGGAACTCACGGCACCGTTCAAAGTAGAGAGGGGGGTTAGGCAGGGTTGTGTCCTGGCTCCCTTCCTTTTTACACTCTATACCAATGGTCTTGGAAAAGCCATGCTAGAGGGGAGCCAGGACCTGCCGTTGCTTAAGAAGCGTCCAATACCCGCCCTACTCTACGCGGACGATGCTGTGATCTTAGCAAGAACCTTACTAGAACTACAACGCGCCCTTAATAGGTATCATGCATTCATGGCTAACTTAGAATTAAAAATCAACATAAAAAAGACATTTGTAATGAGTTGTGGGGCTGGGCAAAAAAAGCAGAAGGACATTTTCATAGAAAACGTGAAATTAGAACCAACCTTTACATACACTTTTTTAGGCATCCTAATTGACAACAAGGGTTCCTGGAGACAAGCAATAATTGCCAGGAAACTCCTTTTTGTGAGGGCTACTACCACATTGGTTAATTTTGCCCAGAGGCTAGGCAGGAGGCCCCCGGCAGAAATGCTTCAGATATACCAAGCCAAATGCACTAGTACGGCAATATATGGGGCTGGAATCTGGGGCTTCTGTGGGGTAGATGCTATACAGAAAGTGGAAAATGCTTTTTTGAGGTATTTGCTGGCAGTTCCTCGAGGGACATCAACGTATAACTACCATGTGGAACTAGGATTACTCTACATCACGGACATAATAAAAGCACAACCAATTCTATTATGGCATCGTATTTGGTTGTCTCCAAAAACAGAATTAAACCGGGAGATACTGAAGGACTGCCTCGCCCTTGAAAATGTCGATAAGATTAGGTGGTTCATGTACGTGAAAAAGTTGTTAGTTGACCTGGGCCTTTCAACGTATTATTATAATCCAGCATTGATAGCTCAGATACAGAGGAAACAGTTTAAAAAGCAGTGCATGGGGCATCTGGAGGGGCTTAGATTGCTTACTGAAGCTACAAGTGTTCAGTACTGTACAATCTAATGATCCAAACCAGTCTAACGATACAACCATATCTGACTTTCACTTTAAATGGGTATGAGAGATTTGTGCTAATACGGTTTAGGATGAACACATTCCAACACCTGACATCCTTTCCGAAAGTTAATGACTGGACAAAGGTTTTGTCATTTTGCCCTTGCGATGGCATATCTGCCCAGTCGACAATGCATGTGGTCTTGTTTTGCAAGTTCTTTAAGGAGATGTTTGGAAACAGAGTGTTTTGCGAAAAATATTGCGCAATTCCTGAAAATTTGTATTAGGCATAGGAAAAATCTTAAATAGTAATGCACATTGTATATTCTTAAATGCGAATAAGGTCCTTTTTAGGTTTCGGCCTGCGAATCGATCGCGAAGCGATCGTCGCAGCGAAACATATTGTGATCGTTTCTGCTTTCAAGGAGTCAAGGGAGACAGGAGACAAGTGATGTGCACGCGCAACCTTCCGAACTGGGATCAGGTCGCGCGCGCTTCCTGTCTCCCATGGCTCCTTGGAAGCAGGCACACACACGCACTCACACACACACATACAGACCCCCCCCGCCGCGCATACACACAGTCACACACACACATAGAGATCCACCCCAAACCCCCCCGCCGCCGCGCATACACACACGCGCACACACACACACACACACACACACACACACATAGAGAACCCCCCGCCCCCTCCGCAGCCCACATGCACACACACATACATACAGAATCCCCCCGCCCTCCGGCGCTCACACACACACATCCCCTACCTCAGCTCGGCGTGTCTTCCGGCGTGTCTTCTCATCATGCGCAGGGACAGCCAACGTGCACGAGCACGGCGACGGCGTCTCCTGCGCTACACCCGTGGTTTCGGTTTCCCGTGAAACAGACAGCCTTGGATAAACTCTGGTCAGGATCTGTGGTATAGATAACGCCTTATGCATGTAGGTTTATGGGACAATTTTGTTCCTCGTAAAACGATATTGGCACACGGCAAACAGGCATGCATTGGTTCATTTACACCAGTGCCGGCGGGGCACCGGAGTTGGGAAAGAGATCATGCTTTAAAGCTTTGACTTGAAAGAAGCCAATGCAGTCCTAGGGTGTAATCAAGTGAAACACAAATTCAAGAAATAACCCATTTTTAAACTGAACGAATCTTAACCAGATTTTACACGATCTTTGCCATGTCTTTTTAATGCGGATTCTTGATGGCTCAGCACGGTTTTGGCTCTTGGGCAGAGGCAGTAACCCCCCCTCATCCCCCCACACGCCCCTCACTCACCCCCCTCACTCACCCCCCTTCTCCCTCCCTCCGCTTTCCCTCTGTATTTTCAGGGTTGTCCACCTCGGCGGGGAATGAATATTATTATTTCTTCCCACTCACACGCTTCTTTTGTTCTCAACTTTGAAGGACAAACAGGGCAATTGTATGAGCGCTTCTGTAGTATAAATGTACTTCTATTAAATAAGACGATTGTACGTGCGCTTCTATTAAATAAGACGACTGTACGTGTACTTCTATTAAATGAGAGACACTTGTCTGCTTATTCTCTTGTACACTCACGTTGCATGCCGGAGGTCTGGTGGGTAAAGCCATCTTTAATACGTTATAGTCGATCTTACTCAAGCTTTTTTGAGCTTTCTTCGTGCCCATGAGTTTCCGCACAGGCTGTGATGGTGCAAACTAAGCGATCCTCTATGAAAGCAAAACTGCTTTAGAATAAAGTCCGCAAACCTACACCCCCTTGATATCTCCGGGCAATAAGTCCCTCCCAATCGGACGAGATGGGTATATAGGAATAAAAACATCAAGTGTGCGTTCAAGCCCTTGTCCTGCTCAACGCGAATCCCCTCTCGGCAGTGGTTTTCTCTGCAGAATTCACGTGATTACCTCTGGGACTCTTGTGCGGTCGGTGCTGCGCATTGGAAGTCAGTTTACAGCATGCTGTATGCACAGCACGCACGGGTAAAAATAGTTAATACATTACGAAGTCCCAGGCAAAGCCCCCAGCGCCCCGTGAAATCCGATGAAATGTGACATTACACAAAACACAAAATCATTAGATGGGCCGACCTGCACAGCCCTCCCTACGTCAGCTTGCTGGCACAGAAGTAGTGTGAAGATAGTTTATTTCTAGAACACATCCGACACTCGGCAGTCATCTATTCCCTATTTATAAATGTCCTCAAAAGCAATGAGAGAATACCAGTGCCCAAGAGAAAACCTGCAAATAGGAGCAATTGCCGCTCTACGGCCACTTTTTAGGTTTCGCCCTGCGAATCGATCGAGATGCGATCGTCGCAGCGAAACCTATTGTGATAGTTTCTGCTTTCAAGGAGTCAAGGGAGACAGGAGACAAGTGATGTGCACGCGCAACCTTCCGAACTGGGATCAGGTCGCGCGCGCTTCCTGTCTCCCATGGCTCCTTGGAAGTAGGCACACACACGCACTCACACACACACATACAGACCCCCCCACTGCCGCGCATACACACAGTCACACACACACACACACACACACACACACATAGAGATCCCCCCAACCCCCTTCCCTCACCCGCCGCGCATACACACACGCACGCATACACACATAGAGAAACCCCCCCGCCGCCGCCGCGCACACACATCACGCACACACATACACACACACATAGAGAACCCCCCCGCACCCTCCCGCAGCCCGCATGCACACACACATACATACAGACCACCCCGGCCCTCCGGCGCTCACACACACACACATCCCCTACCTCAGCTCGGCGTGTCTTCCGGCGTGTCTTCTCATCATGCGCAGAGACAGCCAACGTACACGAGCACGGCGATGGCGTCTCCTGCGCTACACCCGTGGTTTCGGATTCTCGTGAAATGAAAGACTTGAAGCGTGATGCGTGAAGTTGCCTCGCGATGACTTAAAAAAATGCCTACATAACGGTAAGGGCGCGAGCAAGTATGACTTTTGAAATGACAAAAGAGTGTAATTAATCAAATGCTCACGTTACGACTCGAAAGACTGGTGCTGAATACCTGCGCCTGATACACCGCTGCTGAAATAAATGTTAAACCCTCCTCTTCACGAAACAGAGCAGGTCAGTCGAGGAGGAGGCAGAAAGCACACACTTGTATTTTGCGTTTTCATTTTAATCTGCACGGTAGCAGTGATCACGGGATGTGCTTATGTTATTGAGTGAGTGCTACAACTAATTTCTATAGGTGCTGGATCGTTGCCGCTCCATTCCCGGGCAGCTGCTGGGCGCGCCATGCTGTACTCTTTGCTGACTTTGTATACACTGCTTCCCTCTCCTCCTCCGGGCAGCCGCTGCCTAAGAGTCCCGCCAGCTATTGGGCACGCCCTGCAGGCAGACTCGAACCGTTGTACTCTGTGTTTGTAGATTGGTGCAATGACTACATAAGTTACTCACACTTGGGCTTGTGACATGTGAGAGGTCTTTATGTCACCTAGCAAACCCGACCATATCCATGGAAGCTTCTTCTGCCCAGTGTTGTTTAAGAGCAAGTTTGGTTCGACCGTGTTTTGCCAAGACCCACGGTGAATCTGCCGGTGCTAAAGTTGTAGCAGACATCTTCCTTAAGATTTCCAGCTCTGGTCTCTTTACAAAGGACACAAGTGATGGGCGGAGGAGGGGTTTGCCCAATGTCCCTGTAGGGTCTGAGATAACCTCCTTCAATGAATTGGTTCGTGTTTCTGTTTGCTTTGTGTCCTCGTAACATGGGCTGCGGTTTTGTAAACAGACATCCATTCCTTTCTACTTGCAGAGCCCACTGACTTCTAATGTTTGCGATTTATTTATTTATTTACTTATTTATTTAAAGTTTTATAGAGCGCGAACTTGACCCGTGAGGGTATCAGAGCGCTTTACAGGGTGAAGGTGTAATACAGAGAGAATAGCAATAAGTCAGGGGGGTAAATAGCGATGAGGGTCCTATGGTAGGCAGGAAGTCAAAGGGGTATGTACAAGGAAGGAGGGGGTGAAAAGGTACAAGGAGCATTTTACAGAATAAATAATTATACGTTAGGGAGGAAAGTGCAGGGGTGCTTTACGTTAACTCAGTGATCAAGGATCATACATACATTATCATACAATAGAACAGGGTATCACAAAGGTGATAAGTCTCTCGGTGCTAGTGGCACGGGTTAGTCAAGGAATTTAGCCATGAGGAAGGATTTAGCCTCCTATGTGATGTTTAGGGTGAGGCGTTTTCACAGTAAATGAATTAACATGAACACATTTATTTACTTTAAAAGCATTTAACTAGGCAGGGCACTGTTGTGGTAGCATGGCGACACTGACCTTTTAATCCATGGGCATTTCCCCAGTTGGCAGGAGCCCTTGGAGATTGGTTTTTAAATTAAAAGTTCCAATCCTTCGCTTTCCTTTTAAAAATAAATTTTTTCAGGTGTGTCGGCACCTTATTTCATGAAAAGCAAATCAAACTGCCTCTCCAGAGAAGTGGAACTTTTGAAAGAAAATGTGAAGTCTTCCTTAACTAAAATGTTGCAAGATTTCCGTTTTAATGTCTGGTTAGTTTCCATAGGTTAAACAAGTGTTTGCAATGCAATAGGTCTCACATTTATGCGAGTTTAAGCCATTGACATTGTAAATGACAATGCCTTTTATTTATGTTTTTAAAACAAATACGTAAATAAAAGGCATTGTCATTTACAATGCCAATGGCTCAAATTCTCACAAATGCGAAACCTATTGCATTGTAAATGCTTGTTAAATCAGTTGTTATCAGCTCTTAACTGTCGTTCCTTTGATTTGTCTATATCCCCTTTTTTAATTCGCTTAAATGAATTTCAATTCCTGAATGAGTAGATATTTTACATTTTAAATTATTTATTGTATATAGCGAACATAGTGCAACTTTGAAATGTAAATTGTATTTTTTTTTACTGTACCGTTATGGTTTTTCTATATCATATGAAAACCGAATAAAGGAATTGACTTAACTTGACTAAGACTAATGGTTATTTTTTCCCCCAATGCATTTGGAATTACCTATAGAATCATGTGATGCGGAGAGCATTTTGCCAAATATGTCCTGTCACACCGGCTTACATTTAGAAGTAAAGAATGAAGTCTAATCCAATTGGTAATAACAAGTATTCTACTGTTCTGTGTTTGAACACTTCTCCACATTATTAATTGCTAAGTCTACCATCTGTAACAGGAATGGTCTCAAAACACAATTTAGAGACATCACATTTTTGGCATGTAAAAAGCCCCTTTTTTGGCGATGTGGCTAGCTATAGAATTTGTCCCAGGCTTGGCTGTCACCCATGAAACGAACAAGACCCATTTCTAAAAACTAGATACCCCAGGGAGTCCAGGTTGGTGTGACGTGCGTTGATCCCCTACATTTTCTCACCCAAAATGCCCTCCAAAACTTAAATTTTGTCAGCAGCCATGTATTTTTCCTACATTTTGTGTGGGAACGTTCAATAACCTGCAGGGATCCTCAGAATTCTACAAGTATTACATTTTCTCTTTCTTGCTATTGGGAAGGTAATGCTTTAGGTCCCAGAAAGGGGGCAGAAAGACTGTTAAGTCTTTAGAGGTGGGGGTGTGGCCTGATGCCAGGACGGGCATGCCCAACCCCAATTTAAAAAATAAAATACAATTCCCAGCTATTTATTGGCCTTTCTGCCCTCTTCAAGTATTTTATTTGGAGCAAATCCTTTAAATGTATTCCCTCGGTGCGAGAGACTGTTGGGGCTTTAGGAGTCGGGGTATGGCTTAATGTGGACTTGTGTCCAATCCATTAGGAGAAAAATAGTGCCAGGGTGTAGTGGAGTTTTTGCCCCACCAAGAGTGGGGGTCGCTGAAAGACTACTGGTACATAATGTCTGGGCAAGCTGCTACACCTTTTATTTATTTTTTTACACAGTTTTTTTCTCTGATGCCTAGAGGGCTTTTTGCCTTCCAGGGGTCACAGGATAACACTTAAAAAGTTTCCCCTGGTTTCTATTGGGGTGGATCCCTACTCTGAGGGTGATCCCTAAGCAGGGATCCACTAGGGAGACAGAGTGATAGGAAAGGAGACATTGAACTCTTCAAATGCTGCCTCTCCCGCAGGGATAGGTGCTTGGGGGCAGAGCTAAGCCCCCGAGGCACTGATCAAAAGTGAAAGCAGCCTAGTCTATTGGTTCTGTCCATTTTCACTTTTTGATTTGATGTCCCCACGTGGTGCATCACATAGGAAAAATAATATCACATTAAAAAAAAATAGCTCTAGATGCAAGGGAAGCTCTTCCTTTGTGTACAAACTTTTCTTTTTGTTTACAGAAAATATTTCTGTTGCTCACACCAGAAAAATGTTCTCTTCTCATTAGTGGACGACCTGTTGATATCCCTTTCACCGCAGAGGTAGTGAGGGGGGACATCTGAGTGTCATCCACTGTAAATTCTTGGTTGACCTAGAGGTTTGATTGCCTTTTCAATTAGGCTACAACTAGGTCTTACTTTTTTGTGTGATCGTGGCACCGTCTAAATTACTGAAACATTTCTTAATGGATAAAGTGTGAGGCCTCTTTGTGAGCTTGTTGGGGAAAAAAACAGGAGTTAACAACAGAACCACATATTTGGTTAGAGAAGATTGGCTGAAGGAATAATTTGGTGATAGCAGAAATGTAATGTTGAGAGTTTACAAGTTCTTAAAAATGGATTTAGTGATTAGCCTGTGACACGGGTGCCAATTTGCATTTTCTTACATTGAAAATGTTTTCTGACCATAAATAATGCCAGTGATCAGTTTCCACATAGACTCGGGATATAACACGAGGATTCTGATGCTGGACACACCATAAAAGTCTGAATTTTCCACTAATTACCTGATATTTTTCACCTAAATTTCAGAAGGTTTGACCTTTCTCAAATTTACTGGCAAAAATTAGACTGTTGAATTTCGCCGACAAACTTTGCCAACAGCTATACAAACTGTGGTTTGCACGCATGTCAGAGTTTTTGAAAACAATCTTAATCAAGGCTTTAAAGTTGAGGTTAATACAGGGTAGAATATTTTGGCATTTATGCTCTAAGTAACAGCAACAAATATTAGATGCATTTTAACGTTTAAGCTGATTGTTTGGCCGCTAACCCCATTTTTAGGTCTCGGCAACGAGAACTATTGTCGCCGAGTAAGCTCGCAAGGGAGTACAGAGCGGTGCACGAGCCGACTAGGGTCTGTGGACGCGCACACACAAAGGCAGGCAGGCAGGCACACAGCAGACACACACAGACAGACAGACACACGCGCACACACACACACACACGTACACGCACACACACACTCCCTCTCTGCCCACTCCCTCTCTGCCGCCCCCCCTCTACCCCCACTCACCGGGCTCTTTCCCTCCACAGCAAGTCAGGCAGCAGGCAGGCTCGGTGTCTTCTCCGGCGATCTTCAGCTGATGTGCACGCTCACGCTGCGTCTCGTGCGCGCCCACCACGCTGTTTCGCGCCTGTTGATCCTCAACTCCTTCTAACCCGGATTCTAAATTACTATTTCTTGGTTCTCTAACTCCACTCTGTTGATTCGTAACAAACTGATATTCAGCACATTTCACAGTCTCGCTTTTGCTTCTCATAAAAACAATAAGATTATTTTAAGCAAATGTCTACCCTTCTTTTGGTCCTGTGCCTATTATGCTTCGGACTATAGAGTTTTAGAAAGTGTGGTGGAAGATTCCATGATATCGGCGGGACTATAGAGTTTTAGAAAGTGTGGTGAAAGATTCCATGATATCGGCGGCGGGCACAGTGCAGAGTGAGTGTGCAGAGTAGTGAGTGCAGAGTAGTGAGTGCAGAGTAGTGAGTGCAGAGTAGTGAGTGTGCAGAGTGAGTGTGCAGAGTGAGTGTGCAGAGTGAGAGTGCAGAGTAGTGAGTGCAGAGTAGTGAGTGCAGAGTAGTGAGTGTAGAGTAGTGAGTGCAGAGCAGTGAGTGCAGAGCAGTGAGTGCAGAGTGAGTGTGCAGAGTAGTGAGTGCAGAGTAGTGAGTGCAGAGTAGTGAGTGCAGAGTAGTGAGTGCAGAGTAGTGAGTAGTGAGTGCAGAGTAGTGAGTAGTGAGTGCAGAGTAGTGAGTGCAGAGTAGTGAGTGTGCAGAGTAGTGAGTGTGCAGAATAGTGAGTGTGCAGAGTAGTGAGTGTGCAGAGTAGTGAGTAGTGAGTGCAGAGTAGTGAGTGCAGAGTAGTGAGTGCAGAGTAGTGAGTGCAGAGTAGTGAGTGGTGAGTGCAGAGTAGTGAGTGCAGAGTAGTGAGTGCAGAGTAGTGAGTGCAGAGTAGTGAGTGCAGAGTAGTGAGTAGTGAGTAGTGAGTAGTGAGTGCAGAGTAGTGAGTGCAGAGTAGTGAGTGCAGAGTAGTGAGTGCAGAGTAGTGAGTAGTGAGTGCAGAGTAGTGAGTAGTGAGTGCAGAGTAGTGAGTAGTGAGTAGTGAGTGCAGAGTAGTGAGTAGTGAGTGCAGAGTAGTGAGTGCAGAGTAGTGAGTGCAGAGTAGTGAGTAGTGAGTAGTGAGTGCAGAGTAGTGAGTAGTGAGTGCAGAGTAGTGAGTTGTGAGTGCAGAATAGTGAGTAGTGAGTGCAGAGTAGTGAGTAGTGAGTGCAGAGTAGTGAGTAGTGAGTGCAGAGTAGTGAGTGCAGAGTAGTGAGTGTGCAGAGTAGTGAGTGGTGAGTGCAGAGTAGTGAGTGGTGAGTGCAGAGTAGTGAGTGCAGAGTAGTGAGTAGTGAGTGCAGAGTAGTGAGTAGTGAGTGCAGAGTAGTGAGTAGTGAGTGCAGAGTAGTGAGTGCAGAGTAGTGAGTAGTGAGTGCAGAGTAGTGAGTGCAGAGTAGTGAGTAGTGAGTGCAGAGTAGTGGGTGCAGAGTAGTGAGTGCAGAGTAGTGGGAGCAGAGTAGTGAGTAGTGAGTGCAGAGTAGTGAGTGCAGAGTAGTGAGTGCAGAGTAGTGAGTGCAGAGTAGTGAGTGCAGAGTAGTGAGTGCAGGTAGTCAGTGCAGAGTAGTGAGTAGTGAGTGCAGAGTAGTGAGTAGTGAGTACAGAGTAGTGAGTAGTGAGTGCAGAGTAGTGAGTGCAGAGTAGTGAGTAGTGAGTGCAGAGTAGTGAGTAGTGAGTGCAGAGTAGTGAGTGCAGAGTAGTGAGTAGTGAGTGCAGAGTAGTGAGTGCAGAGTAGTGAGAGCAGAGTAGTGAGAGCAGAGTAGTGAGTAGTGAGTGCAGAGTAGTGAGTGCAGAGTAGTGAGTGCAGAGTAGTGAGTGCAGAGTAGTGAGTAGTGAGTGCAGAGTAGTGAGTAGTGAGTGCAGAGTAGTGAGTAGTGAGTAGTGAGTGCAGAGTAGTGAGTGCAGAGTAGTGAGTAGTGAGTAGTGAGTGCAGAGTAGTGAGTGCAGAGTAGTGAGTGCAGAGTAGTGAGTGCAGAGTAGTGATTAGTGAGTGCAGAGTAGTGAGTAGTGAGTGCAGAGTAGTGAGTAGTGAGTGCAGAGTAGTGAGTGCAGAGTAGTGAGTAGTGAGTGCAGAGTAGTGAGTGCAGAGTAGTGAGTGCAGAGTAGTGAGTGCAGAGTAGTGAGTGCAGAGTAGTGAGTAGTGAGTAGTGAGTAGTGAGTGCAGAGCAGTGAGTGCAGAGTAGTGAGTGCAGAGTAGTGAGTGCAGAGTAGTGAGTGCAGAGTAGTGAGTGCAGAGTAGTGAGTAGTGAGTGCAGAGTAGTGAGTGCAGAGTAGTGAGTGCAGAGTAGTGAGTGCAGAGTAGTGAGTAGTGAGTAGTGAGTAGTGAGTAGTGAGTGCAGAGTAGTGAGTGCAGAGTAGTGAGTGCAGAGTAGTGAGTAGTGAGTGCAGAGTAGTGAGTGCAGAGTAGTGAGTAGTGAGTGCAGAGTAGTGAGTAGTGAGTGCAGAGTAGTAAGTGCAGAGTAGTGAGTAGTGAGTGCAGAGTAGTGAGTAGTGAGTGCAGAGTAGTGAGTGCAGAGTAGTGAGTAGTGAGTGCAGAGTAGTGAGTAGTGAGTGCAGAGTAGTGAGTGCAGAGTAGTGAGTGCAGAGTAGTGAGTAGTGAGTGCAGAGTAGTGAGTGCAGAGTAGTGAGTGCAGAGTAGTGAGTGCAGAGTAGTGAGTGCAGAGTAGTGAGTGTAGAGTAGTGAGTAGTGAGTGCAGAGTAGTGAGTAGTGAGTGCAGAGTAGTGAGTAGTGAGTGCAGAGTAGTGAGTGCAGAGTAGTGAGTAGTGAGTGCAGAGTAGTGAGTAGTGAGTGCAGAGTAGTGAGTAGTGAGTGCAGAGTAGTGAGTGCAGAGTAGTGAGTAGTGAGTGCAGAGTAGTGAGTGCAGAGTAGTGAGTAGTGAGTTCAGAGTAGTGAGTAGTGAGTGCAGAGTAGTGAGTGCAGAGTAGTGAGTGCAGAGTAGTGAGTGCAGAGTAGTGAGTGTAGAGTAGTGAGTAGTGAGTGTAGAGTAGTGAGTGCAGAGTAGTGAGTAGTGAGAGCAGAGTAGTGAGTAGTGAGTGCAGAGTAGTGAGTGCAGAGTAGTGAGTGCAGAGTAGTGAGTAGTGAGTGCAGAGTAGTGAGTGCAGAGTAGTGAGTGCAGAGTAGTGAGTGCAGAGTAGTGAGTGCAGAGTAGTGAGTGCAGATTAGTGAGTAGTGAGTGCAGATTAGTGAGTAGTGAGTAGTGAGTGCAGAGTAGTGAGTGCAGAGTAGTGAGTAGTGAGTGCAGAGTAGTGAGTGCAGAGTAGTGAGTGCAGAGTAGTGAGTGCAGAGTAGTGAGTAGTGAGTGCAGAGTAGTGAATTCAGAGTAGTGAGTGCAGAGTAGTGAGTGCAGAGTAGTGAGTGCAGAGTAGTGAGTAGTGAGTGCAGAGTAGTGAGTGCAGAGTAGTGAGTGCAGAGTAGTGAGTGGTGAGTGCAGAGTAGTGAGTGCAGAGTAGTGAGTAGTGAGTGCAGAGTAGTGAGTGCAGAGTAGTGAGTGCAGAGTAGTGAGTAGTGAGTGCAGAGTAGTGAGTGCAGAGTAGTGAGTAGTGAGTGTAGAGTAGTGAGTAGTGAGTGCAGAGTAGTGAGTAGTGAGTGCAGAGTAGTGAGTGCAGAGTAGTGAGTGCAGAGTAGTGAGTGCAGAGTAGTGAGTAGTGAGTGCAGAGTAGTGAGTGCAGAGTAGTGAATGCAGAGTAGTGAGTGCAGAGTAGTGAGTAGTGAGTGCAGAGTAGTGAGTGCAGAGTAGTGAGTGCAGAGTAGTGAGTAGTGAGTGCAGAGTAGTGAGTGCAGAGTAGTGAGTGCAGAGTAGTGAGTAGTGAGTGCAGAGTAGTGAGTGCAGAGTAGTGAGTAGTGAGTGCAGAGTAGTGAGTGCAGAGTAGTGAGTAGTGAGTGTAGAGTAGTGAGTAGTGAGTGCAGAGTAGTGAGTGCAGAGTAGTGAGTAGTGAGTGCAGAGTAGTGAGTGCAGAGTAGTGAGTGCAGAGTAGTGAGTGCAGATTAGTGAGTAGTGAGTGCAGAGTAGTGAGTGCAGAGTAGTGAGTGCAGATTAGTGAGTAGTGAGTGCAGATTAGTGAGTAGTGAGTAGTGAGTAGTGAGTGCAGAGTAGTGAGTGCAGAGTAGTGAGTAGTGAGTGCAGAGTAGTGAGTACAGAGTAGTGAGTGCAGAGTAGTGAGTGCAGAGTAGTGAGTGCAGAGTAGTGAGTGCAGAGTAGTGAGTAGTGAGTGCAGAGTAGTGAGTGCAGAGTAGTGAGTGCAGAGTAGTGAGTAGTGAGTGCAGAGTAGTGAGTGCAGAGTAGTGAGTAGTGAGTGTAGAGTAGTGAGAGCAGAGTAGTGAGTGCAGAGTAGTGAGTGCAGAGTAGTGAGTGCAGAGTAGTGAGTAGTGAGTGCAGAGTAGTGAGTGCAGAGTAGTGAGTAGTGAGTGCAGAGTAGTGAGTAGTGAGTGTAGAGTAGTGAGTAGTGAGTGTAGAGTAGTGAGTGCAGAGTAGTGAGTAGTGAGTGCAGAGTAGTGAGTGCAGAGTAGTGAGTAGTGAGTGCAGAGTAGTGAGTGCAGAGTAGTGAGTGCAGAGTAGTGAGTAGTGAGTGCAGAGTAGTGAGTGCAGAGTAGTGAGTGCAGAGTAGTGAGTGCAGAGTAGTGAGTGCAGAGTAGTGAGTGCAGAGTAGTGAGTAGTGAGTGCAGAGTAGTGAGTACAGAGTAGTGAGTGCAGAGTAGTGAGTAGTGAGTGCAGAGTAGTGAGTGCAGAGTAGTGAGTAGTGAGTGCAGAGTAGTGAGTGCAGAGTAGTGAGTAGTGAGTGTAGAGTAGTGAGTAGTGAGTGTAGAGTAGTGAGTAGTGAGTGCAGAGTAGTGAGTGCAGAGTAGTGAGTAGTGAGTGCAGAGTAGTGAGTGCAGAGTAGTGAGTGCAGAGTAGTGAGTGCAGATTAGTGAGTAGTGAGTGCAGAGTAGTGAGTGCAGATTAGTGAGTAGTGAGTGCAGATTAGTGAGTAGTGAGTAGTGAGTGCAGAGTAGTGAGTGCAGAGTAGTGAGTAGTGAGTGCAGAGTAGTGAGTGCAGAGTAGTGAGTGCAGAGTAGTGAGTAGTGAGTGCAGAGTAGTGAGTGCAGAGTAGTGAGTAGTGAGTGCAGAGTAGTGAGTGCAGAGTAGTGAGTAGTGAGTGTAGAGTAGTGAGAGCAGAGTAGTGAGTGCAGAGTAGTGAGTGCAGAGTAGTGAGTGCAGAGTAGTGAGTGCAGAGTAGTGAGTGCAGAGTAGTGAGTAGTGAGTGCAGAGTAGTGAGTGCAGAGTAGTGAGTAGTGAGTGCAGAGTAGTGAGTAGTGAGTGCAGAGTAGTGAGTAGTGAGCGCAGAGTAGTGAGTGCAGAGTAGTGAGTGTAGAGTAGTGAGTAGTGAGTGCAGAGTAGTGAGTAGTGAGTGCAGAGTAGTGAGTGCAGAGTAGTGAGTAGTGAGTGCAGAGTAGTGAGTGCAGAGTAGTGAGTAGTGAGTGCAGAGTAGTGAGTGCAGAGTAGTGAGTGCAGAGTAGTGAGTGCAGAGTAGTGAGTGCAGAGTAGTGAGTAGTGAGTGCAGAGTAGTGAGTAGTGAGTGCAGAGTAGTGAGTAGTGAGTGCAGAGTAGTGAGTGCAGAGTAGTGAGTAGTGAGTGCAGAGTAGTGAGTAGTGAGTGCAGAGTAGTGAGTGCAGAGTAGTGAGTAGTGAGTGCAGAGTAGTGAGTGCAGAGTAGTGAGTAGTGAGTGTAGAGTAGTGAGTGTAGAGTAGTGAGTAGTGAGTGCAGAGTAGTGAGTAGTGAGTGCAGAGTAGTGAGTGCAGAGTAGTGAGTAGTGAGTGCAGAGTAGTGAGTGCAGAGTAGTGAGTGCAGAGTGCAGAGTAGTGAGTGCAGAGTAGTGAGTAGTGAGTGCAAAGTGGTGAGTGCAGAGTGGTGTGTGCCGTTGAGTACAGAGTGTTGAGTGCAGAGTGGTGAGTGGTGTGTGCTGTTGAGTGCAGAGTGTTGAGTGCAGAGTGGTGAGTGGTGTGTGCTGTTGAGTGCAGAGTGTTGAGTGCAGAGTGGTGAGTGGTGTGTGCTGTTGAGTGCAGAGTGGTGTGTGCTGTTGAGTGCAGAGTGGTGTGTGCTGTTGAGTGCAGAGTGGTGTGCGCTGTTGAGTGCAGAGTGGTGTGTATTGACAATGCAAATGACAATGCCATTTATTTATGATTTAAAGAAAAAAAAGAAATGTCATGAGCAATGCCAATAGCTCTACTTTTAATGATGCCGAGACCATTGCATTGTAAATGCTTGTTTTTATTTGTTTATGAACCTTTATTTAGCCAGGTTTTTCTTAACCATAGTAACTGTAAAATGCGAAATACATTAGCCTTGTTGTGAATTGTCCCTTTTGAATATCACTTTTAAATTGGGTTTCTCTTAATTATCATTTTTTTAAACAGTTTTTTATTAAGTATTAAATAGAAGATCTGCATTTATATCTTAACAATTTACAGAATATTACAATGAAAGTCTCACATTGATCGACAATGCGTGTAATATATTACAGCTATATACATATTGTAACTTTTATACCTCCTCTTCTGATTCCCAGTCTATTGCTAGGAGGGGTACACATATTCCCTCTATCGATATTCCATTTACCCCACACCCTCTCCCATTTATTGGGGCACCCTCTGAGGATATAGGTGGCTTTTTCTGCCACCATAATCATATCCATGTACCTGCACCAATTTTTGAGAACTGGGGCTTGTACAGCCCTCCCATTTCTGGGCTATATTTAGTTTAGCTATTATCATCTCTGTCGTTGCCCAAATTTAGCCAGGGTGGTTCAGATCCGGTGGATCCCATATATACAAAGACAACGTTTGGGTTGAGGTGGGACTGGGCTGGCGCTGACCTCTGTGATAGTGTTCACTACGGCTGTCCAATATAGTTTAATAACTGGGCAGTCCCACAAAAAGTGGTAGAAGGTGCCTCTGTCGTTGCATTGATGCATGCAGCGCTGGTCCATGGCCTTCCCTATTTTGCATAACATCACTCTTGTGAAGTATGTCCTATGCAGTATTTTAAGTTGTAAAACACACAGTATTTTAAGTTGTACCAGGCGTAATCTCGAGGACACCGCCACCACCCTGAGCAATTCCATCGCTTCCTGACAGTCGGTGTCATCCAGTTCCCCCACCTCTTCCTGCCATTTAGCCTGTAATGTTAACATGGGGTCTATTTGATTGTTAATGATTTTTCGATATGTAAGGGAGATCGCTTTTTTGTCTAAGTGGTCCTTTAATAGCTGGTCCCTTAAGGGGGAGGCTTCAGGGAGAATCTCCTCTGCTGGAATAGCAGCTTCTAGCACGTGTTTTACCTGCATGTACATGCATCTTGGCAGGAGCCATCTCGTATTGTTCCTGCAGGTGGGTAAATGTAACAACCTTCCCCCCCCTTCCAGAGGTCGCCCAACTGGGTGATCCCTATTATATCCCATTTTTGTAACCCTTTGCTCTTGCCCAGTGTGCCTAGCTTGCCGGTATCCCATAATGGGGTGTGTTGTGTCGGCTTGTCAGTCCATCCCAGGTGCAGTGTCATGTATGCCACACGTAAACCGTTTGCGCTGCTGGTCCCAGTAGGCCTGATTTTTTCTGTTTATTTGCACATAATTTTTAATTAAATGTGTACTTGTTATATGCGGTTTCTAAGGACATCACCTGCTTAAATGAGTTGGACAACCAGTTGATATATCAACCGGTCATCCACATGCATTACATAAAAAATCCTTCTGATGGAAGCATCAAACTTTTTTTTTACCAAAAAAGTGATAATACATGGAAAGAGGTTCAATCACTTCTTGAGTTTTTTATTTTGTATTTGATGCGTAGCACAGCAAGCTCATGTCACCAACTGCACCATTAAGTGTAATTGTATTTATATAGCGCGTACTGGTTAGTTCAGTGTTATTGAAGTGCACCTGCTTTCACTTAGATTGGGGGGGGCATAGTTCTGCATCCTGAGCTCTTTTGGGGTAGGAGCGACCCCCCATATGGGAATGGTCCACTGCACTTACACCCAATTCACAACAGTCTTTCTACTCCCTTGAATAAATCCAGTAAAAATGTGGGCTGGAGGTGGCCCACACCCTAGAACAGGCTCAATAGTAGGTTTGGTAGCATGTTAGGTACAGTTCTCGTTGAAATGTCTCAGCTGAAGCAATCCAGATTCAAACAATACAAAGACACTGAGGGTCAAATGTCCATCACTGACCCTCACAAAATCTGCCTCTAGAGCTTGGGTTTGGACCATGATGTCGACAATGCAGATCATGTCAGAGGATGCATCCGAAGGTGCTTAAAGAAAGGAAGGCCAATATGTTTATGGTCAGAGCTCCGGGTGAAAAGCCAAATCATAGGAAGTCGCTCCCTAGGCCAAGATTACCTTCTTCTCCATCTTTAAAATCATCCTGAAGACAACACAAGAGGAAGAGAAGACCTGGATTCTGAAATAGGTCTTCAAAAAGCTGATCATCTCCTAAACTTGCAGCTTCACCTTGTCCAGTCTGATGTCACACTTACGCCGCAAGAAGATACATTATCGCAACTCTGATGAACCAGGCGCCTGTGGCTCTGAATGGTCTTATGCCAGATTCAACTTTGTCTGCGGTACCATCTTCAACGTCCCAGTCAGGAACTAAATACCCTGAAGTCCTGGCTCCGGAGACAGATCTGCAACCTTTCTGAACTTTGTTCAGTATAGTTAATAGAGCTATGACTCCCACTTGAGCACCTGTAGACTCCACAGGTCCTCTGACCTGTAATATGGGAGGAATGCCGATGCCGTTTACTCCTTTCTACCCTTTGCCACAAGTCTCTTGGGTGAATTGTGTTCCCGCTTCAGCATCTACAGCATCGGCACGGAGGATAACTTTGCCAGCACTCTCAGTGCCCATCCTGATTCCGTTGGCACAGAAACCCTGCATCTCGCCGGTGCAACAGGACACTCCACCGGCTCCACAACCTTCAACGCCAGCAATCACACCTTTATCTCTCCCACTTCAACCTCTCTCATTACCTGCTTCAAAGCCTCATTCAGATAGCTTTCCCATGAGGCCTCATTGATAATAATAATAATAATAATAATAATAATAAAATTTATACCGCGCAAACAATAACCCGAAGGCATCAAGGCGCCTAACAAAACAGATCAAAAAGAAAAGCGCTAAATCACTGCAGATACGCTTGCACAAAGAGGTATGTTTTTAAAGCCCTTTTGAAAGCCTGAAGAGTAGGTAAGGATCTTATTTCCAGAGGGAGAGCATTCCACCACTTGGGCGCAAGAGTGGAGAAGGCCCTGCCACCCCATTTCACTCTCCTGAAATGGGGGGCAGATAGCAGAAGTCTGCCCGAGGACCGCAGATCCCTTACAGGGGTGTAGCGGGACAAGATAGATCCTACACCAGTGGGACTGTTTCTAGCCAAGGCCCTGTAAGTCATACAAAGGGTCTTGAAGTGAATGCGGGACTCGACAGGAAGCCAGTGTAGCAGCTTCCTGGCCGCTGTAGCTGAGGTGCGCCTGGGAAGATCCAAGACAAACCTGGCAGCGGGATTCTGGACTACCTGTAAGCGCTGCAGTAGGCTCCTATTTATGCCCGCATACAGCGCATTACAGTAGTCCATCCTGGAGCCGATGAGGGCAACAGCGAGCTGTTTCCTTGCCTGTAAGGATAAATAATGTCTGATCCTCCTCAGGACATGGATGATGCCCCAACAAGTGGAGATGGTACGGCTTACCTGCTTACCCATATCAAGGGAAGGGTCAATCACCACCCCCAGATTTTTTGCAGAGGAGGTAGGGGTGGGACAGGCTCCTAATGAGTCTGGCCACCAACAGGATGACCATATGTCCTCTCTCCCTCCGAACACCATCACCTCCGTCTTCTCTCCGTTTAGTTTAAGCGAATTAAGGATCATCCATTGACCGACTGCCTCCATACAAGATCTAAAACTGGAGGCTGTCGGGGCGCTAGCCTGGGAGAGAGAGACAAGGATCTGGGTGTCGTCCGCATAGGAGACTATCTCCATCCCATAAGATCTAATAAGCCTGGCAAGTGGGGTCACATAGATGTTAAATAGGGTCGGACTGAGTGCCGACCCCTGAGGGACCCCACATTGCACAGGGAGGGATGGAGATAGGAACTCCCCCAGCTTCACTCTTTGAACTCGGTGGGTGAGAAAAGACGTGAGTAGGTCCAGGGCTGCACCTCGCACCCCAATCTCCCTCAGCCGGGATGTTAATACTGAGGGAGAAAGGGTGTCAAAGGCCGCTGTCAGATCTAAGAGGATCAGGAGGGTGGTCTGGCCCTCATCAACACGCGTGCGGATACCATCCAGCACTATGGTGAGGGCTGACTCAGTGCTGTGTTCCCTCCTGAAACCATGTTGAGAGGAATCGAGACAGTCCGAGCTCTCAACAAAAGCGGCAAGATGTACATTGAGGTGCGCCTCTAGCAACTTTGCCGGGGCTGGAAGTAATGAAATAGGCCTAAAGTTTTTTAAGACCGACGGATCCAGAGAGGGCTTTTTTAAAAGAGGTTTTACCACCGCACTTTTCCATTGGGTGGGAAAGAATCCGTCTCTCATGGCTCTATTCATAATGTCCACCAGAGAAGGCAGGAGAATTTCCCTGCACTGCTTAAGAATCCTAAGGGGACACACGTCCAAAGGAGAGCCTGATTTAATTTTATTAAGGAGGTTATCCAGCATCTCCACAGAGAGGGGGGGAAAGGAGTCTAAAGTTCCCAAGGGGGGCTTTTCAACCATGGCGGAAACTACAGCCCCTGCAGCAAGGGGTCCATTCATAAGTGATTTTTGTAGCTCCAGGGCAGAATAGATATCTGATATTTTTGTCTGGAAAAAAGGGGCGATATTATTGCAAAGCTCTTGGGACGCCACTACAGGATCAGGGGTTTGCAGGGTTATAAGTGAATCTACAACCCTGAAGAGCTCTGTAGGAGAAGACAGTGATGTTGTCAAGGTCGTAAAGTGCTCTTGTTTGGCTTTTATAATTTCAGCCTTATATTTCCTGAGCAAGATCTTATGGGCTTCCTTGTCTTTTTGGTCCCATCCTGTATGCCAGAGGCGCTCCTGTCTCCTTACCTCCTGTCTCAGAAGTCTCAGATGTTCTGAGAACCAAGGGGCCGAAGGCCTTTTCCTGGCACGTCGGCATGGTTGGAGCGGGGCTAATTGATCTAAAGCTTCAGTCATGGTTCTTTCAAACTGCATAGAAGCTGTGGAAACACTTTCTTCCTGAGGAGGGCAAAAATCCCACGGGGAGAGGGAACTATTTGAGATATCCTTGTAGTTTCTACGGAGTTCTTGTTTGCTGGGAATACTTACAAGCGCAGAAATGCGCGGGCAACAGAGCTGAAATGGGACAGCCAGATGGTCAGACCATGATAGAGGGATAGAGTCCTCAATCGACAACCTCTCATCATTGGAAAAGATTCCATCAAGCGTATGCCCAGCTCGGTGAGTAGCCCCTTTAACCCGCTGGTTAAAAGCACAGGCTGACATGCTATCCAGCAGAGATATGGTGTCCTTGTTGTCATGCTTTTCTAAATGGAAATTGAAATCTCCTAGAATCGTGAATTCTTTTTGGCCTAAAAAGGGTTCTAGGGCTTGGAGCAACCGTTGCCCAAAATCAGTTCGTGGGCCTGGAGGGCGTTAAACCAACATTCCATGTAGGAAGACTCTATGGCCACTTTTTATAGAGAAGGAGAGAGCTTGAAAACTGTCCTTCGGATCAGTGACAGCAACAGTATGACAGTGAAAATGGTCCCTATATAAGATAGCAAGCCCTCCTCCCACCCGGCCAATTCTATCCTGACGTGCCAAACAATACCCTTCCGGGATTGCTTCAATGAGATCAGGACCGGAGGAGTCCTTTGCCCAGGTTTCAGTAATGAAAACCAGGGAAGGCTTCCTGTCGGAAACAAATTCCCTGAACGAAATATTGTTCTTAACGAGTGATCGAGCATTAAGAAGAATACCACCTTCCTTCTCCACCCAGGTTGCCGAAACAGAATGTTGCTTAAGCCGATACCTCGATGGCGGAGGGGTGGGACTTACCGAGTTGGGTGTCCCGCAACCACACGTGAGGGCGTAACAAATCGTCGGGGGAACAGGTATGTGAGCACGTACGACTCAAAGGTTTAAGTTCCAGCATAGTCTGGCGGGTATATCTGACTTTAGGGAGGGCAGAGATGTTATGGCCATGAGTCCAGCTGTCCAGCCCGTCCTCAGCGCGGACGGGCGCAGACGGGCTGGACTCTGGCGTGACTCCGGCGTGGCTGCGGCAGACACGCCGCGCGCACACGCTGCGCATCATTGCCATCGGTATATATAAGGCTCTAGCGAGTCCACCTGACTGCTAGAGCGCGGCGCGCATCAGCGCTCCCTAGCACCCACCCAAGATGGCGCCCACCAATTTACGAGCGCGAGGGTCCGGCCCGCTGAAATAGCGGTGAGTGGCACAATTACGGTGCAGCAATGCGGCAATATGGGTTTAAAAACAGGGGGGCAAAGTGTGCTAAACGAAAAGCAAATTAAAGAGCAAAACGGGTAATTTTAAAAGCAATAGCGCATCAGAGTGCACACGCAGTGCAGTATAAGCAGAAAATGCTCTTACATCGGGCCCTTAAATACAACAAGCCACAAACTGCCTCTAGCCAGTCCACCTGACTGCTAGAGCGCGGCGCGTATCAGCGCTCCCTAGCACCCACCCAAGATGGCGCCCACCAATTTACGAGCGCAAGGGTCCGGCCCGCTAAAATAGCGGTGAGTGGCACAATTACGGTGCAGCAATGCGGCAATATGGGTTTAAAAACAGGGGGGCAAAGTGTGCTAAACGAAAAGCAAATTAAAGAGCAAAACGGGTCATTTTAAAAGCAATAGCGCATCAGAGTGCACACGCAGTGCAGTATGATCAAAAAGGGAGGCACAGAGACTTTTATAGGAAGAAAGATTTGCTATGGCTGAGTGTTAGACCTGTCAGCCGTAGACTGATCTTCCCCTAAACATTCTGCCATCGCCCCTCTTATTTTTGCTGCTCTCATTTTTGTGTGCCTTAGAACTCTGTGCACTTCACTGATAACCAGTGCTAAGGTGCATATGCCCGCTCCTTAAAACATGGTAACATTGGCTTATCCCCAATTGGTACATTTAATGTACTTGTAAGTCCCTAGTAAAGTGGTACTACATGTGCCCAATGCCTTTAAATTAACAGCTACTAATGGGCCTGCAGCACTGATTGTGTCACCCACTTAAGTAGCCCTTTAAACATCTCAGGTCTGCCATTGTAGCCTGCATGTGCAGTTTTAAACTACCATTTTGACCTGACAAAATAAACCTTCTGCCTGGCCCAAACCTTCCTTTTTAACGCATGTGTCACCACTAGGGTAGGCCCATAACAGCTCACAGGGCAGGGTGCAATATATATAAAAAGTAAAACATGTAATTCCTGGTAGTGAAATCTTTTTTCACTATTGAAAGGCCTACCTCTCCCCTAGGATAACATTAGAGTTGCCTTATTACATTTAAAAAGCTATAACTTCCAAATAGGAACAGGTACCCAGTTCATGGTTGGTGCCTTTGGATTTGTAATGAAAAATCCTCTTTTATGGTGAAGTCGGATTTTTAATTACAATTTTGAAAATGCCACTTTTAGAACATTAAAATTTTCCTGCCTTCGTGTTTTAGTGCCTGTATCTGTGTCACATGACTGGGTGTAGCTGGCAGTTGGATTTTGTGTATTTCTCCTAGACAGCTGCACACAGAGAGCTTAGGTGTGCCTGGATGGGCCATCTCTGGCACAATGGGACTGTGAAGCTGGACACAGCCCTACTTATACTTGAATAAGCTGTGTCCTGCCTCCACACAGAGGGCTGCATACCCCCCGTAGTTAGTCAGGAGCCATGGAAGGCTGCTGGAGGCATGTGTACCTCAAAGGGAAACCTCTAGAAGCTTTTCCCACTTCGAAGGAGGGACAAGGTGTAAATATTGGACCTCAGACACCAACCCTTCAGTACACTTCTGGACCTTTGGATAGTCTGCCAGGATGAAGGACTTCTGTGCTGCTGAAAGGATTACCACCTTGCTGGACTGCTGCGCTGCTGTGCCGACCTGCTTCCCTTTTGCGTGATTATGAAGGACTGGACCTGCAGGGCTAGTTGGCTGGCCTCTTGACTAGAGTCTCAGGGACAGAAAGCACCAACAACCTTGAACCCAGCACGCAGACTCTGCCACCTGTGAGTCCTACACTGACAAGTGGTGCCACGCCAGTACTGCACCCTTGGGGGTGAGCCTGAAGGTACTGTGCCAGCCCATCTGCGGACCCAACAGAACAAACTCACCCACTCTGCTAAGTGGTGCAAACTTGAGCCGAACCGACGCATTGCCTCAACCTAATAAAACTCCACCAACTCTGGACTTCGCATTGCAAACCCTACTTGACGGGACCTCAACAACATTGCAGGACAACGCAGCTCATCAGAACCAATGCATCACCTCTACTGGGCAACGCATCCTTGATGTGGGACTCACAGTGCTGCGCAATCAGGATTTAAGGTACTCTTGTTCAATGGGCCTGACTGGGTCCCTGTAGCTGACCCACGCTCCATCACAGTTGACCTGAACTTGTAACTTTGTCCCGGTCTGATGCGACCAGATGTCCACAGTTGGTGCTTTGTGCTTTTTGGCGCTTTTTACTGAAATATTTAAATTTGCATATTTCTGGCTCTGCTGATTGGATTATTGTCGTTTAGGTCCTAGACTAATTTTTAATAAATAAAACATTTTTTAATTCTGGTGTGGGATCCTTTTTGTGGTGTGTTCTCACTGTGTTACTGTTTGAAATGTTGCACACTATTTTTGCACATTGCCTTCCAAGTTAAGCATGAATGCTCTGTGCCAAGCTAACAGGTGGCCTAGCACAGGTTAATTTGAGGTTTGCTTGTTACTTCACCCTAACAAGGATTGTGGTTTCTGCTTGAACACAATTTATTTACCCCCCCCACCCCCACCAACCAGCAACCCAATTGCTTTCAGTGAGATTGAGCCTCAAAATGCTGATAACAATTATGAGGAAGACCAGACAATTCTTGGTCCTAGCGATGAAGATCTGAAAGACTTAAGTGGCTTCAATATATCTCTGGAATGGAAGCTCCGATCTCCCTCCGGCATTCCTCCTTTTTAAGTCACCTCCTACCATACAGTGGTAAGAAAAGCTGCAGATATGTTGGACTTAAATTTACCCACAGCAGAATTGAAAACTAACATTGTAACAGAGGTCTTTCATTCCTCCACTCATTCGTCTGGGCTTCTTTTAGCATTCAAAGAGACACTCACCGAGCCTATTTTGGCGATTTGGGTGAAACCTACCAACTCTACAGCAGTTTGTAGATCAGTCACAAGACCATACAAGCCGGCTCCAGGAGATCCAACGATTTTGTGAGCTCACCCATCTCCCAGTAGCTTAGTGGTTCAAGCCTCATACTAATCTACAATGATCCCTGGATAGTTTCTGCCTATTCTGGCAGATAGGGAATCCAAAAAGATGGAGCATTTGGAAAAGAAAATTTTCTCAGCAGGCAGCATGGCACTGAAATCCTTCAATTTAACTTGCTTGCTAGTACGATATGTTCATGCTTTACTGGACACTTCCTAAGTGGTCATCCCCAGCTTCTCAAAAGATCTTAGGGGACACTTTTCAGAGTTTGTTACAGATGGACAAGTCACAGCCAAACAAATCATCCAGTCTGGTCTGGATACGGCTGTTTCAGTAGCCAGAGCAACGGGCTCATTGGTATCCTTTTGTCTACATGCTTGGCTCAGGGACTCTCAATTCTCCTAGAATGTCCAACCAACTCTGATGGACCTACCATTTGAGGGTTCCTGGCTTTTTGTAGCAAAGGCTGACTCTGCTCTCAAAGACTTTAAGGAGAGCAAAGCAATGGGTAGAGCCTTAGTCCTTCAATCTCAATTAAACAATTAAAAGCCTTCAGACAATAAAAAAAATGTAGAGGGCCGTAGATTTTTCTTTTGAAGCAGACAGCAATACAACCTGCAACATCAGCAGCAACCGTCTGATCTGCTCTACAGACAGCACAGAGTACAGGGCCATGGAAGAAAGCGAGCCATATCTCTTCCTCCCTCCTCCTCTTTTTCCCCAGCCACAACAAGAAAGCCCTAGTTCTGTTATACCAGAACTTATTCTACCAGTTGGAGGACAGGTATCCTCCTTTTTACAAACATGAAGGTCCGTCACTTCAGATATTTGGGTCTTTCAAATTGTAGAAAAGGGGTAAGCCCTACCCTTGCAACAACCTCTCCTCACATCCCTTTCTGATTGGAGTCTCTCCAACTCGACCATTTGAAAATACTCCAAGAGGAACTTGGAGTAGGAATCCCTCCTATTCAGGGGTGCAGTAGAATTGGTTCCAGAGCAGGAAAAGAAACAGAGAAGCTACTCGTGGTATTTCCTGATCACCAAAAAGGATGGTGGTCTATGTCCGTTCCTAAACCTAGGGATTTTTAACTGGCTCCTAATAACGGAAAAATTCAAAATACTGTTCCTAGCTCAGGGTCTGCTTGTAACGCTTACGAAAGATAGCGCTTACGAAAGATTGGATGTTGTCTGTTGATCAGCACAATGCCTATTTCCACATCCCTATGCTGCAAACACACAGGAACTGTCTTCCCTCACGGTGAGTTCTGACCACTATCCGTTCATGCTACTTCTGCACCAGGAGTGTACACAAAGGGGATGGCTCTGGTAGCAGCTTTTAGCAGGATTTCTGTATTCCCTTACTTGGATGACTGGCTACTCAAGGCCAAGATTCCTGAATAGCTGTTTACCACTTATAGGAAACAATTAAACTGTTGTACGACATCTGCTTGTTGAACAAAAAGTTGAGGTCTTACCTAGTGCCATCTTAACGCATACTGTAACATAGGGGCAGTATTAGATACAACATCGAACCGAGCCTACCCTCCTCAGAGGATTAAAAATATTCAGGGTATGATTCTGACATTTCTGAATGGAGCAAACATCCCAGTCCTGACAGTTTTACGCCTGCTAGGTCTGCTAGCCTCCTGTATTCTGTTGGTCACACATTCACGCTGGCATATGAAGGTCCTCCAGTGGTGCCTCTTCAGACAATGGCTCAGGCACCAAGGAGATCTACAGGCATGCATCAAGATCTCAAGGGACACTGCAGCAGATCTGCAATGGCAGAGTGTGAGCAGCAACCTGTCTCAAAGAAGTCCGCTTCACCCTTCTCCACCCGTGGCCATAGTGATCACAGATGCCGCTACCCAAGGGTGGGGAGCTCATATAGAGGAACTGGAGATCAGAGGCCTCTGTTCTCCAAAAGAACAGAAGTTACACATCAGTCTGTTGGAATTAAGGGTGATATGACTAGCTTTCAAGGTCTTCCACCCTTCTCTTTGCAGGTGGTCATTCCAAGGTGTTGTTTGTTCTCTGCAGAATGGGTCTAAGACGTCTGTCCTGGGCTTAGGACCATCAGGTTTGTACTAAAGCAGGTCAACTGTCTGGAGTGCTCAACATGTGAGTAGACGGTCTCAGCTGACGTCATCTAGCTGACCATGAGTGGTGACTTCACCAAGAGTTGGTCCAGTTTATCTTTCAATTATGGGGAATCCCACATGTGGATCTATTTGCCACTTGTGAGAATGCTCACTGACCAATCTTCTGTGCCCTTCATTTTCTGATGCAGGAGCAGTGGGAGACTTGTTACACCTCAAGTGGACTACTTCACAACTGTACTCGTTGGCTTCCATACCCTTACTTCCTTGAGTATTGAGGAAGATTCGCCTAGAATGGGCACAAGTAATCGTAATCACCCAGGACTTGCAGAGAAGGGTGTGGTATGTAGACCTTGCTCATCTTTCCCTGTGCCCTCTGCTCCATCTCCCTTACAGGTGTGGCTTCTTGTCTGTCACAGGGGCAGGTTCTACAGGCCATCCTCCAGAACCTCCGCCTGCATGCCAGGAGATTGAGCGGAGCAATCTGGATTTAATCTCTCTACCCCCTGAAACGGTGGACATTATTATGTCCTCTTGATGCCTTTCCACCAAATCAATTTAATCTAGCAGGTGGGCTTGATTTGTCAAATAGTGTGATGAAAACTCCATAGATCCCACCAAGCCCCTTTTACCAGATAGCCTCTCTTTTCCACTCCTCTTTGCCCTACATAGCTGCTTAGTTGCAACAGTTAAAGATTATTTGTCAGTATTGATGGTTTGTCCATGTGTACTTCAACAGCCGTCCAGTTAAATCCCCAATTGTTGTGACTCTGAAAGAGTCTTACATATAGGTGCCCTCCTACTCCCTTTATCATAACTCAATGGGATCTTAATTTGGTCTTTACTTCCTTAATGTGTTCTCGATTTGAGCCCATTCACAGTTGTCCTTTAAGTATATTGTCCTTCAAAACGATCACCTTGATTGCCATCACATCAGCAAGACGTGTTGGTGAACTACAGGCTCTGAGTGTAGAACCACCTTTTACTACTTTCTATCCAGACAAACTGGTATTATAGACCGGGCTGCTGTCCTTCCTAAAGGAGTTACTCCCTTCCCCTTGGGTCAGTCCATCACCCTTTTTACCTTTTATCTTCCTCCTCACCCTATGAAGCCTGTTCAGCTTCTATATTTAAAAAACCTGTGAGTTAAGACTCTATGACCAACCCTTCGTATGATACATCCCAGACATGACAGTCTTACGCCTGCTAGCCTCCTGTATTCTGTTGGATACACATGCACGCTGGCATATGGAGGCCCTCCAGTGGTGCCTCTTCAGACAATGGCTCAGGCACCGAGGAGATCTGCAGGCATGCGTCAAGATCTCAAGGGAACTGAAATTAAATGAAATACCAGTATTTGTAAAGGGCACAGCTACCTCCGAAGTGGTTTCCCAGCCCTGGGGCCGTCGGGAAGATAAGGCAAGCTATTGCCCAGAGTCACATGGTGCTGGGCTAACCTGCCACCGGCGATCGAACTGTGAACCCTGTAGTCCAGAATCAGGCACCCTGGCGGCTGCGCCACACCTCTTCCACACTGCATCAGATCTGCAATGGCAGAGTGCAAGCAGCAACCTGCCTCAAGGAAGACCATTTCACCCTTCTCCACCCGTGGCCATAGTGATCACGGATGCCTCTACCCAAGGGTGGGGAGCTCATCAAGAGGAACTGGAGATCAGAGGCCTCTGTTCTCCAGAAGAACAGAAGTTACACATCAGTCTGTTGGAATTAAGGGTGATATGATTAGCTTTCAAGGTCTTCCTCCCTTCTCTTTGCAGATGGTAATTCCAGAATTTGGCAGACAACACAACAGCAACAATTTTATTTTTATTTTATTTAGAAAGTTTTATATAGCGCGAACATGATCCCGAAGGAGGCCAGAGCGCTTTACACTTTGGGGGAGAGGATGGTAACAGTAGCAGTACAATCGTAATGGGGGTACCAACCCGGACAAATCACATATGCATATCAAGCAAGAGGTTACAATCGAAAGGGACAGTAAGGGTAGGAAAATAAAACTGGAACATAGTAAACTGGGAGGGGAGTAAGTGAACAATAAAGCAGAATAACACCAAATGCAGTATTTAGGGTGTATGTCCAAGCATTAGAGCAGAGGATCCGAGACCCTTTCAAGGTAGGAACTTGTTCATGAGGAATCTTTTTTCTTCCAGTTTGAAGGTAACCTTGGAGGAGATTCTGCGTATTTCCGGTGGGAGAGAGTTCCAGATCTTTGGTGCATGTTCTCTTTTTGCGAAAGATCTGAGGTTTCAGGAGGAGAGATTTAGCACTCCGAGAAGGTCTGCCCCTCCTGATAATTCTAGCTTTTGCGCTAGATAACTGGGGCCTTTGAAGTGGAGGGCTTTGTGAGATAGACAGGCAATCTTTAGCTGAATTCTAGCTTCATAGGGCAAACCAATTTAGGGATTTTAAGACTGGGGAGATGTGCTCATTTCTTTTTGTCCCCGTGACCAATCTGGCCGCCACATTAAGTGAAGCCCTTAGTGGGGCCATTGTATATTTGGGGAGGCCACAGAGTGTAGCACTGCCATAGTCTAGCCTTGGCAAAACAACTGCTTGGACCACTTGCTTGAAGTCAGATTGTGGGAGGAAAGGTTTGAGATTCTGGAGTATCCTCATAAGTATCCTCATAAGGTAATTCACTCCCTTACACACATTGCTGATATGAGATTTCATGTTCAGATGCTTGTCTAGGGTGAGTCAGAGAGATATGTCTGAATCAACAATGAGGGGGGAGCAGTTGAAGGCTGTGAGGTGGTTCATCCAGAGGTCCATCTTGGGGATGTGATTCGGGGGAGAATTCTGTTTTGGAGGTGTTGAGCAGGAGGTGGTTCTCAGTTAGCTCGGAGCCGCCAACGCCACTGACACTGCCACTTGTCTTGCCGCACCTATTGTTTTGACCCCGATTGGATGCTTGCCAGCACCCTCCTCCGGAGGACCTGCCTTGAGCCCCCCCCGAGTACCTCACTTCCTGGTTTGAATTTGAACTTACCACGTGACGGTCATCCTATCTACCGTCGTCATTTACCCTTAGGTTCCAGTACCCTTTTGAATTCGGCTGCCGCCTTGTGTACATCCAGAAATTCGAGTGCTCATAACTTCCTGAGTACCCCTTTAGACCACTCGTCTCGCTTCTTTTTTTGATTTACCACTCTCCATACCTATCCTCTGATACCTTGCATTACTCTTCTAACTTTTTGCAGCCTGAACTAGTCTTCTCTACCTACCTCCATTGCTCAGATACCCCCACCTCTGTCTCCGAGGAGACACATGCCCTGATGAAGGTGAGACCTACAGTAGGTCACACACCGAAACGTATGTCGGTACCACTACAATAACCTGACGAAGCCTATCTGAACTGTTTATTTATTCATCGCCTTATTTTCATCATCATTTGTAGGTAGAAATCTTTTATTGTTTAATATTGTAACATATATTCTGTGATGGTATACATTTTTTATTTATTTATTTATTTATTATACCATTTATAAAGCGCGCTGTTACCGGGCGGTGTCCTGGCGCTGAAACGATATGTTTTCTCCACTATAGAGCAAGTCGGTTTTTTTTTGTTTTTTTTTACAGGTCAAAGAGCCATGTTTTGATGTTTTTCCTAAAACTCAACAGATTAGTGCTTTGTTTCAGGGGCAAGGGCAGTTTGTTCCACATGGTGGAGGCTCCGGAGATAAAGCTACGTCCTCGCCATCGGGCTTTCTTGATCCGATCAATCTTAATTAGCCCTTTGTTAGCTGATCTTAGCTGTCTGCCAGGCGTGTATCGTTGATGCATTCTTTACACTCTCTGTCTGCCAGGCGTGTATCGTTTATGCATTCTTTACACTCTCTGAACTGCTACCCACCTGGAGACATAACAATACTGTACCCAGTAGGATTCCCCAGTCTCCTGTCTCTCATCCCATTTAGACCCATAGGTCTTCGCCCTTGTAAATTTTTAGATTTTTACTTAGCTTGAAAGAGTGGATCCTTTTAGGATCAGGACGCATGTGACTGAATGAGTATGTGTTGGAGTGATTTTTTGAATGATTGTCTTCCGTGGGGGTTTATCATTTTCTTTCCATTGTGTTTGTTTTGTCATCTCATGCATTGAAACTTATGAATTGTTTATCTATGAATATTGAATAAAACTTATTCATCTACTTACATCCTATGTTGGTCTGTTGATCTGCTTTCTCCTGGGAGGGAGTCTTACATTCTCAGTGACTTTATAAGCACTAACTGACTAAGTACAGGTGGAGATTTTTGTTGTCCTATTATAAGGTGGTTCTCAGTTAACCAGTTATGAGTCTTTATTAGGGTAGAGTTGAGTGCTATGAGGTTATTCGAGGATGAGATTTTCAGATAAAGTTGCGTATCATCCTCATACATATGGAAGAGAGTGTATTACATCAACCGACAGGGAGGAAAGCTGTCGTTTGTTCTCTGCTTGGGGGCTTGATTTATCAAATGTTGTGATGAAAACTCCATAGATCCCATCAAGGTCCATTTATTAGATAGCCTCCCTTTTCCACTCCTCTTAGCCCAACGCAGCTGCTTAGTTGCAACAGTTAAAGATTATTTGTCAGCGTTGATGGCTTGTCCATGTGTACTTCATCAGCCGTCCGTATTAATCCCCAATTGTTTTGTGATTCTGAAAGAGTCTTACATATAGGTGCCCTCCTACTCCTTTTATCATGACTCAATGGGATCTTAGGGGCCCATTAGGATGTCGGGCGGATTGCCCCCGCCAGGTTGGCGGTAGCCACCGCCGGCCTGGCGGGGGCAATCCACCCGACATCCACAAGTGAATTCCCCCCCGCCATATTAGTATGGCGGACGGGGCCGCGGCGGACGGAAAGACCGTCCGCCGCTTTTCCGTCCCGGTCGCCTTGCAGCCAGGGCGGAAAAGGATTAATATGGTGGCGGTGTCTAATAGACACCGCCAGCCATATCACGATGGGCCAATTCAGATGCCTTTCCGTGGCGGCGATGCCGCCACGGAAAGGCATGCGGTCTTCACTCTGGGGGCCCCCTGCGGGCGTCCAGAGTGAAGGAGGGCTGGGGGGTCCACACGGGGGTACCTGTGTTACCCCCCAACATTTGCATACACGAAGCAGCAGGCACCGCGCGGTGCCTGCCACTTTGTGTATGCAAATGCATGCATGCATTTCTGACATTGTGGTGGGCGGTGCAGTGAGCACCGCCCGCCACACTATTAGAAATGAGGGATGCGCCCGCCACTGTGACGGGCGCATCCTACTGCTAACCTCGGGACCCCTGCCCTTAAGGTGGGCGGTCCCGTTTTCCGCAAGGGTGGCGGGCGGGCAAAGTCCGCCCGCCATCCTACTGGGGGCCTTAATTTGGTCCTTACTTTTCTTAATGTGTTCTCGATGAGCCCATTCACAGTTGTCCTTCAAGTATATTGTCTTTCAAAACTATCAACTTGATTGCCATCACATCAGCAAGACGTGTTGGTGAACTACAGGCTCTGAGTGTAGAACCACCTTTTACTACTTTCTTTCCAGACACACTGATATTATAGACCAGGGCTGCCAACCTTTCTGAAGGAGTTACTCCCTTCCACTTGGGTCAGTCCATCACCCTTTTCACCTTTTATCTTCCTCCTCACCCTTTGAAGGGTAGTCAGCTTCTATATTTAAAGAACCTGTGAGTTCAGACTCTATAGAATCAAGTCCTGGGCACAAGTGAACTTGTGTTCAACAAGGTACGAGTCAATCAAAATAGATTCTGAAGGAAATGTCAATCTTCATCTCCGGTAAATGGATTCTTGACTTTTATTATTCAAAATGAGCAAAAGAAAACCAGCCAACACGTGTTTCGTCGCCAATGGAAATAATCCTGTGACTTCCTCAGGACTGGGAAAGATACAAACAATGATATAAATATAGTGAAATTAATGTAAAAGTTATGTACGGGAAATTTCTCATCAGTTGCAGTGTTGACTTACACCTTAAAGTGGAAACACTAAAGTGAACAACGGGAAATTTATTATCAGTTGCAGTGGTGACTTACACCTTAAAGTGGAAACCCTAAATGGAACAACCTAATTACCAATAGTGACAACCTGATGCTGTGAGTGACATTGTGAATATCGTGAATACTTAAAAGATAATGAATGCTTCAATTGACATTGATACAAATTACATTACGGTTATTATAGACTCTCGATAGCTCAATCAAAAGGATCAAAATTAGAGAATTTTTTTGTGAGATATAATTATTAAGAAAGCATAGATAGATTACGGGGAGTGGCACACAGTTTCAGGTAAAGTTTTTAAGAGTTTCAGTAAGTATGTAAAGAATTGATACCTGTAGGTGAAGGTACGAGTCTTGTATAAACTACGGAGGTAAACAAGAAAATTTGCAAACAGGTATAAGTGACCTATTTGAGGGGGCAGGTGGCATTTTCTATAACAACATAGAAGAAAGAAGAGCGCGCACCGCTCTGCCGGTGATAATTCCAACCCGGCTCGTCAAGTTGTGCGTCACGAAGAATGAGTAAAAAGGTGTAATGGATAAAATTACATCTAAATAGAAAATAATGAAGTTTGGTCAATAAGTCTAAGAACCATTACGGCGTAAATCGGGCATAAAAAATAATATAGAGTGCAAATGGATTTTACCCAAGTGAAGGTGATCCAGTAATTTAAATTCATCTTGTGCCGCGAGCCTATTGGTGAACGTCAGGTAGTCCAAGTTCAAAGTGTTGATCTGAAAGATAGATCCCACTTGGAAACTAGTCGGCACACATGTGTTAACTGCACATACTGGATTATTTATAAGTGTATACTGGAACAAAGTAGAAATTCTTACCTACAGCGGGTGCGCTGAGGTGTCTCACGGCTACAATGTTGGAAGATCCGGCACTCTGAAATGGGCCGCGAGCATAGGACGAACGGATTAAAGTCCTTTTTCTGTTTGTGGATCACAAAAATAGATCTCACTCAGACAGAAATCGGTATAACTGTTATCACTAGACAGACAGGAATACATTTGCCTGTGTTAAAGTAGGGGAGGGCTGGAGTTCTTATCTCACAGTGGGTGCACTGTAATGTCTCGCTGCAGCAATTCTCGAGGTGCCTCCTGGGTGTCGACACCAAAAGTAACCCGGAAGTGGTTTATTTACCGCCTAGATACAGAGCACTAGAACGCTAACACATTCCTCGTCAAGTAGAAAAAATTTATTGACTCGTACCTTGTTTAACACAAGTTCACGTGTGCCCAGAACTTGATTCAGTATCACATAGTGCAGGGTTCTTCCCTACACACATTTAGGGGTTTTAGGGAATATCCCCATACCTGATTGCACCGTACATAAATTGTAATTGCACCAGTAATAAGCATACGTTTACATAGAAGAGCGCCATATTTCCTGAGTCACTAAAAACCCTTCAGACAGAGCAGTTCAGACTCTATGACCAACCCTTCGTAGGATACATTGGAAAAATTAAAGGAAAGGCGTTTACAAACAGACAGTATCAAGAAGGATCATTCTATGTACCAAAATATGCTACTGAATGACCCAGAAGGAAGTGCCTGAAGTTATTCAAGCTCCTTCTGCCCGAGCCAAATTTCTACTTCTGCCCAGCTAGAAGGGGTTCCTATAGCCGATATATGCAAAGCAGCGACTTGATCCTCTCTTCACACTTTTGCAAAGCAGTGTTATTTAGATTCAGAAGTGAGAAGGGATGGTGAATTTGCTCGCTGAGTTCTTCACAACTTCTTGGTTTAGTCATCCATGCACCCACCTCATATTGTGGTAGTGCTTAGGGACTTTATTCAAAAGGTGAGGAATCTGCAGTTATATGTATCCATCAGAAGAACAAGTTACTTACCTTTGGTAACGTTTTCTCTGGAGGATACAAAGTCTACCTGAAGATTTCTCACCAACCCTCCCTACTTTCCGTAGCATGGTTTGTCTATGACAAAAGTCTGCTTTCATTTTGTGCTTATAACTGATTATATATCTAACACACACACACCCAGACTCACACACACACACACACACACGTATTAAAATAACATAAAAACAAATTAGGTTTATTGGTAACAGTTATATATGAGCGCACTGCTTGTAAGGGTTAAGTAATTGTCCTTTCTTATCCAATAGGTGCTCAAGTATGAAGGGGGCAGGTTACCTCTGCCCCAAAGACAAATCACAAAGTGATTATAATACTGCACAATATTATACCGAGCACTCAATGTCCATAATCAATAATCCTCAATCTTGTTTCATTTCTCAATTTATTTTCTTCATTGAAAAATGTCTTTATATATACAATGATTCCATCTTTATGTATACATTAGTCCAATCATCCTTGACGCAGCCAACACGTGTTTCGTCTGGTCTTTGTCGACCTTGACTTCCTCAGGGCTGCAACCCAAAAGAAAAGGTATAATAAAAATATATACTCGAAACGGGAAATTCCACATCAAAGGGATCAATATTGTCTCATCCAAGTCATGCACTGTATCAATTTAAAGCTAAACAAAGTAACCTTATATCAATCATTTTTACCTTACAAGAGGGGCAAAGGGTTAAATTCACCATTAAACGCTCGTCATAGTTGTTGTCATCTCTTATTAACATTGTTAACCTTACAATTAGATACTAATCATAAGTATTGTCATCTCATATTACATTGTTGGCGTATCAGATCAGTTAATATACAGTACATATGAAGTCAAAATTCAAATTGTTAGAAATTAAATTCATAGCTTGATGAGGTTAATTCAGGATGCATCACACCCATATCACCACGTACTAGGACAGAAATCATCTAAGTTAATTTAAAGCTACACCAACTAATTCCAATAACGGTATCTATCAACTAATGTAAACATTAAAATTATTGATTCCATAATTGTTCTCACCTTTACAAGTATAAACTTATTCTTCTCTTTATGCTCGTTGTATTTTAGAGAATCGGTTGTTTAACTTTTTCATAAAATAACCTCCAAACTTAGGAGTTAGTCGATTAGAAAGATGAGTGAAAACCTTCTTTACTTTGATAAAAATTTAGACTAATATTATAACTAATTAACTATACAATAACAACTAACCAATAAATGAAATATAAAATAATAGACTTTTGGTTGAATCATGTGGCATATACAGAGAATAATAGGGAATAGAAGAAACTCTAAACTTAGACGATTATCGTAAGACAGAGATCACTTAACTAATATGGCGCTCACACATTTGATGTATAAATACGAACACTAAGATGGCGCCGATGCAGAACGCCACGGACAAATAACGTAACCTGAATTCTAGGTAAGCCATAACCTAGGTCGCTTTAACTTGCACAATACAAGTTATATTAATTTTTGAACACTAAATATTAATGCATTTCATAATACTTTAATTTTAGGTGACGTACTCGTACACCTATCAGGATTACATCAATAATAACGAGCTTGAATACATCGAGGAACTATATAGCGTATATGGATATATACTTTGTTGGAATAAATAATTGGAATTTTGGAATATAGAAGTTCGGACATATAAGGTGAGGAAAATTAAAGCATTAGTAACGAATTTATAATAAATAGACTGACATAACATTATACAGAAAGACAATATGATTTTACTTTATAGGTGAAGTAAACCTTATTGATAGACTCTGGAATCTAAAATACAACGAGCATAAAGAGAAGAATAAGTTTATACTTGTAAAGGTGAGAACAATTATGGAATCAATAATTTTAATGTTTACATTAGTTGATAGATACCGTTATTGGAATTAGTTGGTGTAGCTTTAAATTAACTTAGATGATTTCTGTCCTAGTACGTGGTGATATGGGTGTGATGCATCCTGAATAAACCTCATCAAGCTATGAATTTAATTTCTAACAATTTGAATTTTGACTTCATATGTACTGTATATTAACTGATCTCATTCGCCAACAATGTAATATGAGATGACAATACTTATGATTAGTATCTAATTGTAAGGTTAACAATGTTAATAAGAGATGACAACAACTATGACGAGCGTTTAATGGTGAATTTAACCCTTTGCTCCTCTTGTAAGGTAAAAATGATTGATATAAGGTTACTTTGTTTAGCTTTAAATTGATACAGTGCATGACTTGGATGAGACAATATTGATCCCTTTGATGTGGAATTTCCCGTTTCGAGTATATATTTTTATTATACCTTTTCTTTTGGGTTGCAGCCCTGAGGAAGTCAAGGTCGACATAGACCAGACGAAACACGTGTTGGCTGCGTCAAGGATGATTGGACTAATGTATACATAAAGATGGAATCAATGTATATATAAAGACATTTTTCAATGAAGAAAATAAATTGAGAAATGAAACAAGATTGAGGATTATTGATTATGGACATTGAGTGCTCGGTATAATATTGTGCAGTATTAAAATAACATTCCGATTTTATTATTTGTAGTAATATTCTTCTGTATAAAATAATCAAGAACTGCACCAATCAATATCTCCACTAGCCTCGAAGTTGTGCTAAACAACAGATGGCTGACGTCAGCATGCTGACAGGGGTGCTTTGTAGCTCTACATCATGCAGCACTGGTGTGGGAGAGTATTGAAGAAAGGTTTCTGAATCCAGTCTGCACCTGGAATATTCAAAAAGATGAGGAATCTGCAGGTAGATTTTAGCGTTACCAAAGGAAAGTAACTTGTTCTTTTGGCTGATTTGCATATAGATGGGTCTAATCTGAGGTGGCATGCTGATCAAAAAAACAATGGACTAGGATATGGCCATGATTAGTTACAATTGGTTGAGATTAATTCAAGCATTCCACCTAACGCTTTTTTGTTTATTCAGTTTGCCACACCAGAAGGACCTAAATAGTCTCATGCCATCCCTGGGGGCAGACTGTGGGGTTACTCCCTGTCTCCCCTCTCGGGCAGTCTGTGAATAAACATCAGAGGGAAAAGAGGCCAAAACAAAAGGAGGGTGGCAGCCCACACAGCCATCAGACCTTCCCCCTCCTCTAAAGGGCCCCAGTCTTTGTGCCCCTCAGGGGACAATTGGGTTTTTACAGCCGGTCTGTACTCAGAGAGGGGGAGCTTAGGAGAGGTAGGCATCCCAGTAGACACCAAGGATATACATATATTGTATTAAGGAAAAAATGAGGGATTTTGCAGCTACCCAGCTATTTGGCCTATCCCAAACTCCTAAATGCCAGTATTCTTTCTGCTCACCTGGGGCTTTAAGCATTCCATAGATGTTTATTTTTATAAATATCTAGTTTTGGTAGGTTTCCCTGGGTGGCAGCGAGTTTGGGCCCAAATTGTTTAGCTACCCACATGAGCAAAAGCATTATTTTTCATGGTATAAAAGTGATGTTCTGCATTGCGCTTTGGGACCTTTCCTCTTGTGGTTGCTAGACATAGCTTCACAATAGAGGTATGGTTTGTATCTGGATAAGTGTGAGAAAACTGAATAGTACTACATGTACTTTTATCATTTGTATTTCTCTCCAGTTTTTGCTTCCAAGTGTAAGCCAGTACTAAAAAAAGAACACATTTTTCGAAATACCCACTAAATCACAGAAAAGTATGAGTAAGCCGAAATTCAGAGTTGTGCAAATACCCACTATTCCTAATCTCAGTATCTTGTGGCCAATTCAAACAGAGATTTCCTTCATACCCATTTTTCATTCACACGATTTTACCGTATGAGTTACTGCATGGTTGTACACCATGAAAAATCATTGAGCAGCAGCTCAGTTGTTGGTTCTGGGTATCACATGTTTTTGATAAAATAACAAACTTTGGCTGTGCTATGGAGAATACCATTGTAGCAGGAGCAACAGCACTAGAAATGGTATCATATGCATGCCTGCTTGTGGCAATCCCATTATCATTTCCAGCAGTGTTGTCTCTGTAAGACCTATGTGGTTTACAGGCAGTGTTGAAAATATTCCAGAGAATCAGGGAGAAAGACATTTGTAGTGTGGCTCCTCGAAATGCATCACCAGTGTCAGGGTACAGTTCCAAGTCTGACCTTTGGAATGAAAGAGCCAGATGTCTAGTCATGGGGCAACCAGAGTACAAGGGACCATGGTGCGCACAAAGGACCTGCAGAAAAAAGGACCATCAGTCACCAGAGGGTGGAGATATGGGGCAAGGATCACTGTGTGGATAGAGTCATGGCATGGGAGCCAGTAGTTACAGGGTATGAGTTACCAGATGATGGGTCAAGGGGGTTAGAGTTACAGGGCAGAGGCATTGGGACTGGAATCACTGGGTCCATATGCCAAATGTGTCCACTGCCCTTATTCCTGTCATAGAAGTAAATGTCAGCCAATATCTTGAAAGTACTCCCTAAATATGGCAGATCATCAGCTGCTAGTTCAACAAAGGTGTTCGCAGCTGTGCGTTCTGCCCTAACAATAAAGAAAGCCCTTGAAGAGGCAAAACAATTATTCATTACGGAAGCCAAACTATTAACCAGAGAAGGGACTGCGCCTATAGGTCTTTGGTGATTCCCCCATCTTCCCCAGAAAAGCATTCATTTCTCTTTAAAATGACTTTTTTTTAAACAAACTTTATTGAGCCTTTATTCAGGGTGCATTACATCATAATAAACGTTCTTGGCATTTTACTTTTTTCGTTGTGGTGTAACATGACCCATCATTCACTTTAAATCAGTGTACATACTTCAATCTTTGTATCCCTCAGTTCTACAACATTAAACGTACAATGCAGTAAATAAGCCTGTGGACTCATCCATATTAACGACTAATGTCATTAACGTGTTGTTAAAGAAATTTGTATTTTCTCACCCCTACTCTATGTTAACTACCCCCTCCCTCTCCCTCTTCCTGGTCTGTCAGTGTGTTATCATCTGTACATTCATACGGTATCATGGGTGTCAACCTATACCTTCAGTGTACTAGGGCCTTTCCTCATAGTCTACTCTGATTTTCTCTGGTGGTGTGATGAGTGACATAGTGGCTCAGGGTAGCGAATCAAGAAATGAAAGTTGGAAATCCAATTGCGTGAAGACTTCTAACATAATAGCCCAGTCCATGGAGATGGGACGCCTCCACAAACCCCATGCCTCCTCTCTCCTAAGTGCGGCGCTTTCCGCGTTACCCCATCTGATTATCTCCTCTCTCCATATATGTAGTGGGGGGCTCCTTGGAGATTTCCATCTCATAGTAATTGCCCTGATCGCCAGTATAAGCGCTAGGTCTAGAAATCTCAACTGTACCTTCTGTGCTTTGGTGCGCCTGCGTAGACCCAATAAGCACTCCAATATGTTGTCTGACATTGGAAGGTGTGTGATGTCCCCCAGTACTTTGCGAATGCTTCCCCAGTAATCCTTGAGATGTGGGCAAGCCATAGCATATGTACAAAACCGGCCTCTTCCTCCCCACATCTTGGACAGTGGCTCTGGGCTTCCGGGAACATGCAGTGTATCCGTTTCGGGGTTACATATGCTCTATGTAGTACCATAAACTGTATAAACTTGAGTTTTGCATTCCGGGAGACCCGCTTTGGATGTTCCAGAATGCCCTCCCAGGTCCTATTAGTATTTCCCTTATTCGTAGTGTCAACCCATTTCCCACGGAGTCTGTAAGGCTGATAGAGGCCTTCAATCAGATGTCGGTATATAGCCATTTAACTAGGTGGCCACCTCTCCCCATGTATTAAAGCAGATGCACCATGTCATGCTGCGGAGGCTCAGTACGCTGGGGTGCCCATGTGGTCTTGATGTAATGTACTATCATTGTGTGCAGTAGATAAAGGCGTTCGGAAGCCCCAGTGGTCCTTACAAATGTGCCATGATGCATAGGCACTCCATCCCCGAAGAAGGAGTCCACCTCGCTACTCCCGCGGCCTCCCAAGCCTGCAACTTAGCCATCGTGAGACCCCCACCCATGACTGGCAGCCCCAATAGTGGGATATTGGGCGCGTAGGGGATCGCATCCAATGTGTACTGCAGTGCTTTTTTCCAGCATTGCAGCGCTGTTCGCAGTAGCGGTGGCCCGTCCGAAGGCACTTTCGCCCTCAGAAGCAGCATACTATGTAGTGTACCCCTTTCCAGATCCTGCGTAGTATAGTTTACTTCTTGAAAGTTCCTGCCTGCTGTCCAGAAAGACAACTATAGCAATTGGGATGCATAATAATATGCCTGGAAATCAGGGACTCCCAGCCCTCTCCTGTTTGATTTTAGCTGCAATTTCTTGAGACTCACCCTGCACCTACCACCGCCCCATATAAGTTCTATCAAGAGTGTGTCTAATAAGCGAAATGTAGACTGAGGCACCACCAGGGGCAAATGTACAAAAAAGTATAATAGGCGGAGCAACATCACCATCTTGGAGATGGCTATCCTCCCCATCACCGACAGTGGCAGGGATGTCCAGAAGGAAATACTAGAGCGCAACGATGCGATGGCCTTCATCAAGTTGCCTTCTAGTTGGTCCGCAGGAGTCGTATAGACGTGGATACCCAGGTACTTAAAGGTATCCTGTGCTACGGGTATCTGATAAGTACCGAATTGTATTATTTCCGGTCGAAGACCTTCTTGGAAATAAAAGGCATGGAACCTCCCGGCGTTAATAGCCAACCCCCATATAGTCTCGAAGGTGGAGAATATCGTAGGGAGCGGATTTGGCCTCGCCCGCTAGGACTCGCAAATATATGAGGATGTCGTCCTCATATATTGAGATAAGGTGGGTATCATTCAGTATGGGAATACCCCAAACTTCAGATGACCACCTCAAGGCTTTAGCCAGTGGTTCCTCCGCGAGCACAAACAGGAGAGGGGAGAGTGGGCACCCCTGCCTAGTGCCTCTGTGTATTGCGTATTCCGTATATATATATACCTCCCGGTACGTGCATGTGCTGTAGGGTCAGTATAGAGTAGGCGCACCTACCGCAAGAAATCCGGAGGGAGACCAAAACGCGACGGGCTGTGAACATGTACTCCCGTGTTATGGAGTCAAATGCCTGACGTAGATCTACCGCTAGACATCCCGCCCTGGCATATTCGTTGGGAATAGATCTCATTACATGATGAAGTCTCCTAGTATTGAGTGAGGTGCTACGCGCAGGGGGAAACCCGCATTGGTCACTGTGTATAAGAGTGGGGCGAACCTGGGCCAGTCGGTTTGCTAGGGCCTTACTGAGAATTTTGTATTCGGTGGCCAGTAACAATAGTGGCCTATAATTAGACATCTCTGTGACATCTCGTCCTGGTTTGGGGAGTGCCACCACCATAGCTTGCATCGTGGATTGTGGCAATCTGCCAATCTCCCAAGCTGATTTATATAGTTCCGTTAATTTAGGTGCCAAGACATTCGAATACGTCGCATAAAATTCCACAGGTAGGCCATCTAGTCCCGGGGTTTTATTACGGTTAAGGCCCTTTATCGCTGCTTTTACTTCCTGTTGGGTGATGGGACCTATAAGGTCTTTTCGCATGACCTCTGTGATCTTGGGGAACCGCAAGCCATCAAAGAAGGCCACCATGAGACCATTGTCCACGTGCTGTGGTGCCGCATACAGGGTAGTGAGATAATTACAAAATGCGGCATTAATCTCACTTTCAGTGTGAATCAGTCCCCTCTGTGGTGAACAAATGCAGGTGATCAAAGGGCACTCTATGTTATTCCTCAATATCCGGGCAAGCAACGTACCAGATTTGTCAGCATCCATGTGTTTCAGTTGCGTATACGCTCGGTAATCCATAAGTCCAAGTGTTTCCAGGGTCTCTGCGAGTCGAATACGGGCCTCTTGGAGAGAGTCCCATTTCTCGTCATCTGTTATTGCGGCTGGTTCAAACTCGGTCATCAGTGCCTCCGTATCTGTAAGTCTTTTATGCATCTCTTGGCGAGCCCCTATGGTAGCACTAATTGTCGAGCCACGGACCTCCACTTTAAACGCATCCCAATCTATGAGATTGGAAGATGCTGTATTCCAGTTGTCTGTAAAGTAATTATCGACGACATCTAGTAAAGTGTTCCGAAAGGGAGCGTCTTCCAGAAATTGTGGCCATAATTTCCAGGTTGGCATTGGGGTCGGGACCCTGCCCTACGTTAGAGTAGCCTCTAGGGGATTATGATCTGAGAATGTCGATTGGTGTATTTGTGTGACTAATGTGTGTGAACAGAGGAATCTATCAAGCCTGGTGTGAAGCTGATGGACTGGGGAGTAAAACAAATATTCCTTATGTGTAGGATGTAACTTTCGCTACGCATCTACAAGGCCCCAGCCCTGCATCCACGTGTTCAGTAGTTCCGCCTGTTTGTGTGTGCTGGCCCCGTTCAATGGAGGGTGGGATCTGTCTATGTCCAGTATCGTGTTGCAGTCTCCCCCCAAGATCCAGGGAATAGTATCCCATCCCACTAGGGCTCTGCCCAGATCAGAGAAAAATTTGTCTTGGTCAAAATTCGAGCATATATACAGCCAAGGACCACAGGCAGACCATCTAACATGCCCTTCAGAAGTATATACCGCCCATTATCATCCACCCGCCGCTCAATTTCCACAAATGGGGCTCCATGGCGTATCCATATGGTCGCCCCCCTAGCAAAGGCTGAATAATTAGTGGTATATATTTGGCCTCTCCACTTTTTCCGAGTTTTCCCTGCCTCTGCCTCCATCAGGTGTAAAAGCACAATCTGTGCCTGTCTCTTAAGAAGGTATGCATGTATTCTATGTCGTTTGGTCACAGCCCCCAGCCCTCGTACAATCCATGTCAATAGGTTGTATGAGCCTAAGCTGGTTTGTTTACTAGACATATGTTCACAACGTGTATTGTTCTCCGTGCAGTACGGAGCCCATGAGTTTGTACTGACCAGGAATTCCCCATCCCTTGCATACTAACCATACACGGCGCAGCCAACAAACAATGCTGAGTCAAACTATAAACGGAAACATACGAGAACCATAAAACGGTGCGTGCACTTCGTGGGGAAAGCGCTTCGCCAACCATACTGTCGTCTATATAGGTGTAGAACTCTGGCGGCTCTACTGGGCCCCGGCCGGGGGGGTCATTCTTTATCTCTCAAGGTATACTTGTCAGTGCGCACTATAGGTAGGGTTACCGTATACAGTACAATAGGGCTGCTATATTATTCTGACTTTTAATACCATGTGTAGTTTCAGGAATGTAATATCTCTTCGGTCTAGATTAATAACCGATGTGGAAGTAATACCTGATCAGGACAGAACGGATCATAATACGAACAGTATATACATTGTAATACGCCCAACCCGACCCATGCAAGAAACAGGAAGAAGGATACTGTTCAATATTCGGTATCGTGACCATCTCCGGTTTGGGGGGTCGCCGAGGGGAAAAGGGTGATGCTATGTTCCGAGTCCGAATGTATAGTGCTGTCCTCCGAGTCTGTCGAGATCTTCGTGTTGTCTTTTCTGAAGGATCGCCAATGCCTCCGCCTTGTGGCCATCTTCTGGGCTGGTGTCGGTCCCAATCTAACTGAATTCCTTGAGCCTCCTCCCCGGCTTCGGGGAGCTGGTGTTGTGAGTGTACAGGGTTAGGTCTCGCCGAACCAGACAGACTCTCCTGTCTGTGCCCTAAGTCCATTACCTCGAGCCATTCTTCCACATCATTGGGACTGTCAAAGAAATACAATTTCTTATTGTGCATGACTTTGAGCCTGGCAGGGAACAATAGGGAGTATTTGAGTTGTGCCGCTCGTAATCTTTTCTTTACTGCTTGGAAAGAGGTCCGTTGGCGCTGCACCATGATCGTGTAGTCTGGCCACAGTGAAATCCTGTGGTTTTCAAATTGGATGTTCGCCTTTTGCCTTGCTTTTTGGAGTAGCATGTCTCTGTCCCTGTAATTCTGAATCTTGACAATCAGAGGGCGTGGGGGGCTCCCACTTTCGGTGTGCCAGTCGGAATCCGGTGCGCCCTTTCCACAAAGAACTTCGGGGACAGACCCTCAGGAGCGACGTGCTCTCTGAACCACGTTTCCATAAAGTCTGCTGGTCTCGCCCCTTCACTTCGTTCCGGCGATCCAATAACTCAGACTTTATTTCTCCTATTGCGTCCTTCCGCATCCTCAATCCGGTCCTGGAGTCCAGTAACTTGGCGTTGTAGCTGTTGTATTTGCGTTTCATGTTCTTTAATTAGGGGTCGATACTCGTCAGTACCTTCTCGTGATCCTGTACCGTATCCGCAAGCTTCCCATGATCTGCCCAGAGTAAAGTAAGGCCAGTCGTGAGGGCCCCTATCTGCTGTTCCATTAACTTCTTGGAGTCTCAGATCTCCTTTAATATTAAATCAGTTTCTCCGAGTGGGACTCAACCGGATCGGAGCTGTAGGTGCCCGGTGCCGGTTCTTTTTCATTGGATTCTGGGGGGCCCCCCTCCCGCTGCCAGAACTTTGCCCTTTAGTGTGCCCATCATGTATTCCAGCTGGTCCCAAGCCAGGGCACCAAGGCCAAGGGCCTCCACCGGTTACAGTACCCCACCTGGTCCTGACCAAATCTGTAATCTCTGCTTCTCACTAGGTAATCGTTGCTGCGCACTCCGGTCAGTGGACGCTGCCTCCTTCCTCCAGCCTTGCTTCAGCGCCCCAGTCTTCACATTTGCCCTCGGGGGTGCAACCCGCAGCAGTCCGACATCCACTACACTACAGTGTAATCCGCCTCTCCACTGCCACCGAAAGGGCCGTCTTCTCCTAGTCCAATTTACTTCACTTGTGCTCCTCACCTCCTTGTGTGAATGTGGCGTCTCCCCAGGCAACACTCCACACGGCACTACTGCGCTTTCGTGACGGTAATGATGGCCCCTCTCCTCAGCGCCGCCGCCATCCTTGTGTAACCTGCCTCAAATTTCACAGTAGGCCACGGGGGTCTGTCCCACAGCAGGTCGTCACCTGCTGTTCTACAATGACAGCCGATTGAACAAACATCCGCTTCAGCGACCCCGGTGCAGACCAACATATATCCGATGTGCTCAAGATCGCCCCCGGTAGCGTGTGAGGTGGGGGAGGGGCGGGGGGAGCCAGCCCACGTCCCACAGCCGATCGGAGCGCTGTAAGGTTATTGAGGTAAGCCCGCTCTCACTGCCCAGCCGGGCGCCGCCGCCAAATAGTATTGTCCACGCTGCAGACTGCGATCCAGGTCCGTGTCTTCACTCGGTGTCCCCACCGCTCGGCCCCTCATGATGTCGGCGGACCGCAGAGGCGAAAGCAGAGGCAGAAAGGGCCGTCCGCCTCCAGCCCGATGCTTCACATATGCCTCTCACCTTCCCATGTAAATGCGTCCTCTGTCCGCAGTCCAGGAGACACTGGTATTCCGGGAGGCTGTATCCTTCACCATCCGTAGTTGCAACCCCGATCTCGGGCAGCGAGAGTCTCTGTCCATCTCGCGGTCTCCTCCAGTCTCAGTCACTGAGCTGCAAACCTCGCAGACAACTCCTAGCATGCACAGTTCTTTACCGCAGTTGTTTTGCCGTTATCGGGCTGCACTCCGTCATCGGGCCACAATGGGGAAGCGGCAAAACCCCAACGACACCATGAAGAGTCCGCACCGCTACGAGTGTACAGGATAATTCCCCCCCCCCCAGATGCCGGAGCCTCACCAGGTCGCATCCGCCATCTTAGGCGGTTGGCGACGCCCGCCTCCTTAAAATGAGACTTTCTTGAGTACAGAGTTTCATTCACCTTGATAGAAAATCCTGACTGAACTGACATTCCACTGCTGGTGATGGGTATTGTAGCATTATAGTTAGACCTAACCCAATGTGTCAATATTGTGAAGGCTTAGGGCCTCATTTAGATGTTGGCGGTCTTCCAACCGCCCTGCCCTGGTCACGGTCCCAAGTACTCCGTCAAGATGGCGGCATCCTGCCCACTGCATTGAGATTGAGATGTGTATGCACTAGACAGAAGACTGCCAAGTTGGTGTCTGTGCTGCCTCCATTGTCGTCCAGCCGAGCCGATTTACATTTTCCCCTTTGGGCTGGCGGTGTCATGCAGAGTCCAGATAGCAGGTGACTGCAGCAGAGGGGAGATAGATAAGTCACATTTATTTGTTTAAGTAAAACATATATATGTATTGTATGTGTACATAATATGTGTGTATGATTTGCATAGCGATGTGAAAATGTACATACTGATGTGCACACAACCAACGTACTCACACCATGCAGTGTATACCCACACACACACACAATCCAACATCATTCACACTTACCTTAGTGTCCGTTAAAATGGGGTGCCAGTCAAATGCGATCAGTGTTCAGCAGGACAGCAGGACAGCAGGGACCAGGACAACGGCGAAGTGGAGGATACCACATCCTGTATCCCCGGAAAAGGTGACTATTCACTGCTTTTCTTACTTTTCCATTGACTTGAAGTAGGAGGGATTCCTGGCGGAATTCCTGTAGAAACAACCCACTTCCAACTCCAAAGGACAGGAATCCTAGCTGTCTGTAACTATATAGACAGGTAACGAATTCCTGGCGGAGTCAGCGGGACCACAGCGATCTTCTCTCACATTGCCAGACGACATCTAAATAGGGCGGGCCTGTTTGGTGGTTGGGAAGACCACCAAACAAGCATTTACAATGCAATGGTTTCGCCTTTGGAAAAGTTAGAGCTATTGGCATTGTAAATGACAAAATTTGTATTTATGTGTTGGTTTTGAAAACAGATAAATAAATGGCATTGTCATTTACATTGCCATTAGCTTAATCTCTCGCAAATGTGAGACCTATTGTACCCTACGGACGAGCTCAGCATACAGCAATTACTACCACACACACACACCCAGAGCCACACACACACACACCCAGAGCCACACACACCCCCAGAGCCACACACACACCCAGAGCCACACACACACACACACACCCAGAGCCACACACACACACACACACACAGAGCCACACACACCCAGAGCCACACACACACACACATACCCAGAGCCACACACACACACACACCCAGAGCCACACACACACACATACCCAGAGCCACACACACACACACACACACACCCAGAGCCACACACACACCCAGAGCCACACACACACCCAGAGCCACACACACACACCCAGAGCCACACACACACACCCAGAGCCACACACACACACACAGAGCCACACACACATACCCAGAGCCACACACACACACCCAGAGCCCCCCACACACACACCCAGAGCCCCCCACACACACACCCAGAGCCCCCCCCCACACACACACACCCAGAGCCCCACACACACACACACCCAGAGCCCCCCACACACACACACACCCAGAGCCATATATATGGTAAACATCCTTTACAATGCAACTTTTACCACACAGTGCCTTTACGATGCAGCTTTTACAACGCAAACCATTACAACGCATTGCGCTGGGGGGCACTCTAAGATAGGGAATAGGTTTAATGTACTATCCAACACCTTCCCTACTATCCACGGGGACTGGAGTTGGAATAGTAAATTCAACTATTCACTATCCAGCGCCCAAAAGCACTATGCGTTGTAATGGTATGCGTTGTAAAACTTGCGATGTAAAGGTAGGCGTTGTAAAAGTATGCGTTGTAACGTCATACATGCTATATATATATGTAAAGTAATTATCCAAATGTGGGCAATACAAGCACCTACGCTCAATAAGAGCTTTATCAAAGGGCTGGTTGGTGGTTGACCGTTTTGCATGAAGCACAAGAAATGTGATTTATGGCTCACAGGCACTCATAAATGTCCTCTGAAGGGTAGACAGGCGCAAAGTTTCCTGGGAAGTAATGGAAGAGGAAATGAAGAGAGGAAATGGCAGGATGAAGATTGAAGTGAGAAAAGGAAGAAAGGGTCAGGGAAGAATAAAAAGAGGAGACGTGAATAGAGAAAGAATGAGGGTGAACACAGTGGTATAAACTTGGAACACAGCTAAGTATGGTGGCTAGATTTTGAGAAGCAAAAACTGGGACGCAAATACCAATACCATATTTAGAACAACAAAAGCTGCACTGTGTCCAAGGTAAAATCGCATGTATTGTCATTACTCTGCCATAAATATTTACTTGTATGAATGTTCAATAAACACATGAGCACAAACACAATCATAACTGTATAAATGTATTCCCATCAATATAAATAAAGTGGTAGTACCATATCATATACTATGTCCTTTAATCAGGTTACCGGTTTGCTTTTTCGTATTTTCGGATCCTATCAGGCGGCGTTAGGACAGAAGGGCGCGAAGTTTTCAGAAGCTCTGAGCCTGGTTCGTTTACTGCCGCCGCATCAAAATACACGAGAAAGAAACAATCCATGAATTCACAGTAGCAGGGCTGCTGCTAAACAGCAACAAAACAGAAGCGCAAGCTACAAGTTTTGGTGTTACAACCTGTTGCAGCGGGTGTTGTGGGGCGAGGTGCTGACCGATGCCACGGTACTCTACTTTGGAATTATTGTGCATTACACAGCGGTGTTGATTCTTCTCCAGACGGCTTTGTTCTAGACTGGTAACAAAGGGTGAGCAGGTATGCATGTTCAATAAACACATGAGCACAAACACAATTATAACCGTATAAATGTATTCCCATCAATATAAATAAAGTGGTAGTACCATATCATATACTACGTCCTTTAATCACGTTACCTGTTAGAAGGCAACCTCAGGGGAGGGCAGGAAGTGTACCTGACCACCCTGGGACCCACCTCCTTTGTTACAAAGACGAGCTCTGGCGGGAGACTTCTCAAGGGGGAGAGTCTCGACTCTAGGATCGTACACACTCCACAAGCACCACACGACAAAGAGACAGCACACCGTAGCTTCATGAGAACGTTTCTTTATCTCGTGTTTCAAAGGATCTTTATGATCGGCAAAGGCAGGTATTTACAAATAGAGCAAGGGCTCAAAGAGTCTCGGTCAGGGTAGGGGTAGCGGGACAGTCTTATGGGATCAGTGTCAATATCGGTGCGTATCCGGCGCACAGTTCTCAATCCTCGAGCCGGGGGATATGATGCGCTCTTTGGGGTCCAGCCGGATCAGGAGAGTCAGGGAACCGCGAGTCACTCAGCAGGGCTCAAGCACGATGTCGGAGGTCTTATGATCTTCAGGGGAGCCGCGAGTCACTCAGCAGGGCTCAGGTGTTCCAAAGTTGCAAGGGAGCCGCGAGTCACTCAGCAGGGCTCAGGTGTTCCAAAGTTGCAAGGGAGCCGCGAGTCACTCGGGGGGGCTCAGGTGGTTCCAGCAGAAGTCCTTCTCTGCCAAGCGAGCCACGACCACGTCAGCAGGGCTCTCGTCGTTCCAGAATCGAATATCCTGATAGTCCTGGAGCATCCCTAGTTATAGGACGACTCCTCTCTGATCTCCGGAGTGCTGGTATCCTGGGGTCTTAGCACCTGAGGGCCGCTTGTTGGGGTTTCCTGCCACGCGGCCCTTTGAACCATTCATGTCAGGTTCGGGAGGGGTCCCAGACACACAGCAGGAGTGAATCCAGCCCTCAGGGTGGCCGGAGGGCGATTGAAACCCATCCCTCGAGGGGGAGTTGGAGGTGTGAGAGAAACTGCTCCTCCCTCTCTCACTCAAGGGGCCGCCATCTCCTCCAGCCAAGGTGGCGCCTCTCGGCCTAGGCCCCGCTTGATCGGGCGGCTATCTTAGGGGCCGGGAAGTGGGCACGGATGGGGAAGTCCGGGGACGTGTGTGTGTAACATGGAGGGAAGGGTCGGCTAGGCTGGTGGACTCAGGGGTCTGTTGGGGTGTAAAGTTCGGAAGGGGGTTGCTACGGGTCAGGGAGGACCACGCCACTAGGCCGGGTCTAACATTACCGGTTTGCTTTTTCGTATTTTCGGATCCTATCAGGCGGCGTTAGGACAGAAGGGCGCGAAGTTTTCAGAAGCTCTGAGCCTGGTTCGTTTACTGCCGCCGCATCAAAATACACGAGAAAGAAACAATCCATGAATTCACAGTAGCAGGGCTGCTGCTAAACAGCAACAAAACAGAAGCGCAAGCTACAAGTTTTGGTGTTACAACCTGTTGCAGCGGGTGTTGTGGGGCGAGGTGCTGACCGATGCCACGGTATTCTACTTTGGAATTATTGTGCATTACACAGCGGTGTTGATTCTTCTCCAGGCGGCTTTGTTCTAGACTGGTAACAAAGGGTGAGCAGTTAAGAAGATATGCGGCACGAACTTTCCTGTGAAATAATGGCCATGAGAGGGAATCAGGAATAAGAGAGAGGGAGAGATGCGTGTCATTAAGTGTGAAAGAGGGCCAGTGAAAGAGAGGGCGGGGAAAAAGAAGCAGAACATAACGAGTGAGACTTGGGAGAGGCCAGGAAAGACAGGAAGAGAAGGCTAAAACGAAAACGGCCCACATCATTAAAGGGGGAGAAAAGACACACGGCGAGAGCAGGACAAAAGTGAAAGGGTGCAAAGAAATTAAGAGAGAGGGTAGTGATAAAGCACACGAGAAAAGGGAAACAGAGCAGGGACAGGGACGAAAGGGGAAAAGAATCTCAAGCTGCGGGGTCAGGGGCGTGGAGCCCGGACTCAGCACACACGGTAATCGGAGCAACCCCTGCCGGAACGCACCGGGACCGGCCGGCAGCAACCCCAGGTAGGCAGCCTGGCACCTCTGTCTCTGAAATAGGTAGAAGTCCGAAACAGCAACAGGTCGGGCGGGCTGGGCGGAGGAGGCACCGACTTACCCAGGGGGGCAGCTCCGCTGTGGAGATGCGGAGCTTCACCGACTTCTCATCCTCCAGGAAGGCCAGGACCGCCGGGAGCCCTCGGCCAGCTTGTTCTTCGGGCGCCATCTTCGGAGGAATGGCAAAAACAAAACTTGGCAAAAAAAAAAAATAACATCCTCCCACCGCCGCAATGACGCACGAAAAGGGGCGGGATGAGAAAAAATCACCGGAACGCCCACGAATCTGCTCGGGAATGAGTGACACATCTCTGTTCCAATGGCTAGCCTCCATTTATGGAGCTAGCCAATGGAACAGAGAGGCGGGACAAAGGCCCCATACCCAGAGCCCCACACACACACACACCCAGAGCCCCACACACACACCCAGAGCCATATATATATATATATGTAAAGTAATTATCCAAATGTGGGCAATACAAGCACCTACGCTCAACAAGAGCTTTATCAAAGGGCTGGTTGGTGGTTGACCGTTTTGCATGAAGCACAAGAAATGTGCTTTATGGCTCACAGGCACTCATAAATGTCCTCTGAAGGGCAGACAGGCGCAAAGTTTCCTGGAAAGTAATGGAAGAGGAAAGGAAGAGAGGAAATGGCAGGATGAAGATTGAAGCGAGGGAAAGAAGAAAGGGTCAAGGAAGAATAAAAAGAGGAGACGTGAATAGAGAAAGAATGAGGGTGAACACAGTGGTATAAACTTGGAACACAGCTAAGTATGGTGGCCAGATTTTGAGAAGCAAAAACTGGGACGCAAATACCAATACCATATTCAGAACAACAACAGCTGCACTGTGTCCAAGGTAAAATCGCATGTATTGTCATTACTCTGCCATAAATATTTACTTGTATGCATGTATAATAAACACATGAGCACAAACACAATCATAACCGTATAAATGTATTCCCATCAATATAAATAAAGTGGTAGTACCATATCATATACTACGTCCTTTAATCACGTTACCGGTTTGCTTTTTCATATTTTCGGATCCTATCAGGCGGCGTTAGGACAGAAGGGCGCGAAGTTTTCAGAAGCTCTGTGCCTGGTTCGTTTACTGCCGCCGCATCAAAATACACGAGAAAGAAACAATCCATGAATTCACAGTAGCAGGGCTGCTGCTAAACAGCAACAAAACAGAAGCGCAAGCTACAAGTTTTGGTGTTACAACCTGTTGCAGCGGGTGTTGTGGGGCGAGGTGCTGACCGATGCCACGGTATTCTACTTTGGAATTATTGTGCATTACACAGCGGTGTTGATTCTTCTCCAGGCAGCTTTGTTCTAGACTGGTAACAAAGGGTGAGCAGTTAAGAAGATATGCGGCACGAACTTTCCTGTGAAATAATGGCCATGAGAGGGAATCAGAAATAAGAGAGAGGGAGAGATGCGTGTCATTAAGTGTGAAAGAGGGCCAGTGAAAGAGAGGGCGGGGAAAGAGAAGCAGAACATAACGAGTGAGACTTGGGAGAGGCCAGGAAAGACAGGAAGAGAAGGCTAAAATTAAAACGACCCACATCATTAAAGGGGGAGAAAAGACACACGGCGAGAGCAGGACAAAAGTGAAAGGGTGCAAAGAAATTAAGAGAGAGGGTAGTGATAAAGCACACGAGAAAAGGGAAACAGAGCAGGGACAGGGACGAAAGGGGAACAGAATCTCAAGATGCGGGGTCAGGGGCGTGGAACCCGGACTCAGCACACACGGCCATCGGAGCAACCCCCACCGGAGCGCACCGGGACCGGCCGGCAGCAACCCCAGGTAGGCAGCCTGGCACCTCTGTCTCTGAAATAGGTAGTAGTCCGAAACAGCAACAGGTCGGGCGGGCTGGGCGTAGGAGGCAGCGACTTACCCAGGGGGGCAGCTCCGCTGTGGAGATGCGGAGCTTCACCGACTTCTCATCCTCCAGGAATCCCAGGGCCGCCGGGAGCCCTCGGCCAGCTTGTTCTTCGGGCGCCATCTTCGGTGGAATGGCAAAAACAAAACTTGGCGAAAAAAAAAAATAAGATCCGCCCACCGCCGCAATGACGCACTAAAATGGGCGGGATGAGTAAAAATCACCGGAACGCCCACAAATCTGCTCGGGGAATGAGTGACGCATCTCTGTTCCAAATGGCTAGCCTCCATTTATGGAGCTAGCCAATGGAACAGAGAGGCGGGACAAAGGCCCCATACTGTAAACAAAAGTTTTCGCCTGCGCGAACGCTGCTGCGCAACAGATCGCCAGGCGAAACCTAAAAAGGACACTCCGTTTCAATCCCGCCAACATCTAAATCAAGCCCCTTAGTCTTACTAACTTCAAGATCCCTTGCTATCTGTTTCCTCTTCACTGCTCCTATGTGCATCAGCTCTTTTTCTGTGACACAGCACAGTTATTTCTCCAGTATTAGGGGTGTCTTTCATAGATTCACATGCTTGAATATCCCCCGTCGTCGAAGTGGGAGTCCCACGGTACATAAAATAGCAGTAAAATATGCATGTATACATGAAAAATATTATAAATAAAAATATATATACATATAATATAATAAAATGTAAATTTCAAAAGTACCATAGAACATAATAGGCCCATTGAAAAGCCTAAGGGAGAACTCACTTTAGTAACATATTAGTGTCATTATGTGTTGGTTCACATTCCAGCCAATCAGGCTGTAGCCTCCTCCAGAACCTTCTCCTCAGAAGCCCAAGTCCTCAGATTTTTCTACCGCACGTCGTGTGAAGGAGCTCTGCTCAGTTTTCTTCAACTCTAACTTTTTTTTCATCAGAAAATGTCTTCAAATAAGAAATCTTTATTTAAAGCCTGCCCTTCTTGTGGTAAACTGTGCCTTTTCCATGAGGATCCACACAGTAAATGCATTTACTGTCTCTACCCAGACCACGAGGTGAAAAACTGTAAGTACTGTCGCACTTTCCCTCCCAAGACTCTGAGGGATAGAGAGGCCCGTCTCCTTCTGTGGCTACAGAAGTTGAAGACTTCAGAGTCTGTGGTTTCTGACGTAGAAAGTTTATCATCTGGTATTTCTAAATCCTCTCAGAAGCGTGGGTCTGATACTGAGGTTCCATCTCTTTTTCTGAAGAAAAGTAGACTGTTGGAGTCCTCCAGGATTGTCTCCCCACAGGATTTGCTTCAGGGCACGTCTACGGGAGCTGGTTCTCTGACGTCTGCGCCCAAAGCCTTGCCTTCCATTAAATATCTGGCATTGGCTCGTCGACGTCTTCAGCGACGACAAAGTCAGTGACTGTAACCTCTACGTCGACGACGACATGTACTATGTCGACCAGCGCTACGTCGACGACGATCACCTCGTCGACGGCAGCCCAGAAGGTGAGACCCATCACTTCTATTGTGAAGATCTCGTCGACGAGCGCCAAAGCGAATCCGTCGACGACGAAGTCATCGTCGACGCTTCCCTCGCCGACGCGAACACCGTCTACGAAGATCAAGTCATCTAAAAGCAGCTCGTCGACGGGTCCATCATCGTCGACGGTTGTCTTGTCGACGGCGCCTCCGTCGACGACCATCATAACATCGTCGACGGCTTCGTCGACGGCTGTCATCCCGTCGACTTCTACATCATCGTCGACGATTAAGGCTCCAATCTCGTCGACGGCTCCGTCGACGGACAAGAAATCTTCGTCGACGAAGAAAAAGCCTTCAATTTCAGCGCCGATTACCTCTATGGCGACAACGCAGACGCCTCAGGTTGATTCTCACACTGCCACATTTACGTCAACGGGCTCGTTGACGTCTCATCAATCTTTGCCAAAAACAGCTGCCATCTAAACAGTGGTTACTGCTTCTTCTTTGAGGAGAGTACCTCTCATTCAACTGAGTCCAGTGAGAAGTGGAACTCATCTCCCAGATCAATTGTTTCAGTCTGGTGAGGAAGAATCCGGAAACGATTCAGAGGTGGAAGAACTATTTAAACAGGCATCCAGTCCATCTGATTTGCACATTAAGTGCCAGGAGTATAGGGATGAGGGTGATGAAGTGGATAACGTCGAAGATGGGAACGAATTATTTCCTGTTGATGAATCAGAACCAGTTACTTCGGAACCAGTTACACAGATACCTTTATCTTTGGTCATGAACCTACAACACATGCTAGATGACTATAACTGCAGGTTTCCTCCTTCTACACCTGCCTCTCCAGCACCACCACCTCCTCCACAGCCTCAACCTCAACTTCCTCAGGCACCTGCACCCGCGTCACCGGGGGGTACTCGTCCTGACACCGGCGACGAGGATCCTGATCCTCACAATACTGATGACGACGACAATGACGTCGATATGAATGAGTGGGACAATTACAGGGCTCAAACACCTTCCACTCCGCCCACCTCACCGCTAGCATCGCCTCCAGTGGACATTGCAAATTTCCACAATTTGATGATCCGTGCTGCAAAACGTTTTCATCTCACTGTCGAAAAACAGCAACATGAAAGTGAATGCTTCTTATATCATTTTAAGGACCTATCACAAAGGCAATCCCACACAATACCTATTATTGACTATATTTGGCAGGAGGGCCTTAAGTTAATGGAACATCCAAATTCGGTACCTGCAGTTTTGCCTAGATTGGACAGAAAATATAAGGCTTCGGCGTCTTCCCCGGCCTGTTTGGTATCACAACCGAAGGCAGATTCGGTTATAACTCAGGCAGCACAGAAAAGATCACGCAATCCTGCTACACCACTCACGTCTCCTCCTGATCAAGAAGGCCGCAAGTTCGACTCTATAGGCAAAAAATGTACAACCATGGCGGCTACAACTGTGAGAGCGGCTAATACTTTGGCTATTTTGGGCCGTTACGACCGCCAGATGTGGTCCGAGGTTGCCGCACTGATTCCTCAGCTACCCGATGCCATCCGTGCAGAAGCGCAGACCCTTATACAAGAAGGAGAGTTAATTTCGTCCGAAATTATTGATTGCGCGCTCGACATTTCCTCCACCGGTTTTCGTCAATTGGCTGGGGCTGCATTCTTGAGGCGTCAAGGCTGGTTAAAGTCTACCACCTTCCGCCCAGAAGTACAGGCAAGAGTCCTGGACTTGCCGTACGACGGGGATTTGTTGTTTGGCAAGCATGTTGATGATGCCTTTGAGGCGATAAAAAAGGATACCGACACTGCAAAGTCTTTAGCTACCCTCCAGTACAAGAAGCGGTCCTTTCGGGGGGCACGAGGTAGAGGCGGAGGTTCCTCTACTTTTCGAGGATCAAGTCAATATCGTTCGTACAACACCTACAACGATAACCGACAGAGGGGTTCCTACCAATCCCAGAATCGTCAGTTCACCACCAGACCATACCAACGAAAAACAACATATAGAGGTGGCTCAAACAACAAAAAGCAGTGACAGTCTCAGTTCCTTTCTTCGGCCGACTGTAAATCTTGGAGATCGCATCTCAAAGTACTTTGCAAATGGTCTGAAATCACCTCCGACCAATGGGTCCTGGACGTTATCTCCAAGGGACATACCCTGGAGTTTACAAAATTCCCTCCCACTCGTCCACCTTCGGGGCCACCCTCTCCCCATCTCAAAGAACTTTTGGCCCAGGTAAAATTGATGATCAAAAAAGGAGCCATCGAGGTAGTGCCGCAAGGTCAACGCGGCAAGGGGTTCTATTCCCGATTCTTCTTAGTAAAGAAAAAGTCAGGGGAATGGCGTCCAATTTTGGATTTACGGGCCCTGAACACATTTATCATTTCGAAAGCTTTTCAGATGTTAACTCTGCTTCAAATTCTAAATTATCTCAATCCAAGGGAATTCTTTTCAACGATCGACCTCCAAGATGCATATTTCCATGTGCCAATTCACCCCAGACACAGGAAGTATCTACGCTTCACAGTCGGACAGCTGCATTTTCAATTCAAAGTCCTATCATTCGGCCTTCGATCAGCGCCGAGGGTCTTTACCAAGATCTTGGCCCCAGTAGCTGCCTTCCTGCGTCTGCAAGGCGTCCAATTTTAGAGAATGATTACTACTCAATCAGTCCTCTGATTAGAAAAATTGTATTGTTTTTGAGATTGTATTATTTGTTTATTTAACATTGAATGTATAATTCTGCTTTTTATTGATTGTATATACTTTTTAACTTGCATTTATAAATTAAACCACAATTATAATGTATTATGATAATTGTTTTTACCAAATGATGTATTAAAAATATGATACGTGGTTTCTTGGATATTGTCATGTGTTATTGGTCTTTGTTGTGATACCCTCCGCCTATATATTTGTGTTAACCATGATTGCCTAGGAATTGTTATTTTCACATATATATATATATATATATATATATATAGGCGTCCAATTTTATCCATACCTGGACGACTGCCTCTTCAAGGCCAAGACTTTTCAGCTGACGGAGCAGCACACTCAGGTCTGCGTCTCCCTCTTCCAAACTTTGGGGTTTTCAATCAATTGCCAGAAGTTACACTTTCATCCGTCGCAAAGGCGAGATTTTCTCGGAGCCTCGCTAGATTCTCGACGAGGGAAAGTGTTCGTTTCCCAAGAAAGACAGGACCGCATGGTAAAGATGGTGCATTTTCTACAGTCAAAACTGTACGTTTCTGTCCGAATGTTCAAATCATTCCTTGGCATGGCTTCCTCGTGCATCCAGCTTATTCCCAATTGCAGATTGCACATGAGGACTCTACAGGAGGAATTAGACAAACAGTGGAAACAGGTGTCAGGGTCATTCGAGGACAAAGTCCTTCTAACACCTCGCATCCAGAAAGCGCTGGAGTGGTGGGCTCACCCTCCAAACATATCTGCGGGCCGTTCATTCCAAGACGAACCTCCGACTCTGACGCTTACAACAGACGCCTCTCTCGAGGGATGGGGAGCGCATCTCAACGGCATGTCTGTGAAAGGGAAGTGGACGGCGACCCAACGTGCTTGGCATATCAATCGCCTGGAACTCATGGCGATTTTCTTGGCCCTAAAGTCTTTTCAGAGGTTAGTGCAGGGACATACTCTGCTGGTGAGGACAGACAACACCACCAGCATGCACTACCTCAAGCAGGGCGGCACGAGGTCTCTCCTACTTTCGCAACTGGCACAAGAAATATGGGATTGGGCGATTCAACGTCAAATTCATCTCACAGCCATCCATGTGCCGGGCGTGGCCAATGTTCTGGCGGACTCCCTCAGCCGGGCGTCGTCAGACAATCACGAGTGGGAACTCAACCAACCAACCGTCGATTTCATCTTCCGGCGGTGGGGCCAGCCACAGATGGATCTTTTCGCGACTGCTACCAACAAGAAATGCCTACGCTTTGCAAGTCAGCATCCCCACAGAGAGTCGAGCGGAAATGCATTTTCGATCAATTGGTCGAACGACTTCACCTACGCTTTCCCTCCACTTCCTCTAATTCCTCGCCTGTTAACCAGGATGAGGTTTCAACCTTGTCACATCATCCTGATTGCACCCAAATGGCCGAGGTGTTCATGGTTCACGGACCTGCTTCTATTCTCACAGTCCGACCCGATACCGCTTCATCCTCTACCTCACCTCCTCACGATGAAGCAGGGACAAATCTGTCACCCAGATCCGGCATACCTTCAACTCCATGCCTGGAACCTGAATACAATGAATTTGCACGTCTGAATATCGACGAGGACTGCAGGGAGGTTTTAGCGCACGCTCGCGCTCCATCCACCATTAGAACCTACCAGTTAAAATCGAAACGTTTCTGTGTCTGGTGCCGCACTAAAGATTTGGACCCCATGACTGCAAAACCTGCAGTGCTTAATTTGTGCCGGTGCTTTCCGGTGCTTAGCACCGGCACTTATTCTTCAGGGCCGGGTCTATACTATGCGTCTGAACGTCATATGGCATTGAGTTAAAGTAAATGTAAAATGACCTCCCTGACTCACAGCAGACACTGTTGTTCCTCCCCAGAGTCTCCGGTAAAGAGTTTTGAGGCTGAGAGAGCAGCTACATCCATGGTGCGAATATTAGGCCCAATTCCAGCTATGTCCATGGTGCGAATATTAGGCTCCTTCGTTCAGTGTTGCCGGTGGGCGGGACACTGAAATTGGGCTGGATTTGGTCCTGCTGATAGGGGCTGTGCGCGCAGCGTGCGTGCGTGCGTAGATTATTTTCAAATTGCCATGCCCGGTCAGACACACATCAGACAGTCACCATCAGTTCAGCTCGACGTCGATGGCTGGCAGCAGCAGCAGGCCTACCACCAGTAACTGTAAGTAGCCAAATCAATGCTGCTTGCTTGCTAATAAACAGAGATTTACACACAAGGCTGACAGGCAGCTCAGTGGCGTAACGAAACCTGAAGGGGCCCCCCTGTAAAGTACATGGAGGGGGCCCCCGACTCACCACTCTGCCCCACCACCAACAAATCTGGTATATTTTGATTTGAAACCTCCAACATTAAATGAAATGTCTCTATATTTGCGTACTCCATGTTCGAATAAGAAAGTAAGAAACACTCTTAACATAAAAGCTACACCATTTATAACATTATTGTGAAGAGCAGATTATTTAACTGAGACAGGAATCAGAGCAATGCCAAGGAGCGGTCCTATTGTTTGAGGAACTGCCTATCCCTGCAGAACAAAGAACAACTACATAGGGTCTGAATTAGAATTGACATTCATGGAAAATAACTTGAAACTTTGAAAGACAAACCCAAATCTGAAATTTAACAGGCTCGACTGACAATATACATGAGCAGTACACAAGATATAACCCAGTCTCCTGCCGCTCAAAGAGAAATAAACTGGTGTGAATTATCTGCATGCCACACGCTTGTGTCTGTCAGGGATTTTGGATCATGTTTACCACTCTATGGAATTTTAAAATGAACGGAGGATGCAATTTCAATATCTACGATCAGGGCGTTATTAGTAAGCAGGGCATAAACAGGCAGGCACACAAGGCTGAGGATGAAAACTGATTGGATACTTCAGAACACTGATGCAGATGTGTGTCCAGCAATATACAAATCTCAAGCGTGTTTTGTAAGCAATCCCCCTTTATTCTTGCATCAAGGTGAAAACACTTTCAAAGTGCGTGATAAAAACAAATCCAGCAGTATGCAGAAATGAAGCTAGGTTGGTCAAACAATTCCCCCTTTGGTTTGTGTATGAAGGCACAAATACTTCAAAGTGACTTGTCAAACAATAACAAGCACAACAGCATACAAAATCAAATCTAACCTGTTTAATCAGACTATGGCCCTTTGGTTTGTGAATGAAGGTGCAAATATTTCACAATGACTTTTTAAACAATAACAAGTACAACAGGCAGCATCATACTAAAATCAAACCAGTTTAGTCAACAAATGCCTACTTTGGCTTGTGCATGAAGTTGCAGATATTTCAAAGTCACTGTTAAAACAATAATACGTACAGCAGGCAGAAGCATATAAAAATCCCTGTACTGTACCCTTCCCAGGCACACACACATCTAGCGCAGAGTCACTGCTCCTGCGCAGCACTGCACATCTACCTGAAGTAGGCCAAGGGTGAGTCAAGCACACAGCAGCTGAACTTTTAAAAAAATGAGTGAGCCTGTAGGCCTCACTCCAGTGACAGGGTAAAAAGGGACCTGTTCACTACTACTGATCACTACCAGTCACTTCAGCCATGAGTAACTTACGACACTGGTGTGTCTCCTTCTCTATCAGCCACCCAACTAGACTGCACTCTCGCCTCTCTACCATTGCCACACTGTCAATCCTTACTCCTTCCTATCCCATTTTATTTTTCTTATGTTATTCCTAGTCTGTCATTTCTCTTTTTCTATTTATGATTTGCTGCTTTCCATTTTACCCAACTCTTTCCTCTCCCCTACAATACCCCCTCTTTCCACATACCTTTTCCAAGCTTGTTCTTCTACTGTCTCCCTCTTTTCTGCCACTGTTTGCAAACTTCCTGTTCATATCACACATTTATTTGCCCTTTACTTCACACACTTTCCCTTCATTTTATAGACATATAAGCCTCTCCTTCCCACCTCTTTCCTGTGTTGCCGATCCCTTCATTACCCCTGACTCGGCCAGCTCCTTTCTTAAGTTTGACATCTCTATTCTTACTTTCTTTTCACCTTTTTCCTCATTCTCCTCCCCACCTCTAGCTTCCTACCCATCTCTGACCTCTTCTCTTCTCCTTCCTGTTAAGTTTCTCCCCAGTCCCTTCCACTGCCTGATCAGCTTTTCTTTTTTGTCTTTTGTCTTCAACTCCATCACTCCATGGACCTTTCCCCTCTCTCTCATTTTTTCGAAGCACCTTCCCTGTCCCCTCTCTTTGTTCCTCTCTCCTTCCTCCTATCCTTCCTTCTTTCTTTCAAGTCCCACCTTTGTCTTCCTCTCCTGTGATAATCACCTGGTTTCCAGTGTTCATGTTATCTGATTCCGGGCAGAGAATATGTTAAGTGGCTTCCGGAATATGGACTCTTGTGTGTGCCTGGACCCTCCCTGTAACGCTTGCTCCTCATTAACTGCAAGCACAGCATGGACAAGGAGGCTGGCCCAAGAAATCTGTGCAGCTGGAAAGGCAGCGCAACACTCTGAATAAACAGCAAAGTGTCTATGTGTCCACTCACTGCAGGTCCGACACAATGCTTGTTTATTGACAGCAACTAGTGTAAGGATTTCCATTGCTTCTATCAAAGCACTTCATGCAGAGAATTAGTCAAACTGCAAAGTGCTAGTCCTGTTGGAGTGTCTATATTCCAACAGCAACACACAGACGAGATCTAGGACTGTGGCCCTATGGAAAGACTGATGGAACATTGTGAAATGTTGTCTGCCTTCTTCCTGTGTCACATATGGATCCCAGCATCGTGGAGGCGTGTGCGTAGGGTGCGGTGGCAGGCAGTGTTGAAGGCGGCTGACAGGTCCAGGAGGATGAGGGCCGTGGTTTCTCCGTTGTCCAGCAGGGCCCTGATGTCATCGGTGGCGGCGATGAGGGCAGTTTCGGTGCTGTGGTTGTGCGGAACCCGGACTGGGACGGGTCCAGGATGTGTCCTCCTCAAGGTGTCAGGTCAGTTATCTGTTGACGGTCTTCTCGATAACCTTCGCCGCGAACGGGAGCAGGAAGATGGGCCGGATGTTCTTGAGGTCCTTGGGATCAGCTTGGGTTTTTTGAGTAAGGCATTGATCTCTGCGTGCTTCCAGTTCTCCGGGAAGGTTGCTGTCTTGAAGGAGATGTTGATGGCTTTCCAGAGATGGGGTGCGATGGTGGTGCTGGCTTTGTTGAAGATGTGGTGTCGGCATGGGTCAGACCGAGATCCGGAGTGAATGGTGTTCATGATTTTGATGGTGTCATCATCGTTTATGTTGGTCCAGGAGAACACGGGATCAGTGCAGATGGTGGCCGTGGGGATGGTGGTCTCAGTGGTTGTCGGGGTGGTCGTGACGTTGATGCTGTCGTGGATGTCTACGATCTTGCGATGGAAGACTGTGGCAAGGAAGTCGCACAGGTCTTGCGAAGGTGGGATGTCGTTGGGGTTGGAGCTGGGGTTGGAGAGTTCCTTCATGATGTTGAAGAGCTCTTTGCTGCTGTGTGCGTTGTTTTCTAGGCGGTCTTTGAAGGAGGCCCTTTTGGTGGATCAGATGAGGTGATGGTTTCTCTGGGTGGCATTCTTGTGGGCTGCGTAGCTGTCCGGTGTCTGTTCGCTGTACCATTTCTTATCTAGCGTTCAGCAGGTTTGCTTGGAGGCCTGGAGGTCTTCAGTGAACCAGCTGGCTTTCTTGCTGGTGTGTCTGTTGGAGGTTTTCTTGATCGGGGCGAGGGTGTTGGCGCAGTCGCCGATACATTGTCTGCGGTGTCGGGGTCGGTAGGGTCAGTGGGTGGGCTCAGGGCGAGGGTGGTGGGTAGCTGGGCTTCGGTGACTTTGCTCCAGCAGTGGCGGGGGATCTGTTGGGTGCGGTGGTGAGTGGTGGGTTTCCGGAAGGTGAAGTGGATGCAGCGATGGTCGGTCTGGTGGAGTGCTTGAAGGAGACATGGGAGCTTGCGGAGAAGATAGGGTCAAGCGTGTGGCCGGCAGAGTGGGTGGGTGTGGTGACGAGTTGTCTGAGTCTGAGGTTAGCGAGGTTGTCGATCAGGGTGGTGGAGTTGATTTCGCTCTCAAGGTGGACGTTCAGGTCCCCGAGAAGGATGTAGTCTGTGGAGGCGAGGGCGTGTGTACTGATGAAGTCGGTGATGGAGTCGCTGAACTGTGGTCAGGGTCCGGGGGGTCTGTAGACAAGGGTTCTTCTGAGGGTGATGTTGGGATCGGTGTGGATCTGGAAGTGCAGGTGTTAAGAGGTGCTGAGGGTGTCGTAGGTGTTGGTCGAGACTCAGAGTGTTCCTGTGGACGATGGCGATTCCTCCTCCTACTCTGTTGGTGCAGTCCCTGCGGGTGATCTTGTAGCCGTCCGGGTTGGCTATGGCGATGTTGTGTGCTGAGGAGGGGTTCAGCCAAGTCTCGGTCAGGAAGGCGACGTCTGGGGAGGTTGAGTCGAGAAGGTCCCAGAGTTCAACAGCGTGTTTGCAGGCAGAGCAGGTGTTGAGAAGAATGCATCTGAGGTGGTTGCGTTCTTTCTGGGTGGATGGGTGGGTCGGATGCTGGTGAAGCTGCTGTTCCGGCAGAAGGGTCCTTGTGTGCGTTTCAGGGCGGTCAGGAAACAGGTGTGTGATCGTCCGATGTTAAGGGCATGGAGGGTGCTGGCATCGTAGCGGCGTTCGGTGTCGTGGCGTTTGCGGCGGCCAGGAGTTCTGGCGCTGGGCGCGGACAGGTGCAGATGGGCTTGCCTTAAGGGTAGATGGGAGGGAGGAGCAGCTAGGAGGCGGGAGTGGCGAATGGGCGAGCAGGGGGGCGGGGACACAGGGGACGCAGCGGCGGGAAAAACGGGCGAAGCAACGGGTACAGAAGGCAAAAGACAGGCAGGGAGGCACAGTGAAAAAGGGGAAAACGCAGGAATTAAGGTTTACAAAGGCAAAGTAAACAAGGCAGATGACAAAAATGACGTGTGAACATGTAGATCATGTGAGGGATAGACATTCACACTGCATCACTACACAAAGGAGACTTTGGCATGCTCCCCTCAGATCTTTTAAAACATATTGAACCCTGCAAGACCATGGATCCTGGCCTGAGATCTACTCGGAAACAATGACATGCCACTAGTAACAGTAAGAACTATCACCAAGACATTTGTGAACCAGGCCCCTCCCCCTCGTGCTGAACCTGCTGCACCACAACAGCTTACACAAACGCTACTCTATTGTTAAAAGAAAAATGTTTCCTTCCTACCTTACAACTCGAACCTACTTAAAACTTTGCGGAAAAAGAGGCCCCTGCACTACGAGGAAAGCCAAGCCGATAGTGTGTCTCAACTCAGTCCTACACCATGATCATGCTGCCGTAGGCCACCCTGAAGTGTCCGCCTGTTGAGGTCACGGACAGGCGCGCAACACCCATTGGACTTACCGGGCTTCAGCCCCCCCCTCGTGTGTGGCAGCCCGGGATGAGATAGATCCCGGGCACACACACAGCCACACCCGAACGTTTCACAGGTCTTTAAAAGACCATTTGAATGTTAATTAGGCCTTGCTGTTGTTTCACCCCTTGCTGGAGGCCCTGCAGCTCCACTCTGCCGCCTGATTAAAGGTTCAGCCCCCCCCCCCCAAAATATTTTATTAGCCCCCCCCTCCCCCTCCCCCCCGAAATTTGGCTCTAGTTGCGCCTCTGGTCAGGGACCACAATCAAACTCCTGCCGGCGGCACGGGCAGCAGCTCCTGGGGGCCCAGGTCCATTGGCAGGAAATTGAGAAAAAAAAACACATAATGGTGCCTGCCTGACGCGGAGTCTGGACCGTACAACATAGTCGTAGTCTGTTCACGTGACGTCTCACGGAATCTCGCGGACGCTGTAGTTCATTTTCGGCCGTAGATGGAAAGAACAATTCCACTGTCCTGACAGTTCAAGAGCTGCTGCACGTCGCCTTACACTTCCATTGACCTCACTTGACCTAAGAGTTCTGCCCGCCATTTTGCAATGCATTATCAGCCAGATTTACAGTATGCATACTCATAGCTGCCAAGGTTTCGGATTGGTATGTGTGACATTCATAATTTCAGTGAAATGCTGAGTGACATTTCAATGACTTTGAGTGACATTTTCTTGCAAGCAAAAGTAAGTAATGAAGCTGATGAGGGAAACATAAATATCACAAATTACAACCGTTTGACTAGCAAGAAACTCTAAAAACTCGCCAAACTAAAGTGTGCCAATGGTAGGCAGCTGAAAAATGTGTAGAGTACTGCAGAGTCAGACTGCGTGACCGCACAGTTATAATTGTTTCTGTGTTTGCTGTGGTTTTCATGACTGTTCGCTCATGGCTTTTTTATTTGTACCAACAAGCCTCCATGGTAATGAATGTATCGACCTCAGAACGAAGAATGGCTGTGGAGGTCCTAATGTGATCCAAATCTGTCTTGCAAGCTAGACACAGATTAGTAGTGTGTTCCTAATACACTGAAGCTTGCTAAGGAAATAGCCACTTTCTCTATAAAAATACGCATAAAGAAACTACTTATGAAAAACATAATACTGATACAGTCTGTAACGTACTACAAATCATCATTATACATAGTTTTGAAATAATAAAGTAATTGAATGTAAAATATGTTATTTAAAGGTTTTCATTTGAGCAAATAAGAAGGCAAATGTCACTGAATGTCTATGATATTAGTGGTTTGATAAATAAAGATGTTGGGATTACAGAAAAGTTATTGCTTTCTATATTATTTTAGTTCTGTCAGATTCGTCCATGTGCAAAATCACACAAGTGCTTCGAAGCACTGTAAAGCAGACATTGCCTAAAATAAACACGTACAAATAAAGTATTTCATGGCTACAATAATCCTCAGCCCTCAGCCCCACGGCCCATAATTCTACCAGTCAAAACAGGTTCAAGCTCTCACTTAATTCCATTCTCGGTACCTGCTAAAAACCTCCTGAACTACCTATGCGCATCAGAAAGACACAAGGCACGTTGACAAATAGAATAATGAGCTGGATTTCTGTCGGACTCCTGGGCATTTTAGTTTCTAAAGTATTCAATTAAAATTCAACCACGACGACAAAGTTATATAATTTAACAGTACGAAAGTCACTGAAGGATCGAACCAGATGCCTGACTGACATCAAGGCCCTCTTTCACGTAGATCTGATCGCGCTGTACACCCTATAAGTTTCAAACTTCAGTTTAACCAGTAAAAAAATGTATTATAAAACGACAGTTTTGCAACTTAACATGATGCATATAAATAACCTTAATTCCAGTGGTGCCTCGTGTCCCTGAAATCCAAACGGGGGCTGCCAAACCGGGTGTCACCTGCAGGGTTTGGTGTAGTGGCGCTTGTAAATCTGCAGCTGCAGATACAGCACCAGCCCCTGCCCCTCAGCAACGGAACCTCCCGAGTACGACTCAACTAATGATCCTGAGGGGCAGGGCTGGTATTTTCCACGGATCCAGGTACTGAGCAGCCATGATTGCCGCCGGAAAATAATTTAATATCGGAGCTGCGCAGAGCGCGCTCCCTCGTGCTGGCTGTCTCAGTAGCAGCCATTGGGGCCCACATGTGACGTCAGTTAACAGCTATGCCGTGGCGTGCACAACTACAGCTGCTACAATCTGCAACCTAAATGAAAGACAATTACGTCGCAAGCGCCCTAGAAAAAAATTATGGTGCAGCGGCAACTGAACAGAGTATAACAACGAATTACTCAAATACTTTTATTTTTTGGGGCAGTTTTTATATAGCGTAAACTCAACCCGAAGGGAATTGACATCAAGTGACTGTTCCCAGGCGAACCGTGCCGTGACACTGGCTGCTGCGAGTTAATATTTACGGTATTTGGTCCCATAGTCAAGCCAGTCTGCATTGTGCTGAGGGGGCCGGGGGCCCCCTAACCTTCGAGGCCCCCCGCACTGCGGGGGCTGCGGGGCCTGTGTTACGCCCCTGAGGCAGCTGAAGCTACACTTTCACACGAAGCGCCGTGCCACCGCTGCACACGTTTGCAATAACCGCCATTTCCAGCTTGGTACTGGTAACTAAATACATGGCCCTTGGAAGCAGACAGTGGTCAGGGGCGTAACACAGGCCCCCGCAGCCCCCTCAGCACAATGCAGACAGGCTTGACTATGGGACCAAATACCGTAAATATTAACTCGCAGCAGCCAGTGTCACGGCACGGTAAACCTGGGAACAGTCACTTGATGTCAATACCCTTCGGGTTGAGTTTGCGCTATATAAAAACTGCCCCGAAAAAATAAAAGTATTTGAGTAATTCGTTGTTATACTCTGTTCAGTTGCCGCTGCACCATAATTTTCTTTTTCTAGGGCGCTTGCGACGTAATTGTCTTTCAATTTAGGTTGCCGATTGTAGCAGCTGTAGTTGTGCACGCCACGGCATAGGTGGTTGCGGCATGGCCGAATAGTTTAAAACAGTTCACCAGCTACACCTCCAGATTCCAGAGTAGACTACACTTTAGGTGACACTCATACCTTCGGTGTCCGTTTTTAACAAAAGGACTTTCATTTTCTAGGGAAAAAAGCCTGCAACGCAAATGGATTTTTAAAAATATGCAAATGCTTGTTGTCCGATAATTGCACTGTGTCATAGTAATGTTTCTCCTATTCATCCGCTGGTGCAAAGCTACTTGGCTCAGGGCTGAACTCAAAACGGACCCAGAATGGCTCTGCTTTGTTCTGCATTTACTGCGAAAAAACGTTTACCAATTAAGAGTTAAGTGGCAGCTGCTGAAAGTGCCCATAACTGGAAAAAGGTACATACTTTAATGTAAGCACCAGCGGATGGATTATGGTTTTCATGGCCAAAACCCCCACGCCTCTTGTGGCAACGCAGAAGTTGTTAGGAAACAACAGGTGGTATGGCCTGAGAACTTGTGCGCAGCACCACATTCTCACCTCCTTCTCCCAGCAGGCAATGCTCAATGCACCAAACGTTGTTAAACTAAACTCCAGGAGTTTGGAGTCTCCACAGTGCAGAGGCAGTGCCCCGGCTCTCCCTTGCCCTCCCCTCACCCTCCCATTATAACGCGAGCTGTGCTCAAATATTGGCCTCAAAGTGCGGAACATAAATGAGCCATCTGCTTGTTCCTCTTGCGGGCTAGCAGGCAGGAAATCACTGCAGGTCGGAAATGATTGAGGGTTACCCTGGTCCTGATTCTTTGTGACTACCCCTGTGCCTGCTTCTAAGAGTCGGTGTAAAGTATGGTAAACCTGTGAGCACTTTAACACTGGTGATTCGGGGCACCTGGTTTCTGGCCAATGCAGACTTGTCAGGCTAACCTACATTGTCCTTTTTGTTCATTGTATCCCCCCCGCCTCTGCTCCAGTTCTTGCATTGAGTTGCATAAAGGACTACATTACAACTGTTACACTCTCTGCCTGCTCCCACTGGAATCTTCCCAAGTATCTCTCTTTAATGTAGTAATGCCCCTTGTGTAAGCAAATTAAACCCAGATCTACTGCCTTTGCTAATGTTTGTGGTACTTACCCCTTACTGCTCACCTTCCCATCATTGCATTACCTTTGGATATGTGCATTTTAATTTTTGTTAGCCAACATCAAGGAAGAGTAGATATAACTGAATCTAGAGGAAAGTGAGCGTAGACTGACAGGGGAGCAGGTCGCACGGACAGACCCCTGATCTTAGGAAGAGTTCCAGCACATGAGTCAAAGTGCTAGCCATAGGGCATCGAAACCCTCAGGAACTTCCATAGAGTGCACCTGGAGCGGGGTGTATCATAGGTGTTGCCTGCGTTCCATTTACATGATCTCTGGTGCTCATCACAGTAGCCTCCCAGGGCACCAATGTGGCCTTCTTAGCAAAGAGCAAAGCTAGCATCTGGCCATACATGGAAAGGAGCTGATCTCATTAGCAAGACAGTGACGGGAACAGGTGTCGCCACTGTGCAGGATGATCTTGCCACCGTGATGTTCTCAATGTGATGTGGGGTAGGTAGGCGTGGCTTATCAGATCAAGGAGGGGATGAGTGTCTTTAGTATAAGGAAACTATAGGGCAGGGGCAAGGCACCATTGTAATGTGGAGAGGAGTCAGTAGGTGATGGAGGGTAGTCACTTACTTAGTATGAAGTGTGAAGTGAACCGAGTCGGAGGCCTGGTCTCTGGGTGGAGAGTTTCATTTGCCAGGCAGTCAAATCCTTCTGCTCTCGTCGCAGTGCACCATTCGCTTAGTGACAATGACACCCTCCGCATAGCTGTCAAGGTTTCAGATTCCTATGAGTGCCATTTTCATAATTTCTGTCATTTCAGTATAATTATGAGTGACATTTCAATGACTATGAATGACACTTTCTGGAGAGCAAAATAAAGCAATGAAGATGAGAGAAACATGTAAATATCAGACATTGCACCCATTTGTGCATTGAGATTGTCTGACTCTTATGTTTTAAGCAAAATCATCACCCTTTTTTAAAGCATCCGCTACATTATGCTCCCAAACAGGGCATTGCACGTCCATGATTGTTCAACACCTTTGAGCGATGTTTGTAATTTTTAGGACAAGGTTATGCTGAAAATGTACTCTATTTTGCTCCGGAGCTAAAATATTTCTCTAGTGTGGCCTGCAACAAAACCGGAGTCCAAAATATCTATAATACTTTAGGCCTCCTATTATTAATCCCTAAATTCATTACATTGAAGTTTCTTTTCAAATGTGTAAGTTTGGAACCGCCTATCAAAACCTTACTATGAGGAAGGCTCCCTTGCTGAAACTCAGATCTGGTATTACATCTGACTTTTACCAGTTCCAGTTGAGGATGTCGGTGGAGTCAATAGAGTAAGTGGGTAGAGCCAGTGGAGGACGTGGGTGGAGCCGGGAAAAGTAGGTGTGGCTTCCCACAAACATTTGAGCACCTGCACTTCATATTTTACAAATTAAGCACTGAAAACCTGAACAGATATTGCCTTTCTTTTTATCCCTGGCGAGATCAGGGCTTTCACATTCAACCCTTAAGGTGTTTCTGGCGGCGATTTCCCGCTTCCGTCATGATGGTTCTACATCTCTATGTTCCTCGAGAATCATAAAACAATTTTTCAAGGGCCTTTTTAGGATGCTTCCACCTATCCGTCGCCCTCCACCTGCTTGGCGCTTAAATTTGGTTTTGTCTCAACTGCTTCTACCTCCATTTGAGCCTATCCACTCTGCAAGTCTAAAATTTCTCACATGGAAAGTTGCTCTCTTACTCGCCTTGACATCCTCGAGGCGTGTCAGTGACATTCAGGCATTTACCATACAGCCTCCTTTTCTACAATTCTCCAATGAGGCTGTGACATTGCGAACTAATCCTAAATTCATCCCGAAGGTTCCCAGTGACTTTCATCTCAACAAACCTATAATCCTGAGGACTTTCTTTCCTGCTCCGCAAACTCCAGCTGAGCGGTCTTTACACTCATTGGATGTGAAACGTTGTCTCAAATTTTACATTCAGCGAACTGCAACTGTCAGAAAGTCAGATCAATTGTTTGTGGCATATGGCCCAACTTGCAAAGGACAACCTGTTACCAAACAGACCATAACCAGGTGGATATCCTCTACCATATCCTTTTGCCACCAACGGGCTGGGAAGCCCCTTCCTGCTCCAGTTCGTGCTCACTCAACTAGAGCGGTGTCTACTTCTGCTGCCCTTTTTGCGGGGGTACCCCTGAGGCAGATCTGCAGAGCTGCTACTTGGTCGAGCAGCCATACTTTTACGAAACACTACTGCCTGCAATCAACAGACGCCGCGGATGCGGCAGTAGGTCAAGCGGTGCTGCGGAATCTTTTCCATTAAAGGTGAGCCTCTGTTGCTAACCGCCTCCAGTCATAAAGGTTTTCTTTTTCTAATAATATTTTGGTATTTATTGCATATTGACTGATATGTTTACCTTACTTGCTTTGGTATGTCACCTTTATGACTTATGTGATGATTTACTGCTTTCTACTCTTATTCAAGCATGTGAATCTATGAAAGACACCCCTAATACTGGAGAAGAACAAAAGTTACTTACCTGTAAACTGTGGTTCTCCAGTATTGGTGTCTTTCATAGATTCACATGCGACCCTCCCATCCTCCCCTCAGAGGCTCTCTTCTCCTCAGGCACTTTTACTTACTTTGTGCTTCGAAAATCTGAGGACTTGGGCTTCTGAGGAGAAGGTTCTAGAGGAGGCTACAGCCTGATTGGCTGGAATGTGAACCAACACATAATGACACTAATATGCTACTAAAGTGAGTTCTCCCTTAGGCTTTTCAATGGGCCTATTATGTTCTATGGTACTTTTGAAATTTACATTTTATTATATTATATGTATGTATATTTTTATTTATAATATTTTTCATGTATACATGCATATTTTACTGCTATTTTATGTACCGTGGGACTCCCACTTCGACGACGGGGGATATTCAAGCATGTGAATCTATGAAAGACACCAATACTGGAGAACCACAGTTTACAGGTAAGTAACTTTTGTTCTTACTTTCTAGAAAGCCTTGAAACATTTGAAATACTCTAAAGACATGTCAGGGGAGCGTTGCATCATTGCAAAGTTTAACTAAACATTGTCTGGTTTGACAAGAACCTCAAATGACAGAAACCTGTATTTAATAAGAGGAAATAGCTCTCTAAGTGAGAGGTGACCTAAACATGGAGTTTGGATATTATCCTTTATTATTTGCTAGGTAATAGAAATAAAAGTTTTGTTCCTTCCCCAAAACCCACCCAACTTTTATGCGGTCTTTTCTAATTTTTAGGAAAACGTCGGTTTTTGCAATTTCAGTCACAGATGAAGCCCCCCTTGTATTATTTGCAAAACATTTACAATTACAAGAACACCGACGGTTGTTTTGTCCTATCAGCTAGACCAGTACAGGAAACGAAGTTCTATTACATTTTTTAAAACTATTATATGGGGTGGAGGGGGGGATTAATTGGTGCTTCAGACACCGTTTATTTGAAAATTTTAAATGTACAATATACTCTTAAACAGGGGATATTTAGGTGTTGGTTTAACCGCAAACGCAGCAGTACGGCATAGATAGGGTGTTTTTTTTTCTTTTAAAGCTCACTCTAGCTAGCGCATATCTTTAAGAAGTCTAAAATATTTTCAAGTAGCTGCTCGGTAGAATAAACGCGGTCTGGGCAACAGAGCGGCAGTGTCTGACGAGCAGATCTGACCAACCTTGACTAAGACAAAGTAATTAGTACGCGAGTGAATTCCACAGAGTTCTAGAAATATGGTCGCGCATTTCCTGAAAACATGCTATTATTAATTAAAGAGTTCGAACGAGAGGAAAAATAGAGGTTGTACTTAGGTTTTCTTTAGTTTCAGGCTTCTTTCTTTCCATTTGTCTCTGTGTGCTAAATTTTTCAGCGTTTTTAACATCAGACTGATGTTACATATAATTACTGACTTTGCACCAAAATTATATTTGACATGGCTTGTGTGCGAAATTAGAGCATTTCAGAGAGTACAAATTCACCTGGGAAGACGAACCCAGGAAGACAAGGCAGCGCAGAGTGGAAGTAATTTGAATATTACATGTGCCCTCCTGAAAATGCCAAAATCATTTAAATTGTTAGAAAATATATTTTCCCTAATTAAACAGGCGTATTGGAGGGTTCATAATAGCGCTTTTGGAATGCAGCAGGACATTTATTTGGTGAGTTAATCTATAGATGACATCAAACCACAAGGGTCAGTAAAAAATAATTAAAAAGAATAAGACTATCAAAAATTTTGTTAGCATGAATCTTATCAGGTTATTTACCAAGATTGTTTTTTTCTCCCCTTTAATGTATGCTTTTGTGCCATCACTCGGAATATCGCCTCCTGTTGGGAGAGGCGGCACGTCCTCGTGTAGAAGGCAGAACCTCTCTCAAACCATGCTGGAGAGAAATTACCATTTACAAAGTAAAGATGTGTACGTGAAATCTCCAGCGTCATTTATGTACATAGACTCCCGCTGAGAAGGGTAGGAGGGAAGCTCGATATAATGTTGAGCTGATTGTTCCCAGTTGGTCTCTTTTCTTCCACAAAAACTGTATAGTGTAGCACAGAAAAACCATGTCGGCAGATACCAAGTTTTATTACACTTTACTATGGTGTAAAGCTCTCCTGTCCTATTAATAATTCGAATGTTTCAAGGCTTTCTGGAATGTAAATGACTGTGCTGTGTTATTCTTGTCAACAAGAAAATGAGCTGATGTAGATAGTGCAAAGAAAACAAATAGCTGGAGATAGTAAAGTTACCAATACTAAAGCTTCACAGTATTCACATGTATGGTTAGCGTAACTGCAGTGCTTCAAATTTGACACCTTCTGGCACAGTCATGACAACAAACTCTCTCCACCATGTCAAAATAGGTGGTTTGCCCTTCACGTAAGTCATCTAATTTATCTGATGAGTTTACCACAGCCCTTTCCAGCTCCAGAAATGAGTTTTCAGCTTTTGAAATGTCCAGTGCAAGAACTCCATGGATGCGTAACATGGTTTTAATGGTATCCCCCTCATGACGACTTTAAAAGGTTCCAATTTGTATCAGAAGAGAGGAAGTCCCTGTATTATCCTGAAAGGAAGTATCGACGTGATCAAGTAAGGTCTGATGTAATGTCATCCATCATCGAAACTGGAAGCCTGTAAGTGGGAATAGAAGAGGGCGGTATACCCCAGGCCACTGTCATGACCAGGGAATTCCTGTCAGAAACAATTCGGGGCCGGTAGTGCATAGATGTAACCATTGAATAAAGGAACAAGGAGCAAATACATTTTTCTAGTCGTGAGTTCAGTTTGTGGACTGGGAAGCAGATGGAAAATCCTCAAATTGTTGGGTGTTTAAGATGCCAAGTAACATCTAAAGCCCAGCGAGCCAACCACTGTGAAAGCATGTCGGAAATAAGTAGCACAGGAGATTGCAGAAAAGGGGGTGTCTATTGGTCAAGGTGAGCGTCAAAGACTGCATTAAAGTCCCCTGCAAAACTCATGGAGGCTAATCTAGGAGAATAGTTGTTGGGACAGGAAAGCTAATTGGTCAGTTTGGTGAACGTAAAAGACCCCTAAATTCCACAGTCTGCCATTGAGAATATCATTAACAAGTATAACAAGCATTTGCAATGCAATAGGTCTCGCATTTGCGAGAGGCTAAGCTATTGGCACTGAACGAGACAATACCTTTTATTTATGTGTTTAAGTGCATGTTTACGCACTGCTTTCAGGTTTTCAAAACACATAAATAAAAGGTATTGTCATTTACAATGCCAATAGCTCCAACTCTTGCAAATTCGAGACCTAATGCATTGCAAATGCTTGTTAAAATGAGCTATTAGCAGAAGGAAATCACTGATGTTTTAATTGGATGGTACCTTTTGGGTGGGTCGTAATATCTCATTCTTTTAGGGGCATGCAGTGACTGTTGATAATTTTTTTAAAGATGGCAGGACGACCATGTGGTTTATATCTGTTTTTTTTATTATTTTTTATAAGTATTGGCATTGTACTTTGGGCCTTGTAAGATTTTATGTTTTTTAATACTTTCATTTCATTTGCTGCTACCTCACATGGTAGAGGAAAGGAACCATCGAGGACTGACTCAACTTTGTTGGCTATGACTATGACACTTTGTGGCACTGTTTGCTGCCTGTTTTTTTGTAATAGTGATGTGTATTTGATGATGATTTTTTCAATTATAATGCAAAGGATTTTTGTGTGTATATTTGTCCTGTTATTTTTGTGTGCTTTCCCAACCAAAATAAAGCGGATTTGAATCTTGACTTTGATTCCAATTAACATCAGTGCAAAATTTCTATGGTATTGCGCAGGGATTACTGTTGAACAGTGTAATGATTTGTGCGAGACAAGGATTTTCTTTTTTACACAGTGATGTCATTAATGTCGAACATGGACTACCAACACACAGTTCAGGCGTTGTTGTGCCACAGAGGTTACAATCAGTGATGTCATTGGAAGAAGAATTCTTTGTAATTGGGTAAACTTTCATCAATGAAACTTCAGAAAAAACGAACAATAAGAACCGAATCCATTAATTTTTCAACATGTTTGCATGCTAAAAGTAATGGACAGCACATCAAACACATAAGTGATTCTTGCCTGCCGACAGAACAAAAAACAAACAAAACAAAAACCTAAAAAACAAAAACGGTGCTAAGAACGTGACAGGATGATTTGAGGATGACAGTCAGGCAAAATGACACACGAGTTAAAGAAACAAACAGTACAACGGGGAGGCGAGAAGGACTTTCCATGCCTGTCTCTTTTCCAAGCAAGTGTTAGGGGGTGACGGAAAAAATCTCTGGGTCAGCCAGTTAGTTAATCGTTTGCTGCCGACTCCTGTCTGTGACCTGTAGTCCTTAACTTTATCCAGTATTGGGGTATCTTTCATAGATTCACATGCCTGAATCATTCCCCGTCGTCGAGGCGGGAGTCCCACGGTAAATAAAAAAGCAGTGCCAAAAGCACTTTGCAGTAGTAGGCCCTAGAAAAAAGGCCTGAGGCCTATATTATAGTAGCCTATCTACCTCCTTATGCTAAAAGACCCAAAGTCTTTGCTCCAACCAATCAGCTCACAGCACCCTCTAGAACCTTCCCTGCAGAGCCAGCTCTCCTCAGATTTTCACCGCACGTCGTGTGGAAGGGAGTCTCCCTGAGTCTTGACTCAGTTTTTTCTTCAGAGCTTCAAGATGTCTGACAAGAAGGCCTTGTTCAGACCCTGTAGAACATGTGAGAAGAAGAGGGTCCATGTGGATGACTTACACAAGGACTGCATTTATTGCCTATATCCCAAGCATGAGGCAAAGACTTGTAAGATCTGTGTTACCTTCCCTGCCAAGACCTTAAGGGATAGGGAAGCCAGAGTCCTTTTGTGGCTTAAATCCTCTTCCAAGGATGATGATGACAGAGCCTCTACCTCTAGCAAGAGGGCGAGGTCTCAAGAGGATAAGATAAGTGAGGGGAGAAAGCATGTTAAGGCCTCCCACTCTACTTCAGGCTCTTCACAGAGATCCAAACATTCTGTCTCTGGAGCCTCAGCCACCAACGATCCGGCAAAGAAAACAGTGAGTAAGACTTCTACTGTCTCCTCTCCAGTTACCACTGTCTCCACTTCAACCTCTTCTTCTATGGATATGATATCCACTACGTCTATCACTACACCTATTGTGTCTACTAAAATCAGTATCGTGACAAAAAGAACTCTCGTAGACGACTCGTCGACGAAGACGCCGTCATCATCAAAAAACTCGTCATCTAAGAAGAGCCCGTCGACGAAGTCGGCGACGCCGCCGTCGACGACTGCCTCGTCGACGAAGAAAGCATCAACGTCTATCCCGTCGACGACGAGCCCGTCATTGGTTGCCTCGTCGACGACCGTCCCGTCGATGGTGGCTCCATCGACGACGAGTCCATCGACGATTGTCCCGTCGACGTCCAGCCCGTCGACGACAGTCCCGTCGACGGCAAGCCTATCGTCGACGATGCCCTCGTCGTCGATCTCGTCGACGATAAATCCGTCGACGACGACATCTTTTCAACAAATGGATGCGCCTTGGTCTCCGGGGTCATCAAGGTCGATGGAACCAGCTTTATTAAGACCTGCCACTGGGAATCAGGCCTTTTGTACGCCAATGGCGACAAAAAACTTTCAACTGGTGTCTTTTAAGAGACAACAAGGTTCATACATATCTCCACTTCTGCCTTCTCATCTTCTGGAAACATATGTGGACGATGAAGAAGATGACTATGAGGATGATGATGATGAGGGTGCTTTTGGTGTGGCACGTCATCCATCCGAGCTTGTCATCAAGTGCCAAGATGATGATGAGGAGGATTCATACGCTGAGCACTATTACCAAGAGGATATCATAGTGCCTCACTCATTGGATCATCAGAGAAGGCCTAGAGTCCCGGAAGTCACTCAGTTGCCGCCTAATTTGATACAGGATTTACAGGCTATGCTGGCGGATTACAAACAGCGTTTTCCTCCGCAAGTACCTCAATCTGACACGGTAGCTCCTCCTCGGCAACAGCCACCGGCTTCTCCAATTGTGGACACTCCACAACCGGTCTTGCCTCCACAAACTCCGGATTCATCATCAGAGGAGGAGGTAGAAGATGGAGAGTTGCCTAACATTCCTTCATCGGACCCATGGGATGAATATGTTATTCCCATGCCGTCCCCTCCGACTCCACAACCTTCAGATTCACCGCCTGATGATGTAGGTGGTTTTCACAACCTGATGCAAAGGGCATCAACCAGGTTTAAGCTCCCTGTTACAGTGGAGCAAACGGAGTGTTTTCTCCATGACTTTAAAGAGGAAACAAGGAAGATATCTAGAGCCATTCCCATAGTTGAGTTTATTTGGAAGGAAGGCATAAAGATAATGGAAAACCCCGCATCTGTGCCTGCTGTGTTACCCAGAATAGAAAAGAAATATCGTGCCCCGCTTTCTAGTCCGGCGTGTCTTATTGGTCATCCACGCCCGGATTCAGTAATCTCTCAAGCGGCGCAGCAAAGGTCAAAGAACCCAGCTACCCCTATTTCTACTCCACCAGATAAAGAGGGACGAAGATTAGACCTTATTGGGAAGAAGTTCTCCACTATGGCGGCAGCATCCATCAGGATAGCAAATTCAATGGCGATTATTGGACGCTACGATCGCCAAATGTGGTCGGAGATGGCTAGGTTCATAGAGCTATTGCCAGAGGACTCAAGGCAAGAAGCCAGAAAAGTTTTAATGGAAGGAGAGCGGGCAGCGGAAGAATCCATCGACTGCGCTCTAGATATGGCGAATACGAACTTCAGGCAGTTGGCTGGAGCAGCCGTCCTGAGACGTCAAGGGTGGTTAAAAGCCACTACGTTTCGTCCGGAGGTTCAGTTGAAAATTCTGGACATGGCTTATGACGGAAAGTCTCTCTTTGGTAAACATGTCGATGAGGCTCTCCAGACGATTAAAACTGACACGGATACCGCAAAGTCGCTAGGATCCTTACAATATAAAAGAGGTTCGTTCAGAGGAGCTAGAGGACGAGGTTATTCTTCCAGGGGAAGTTATTACCAACAAGGCAGACAGTATCAACCACAATACCGTCAAAACTACCAGTCTTCTTACAGACAATCTGGATCGGCTGGTTTCTCTCGTCAAGGAGGAAGAAGGCGCGCAAACAACCAAGGACGAGACAGTCACAAGAAACAGTGAGAGCAATTGGGCGCCGCCTCCAACCCCTTACCTTCCCGTGGGCGCGAAAATATCTGCTTTTCAACAACAATGGCAGAATATAACATCGGATCGGTGGGTGTTAGACTTGATCCAACATGGTCACACCCTAGAGTTCATCACCAAACCTCCACCAACTCCGCCCAGGGGCCCCCCTCCCCCTCGTCTTCACTTATTGTTCAAGGAGGTTCAAGCTATGCTACTCAAGAACGCAGTAGAAAAGGTTCCAATCCATCAGAGAGGGACGGGTTTCTATTCCCGGTTTTTCCTTATAAAAAAGAAAACCGGGGAATGGCGACCGATCCTAGACCTGCGAAATCTGAACAAATATCTCAGGAAGCAGGGATTTCGAATGGTCACCCTCTCGGACATTCTCAGTTGCCTCAACGAGGGAGATTACATGGCCTCCTTAGACATGGAAGACGCATACTTCCACATCCCAATCCACCCAAACCATCGGAAGTACCTCCGTTTCACTGTGGCAGGCGCCCATTATCAATTCAAAGTTCTCCCATTCGGCCTCAAGTCGGCCCCAAGGATTTTCACGAAGTGCCTGGCCCCGGTGGCAGCAGCTCTTCGGGCAGCAAAAGTGCAGGTCTTCCCGTATTTGGACGACTGGCTAGTCAAAGGTCCATCAGAAGCCAAAGTGAGAGCCGACATTACGGCATGCTGCAATCTCTTCGCATCGCCAGGCCTCACAATCAACAAAACCAAGTCTCAGATGCATCCGGAACAAAGCCTGTTGTTCCTAGGAGCTTGCCTAGACACGGTGGAATGCAAGGCATCCTTGTCTCGAGAGAGACAACTCCGTCTGCAGGTGTTAGCCAGAAAGCTGGCAAGAAGAAAGTCACTTTCAGTTCGCCTATATGCATCACTTCTGGGGATGTGTTCTTCAGCCATCAACCTCATTCCATTGGTGCGTCTAAAGATGCGACCGCTGCAAGAGGAGCTAAACTGTCAATGGCATCAAGCGACAGGTTCATTCGAGGACACCATCACAGTCACCAACAGGATGGTACACGCACTCCAATGGTGGTCTCAGATCAGCAATCTGGAGCAGGGGCTTCCATTCTTGCAGAATCCTCCGGATTTTATTCTTACAACGGATGCGTCCATGGAGGGTTGGGGTGGTCACCTCCAGGAACTGCAAGTGCAGGGACGATGGTCTCAGCAAGACAAGAGATGCCACATCAACAGCCTAGAGCTGAAAGCCATTTGTCTGTCTCTTCAAGCGTTCCTCCCCAGGATAGTGGGATCCTCGGTCTTAGTCAGAACGGACAACACCACAAGCATGTTTTATATCAACAAGCAGGGAGGAACGAGATCGGCAACACTATCCAAACAAGCCCAAGAGCTTTGGAGGTGGTTAACAGTTCACAACATAACCCTCAAAGTGGAGCATGTCAGAGGCCTCTACAACACCTTGGCAGACAAACTGAGCAGAACTTTGTCAGAGTGCCACGAGTGGGAACTGGACAACGGCCAGTTGAACTATGTGTTTCAGAGATGGGGCAAACCCAGGTTGGACCTATTTGCGACCCAACAGAACAAGAAATGCCGGTTCTACGCCAGCAGGTATCCTCAACAGGGGTCAAGGGGGAATGCCCTTTCGATGCGATGGTCAGGGACATTTGCATACGCTTTCCCTCCGATCCCTCTGATTCCACGAGTGGTGCGCAAAATGAAAGTGGAGAGTTGTCGCCTTCTCCTCATTGCTCCCAAGTGGCCTCGCCAGTATTGGTTTCAGGAACTCATGCTACTTTCTCAGGAGCCACCGATCAAGCTGCGGGTAGTTCCGAAGCTACTATCACGCAACGAGGGTCAGGTACTTCACCCAGATCCTCAATCACTGAAATTGCACGCATGGCTCCTAACTTCTTAGAATTTGAGCATCTTCAAATTCCTCAGGAATGCCGGGACATTCTAGAGAAGGCAAGAGCCCAGAGTACATTAAAGACTTATCGTCTCAAGTGGAAGCGTTTTTGCGCATGGTGCATCTCTAGTGCTTTGCACCCTATAGAGGCATCGGCAGAAAAGATATTGCCCTATTTGTTACACTTAGCGCAATCTGGCCTTTCTTTTTCATCAATAAAGGTCCACTTAGCGGCTTTATCCAGGTACAGAAAGAGGACCAATGCTCAGTCACTCTGCTCTTCATCGCTAATCAAGCAATTTATGAGAGGTCTGTTCCGGGCTTATCCACCAGTCAAGCCCTCACCACCGGAATGGGAGCTCAACACGGTTCTATCACAACTGATGAAACATCCGTTCGAGCCTATCCATAGAGCCGACCTAAAGTTCTTAACATGGAAGGTTGCTTTATTATTGGCGCTAACTTCCGCAAGAAGAGTGGGAGAAATTCAAGCTTTCACTATAAAGGAGCCCTTTTTGCATTTCTCCCAGGACTATGTCACTTTACGAACAAATCCAACATTCATACCGAAAGTGCCTTCCCAGTTTCATTTAAATGAACCTGTCAAGCTGAAAGTTTTCTTTCCAAACCCGTCAACCCAGGCTGAAAAGACATTGCATTCTTTAGACATCAAGAGATGCTTAAAATTCTATCTTCAGAGAACCAAAACTTTGAGAAGATCAGATCAATTGTTTGTGGCTTATGGTCAAAATACTTTGGGGAATGCGGTCACTAAAGCCACAATTTCAAGATGGATCGCATCCGCGATTCAATTCTGCCACGTCAAGGCTAATCGACCATTGACAAGGTCTGTTCGATCTCACTCCACAAGAGCTGTAGCAGCGTCTGCGGCTTTATTTGCAGGAGTGACGCTTGAGAACATTTGCCGTGCTGCGACATGGAAGAATGTCCACACGTTTACAAGACACTACTGCCTACAATCAGCAAGTCAGGATGATGCGGCAGTAGGTCAAGCTGTTTTACGTCACCTGTTTCCATAAGGAGAATGTTCAGGTACTGATGTTCACTTATTTCATTTAAAGTATATGCTTTTATTAGATTGTATTGATATATATATATGAAAGCATTTAACATGTTGTGTTTTTGTTGTATGATGCCTAAGATTTCTTTCCAGAAAGAAAATGCGTAATGTCAATGTTGAACTTGAACGTGATGTAGTAATGGTTCAATCTCTAAGCGTTTGTTGGTTGTTGACGATACACTCATGGGGGTGCACTGCAATAAGTCTCCCACCATCCGCAACCGACTTTGCCTGGCTTACTGCTTGCTATTCTGATTCAGGCATGTGAATCTATGAAAGATACCCCAATACTGGATAAGAAAACAAGTTACTTACCTGTAACTTCAGTTATCCAGTATTGGTATCTTTCATAGATTCACATGCAACCCACCCTCCTCCCCGGAGAGTCAGTTCTCTAAGTTTGGGATACTTGTTCCCACTTGTGCTACGAAAATCTGAGGAGAGCTGGCTCTGCAGGGAAGGTTCTAGAGGGTGCTGTGAGCTGATTGGTTGGAGCAAAGACTTTGGGTCTTTTAGCATAAGGAGGTAGATAGGCTACTATAATATAGGCCTCAGGCCTTTTTTCTAGGGCCTACTACTGCAAAGTGCTTTTGGCACTGCTTTTTTATTTACCGTGGGACTCCCGCCTCGACGACGGGGAATGATTCAGGCATGTGAATCTATGAAAGATACCAATACTGGATACCTGAAGTTACAGGTAAGTAACTTGTTTTCTTATTGTTGTTGTTTGCTGTAGTAACCAACCAATGTTATATCATGTCACAACGTACCATCTATTGAAAGTTCCCTTCCCTTTGTTCTCACATACATTTTTTCAGGCCTACTTATGACAGAAGTTTGCGCGGTAGCTGAAAATGGCGCATAATAATGGCCGCAACGGTCCACTCCCTCTCAAGAACTCGAACCCATTTCCACAAACTGCCTTATTTAAGATAAACACGGCCGGCAGAGAGGCCTGTGATATAGTACTGCCACTCACAGAGGTTGATAAGAGCCACACAGCAGCTTAATAAAACTAAAATAAACAATTTAATTAAGAATTACGTTTTTTTTTCCAACTCTCTAGAAATAATGGAGACACCTTACAGTATTTTGATAGCTCTGAATCATTGGACTCCTGGGGCGCTTTATTTCAGCTGCGCGCATTGCTTACTCATCTAATTTCAATATTCATGCAGCAACGCCTTTTTCTACTGCGAAGAATATGGATTTGTTAACGTTTTCCTGGAGGCGAGTTGGGGTCCCCGAAAGGTGCCCTCGAAGACCTGGCGCATTGTTAGTGAAGTCCCCCAGCTCCAAAAATATATAGAATTTTAGACTGTTGAATGTGAAAAAGCAGTGTTTTTCACCGAGGAGTTCTGAGTGGCCTGAAATAGAGTGAAGCACCAGATGTTTGTAATGTTCCCCGAGGTTTTGAAATACAGTGAAGCACCAGATGTTTGTAATGATCCCCGAGGTGAAAACCATCACCTTTAGTCACAGTTAGCCTCGTACTTTTGACAGTGGGTTGTGATCCGTCCATATTGTGAACAATCAAACCGATAAATAAACAGGGGCTGAGGGGACCTGCACCAGGTTCACGACTGAACATTGCTACGAGCCATACACGTGCACATCGTCTGTCCGGGCGCGTCTACATCTCCTAACCCCCTTCGGAAGCTAAATCGATAACTATAGATCTCGCCAAAGAGAGCAGCGCATGCGCTGTGTCACTAGGCAAGACTTAAAAATGACCATCCAGGTCAATATGTACTTAATTTAACCGCTGCTCTAACCCACAAATCAACCACTTTAGCATACGCAGAAAAGCCCTTACCAATCACCGGGTCCCTCAAATTCGATTGTAGCCTGGAGACCTCCACCTCTGTCAAATGGGCTTCCTGCAAAACCGCTAAGCAAGTCCGCCACTGGAATAGTGCCACGGAGTACAGAAACAGAGCCAGGAAAGGTTTCAGGGAGAAGTCTCCCCCCCCACTCCCCCTTTCCACCTGGACCTTCAAGCGTACGGGTCACAGTGGGGGAGTCATCCTAGGTCTGCAATAGTTTGCGCTGTGAATGTTGGTGGTATTGCATCACAGCCAAGTTCCTCTGACATTGGATCAGCTCCTGAAATGGTAAAATCTGAAAAAAGAAAGTGTGGTGTTGCAGAGAAACCCTGCAAGGAGGCAGGCACTGCAACTGCATCACGCTGCCCCATTGTGCTCTGCACTAGCGAGGGTGTGCAGCTTCTCAATTACTTGTAGTAAAGTCTCTGGACTGTGGTCATTCTGTAATCCGTTTTAGGAGTAGAAGTGGAGTGTGTCATGAATGGCTAAGTGCTTGTTTATCAAATACTTCCCAGTCCCATGCTCTGTGAAGAAATGGGTACGCCTGTGGGAACTAAGAGGCGTCCTGCGCCAGCAGCCTGGGCATCAGGTGTGTTATGGGCTGACTTTTCCACAATTGGCGCCCTAACGCGGGGTCCATCAGCGACATAAGGTCCGGTAAGAGAGGTCCAGACGATGGGGTGAACATCTAAATGATTGGAGTATACCTGCCTTGAGAGGGCCCTCGTCCGGCTGCCGATTGAATGAACTTCACCGATTCTGAACGGACCTCTCTCAAGTGACCTACTGTCCTGACTGGAATCCCACAAGAATGCTGCAATAAAAACATAGAGAAAAGAGGCGCTGGAGAAAGGAAGACGAAGAATTGCCCACATGATCCGGTCCGGGTAAGGTTAAGTAGGACGTCTTTACGTCTGATTGGTAGGATGGCTTTATCCATCTGATTGATTGATTGATTGTTGATATTGGAAACGGTATTTAGATACTGGTATTGTTCATTGATTGGTTCATTTAGCCTCGGTTGCTACTTGAAGTATTGGTTCTCTTGGAGACATTCTCTGTTTGCAAACAGCGACGAATAGGAACGTTCCTCTCTCTTTGCAAATAGTGAAGGATAGGTAATGCGGACTTTTGTCCCCCGTTGTAATCCGTCATGCCTATTTTTCTCCCCACTGATTGATTGGTTGCTCTGTTGCTCTTTGAGACATTCGCTGTCTGCAAACAGGGAAGAATAGGAATATTCTGTCTCCCTTTGCAGATAGTGAAGGGTAGGTAATGCAGACTTTTGTCCCCATTGTAATCCGTCATGCCTATCTTTTCTCCGCATTTGATTGTTTGTTATCGATTTTTATCGATTATTGCTCTTTGAGATATTCCCTGTCTACAAACGGGGAAGAATAGGAATATTCTGCCTCCCTTTGCAGATAGTGAAGGATAGGTAATGCAGACTTTTGTCCCCGTTGTAATCCGTCATGCCTGTTTTTTCTCCCCACTGATTGATTGATTGTCTGAACATTTATTGTTCAAGGAATAGTTCTTTTGAGGCATTCTCTGTTTGCAAATAACGTGGAATAGAAATGTTCTGTCTAGTCTTTGCAAGTAAGGAAGGGTAGGTAATGCGGACCTTTGTCCCCCGTTGTAATCTGTCATGCCTATCTACTCCCCACTGATTGGTAAACCAGTTCCACCCGGACCATTTATTGGAGGTAGGTCATCTGGCTCGACCAGGAGGGTACCCCTAATACAAAAGGACAAATATAAAAATGCGGATTAGCCGCTGTATCGTGCTAGCAAATAAAAGAGAAAAATATATATATAAAAATCGTTAGGGAAAAGAAAAGGAATAGAGTGAAATCAGTAGGCCACTGATGAGATCTCTTTTCAACCTCGCTGAATTGGAAACATAGGGAACAACCCCTCAGGAAATATGAAACTGGTGGGGAAAGCCGAACTTAATGCTATAACTTCGAGACAGCTTGGCTCCACCACTCACCCCGCCCAATTAGCGACAAAACTTAGGCGAATAATAGAAAAATATATAACACTCTAGCGAAGTAACAGGTGAACACGTTTTATTTTTTAACAAACAAAGAAAACATTTAAGCAACTATTTACATGACAAACTGCTGCAACGACAAACGAAACCCACAATGCATTTCGCCGTCTGCCTGATGCCGTTCCAGTCCTTCCTTCCCCAAAGTAGCAATGTTGGGCTACTTTGGGCTACTTTCTAGTAGTTTTTGGGCGTTTTAAAGTCTACAAAAACCATCGAGGGCGGTGGGGTGGAAGGACCACTACGCGAATAGCCCGAAGGCGGCGCCACACGCCAAGGCCTGTCCCACCGGATGAACCAAGGGACCCGTTCCTGGGGCCGTGGCGAAGAGCGTCCGGCCGCCATCAACCGGAGGCCCGGCCCGAAACGTCCTAGGTGCCACTTCTTCAATAATGGCTGCGACAACACTGGGAGGGGGATGTCTTGCACATGCCTCCGACCCCCCCCCTCGTCCCCATCGCCTGGTCCGGCCATAACAAATGTCAAGCAAGACGCCGTGGGGTGCACCGGGAGGGAGAGGCAGCGCGAACGAGCCTCTCCCACCTCCCCAGGTGAAGGCTCCCCAGCTGCACCCCCAACGCTCCTCGCACCCGGCAAAGGGTTCGTCCACTGTGGCGATGCTGCAACACCTCACCCGGCAGGTTGGAGCCCGTCTGCTCATTTGACCCCGCGATTGCCGGTAGCTGCCGAACTCTCAAAATGGCGGTCGACCTTGCAAGAGCGGGCCCAGCATGAAGGAATGGCCCGGTTGCTTGTTGATTCCACCATCATAAAAGTTCTCCTCGACCTTGAAGATTCTAGAGGAGCCGCGGGAGTCCCCGACTCCCGCAGATACCCCCGATGGGGAATGACTGCCATGACTGCCCGTGGAACGATGAAAATGTAGCCGCGGGACGTCGGCGCTCCCATGCTGACGCCAGCCTCAATTTGAATGACTAAAATCCTGCAGACTACAGTTCGGAACAGTTCCGGTGAAAAACGCAGTATGACCCGGTAGAAAATTGTTGCCTCCCTCCCCCTTTTTTTTGACTGATGGTTCATACTGCCGATCCCTTTCTGTTGCCCTTCAACTGAACTTTTGGACTGCCAAAAAGAGGCTCTGGGCCAACCACGAGTTAGTGGAAATTTAGACTATGCCTGGATCTGCCTGGCCGCACCCAAAATGGCGCCGGTACAAATGAAACTTTCAACTCCTTGTTGTACTCCGATTGCTCAGCCTTGGTGTCATGGGATATGTATGTAGTTTTTAAACATATGGATTGATATAGGATGGGTACTGATTATGTGTTCGAACAATGAAGGACAATGAATTGACATGAGATGGGTATCGATTGAACATTCGGACAATGAATTGTTGTTAAGTTTTGGCGCCTCATGATTATTGCAAGTTCGAATTTTAACACTCCATTGGGTTTTTTCACTAATAAAGGTATCCCCACATCTACAGTTCCAGCCTGCTCCGTGGCCGGCCCACGGGGTTGTAGACCCGTATTTGTGCACCGGCATTCTTATTAAGGATTTTTTGGAAAAAACGTACGTAGTTGTCACGTGTAAATTGGTACGTTTCGAATAAATGACCGCTGTTTCCGATATAACCGAATTACAGGTGAAATGACTCAGCTCGATTAGTTAAGGGTTAAAAAGTATAATACGCAGAAATATTGCAAATATGAATGGTCCAGGTTTTTGTTGTATGTACTTTGCAAATTTTTGTACGGCCTAAAGCAATCGCTAAAAAGACCCTGGAATCCAGTCTATACTTTATATGCTACCTGTATCAGGAAAATTGTGCTAAAAATGCCCCTAAGTCGCCCCGAAGGAGTGCCACCTGGCCTCCCTACATACGGTCCGTAATACCACACATGGGTGACCTATGCTATCCACCGGCTTCCGATAATCATCTCTCCCACACTAAAAGGTTCATCTGGGCTTAAATGCCGAGTTGGCAAGAACTGCGTTCCGTGGAGATAGACCGAGTATGTAGTAAGTAAAAGCCTTTTCGGGTTTATGCGCGCTGATGTATTTTTAAAATGCTGCCCCCGCCCCCCTTCTTTTTCCCCTCTTTCTGCAGGTCACTTTGGAACATCGATTAAAAATACGAAAAAGAAAAAGGTGATCTAACGGACGAAGAGACGGGAAAAAGGCGTTCGATTATGGTGCCTACGCACCCCGAATAATACAACCAAAAATAATGTGCACTCATGATTAAGCACTCTACACTTAACTAAATAGGGAAAGGTTTAAAGAATATTCTGAGGTGAGGTTTAAACTCTAGTACCCTCCGTTTGGAGGACTAGGAATGTTGTCAGTGTTTAGAAATTACTACATCCTTTCCACACCCTCATGAACCAGAAACTCAGAGCTGCCCTATTGTTCTCCCAACTGACACCCACTGTTGCCTCCGCCTGGAAACGCATTTAGCCCGACCAGGTTAGTTCTTGACCGGTTGCCAAAGGCGTAAGTGTGTAAAACAACAAAGACCAGTAAAGACAGCCGACAATAAAAGGAAAGAAAAGGGTAAAAAGAGCTTAGGATGCTAAGATACGCAGTATACAGGAAGAGATCATTATGGCCAATAACGGTTATATGTCTTGTCTTGGATTTTTGTATATAATACATGTACTGTCTCCCTCACCTGAGTATGTGTGTACGTAATGTATGGAGCTACGTCATCCCTCTGCCTGTGTTTCCGTATTACTTAACCCCTGTTGTTCTGTGTTGTGCGCGCACTGAATGACCCATTATTGTACACGTCTCTCTCTCTCTCTCTCTCTCTCTTTCTCTCTCCATGTCATACGTGTACCGAATGGACCATTAAGAGTGCGCTCTCGCTCTCTCTCTCTCTCTCTCTCTCTCTCACTCTCTTTTTCTCTCTCTCTCTCCAAAAGCCCCCTGTTCCCTCTTTCCTTGTATGGTGACGTTGTGCCCCCCCGGCACAAAACTTAATTGGGTCTCCTCGAACACAAAAGTGTCCGGCAAAATTGACAGGAACTAAAACGATTGTGACTTGCCATATTACTACCTCTCCTTTCTGCAAAACGATAGAACCCGAGTTGGTAATGAAGGAAAGGACAGGTAAGACGACGGATGTCCCCTAATCTGGCCTTTTTATAGGGGGACTATAACGTCAATGGCCTTCTGTTTTTCGGTTCGCTAAAAATGCAATTCCGAATGCACAGATTACTTCGCTCCTCTGCACTTAAGTGCGGATGTCCAGAGTACCCCACTTCTCCCGATCGACCCCAGCTCCCTGTCCAAAGCGTCCCCGTTTCCCCCTATCAACCCCAGCTTCATGTCAGCTACCCTCGAAGCGTAATTGATGACCTTGATTAACGGCCACTCCCCAAGAAAAGCATGTTTTACATCTGCCCCCTCCCCCTTCTTCATGACGATAACAAGAGTTAGCCGACCCCGGAGGGAAATGTAAGATTGTCGATACTTGGGTTAAAGGGAAGGACGAGTCTCTACATAAGGACTCGATTTTGAGTTTTGATGTAATGCACTGTGTATAAAGGTCAAATTTGTCTCCACATACTCACGAATGAACGCCAAACAGGTTTTATGAATTCAATGGTAATGCCCTCCTACATACTCCATAAATGATGACTTCTGACTGTGATCGATGAACTTATCTCCCACCTACTTAGGATTGAGGACGGAATTGAGATGTATAAATGTCTTCTCCTGCCAGTTGTTCTAAAACTTGTTTTTACCCATTCAAAGATACAATCACCGGAGGAGAGGAGCTGGACGTGACGCACAGCCTGGCCACAGATCGTGAAGCACGTGTGACCGCGACAAAAGGTGGAGCCACCGAGCAACGAGACGCGGGACGAGGCACCACTCTCAAACTCGGCAGATTAAGGAATAAAGGGCTGCCTTGAAGCCCTCGATTTGCTGCCCCATTCGTGCCTGAAGTCCCCGTCCTTTTTGAGCCCGACCGATGGGCCTGCCTGCTCGATTATCCTTTGCTCCTTTTGGTCCCTTGATGTGCTCAAAGATCTGATCCCACTCCGCCCTCTCTTCCCTTGATTATTCAACAACATCACCTTTTTCGCATAAACTTTTGACTATGGACTAAGGTTTTGCCACGGAAGAAGAAAGACACGCAGGTGCCTAGCTTGAGGCACTCCTAAGAAAATAAGTTAGGAAACAGGACTGTGATCTAACAGCAGAGGACTGATCGCACCCTGCAACGTGTAAGGATGAATCCGAGCTGGACCTATAGCTCCACCGCCGGTGCTCAGCAGCGCCAACAAAAGAAGACGGACTCTGTTAAAAGACATTGCGACAAAGACCCTCCCCCCTTTCCAGAACTTTCTATTCACCCCTTGACTGATTGCTTGTATCGAATTGAATCCCTCCCTCAACCATTTTGTATTGCCTTTTAAAATGTTTCATCGATCACTCATGCATTTAGTTTTCCAAAAGTCTATTATAGCACTGACAAGACCCGAAAGTATCAGAGCTCTTTTTACTGTATGTTGATGTAATTGAAAAGAAAGTCAGAACCTGAGTCTATAATATGTCGGAACGTTTTTTCCTGATTGCCCTCGACTAAAAGTGTTATGTCGATCTCTAGACTTGTATGAATAACCCAACAAATGTAAATTCATACGTACCACGTTTCGCCAATCATAGCGACTACATATGGTTATATGCAATCTGCTAGCATTGACAAACGCTATTCAGTTGGGGTAAACACAAATGTACTAGCGTATGTTAAAAAGCGGCGACTGTTGAAATTGGCAATGTATATACACATAAGCGGCGTTCATTTGTGTTCACTGTACCTCTTGTCGTAAGCAGAATGGATATTGCAAAACACTGACTGTGTTATCCCGCCAGCATGGACCCATGCACACATATATACAACAGCCATTTTAGGTGCCATGGTCTCCCTGTTCGCGATCAATCATCAGCGCCCTTCCCTGACCCTGCAAGCATCCCCCATGCACCCCGACGGCCCCCACTCTCACATGCACAAGTCATGAACCCTTCTCCTTCTGCATGACTCTGTCACTGGGAATCACACCCCGCGCCTGACCAACACCTCCTTTCCTTCCATGAATACCCCTCTTTTGATAAACCCTTCCTCTACGCTCGATTGTCCACACCGATCCTTCCTTTCACGAAAATCTCTCCTTTGATGACCCCTTCCTATGAGCCCGATTGTTTGCACGAACCGCTGGTCATCCCTTAGCCTGAGGATACAGTTTATTGCCCACTACTGTATGCACTCGCCTCTCTTGAAAGGAGCCACTATTGATCATGACCTCCCCACCCCCTGAGATTCGATCAGGCGCACACATTCTAAAGGAATCAGCAGAACACTCAGCTGCGTGACAGCCCCCTCCTATTGTATGGAGGATAAGGGCCCCTACTGTAGCCACGTGTTGGAATATCTTCATACTCCACAATGTCTTGATTGTAATGAAGGATGTCTGTGTGCCATAAACCTGTGTATAAAAGACGAAGCCTCAGAGAAACTTGTTAGAGCACCTCCTGAAGACACTATGCGAGTGTCCGAAATGACAGGCTCTCCTCATGAGCAATAAAACTCTATTCTTATATTCCTGCTTCCAGCGCCCGTCTCTTTATTTGGTAATTGTTCAAGATGGGAACTAAGAGGCGTCCTGCGCCAGCAGCCTGGGCATCAGGTGTGTTATGGGCTGACTTTTCCACACGCCGGCTATCCAAAAATTGCAATTAGTTACTTTCTTCTTGACCAGGCTAGGTGGAAGAAGATCGCCTCAGGAGCTCGGCAGCGCACACAGTGTGAGCTGCCTTTGAGGCCTATCTTGTGTAACTGTGCTGGTGTCCTGTGTAAGTAGTGAAATGTATTAGGCGCAGTCTGTAGTTGGGTAGTAGGTTTTCTATTTGTGCGTAGCAGTACGCCCACTGTTGTTCCGATATATCGCAGTGTAGGTCTTCTCCGCATGCCATCCTAGCCCTTGTGGTGTCTACAATATGCTCCTTTTATGCTATGGCATAAAGGTAGGTTACGAGCTTATGTGGAAAAGCGGTCGTATACATATGTGCCATAAATGTGGGGGGGTATAGGTAGGACTCGTGTATTGTGCGGCATGGTGAGCGAATTTGGTAGTATAGCAGTTTGTCTAATAGCGTCTGTGTTGCTGAGCCAGGGTTTGGTAAGGTTTTAAAAAAACAAACATTTTATTGAGTTTTACAGTTGCAAAATTAAAGATAACAGCATAACTTTGCAGTGCATGAGACAAGAAAAACAAGGTAGAACACATCTACATGGTTAAGTGTCCAAATGCATCTGGAACAAGACCCACATAACAAAAGATACATAATCTGTACAATAGGGAGGAAGCAGAGTAATCAGTTAGGCACATAACAGTTCCTACAATGGTGCATTCACATACTCTATGTCACTGTTGATTATAATGGTGGCGGGCTCAGGCTACCCCTGTGATGGGGTGTTACCACCATCCCGCGATGTCATGAGATAGGTTTGGAATGGTAGCCAAATATCCACTGGTCTAGAAGCCGGTGGTTGTAACTGAGCATAGGTGTCACTGGTTGTGTTGAAATAGGTCATGCTGCGTAGCCAGGTTTGGAGTGTGGGATAGAACGCACACGCCCATCTGATAGCGATCTCACGCTTGGCAATTAGAAGCGCAATGGCAACAAAACGACGCCTAGACCTAGGGAGGTCATGCACGTACCCCAGTAATGCCAACAAAGATGAGGGCACAACCTCCATCTCAACCATCGTGGATATTTCCCCAAAGACCGACCTCCAATAGCGCTCTAATCTGGTACAAGTCCATGTCATGTATGCGAAGTCGGCCCCTGGGGAATGGCACCTCGGGCAGGCACTTGACCGGTAGGGGTCAATCTGATGCAGCTTGCTAGGTGCCACATATGCCCTCCATAAAAACTTAAAAAGTAGTAACTTGTGCCGGTGATTAGGGGACACCTTACGTATCTGTGCACAGTACCGACTCCACTGCCAATCCATTAGTGGGTAACCAAGATCACGCTCCCACGCCGCTCGCACCTCCGTATCATGGCATGGAAGCAGCGCTATTGCAGCCTTGTACATCCGAGCCATTAAATGGCTCCCGTCCCCATCCTTAATTACCCCAGGTGGGATTGGGAATTCGGAAGGTTCCAAGGGGTAACTACTCAAGCATGCACAAAGTGCCCTCTGCAGTCCGAGCAGCACAAATTGATCCATTATGGTGCCGTTTCTAAAATGTGTATCCTCTGTGTGAGAGAAAATGTACCCGCCCAGGAACAAATCTCCAAATGTTGTGAGGTGGTATTTAGCCAATGTGCGCCTCACTAATGCCTCCTGAAGGATGGGCACCCAACCATTGCCCACAAGAGGCAGCGCAGAAGAGTACAATACACTGGAATCCATTACTCGCAGTAATTTGTGCCATGCCCAGCTGGTTGTGGATAGCGTCTGGATATCTGGTGGGTCACGTGGGAACCCAGATGACAGTAGGGTGTGAAGGGGTGCCGGAAGCGCCAAGTCTGCCTCAGGTCCATGATATGGGATTCTAGCGTTTGCGTGATACCAGTGGCGGGCAAAACTTGCTTGCGCCACTATATAATAAATCTGAAAGTTCGGCACCCTGAACCCGTCCCTTTCATATGGGAGCACTAAGGTTTCCCAGTGAACGCGGGGTTGATTGCCACCCCACACCAGCCGTAGCAGCAGTCTACGCAAGGTTGTGAAAAAACTGTTATAAAGCGGAATAGGGATGTTTTGGAACAGATCTAAGAATTGCGGTAATACCACCATTTTAATTAGAGCTATTCTCCCAGCCATCAATAGAGGCAGTTGAAGCCAATGTTCTACGTTGCATTTCAACCTTTCAATCATCAGGACATCGTTTGATCAGAGGATATGGCACCTCTCCCTGTGGATATGGACACCTAGATATCTCACAGAGTCCTCGCACCATGACAGCGTAGTAAGTCCCCCGTCTTACAACAGCTAGCCTCAGTCCGCTAAAATATTCCCGATTTCTCCCACTTTATGCACAGGCCTGACTTAGTACCATATCTTGTCACTTTCCGGAGCAGGGGTGTTAGTTTGTCGTCCGGGTTGCGTCCATATAGAATAATGTCGTCAGCATATAGCGTAAGAAATAGATGGCTAGTGTTAAATTGCAGTCCACAGTGACTATGCTTTTCCAACAGATGTCTGACTAGGGGGTCAAGTGCTATAACAAACAATAAGGGGGATAACAGGCATCCCTGACATGTACCCCATGAGAGCTGGAATGCACTTGCTAGGGTACCGTTGAGACGAAAACGGGCCGTGGGGGTGGTGTACAGTAATCTAACTACTGCCAGGAATCGCTCCGGCACACCCATCCTCCCCAGAGTGGCATAGAAAAAGGGCCACTCAAGCGAGTCAAATGCTTTCTCAGCATCAAGGAGGACAGCAGCTGCTGGGACCAGTGTTGATATCCTGTGTAGTGTGGCAAACAGGGTACGAAGATTAAGAGCAGTCGATTTATGGGGGATGAAATCCGATTGTGCTGGACAAATCAACTTTTCCACTATTAAGGCTAACCTGGTCCCGAGTATCTTAGATAATATTTTGATGTTGAAATTTAGGAGGGAAGGGGACGTATGAGCCGCAATTAAGAACGTCCTTTCCTGGTTTGGGCAATAGGATTATAACTGCCTCCCGTAACGTGGGTGGGATCTCGCCTGCCTCTGTGGCTTCCTGATACAGGTCAATGAGATGGGGTGTAAGTAGGCACTTGTACTTTTTATAAAAACAGCCCGCAAACCCGTCGAGCCCTGATGCCTTGGAGCCATCTAGTCCATTAATAGCCTCAGTCACCTCATATTTGGTGAAGGGTTCCGCCAAGAACTCCTGGTGTGCCCTTTCCATCCATACCAGCGATACCTCATCAAGGTACTCACCGTAGTCCAAGGGGGTGTCAGTGTTTTTGGAGGTATAGAGTGTTCTATAGTATCTAAGTACCTCTTCTAGGATCCCAGCGTGCCAGTTATTTGCTCCTGATCTCGTCCGATCAATTCTGTGATATATGTGGGCTTACAGGATTGTTGCATCATCTTGGATAGCGTTCTACCGGCCCTCTCAACGTCCCCATAGCGCCACGTCATGGAGTATTTGCCTAAAAAGTGCGTGTGGGAGCACGGGTTTGATATACAAGCGAGGAGGCTGTATGTATTTTTGAACAAACTGAGTTTTATTGTCAGGAGTAACAAATGTTCGTGGTTCAGAATGATGATCTTCTGGTTCCTCTTCTAATGGTGGTGTTGAGGGCGATGTTTCCTGCTCCTCGTCTTCGGAGTGAAAGGGATCTCGCCGGAGGTTCATAAAATAGGAAAATAAGGAGCCGTCAGAACACAAGTTCTGGATTAGGTCAGTGAGACTATCCCGTCAACACACCGCGAAGCACATTAAAAAGAAAAAAAATGGGACAAAACACCCCAGTCAGGGTAGGTGGGTCGTGAAAGGGAGGAATTTGTGCCTAGGAAAAGAACTTGGTGAGGGGGGGAAAGGAGAAAGAAAGACTATATAAAGGGTTAAAGGTTCTATCTTCTGTAGCATACACTTAATGCAAGAGCTTGTATTTGGCCGCACGTTCCTACTACTGCTATACGGTAACCATTGGCCAGGTTATGGGATTTTCTACACAGTACACATTTACCAGGTTACGATATGGAACAGGGCCCACCCAGTACTTCCCCCCAAATACCAACCTTCAAGATGTCCCGAGTTCCCTACCCGCTTCCCTCGTTCCTCCCTCCGCTTCCCGTGGGACGCCCTCACTCACCGGCTCTGCCACAACTCTCCAGAGTTGCGGCCGCTGTCCAGCATCCTCCGCAGGGCTCCACCACTCCTCGCACCAAGGCTTGTCCGGTTCAGTGTCCACGGGGTCTTCTCTCCTCGGTTCCTTCTCGCTGGCTTCTCCACAGGGGTTCTTCTCGTCCGCCGTTTCTTCCGACGTCCTCCCTCCTGTTCCCGCCTTCCGAGCTTGAACGCCGTCTCCCTTGTTGTCTTCCTTTTTCACTGGACTTGGCCAAGCACTTCCTGGGTCACGGCCGCCCACTTCCGGGTTCCTACTGTCGGCTCGCTGTGGAGAGACGGAAGCGCGGCATGGATTTGTTCCCTGCAATGGATCCGGCGTTCTTTGATTACCGCTAAAAGTATGCATAGAGTGGGGAACCTCTGCCCAGGGCGTTATACCGGTGAGTTCCTCCTCACATCCCCTTTCTCTTGCTGTCTTTCTACTTGGGGTCAGTTCTTGGGGAAACCTAGATAAATAGTCCACATTTCCTTGGTCGCTCCCTGTGCTGTGTTTGGTTCGGAACCGGTGACGTTGTAAGGAAAGGAACCATCTAAGTACTCTTTCATTGTGGGCCTTGTTTCTGGCTAACCATTCAAGCGGGGCATGGTCAGTGTACAATGTAAATTCTCTACCCTCCAGATAGTACCGTAACAAGTCTATAGCCCATTTGATAGCTAAAGTTTCTTTCTCTATTCTGGCATAGTTTTGTTCCCTTGGGAAAAGCTTGCGAATGATATATAATATGGGCTTTTCTCCTTGAGGTGTTTCTTGGGATAAGACTGCCCCCAACCCTTGGTCCGAAGCATCCGTTTTTAAGACAAAAGGGAGGGAATAGTCTGGACTGGCTAATTCTGTGTCAGAGGTCAAAGTCGCTTTTAAGGACTCAAAGGCTCGTACTACCTCTGGGGAGGGTTGTTTAACCTGTTCGATGCTCATGACAAGGCCATCAATTTGTAGCATCTTCTGAATCTCCTCTCATATGGTTTGTCTACGGGCCTCTGGAATACGATAGGGTCTTAGGCGTACCCGTTTCCCAGTGGTGTTTTTATCGCATGTTCAATAAAGGTCGTCCTACCAGGAGAGGTGGAAAACGTGTCTTGTAGGGGTTGTAAAACAGGTGCTAGGTTACCTCGTAGGGAAAGAGGTAGGTCAGGGTTCACACATTGGTCAAATAAGGCCGGCTGTCCCTCTGCCGTACTCACAGAGACCGGAATGGGACCCTCCCATTTTTTTAATAGGTTAATGTGGTATACTTGGGCGGTATGTTTGACCGGATCTGTTTCGATGCAGTAGGTCACAGGAGTAACCAGTTCAACTATAGTATAGGGACCCTGCCATTGTCCCAGCAATTTATGATCTGATGAAGCCATCATAAGTAATACGGAGTCCCCTACTTGGAAGGTTCTCTCTTTTGTTCCTTTATCGTACTGTTTCTTTTGAGCTACCTGAGCTTCCTCCAGGTTATTCCTAACAATAGCCCTTATCTGTCCTAAGTGTGTACGTAAGTTGGATACATATTCTGTAATAGTAATGGCATTATACCGTTTGACTAATCCATCCGTCTGTGGATGATAAGAAGACATCAGGATTTGTTTGACTCCTAACTGGGTACATACCTGTTTCATCAACCGGGACACGAAGGGTGTCCCTTGATCAGTAAGATTCTCCTTGGGGAATCCGACCCTTGAGAAAACAGTGATCATAGCCTTAGCTATGTTTGATGCATCAGGCCTACGTAGGGGTATGGCTTCTGGAAAACGAGTGGCGTAGTCTACTATAACAAGTACGTATCTCCATCCACTGCAGGAAGGTAATAAAGGCCCTATTATGTCCATACCTGTTCTATGGAAAGGCGCTTCTATAATAGGGAGTGGTTGTAGAGGTACCCTAGGTGGGTGGTATCTACTATTCCGTTGACACACTGGACATTACCTACAGTACTTTTTTACCTGTTGATATATCCCTGGCCAATAAAAGTGTTCCATGATTTGCTTCTCTGTCTTCTCAGCCCCAAAATGTCCCCCTAATAAGTGGCTATGGGCAAATACAACACTTTCTCTATAAAAGGTCCTGGAATCAATAACTGAGCTTTTTGCGTGGTATTCCCTTTCCTATACAACAACCCATTCTTCCTAAAGAAATAGGGACCTACATGTTGGGGATCCTCGTTCTCTAGGGCTTGGTTCCATGCTTCTTGCAACACTGAATCCTCTTGTTGTGCCGCATGAAAACTTCTGTCTGTCTCCCCGGGATTGTCGTCCTGTAGAACCGGTAGTACCAATGGGTTCTTCATTTTTTCTGCTCTCCTTTGTCTTCTACTCGTTCTTGCTTTGGTAACAGGCTATTCGTTTCCTTCTTCTTTTGCAAACGGTGCAGTGGACCACCACTCTTCCTCTTGGGTCGGTTTGTCATTCAACAGCTGTGACAACTTTGGATAGTCATTTCCTAGTAATGCCTGTTCAGGCAACCGAGGTATCAAACCGACGGTTAGGGTAGTTTTGGTATCTCCAGGGTGTTGTATTTTTACTTGGGCAGTAGGGTAAGGTTTAGTGTCCCCGTGTACACAGCGTATGGCGACTGCTCCATCAATAGGACCTATATTAGATCCTAGATCTTGAGGTCGAACTACACTGTGTAGACATCCTGTGTCTGCCAGGGCGGTTACTTGTTGTCCGTTTATGGATACAGAACAATGATAAGGGGGTTGTCTTCCTTCAGAGGGGGAACAATAATAGTTACGAGCCATCCCGATTTCCATGGGTTCCTCTTTCTGAGGACAAAAGCGAGCAATGTGTCCTATTCCTCCACATTGAAAACACTGTGGACCCATCGGTGGAGGTCTCAGAATAGGGGTTCCTGGTATAATGGTCATTGGCTCAGGTTTCTTAACCGCGAGTGGCCAGGAAGGACGATGGGGTACCGGTCCTCCTGTTTTCCCTGGAAAGTCGTTGCGCCCTTTTTGCAGTTCTTGTGCTCGACTATAAGCACTGGCGATCTACACCGCATTTTCCAGGGTAAGATTAGCCTGTTGACATACCCATTTTTGAATAGGAGGGTGTAGAGAGGATAAGTACTGTTCCAAATACATTTTCGCCATAATCCCATCCTTGTCTGTTGTAGCCGGTTTTAACCAGCGGTCCGCCATGTCTTTCACTATGAAGTACAGAGCCCTGGGTGTCTCTTGTGGTCCTTCTTTCATCTGTTGCAATTTCTGTCATTAGGATTCATCATCAACCCCCAATCGCTCCATAATACAGCTCTTTTGGGCACATGCATCATTGTGAATTGCATTCGCAAACGGTGCGAATCGCAATTTTCGGCCGTTTGCGAATGCAATTGACAAAATTGGGGTGCATTATGTTTTTCGCAATTTTAGGAATCGCAATCATGTTGCGATTTCTAAAATTGCGATTGCATTTAAGAAATCGCAAAAAAAATGCGATTTCTTAAAGCATAGTCTTTTGCGATTTCTTACTTGCGATTCCTTAATTTTCGCAATTAAAAAATCGCAAACGGCAACAATGATGCATGTGGCCATTTATCTCTGCATAGGAGACCCCTCCTTGAACTGCTGCAGCCTGATAGGCAGCCTGTAAATACCCTGACAAGAGGGGCCCTAAATATTGTCCCCATTTCTCAGCATGCCACGATGCTGCAGTTGCCATTCTTTCGAAGTTAGTAAAGAAATAGTCCGGATCTTCCCCGCTCACATAGCGTTGCAAAACAACTGAGGGAAGGGTGGTGGGGCCTCGCTGTTGTCCTAATGCCTCGTCAGTTTATCCATTGCTGATCCATGGTTTTGATTTTGACCAGAAAGGACTTGTTGCAGTTTTCCACGGTCTTCTTCCACCACAGCCAGGAAGCGTTCCATTACTTTTCCCAAATGCTCCTGGTTTTCCGCCATCTTCGCTAAGGCAGCCTCCATAGTGCCTTTCAATCCCACTTCTGACACCACTTGTGGGAGCGCGAGTTTGATATACAAGCGAGGAGGCTGTATGTATTTTCGAACAAACTGAGTTTTATTGTCAGGAGTAACAAATGTTCGTGGTTCAGAATGATGTTCTTCTGGTTCCTCTTCTAATGGTGGGGTTGAGGGTGATGTTTCCTGCTCCTCGTCTTCGGAGTGAAAGGGATCTCCCCGGAGGCTCATAAAAGAGGAAAATAAAGAGCCGTCAGAACACAAGTTCCGGATTAGGTCAGTGAGACTATCCCGTCACCACACCGTGAAGCACATTAAAAAGAAAAAAAATGGGACAAAACACCACAGTTAGGGTAGGTGGGTCGTGAAAGGGAGAAATTTGTGCCTAGGAAGAGAACTTGGTGAGGAGGGGGGAAGGAGAAAGAAAGACTATATACGGTGTTAAAGGTTCTATCTTCTGTAGCATACACTTAATGCAAGAGCTTGTATTTGGCCGCACGTTCCTTCTACTGCTATACGGTAACCATTGGCCAGGTTATGGGATTGGGATTTTCTACTGTTATACGGTACACATTTACCAGGTTACATGCCTTTCCTCAACAATGCACCTTACTACGCTTAGCATTCCTTGTTCTCTCTCCTCGGTTCCTTCTCTCTGGCTTCTCCACAGGGATTCTTCTCGTCCGCCGTTTCTTCCGACGTCCTCCCTCCTGTTCCCGCCTTCCGAACTTGAAAGCCGTCTCCCTTGTTGTCTTCCTTTTTCATTGGACTTGGCCAAGCACTTCCTGGGTCACGGCCGCCCACTTCCGGGTTCCTACTGTCGGCTCGCTGTGGAGAGACGGAAGCGCGGCATGGATTTGTTCCCTGCAATGGATCCGACGTTCTTTGATTACTGCTAAACGTATGTATAGAGTGGGGAACCTCTGCCCAGGGCGTTATACCGGTGAGTTCCTCCTCACAATGCGCCTCACAGTCTGCAGCCTCCCTGAAATCGGCAGTAGCGCTGGCCGTTTTTGCAAATCAGGGGGTCCAGTATCAGTACCTGCAGTGCTATCTATCTCACGAAGCTGTGTTTCTAACAACGCTAGCGTGCAGCGCAAGTCTCTGAGCACTCCTGCATTCTATGAAATGCACCCCCCCTAGCATACGCCTTAAAAGCTTCCCACAGTGTGGCCTTAGTTTTAATGAACCCAACATTGATGTTGAAGTACTCAACGATGGCTGCCCCTAATTCAGCTGCAAAAACGGTGTCCCTCAGTGTCATATCGGGTAATCGCCACATCCGCTCCACCCCCCTGCTCTGGGGATCCTCAGCTTAACTAGCACAGGGAATGATCTGTTAATGTACGTGGTAAGTGAGTAATCGCATTAACCCACAGCACCGCACCAGCAGATAGACACCAGTAATGGATTGCGTAGTGCACGGTCCCAGGCAGTAGCGAGTGTGGTGCGTTGGGTTTTTAATATAGCTGAAGGAAAGCCTGGCACCCTGAGGTTTCAAATAAAAAATGAGTTGTTGGGTTCCTATAATGTCTATTCCTCTATCGTAAGGAACTTTAGACAGGCAATTTCTTTACTACAGATAGATGAACAAAGTCTTTTTACATTATCAGCTCCCCAACTAAAGCTATCCTTAAAGACTACGTCTTGGGAGTTGAGTTTTAGAACTGACAGTATGATCCGAAAATCTAAGAGAGGAATGTTCCCCTTCGGCAACTCTTGTGAAATTAAAAAACTTCAGCCATATTTAGGTTGGAATCTTCCTCATGCAGTTAGGCGATTTATTCTTTTGTTGAGATATGATTTACTCCCATTAAATTGTTTATTGTTTAAATGGCATGGTGGTACAGATATCTGTGATTTTTGTAAACTTCATTCCCAGGATCTATACCATGTTGTTTTTGTTTGTCCAGCCCTTATGGTTCACAGACGTAAATGGTTAAAACCCTTGTGTTTTCAGTTGGGTATTTTTACTGCTTATGATTTTATTGTAGCTATGTTTAATCCCCCAAACGAAATGTTTTGCTTTAAATTGTTTTCTTTTTTCAAATGTTTTTTAACATTGTACTGATATATATATATATATTTTTTTCTCTTCTTTTTGATTATGTACTTAATGTCGTTTTTTCTTTTTATTGACAAACTGTTATGTGGATCTCGACAGAGTTCCGTTATCATAAATAAATAAAACTTGAACTTGACACCAGTAATCCAGTCGTGTCCATGTGCTGTGGGGCGCCGATTAGTGAGTGTACCCTGCGTGGTTGTCATGATCGATCATACAGTGTCAGCTTAGGAGGAAGGGGTTTATTACACATGCCGTCAGGGCTTTTTCTCCTTCCTCTTATGGCATGGTGACTGAAGCGAGAATGATGTCTAAAGGCAGGATTGCAGTGACACCTCATAGGGACCACATATCCCAGAAGGCAGCGGAATTCCACGCTCAAGGACAAAACCGGAACAAACCTGGAGTTGCGGTTCACTATTTAAGTCCCTCCCTTTCCTAAGGTCGGGGCTTGTCAATCTTCGTCCAGTATCATGTCTTCTGCTTGGCTCGTTTCCAGGAAGGAGGTTTGTCAGCTCTCCTGCTCAGCGTTGGTGGATTCAGGCAGCGTTCTGTTTTCAGCCATTCCGGCTGTATCCTGGACACCGGGCGGGGGCTGCAGCCTTTGTACCAGGTATTCTTTACGGGTGAGGAGAGAGACGAAACTCTCCACCCGCATTTCTCTCTGTTGGCTACTTCCAGCTTTGGTGCTGTTGAACTTTCCACAGAGCTTTCCAGGATTAATACATTTTTTTTGTACGCTGTGACGAAACAGGGCATAAAGGAGTTACGGGGCTGTGTCTTCAACAGCCTTTGAGCTATCCCTTTGTTTTGTCGTTTCCTTCCCGCACTAGACGCGCACTAGGGGTTTTCTGAAATGGTGAGAGTGCTCCGTGTTCTGAACTGCATTTCTATGTTTGGGGGTGCTGGCAGTGACAGACTTGTGGTATTCTGAACTATCGCCGCTCTTGCACCCCAGCTATCTCTGGATAGGTAATTAGGTTGTTTTTCTGGAGCTTAGGCACAAGACTTTTTGCTCTTTTGTACTTGTGGGATTCTGTTCTTTTGGCCTTTGGAGATAAGGCTTGTTTCCTCATCTGGTACTCTGGATGGGTTTCTGAGGTGCTGCTTCATTTCTGCTACGTCCAGTGTTGCTGGCTAATGTGTAAGTTCTCAGGGTGTTCGTACTCGCTGCGGTCACTTTGTACAATGTTCTTTGCTTCTCTGCCTCACTCTCTTTTCTTGTGTCTCACTGTAGTACATCAATAGTAAGAAGCAGCTCTTGTCCTGTACTCTACGCTCTCATCCCTAAGGCTGTAGAAAAGGACAACAGAACTTGCAACACAATTTATTGTTTTCTACATTCCCCCTTTTCCCTGACTACCCATCGTCCCCGCTGGTAGTCTTCGCTAAAGATCAGTGACGTACCTTCTGTTTGCCAGGTCCTGACAGATTGACAAGCCCAAGTTGCTACCAACCTGTACGATGGATACCAACATGGTTTTAGCTACCTTATTGGAGAGCCTTGCGTCTCTTCAGCAGGAGGTACATACTTCCTGGGCTGAGAACCAGGAATTAAGAAAATAAATGGGCACCCTAAGGAGGGAGGTAGCCGGTCTATCACGTCAGAGTAAACCCGAAGGTGCAGGGGATGGCACATACATTAGAGAATGGACTCTCCCTCCTCCTATACATACACCACCCACCAAGTCTGAGACTAGAAAACAGATGGGGTTCTTTTCTGCTGCACAAGCTACTCCCCTTCCCTTGTACCCTAATCCTATTCAAGAGGTGCAGGCCCAAGGGATTCCATTGGCTCCTCCTGACCGTTTCTTTGGAGGATCCGAAGAAAGTCGAAATATTCCTCAGCCAGTGTAGGCTACATTTTTTATGCAAACGATCTTCCAGGAGGAAAAGACGAAAACGGCATTTGTGATGTCTTACATGGGGGTAAAGCAGCAAGCTGGACGATACCATTGCTAGAGAGGAATGATCCCCCTGCTATACAACTTCTCGAATTTCTGTCTGGAAATGCGGAAACTGTTTGATCGGAAGACACATCTGATGTCCTTAGACCGTGAACTGATAACCCTCAGGCAAGGATCACAAGACCTACTGACCTACATAACGACGTTCAATCGCCTCTTGGCAGAAACCGATTGGCCCCAGGAAACACACCCTGTTTTATCAAGGTTTGTGTGGTGAACTAAAGGACGTGTTGTCTCAGGTGGTGCAGCCACCCCAGTCATGTGATGAATTTTTCAATCTTACTATACCGCTGGACCACAGATTACAGGAAAGAAAAGGGGACTGTTACTTCCTCCCAAGACCTAAAACCACCACCAAAACACACGATAATCATCGATGGGGTTGAACCTATGCAAATGAAAGGGGTTTGTGGTCCTCTTACGTTGGAAGAACGGTAGAAGAGACGAAAAATGAAACTGTGCCTATACTGTGGACAAGAGGGGCATTTCATCAAGGAATGCCGAGCCAGAAACCGCTTCCCAGATATGCAGGCCCCAAAAAGACTACAAGATGTGGTGCAACAGCAATGGAAAAACCGTGCGATGATGGAACACTGAAGAGCTCGAGCTTCAATGAGCTCCCTAGCTCGGGTCTGAAGAATAAGAGGATCTCCTCAGCAATAGCCAATACCCTCCAGACGTCCATAGCTCATATCAATGTACATGTCACCTTGTGGATCTTTGAAGACACACCTTTACCGATGTTTGCCTTATTGGACTTGGGGGCTACCGGAAACTTTATTGTCCAGACCTATGCCCAGAACATTGGTGTGCCATGTGTAAAGAAAGATGCGACGGAACCGATTGATGGACTATCCTGGCTGAAGAGGGGTGAAACCCCGAAACCAGTCCTAGGATGCTTGTTTCCTGTCCAGGGAGGACCTGGCTTGGCAGTTTGGGCTGGACTGTTCCCATGAGGGACAGGGTCAAGACTGATTTGCATATGGCCAGGTCTAAACTGGGGTGGCATAGTGAACAAAAGAATGATGGATTTAACCCAGATCTCTTGACTGGTGGTGAATGTTTTGATTTGTTCTGCATTCCGTCCATCAATTGTGTGTCTTTTGCTTTCTCGCCCTAAGTGCGCCAGGTATGCCCAGACGTGGGTACTGGGCTCACTGTGCCACTGGAATCAAGCTATCCTGGTTGAAGAAGGGTGACACCCCAAAACCGGTCCTAGGATACTTGTTTCCGGTCCAGGGAGGACCTGGCTTGGCAGTTCGGGCAGGCCTGTTCCCATGAGGCATAGGGTCAAGAGTGATTTGCATATGGCCAGGTCTAAACTGGAGTGGCATGGTGAGCAAAAGAATGATGAATTCAACCCAGATCTCTTGACTGGGGATGAACGTTTTGATTTGTTCTGCATTCCATCCATCAATTGTGTGTCTTTTGCTTTCTCGCCCTAAGTGCGCCAGGTATGCCCAGACGTGGGTACTGGGCTCACTGTGCCACTGGAATCAAGCTATCCTGGCTGAAGAGGGGTGAAACCCCAAAAGCGGTCCTAGGATACTTGTTTCCGGTCCAGGGAGGACCTGGCTTGGCAGTTCGGGCAGGCCTGTTCCCATGAGGCATAGGGTCAAGAGTGATTTGTATATGGCCAGGTCTAAACTGGAGTGGCATAGTGAGCAAAAGAATGATGGATTTAACCCAGATCTCTTGACTGGGGGTGAAAGTTTTGATTTGTTCTGCATTCCATCCATTAATTGTGTGTATTTTACAAGCCTTTTCTCAGCACATACATTGCTTTGGCTCAGTAAAGAAGGAGTTAAGTAAAGTTGATGACTCAAGCAGAATAGAAGGGCAAGCAGCAGTGAAGACAGAAGAATTACATAGCTAACAAAATGGGTGCCACAGACAAGATGGCTTCAGCGTATGCTAACCGAAATTATTTTCGATTTCCACAATAGGATTCACAAGACAAGCTTTGTTGCCATGGTTTGCGGAGAGCTTCCTATGGAACCTTGGCAGGAGATGGCCCTGTATGTGGTCGGCCCATTGAAAGGTGAAAGATGAACCCCTTACATGTTTTTTGTGTCTGCCTTATCTCCCATACTCTTTAACGTATTTATGGAACCATTAGCAAATGCACTAAATTCCACAAACTCTTTTTCACATGTATGCGGAGGACACGCCACTTTACCTGAAAATCACCTCTTCTGAAGATTTCACTGCACTCAATTCCACCCTGACAAATTCTCAAAACTGGCTAACAGAGAATTATCTCCTCACAGCCTTCAACTGTTCTCCTCAGGTTATTGAATCCGCCAAATTTCTCAGAATCACCCTGGACATGCACCTGAACATGAAGAATCCTATTGGTAAGGCTTGCAAGGGTGCTAACCATCAGATGAGGATACTTAGGAATCTCAAACCATTCCTCCCACAAGAAGAATTCAAGCAGGTGGTTCAAGCGCTTGTTTTGCCGAGGCTAGACTATGGCAGTGCTATGCTCTGTGGCCTCCCCAAATATACCTTGGCCCCACTAAGGGCTTCACTGAATGCCACAGCTAGATTGATTACGGGTACAAAGAGAAATGATCACATTTCCCCCATCCCTCTAATCCCTAAATTGGTTGCCAGTTGAAGCAAGAATACAACTAAAAATCGCCTACATGACTCACAAAGCCCTCTATTTCAATAGCCCCGTTACTTGGCGCAAAAGCTAGAACAATCTGGAGGGGATAGATCATCAAGATGTGCAAACTCTCTCCTTTTGAAACCACAGATCTTCTGCAAAAAGAGAATGAGAGCTTTCTCTGACGCGGCCCGAAGATCTGGAACTCTCTCCCACCGGAAGTCCGCAGAATCTGGTCAATGGCTTCTTTTAAAAAGGAAGTGAAAATAATCCTTATGAACAAGTTCTTGTCTTAACTGAACATGGCTTATTTGTCTCACTCACGCCCTCGGACTAACCACTATATCAGACTATCACTTGTGAAGTCCAGGGTTGATTGGTTATACTCTCATAAGTTATGTTTGGCTTCTCCCAGCACGCATTGTATAATGTAACTGTGATGTTCTTTGATACCCCCGTTTACTTGCATGCGTTCTTAAATGACATTGGTTTGAATCCCTTTCTTATTTACGACACTCCAAATAGTGAAGCGCTCTGATACCCATTTGGGTCTTGTTCGTGCTATGCAAAACTTTATAAATAAATAAATACATAAAATAAGTTCTGCTCCAAGGAATGTGACACATTTGTGTGGTTGTATGGTATTAAAAGCAGGAAATTTGATTTGTACCATTCAAAATGTAATTGAATGGTAGAAAGGTTCAATAGAACATTAAAAGAAGGTTATCAGTTAGCAAGAAACAGTGGTCTGGATTGTAAAAAAGAATTGCAGAATTGATTGGTTTCTTATCATCTCTCACCTCACATAACTACTGGAAAGTCTCCTTTTGAACTCTTTAGCGGTAGAACACCCAATTCCAAATTAGTTCCTGGTTGGGTCCATTGAAATAAAGTTGGAGTGAATGTGTCAGTTGATGATGATTGGAGATCTATAGAACAAGAGAAGATGATTCAACCAAAATGTCAGTTTGATGCGAGATATGTTGTGAGAGAATTGAAAGTGAAGGTGGGAGATTGGGTACAAATTCAAACTCCAGCTGGAGCTCAACTTGGTTCTAAATATTCTGCATCCAGGTAGGTGAGGGAGCTGTTTAAAAATGCCATCAAAACAGAGGTTGGAAGAATTTGAAATCTTAATAGAGTAGTTCTATTCAGGGAGCAGGGTTCTATGAAGATGGTGACATATTGGCTGATAAAAAATGCAGTTCAGACAGTAGTAAGAAGTGTGCATCTTCATGTAAGAAGGCTGTAACATTGGAGGACAATAGGTCAAAGAGATGTCACAATATACCAAATGATTTACATGACTATGTTAGAAAGTAAAATGTGCGATTGAAGTTCTATATTTTTTCTTAATCCTTTCTCTGCAAATTATTTACTTTCATGTTGGTTAGATAGATAAATTATAGTTCTGAAATTGTTGTTTTATATAACTTTTATGGAATGCACTATGTTCTCAAGTTTCAATTACATGGTTCTGTTCTCAATTTGTATTTGTTAAAAAGGGAAAGATGTATGGCACATGCCTTGTAGTTCCTGCGCCTACCCATGTCATTGTCATATGTGTATTCGGATTTCAGAATGTTGATGGGGATTTTAAGGAAGACTGGAGTTGTACGAGGAGTTGTGTATGAGCCAGCAAGAAAGTACCTTGAGTGCTGGCTTGCCTTAAAATAGTTTTCAGTGCCCTTTTTCCCAGCACCATTGAAATCAAATGCTTTATTGCTATTAGTAGTTACTCTGTCACGCAGAATTTCCCCATTAACATCAAGCGAATGCTTCCTGCTTGTTTGCAAAACCTAAAAAAGAGCCGATCCATTTCTTTGTCCCTAAAGTCTCCACCACCTTCAACTGAAGGTCATAATTAACTGAAGGTGTAATCAAAATTACAGAAGCAGTACCTCTCACCACTATTCCAGGTACAAGACCTTCAGCCTGTGCAACAATCTCTCCCTTGTCCAGAGTTCCTGAGGAAAAGAGATTCAACCTACAAACAAGCATTTTTATAACATGACTAATACTGAAAAATGTGCAGACCACTTAGTAAAGTACAGCGAGGGGCAGCCTCGGGAAGAAGAGTGTTGTAAGCGTCTTTGTCAGAATCAACCAAGGGGAACATCTCCTACTTTTCCAAGAAGGGAAAAGCATCCCAGAGATGTCACTCCTCAGCCATCTCCCACATATGAACATTCAACCACAGACTCTTGACTTTTCAACAGTTTGGCATGGTCTTTCTCAATGAACACCAGACTTTACCCTCAGCAGTCTTGCCTGTTAATGACCTGGAAGCCTTCAATGTAATTTCCAATAGAGTCGGAAAGAAACTCCGTATTTGGATTATGACATCAGCAGTACAGATTTCAGTTATCTTGGAAACCATATAGAAGAATCAACAACAAATGTAATGTCTTGTATCTGAACTTTAGAATTGGACACTTTTCTGACTGCTTTTTTCAAAATGCAAGCGAAGAAATGTCTAGAAAATAATTTAAAGCTATATACTACAAGCTACATTATCTTCAAGAGAATTCTCCACATGACTAATTGTAATGCCAGCAGGGAAAATATGTAATGCAAGTTGCACAATTTTAACAAATACTCTTGAAAATTGAAGTAGGAGACTGATTCCTTAAGCAAACAAGCCTTGCCAAAATGAAAAAGTCTGGCTTTGGCCTTCAGCCTTTTGGCAAGTCTTGTTTTCTTTGGTCCTGGTTTTGGCAAAACGTATTGTTCTGAACACTGCCAGACCCTCATCTAAAAACAAAATGTAAAAAATTGGCTAAAGGCAAAACATTTTTTGTTGTCAAAATAGCAGATAATATTTTAGTACTCCCAGCACTGAAGGGAACTACTTTGTTGGGTGTATGTGCTTTTTATGTGTCTTTGTGAAGGGGCAGCATGCCATAACTGATAGAAAAGTCAGCAAATGGCTGTACTGGGCTGACTCAATGCCCCTTGATGCATTTTGGAGTGGGTGGAAGAAAAATGTGACATAACCACAGACGGACAGATGAAGACTGGCTGAAAACCCTCTAAGTAACTATGTTATACACTTAATTTCAGGTAAAACAAAAGGTCTTGACTAACACAAACTAATAAAGCCAGTTGGTTTTTGAGAAAGAAGGCATGAAAGAAGAAATGAAAGAAACAAAGAATGAAAAGAATTTGGAAAGGAAGAATGCAAGAAATAAAGTAGGCAAAAAGAAACTAGTAAATAAAGAAGAAAGAAAAGTTGGAAAAAAGAAGGAACAAATTAAGGGAAGGAAAGATTGTAAAAAGAGGATAATGTAATACAGAACAGTTTAAAATGGACACAATCTGGTATGCTGTGAAACATCACCAGTCAGTTAACCAGAGGCCACTTTGAAAAGGAATTTACCACTGCATGGGATGAGAATTGATAAAACTGGAATGTGACCAATACTCAAATCCAAAAGTGTTCTGCTATCACATCAGGCTGTAAAGGCAACACTAAAGTAATTACAAGTTAAAAACAAAAACACTGTCACTGAAGGGAACTACTGTGTATGTGGATTTACTCATTGTGAGAGAGCAAAATGCAGTCACTCAGCCTGAAGTTACCAAGAGGCTTAAGCAGGATGACCCATTGACCCATGCTGTATCTTGTAGTGGGTGGAAGCAATGTGAATGACACAACAACTGATCAATGGATGACGAGAGGTGGCCCAAAGCCTCTGTAAATAAGTATATCATACAGGAACGTTTAGTTAAATCAAAAGGTCTTGGCTAACAAAATATCTAAAAAGTGTACCAGATATCTGTTATTAGCACCAGGGCAGCTAGTTCTACGTCTTACTGGGGTTCTATGACTGTGCCTATGGCAGTTCATTGACCAGTTCATGAAATGTCTTCCTAAAGGTAAACAAGGATTTCAGTGAGATTAAGTAAATATTAATGGAGCAGCAGGAGATTCTCCAACCTCTCCACAGCTGATTATGAGAGGTTCCAGAACAAGAAAATACCTAGGTCTTTTTGTTCTCTTTCATTACCTTTTGGATCCCGTGCTGATAATGAAATGCACAATTAATTAATCAATCAGGGGTTTGTAAAGCGTGCTACTCACCCTTGAGGTTCACAAGGCACCGGGGGGGGCAGCTCCGGATCAGTCGAAGAGCCAGGTCTTGAGGTTCTTCCCGAATGTGTACAGGGTCGGGGCGCGTCTGATGTTCACAGGAAGATCGTTCCAGGTCTTGGCCGTGATGTAGGAGAAAGCTCTTCCCCCAGTTCTGTTTCTGCGGATGCATGGGACCTCTGCCAGGGCAAGTTCGGTGGAGCGGAGGTTCCTCTTGGGTACGTGGAAAGATACTCTCTCGTTGAGGTATTTGGGCCTGATGTTGTTGAGGGATTTGCAGGCGTGGGTGAGTAGTTTGAAGGTGACCCTCTTCTCCAGGGGGAGCCAGTGGTGGTCTCGTAGGTGTTGGGTCATGGGTTCATGGCGTGTAGTCCCGAGGATGAGTCTGGCTGTGGCATTCTGAATGGTTTGGAGTCTGTGTAGAAGGGTTCTGTTGATTCCGGAGTATAGGGCTATGCCGTAGTCGAGTCGAGTCTGCTGGTTATGAGTGCGTGGGTGACGGTCCTTCTGCAGTCAGGGGGGATCCATTTGAAGGTCTTGCAGAGGATGCGTAGGCAGTGGAAACTGGTGGAGGCGACGGCGTTGATCTGGCAGTTCATGGAGAGGGTGGAGTCGAGGATGATGCCGAGGTTTCGCGCATGGTCTGTAGGGGTGGGAGGGTTGCCGAGGGCGGAGGGCTACCAGGTGTTGTCCCAGGCGTAGGTGCAGGGTCCGAGGATGAGGACTTCGGTCTTCTCTGAGTTGAGCTTCAGGCAGCTGTCTTTCATCCTGGCTGCGACGTTCTTCATTCCTTCCTGGAAACAGAGTCTGATGTGTTCGGCTTCTTCGTGAGTGAGAGGATAAGCTGGGTGTCGTCGGCGTAGGACAATGCTGAGCCCATGCTGTCTGACGAAGGCGGCCAGGAGGGCCATGTAGATGTTGAAGAGCGTGGGGCTGAGCGATCATCCTTGGGGTATTCCGCAGTTGATATCTGTGGGTTCAGAGAGGAAGGGAGGGAGTCTGATACTTTGGGTTCGGCCGGAGAGAAAGGATTGGATGCATTCGAGGGCGGTTCCTTATATCCCCGCGTCGTGAAGTCTTGCTGTGAGTGTGCGATGTGAGAAGGTGACGAAAGCTGCGGAGAGGTCTAGCAGGATGAGGGCCGCAGTGTGTCCCTGGTTGAGTAGCATGTGAATGTCGTTGGGGGCTGCGAGGAGGGCAGTCTCTGTGCTGTGGTTGCTGCGGAATCCAGACCGGGAGGCATCCAGGATTGAATTCAGTTCAATGAAGGCGGTCAGTTGGGCGTTTACGAGTCTCTCAGTGACTTTGGCTGCAAAGAGGAGGAGAGAGATGGGCCAGTAGATTTTCAGGTCTGATGGGTCGGCCGTTGGCTTCGTGAGGAGGGGTTTTACCTCCGCCCGCTTCCAGTCGTCAGGGAAGATGCCAGACATGAAAGAGGCATTGATGGTCTGTCCTTGTTCAGGTGCGATGGCAGCGACGGCCCTGTGGAATATGTGCGGAGGGCAGGGCTCTGTAGGGGCTCCTGAGTGGGATTTATTCATGGGTGCGGTGATGTGTTCTACAGTGGCCGGATTCCAGGTCTTGACGGATGGCTTATCGTCGGCGTAGGGGGGGGTGGTGTCCGGCATCTGTTCGCTGAAGTTGACCTAGAGGGCCTTGATCTTCAGATGGAAGTAGGAGTTGAGGTTGTCGCAGAGATCCTTGGAAGGAGTGGCCTCCGTGGCTTTGCTGGGGGGTTTCGCGAGCTGCTGTATGACGTTGAACAGTTCCTTGGCGTTGGTCGAGTTGGTCTGTTCTTTGTTTCTTATGAAGGTTCGTTTGGTGTCTCTTATGCACTGGCGGTATTCCTTTAGGGTGCTCTTGTGGTTTTTCCGTGGTTTTCTTGTTTCTCCAGGTTTTCTCTAGGCATCTGTAGGAGCGTCTGGCTTCTTGGAATTCGGTGGTGAACCAGGCAGCCTTCAGAGGGCGTTGTTTGGTGGGGTGGAGGAGGGGTGCCAGCTTGTCGGCGCAGGAGGAGATTCAGCGGTGAAGTTCTTTGGCTGTGGAGTTGGTGTCGGTGGTGGCGCTGGGGGGGTCTTGGAGGAGGGTGGTGTTGGAAGTGTTCCTCTGTTACCTTGCTCCAGTTTCTTCATGGTGGACGCGGGGGGCTGGAATGCAGTGGTGGTCCATCCATAGGGGCTGGGTAGTGTGGCTAAAACAGATGTTTTTTCCTCCAGCAAAGATGGGGTTGGGGGTGTGTCCAGCTTTGTGAGTGGGCGTGTTGACCAGTTGCTTCAGTCCGAGGATGGCAAGGTTGTCGAGGAGAGCGGTGGAGTCGGGGTTGTCGCAGTTGTTGAGGTGGAAGTTCAAGTCCCGAGTAGGATGTAGTCCGTGGAGGTGATGGCGTGGGGTGCAGCGAGCTTTGCGATTAAAGTTGCGGACTGGGTACGAGGTCCCGGCGGTCTGTAGATGAGGGTGCAACGTAGTGTGGTTCTGGAGCTGGTCTGGATCCGGAAGTGGAGGTGTTCTGTGTTGGAGTGGGGGGTCACTTGCGTTGAATGTAGAGAGTCGGAGGGGGGTCTTGTGTGTAATGGCGAGTCCTCCTCCTGGGCGGTGGGGGTGGTCCATCTCTGGATCTTGTAGCCGTCGGGAATGGCAGTTGCGATGTCGGGGCCTGAGGTGGCGTTGTTCCAGGATTCCCTGAAGAATGCGACGCCGGGCGAGAGGGTGTCGATCAGGTCCCAGATTTCTATGGTGTGTCGGTGCATGGAGCGCACGTTGAGGAGAATGCATGTCAGGGTTTCGGCGGCGCGTGCGTCAGGCGGGCCTTCAGCGGTTGTGGTGATTTTGTTGATGGTGAAGGATTTTTGGCAGCGTCTGCACGAGAATGGTCCATGGGTGTCTTTAGGCGAGGATCTTTGGCAGTCGGTGTGTCTTCCGGGGTTGAGTGCGAGGAGTTGGGCAGAGACGCATCGGCGGGGTCCCAGAGATCCAGGGTTCCTGGCGCTGGCCGAAGTCGGGTCACAGAGGGTCGCAGACGGACTTGCCCTAGGCGCGCCTTTGATGTGTCCGCTGCGTGACTACGCAGCGATTGCAATAAGTAGGGGAGGGGGAGGGTTGAGCAGCTGGGAGGCGGGGACAGGAAAAAACTGTGACAAGGGGACAGTGAGGGGCGGGGCTGAGAGGGGAGATGGTCACGAGCAGAGAGGTTAGAGTTAAACAGAAGGACACATTACAACAATATAATGCAAGAATACGAAAATATAATGCTAAAAACAGGGCACAGAGCAAAATGCCAGAAGTGGCAGAGAGCAGTATCGAACCCTACCAGCGTGAGGCTCGGGCGCAGCACAGTAACGCTGAGCTGTGGGGAAGAGAGCAGGCCTCAGGACCGAGGGTTTAGGGTCTAGCTCACGCTCCCCTTAGCAGTCGCCATAAGTAGGGGAGGGGGGAGGGACGAGCAGCTGGGAGGCGGAAGCGGGGGCGGGAAACATCGGGAAAACAACTGTGACAAGGTGACAGTGAGGGGGGCTGAGAGGGGGGATGGGCATTAGCGGATAGGTCGAATTAAACAGAAAGGCACATTACAACACACATTACAACAATATAATGCAAGAATACGGAAATATAATGCTAAACACAGGGCACATAGCAAAATGACAGAATTGGCAGAGGGCAGAGTCGAACCCTACCAGCGAGGGGCTCGGGCGCAGCACAGCAACACAGAGCTGTGGGGGAGAGAGCTGGCCTCTGGACCGAGGATCTGGGGTCTAGCCTTTATCATTTAACGCATAATAGAAAGGAATTTCCCGAAGTTCAGTTCTAAGGATATTGAAAAAGCAAATGGCATCTTTGTATTGGCAAGTCGAAAAAGCAACTCTAAGATCAGTTATAAAAGTAGCAATAATTTTCGTAGTGCCAGAAACCATTCTATGGAAAAAGCAACAACAAGCATACTTTAGTCTCCTGCAGAAAGAGGTTTCCATAAATAATGATTCAGTCGGTATGCCAATATTAATCATCAGCCAAGTGTGATGAAACATCTCCATCCATCTCCCTGTTTTGAAGGAAATAACAAACAGCTGGTGGGAACTAGATATTGTGTAGATTGGGTAAAAAATCTGTGTTGGCTGATGAGGATTATGAATCCGAAACCGGTCCCAGGATGATTGTTTCCGGTCCAAGGAAGACATGGCTTGGCAGTTCGGGCTGGACTGTTCCCATGAGGCACAGGGTCAGACTGATTTGAATATGGCCATGTCTGAACTAGTGTGATGGAGTGAGCTAAAGAATGGTGATGGATCTAAACCAGATCAGTTGACTGGAGGTGAGTGTTTGATTTGATCAAACGCTCCGTCCATCATCCCTATTTGGTATCGCTTTGTTCGCCCTAAGTTGGCAGGGTATGCCCAGACGTGGGTCCCTTGCTCACTCAACCACTGGATTCAAGATAGCTTGGCTGATGAGGATTATGAATCCGAAACTGGTCCGAGGATGCTTGTTTCCGGTCCAGGGAAGATGTGGCTTGGCAGTTCAGGCTGGACTGTTCCCATGAGGCACAGGGTCAGACTGATTCGCATATGGCCATTGTTGGACCTGGCCCTTTTTGGCAGGTTCACCCCGAAACATTTTGCTTTTGCCTAGCCTGTTTTTGTAACCTGGTGTTGGTGATTTTAGGTCTCTGCGCACTTTTTCACTGTGGTACAGTGTAAAGTGCGTGAGCTCTCTGTGTATGTGTGGTGAGTGACCTGCCCTCCCATAGGAATGCATGGGGAATATGTGTGACCATGGTAGTTCCTGATGTGTGGGGAGTGTAGGGTTGAGTTTGGTATGTGCAAACTCGTGAGATTGAATGTTGCGTAATGATGTATGCGGCATGAATGTGTCTAGTGTGGAAGTGCCACTTCTAGACATGGGTGTGCGTGTGTAGTGAGTGTGCTGACAAGTGATTGGCTGGAGCCTGGCTCCAGCATGTCTGGATGGGTCTGCCCAATGGTGAGTGTTGATATTAGCATGCTGATGTGAGGGGAGGGGTGCACCTGGGTCCTGAATAGGGCTGGGCTTTCCCCACACAATGCTGGCTCCGCCCCCTATGGTGTGTCTGATGTTCCTAGCCTGGCCAGTGAAAGGAGTTCCCCATAACCAGTTGTAGCTGGTTCTCACACTGCCTGCACCCTTTAGACAAAGGATTTTGGGTATAAAAAGGGTGCTGTGACACTCTGAAAATGTTCTTGTTTCTGACTTGAATCCTGCCAGGAGCGTGCTGCTGCTTGGGCCCAGGGGAAGGCTAGCCTTCCTGGGCTCTGCCCAGCCCCTGGATACCTGAGGGACCTGGATGCCTGGAGGATCTTTTCTTTCTTAGGGTCCTCTTTTGCTTCACTTTTCCCCCAGGACCTTTTTCTTTGAACCCTGTGCATTTGCTTAGGACTGCTGGGACCCTCCTTGCTAATGGGGTCATTTCTGAGGGGCCTGGCGCTGTCTGAGCCCCCAGCGCCTTGAGAGCGCTTTATTTTTCCCCCAGCGCTTGAGAGCGCTTTATTTTTCCCCAGCGCTTGAGAGCGCTTTATTTTACTTTCCTGGGCAGAGCGCTGTCATTTTCCTCTGAGGGAAGCGCTCCTGCCCTCTGTGTACTTGTGGCCTTGTGAGCGGTCGATCTACGACCTGTGCCCTGAAAACCTCCGTGCCGCTTATCACCGCCGTGGCCCGGGGCCTGAAACTGCCTGAGGATCTCGCTGTCCCTTGCCGGGGCCGCGGAGAAGGGAACCGAAGGAGCTGCGCCCTGATTGGCTGAGCGGGACGAGCCCCCTCAGCAACGCCGCGCTGGGATTGGTCCCCGGGCCGCCACATCATCCCCAGGCTAGCGCTGGGATTGGATCCTCGCCGAGGGCTCGTCGAGGAGCTGCACCCTGATTGGCTGACGCCCGCGGTTGCTGCCGGTGGAGAGAGAGAGCCCTGGGCCCCAGGAGGGGGCCCGGGTGAGGTGAAAATGGCGGCTGAGGCCGCCGACGGCAGTGCGGGGTTCCCAGGAGTCCCGGGAAGCCCCGCAGGAGAAGAGCTGACTGGCACTGCTTGGCAGCGCGCCCTGACATTCTGGACACAGGGCTTTTGAGTCCCCTTGTTGGATGGCTAGTTGGCCAGGGGGCTGGTATGTGGGTAGGGCGCAAGGCCCTAATGTGATTTTTGCGCAATGTGATTTTGCTATGTTTATGATAGTAATTGCCTAAGGTGAGTTTGTGCAATGCGATTATGAGTTTATTTTACCTATGTGTGTTTAGACTAGTGAGGAGATTGCCTACTGTATTTTTACCGGTTAGGCCCAAATGTGCGTTATGCGTAATGTTCTATGCCATTATGCCTGTGACACCCCTGAATGTGTTTTATGCATTATGTGTCTTACCTACACCGCTGAATGTATGTTTATGCATCATGTGTTTTCCTTCCCTACACCTCTGAATGTTGTGCTGCATCATGTGTAATGTGTTCTTCCCTATAATTGTTCTTTTGTGCTACACTTATTCTAAGTTCCACAAAGTGCTATTTCTAACAGTAGTTCTGCTAAGTGCTGATTTTGACAGTGGCCCATGTGGCCCTGTCCCGTAAATAATCCCTTGTGAATATTGCCCGTGCCAGTTGGCACAATGTATATTGTGTGATTACTATCTGATGTGTTTTGACAATACAGAAGGTTTTTTTATATAACCTTGTGTGGAGTTCCTTTTGTGGTGTGCCTAGGAGGTTGTTGCTGTTGTGTGTGTGCGCAAATGCCTCCGGGATAAGCCTGTCTGCTCGTGCCAAGCTACCAAGGGGGTGAGCAGGGGTTATCTTGGCGTGTGACTCCCTTGCCCTGACTAGAATGGTGGTTTCTGCCTGGCTTTGGGGTAAGCCTTAACCAACCAGAAAATCCCAGTTCTAAGAGCCATGTCTGAACTGGGGTGGTGGAGTGAGCTAAAGAATGGTGATGGATTTAACCCAGATCAGTTGACTGGGGGTGAGTGTTTGATTTGCTCAAACGCTCTGTCCATCATCCCCTTTGGTACCCCCTAATTTAGATGGGCAGACATACATCCCTTCTTCAATTCCAGTCACCGCCAGGAAAAACATGGCTGTAAGGGGCACTGAAAAGTGCTCAATTCCACCCTTTGACAAGGTAGGACACTTCCCTGGTGAGGGGGGCATAGTTATTTTTATTTAAAAAAAAAATCTTTGCTATTTTCTTTTTGAAAATAAAAAGAAATTGTAACTGTTGTGCAGCTCAGTCATATTTGATGGAGCCGTATGGCAAAGTTATAATACACTGGCAGTGTTGTCAATGCTTAAAATGTCCGCCATCCCGACTAACATTTCAAAGAAAATTAAAAACGTAGTCATTTACTCTGTTGCCCTAGTGGAGGACAGTCCGACCACCAAATTTATAATTCTGGTTCTATGTCTCGTACCATCTACATATTCACAGGGGAAAACTATCTCTTCTCCATTTCTCTTTGTGAAAATCAGATTTGTTCTTGTAGTGATCATGTTCTGACTGAAATCTGTTATGACATCTAAAAGGATTCCTCAAGAAACCATTCTCTGAAATGCAAAGATTTCAGAGCCATCTTCATCAGCTGCTATTTATCATGAAATTGCACCACCACGCTATGCTGGCTGTTAAGGGAAGGTACTGTATCTGGGAGCATCAAAAAGGGGGCTAGCCAAATTACAGGTGGTGCAAAATGTGGCAGCCCGGTTGGTATTCAGTCTCCCCAGAAGAGCTTCTACAAAGAAAACCCTGGAAGACTTACACTGGTTGCCGGTGGAGAAAAGAGTCCTATTCAAGTCAATGTGTTACTGCCATAAAATTCTTGCAAAAAAAGGTCCGCGATACCTGCACCCTTTATTAACACAATATATTCTAGGCCGCAATTTGCGTTCGGAAGGAAGGGCGCTAGTGAAGGTTCCAAGAATATAGAGCACAAGAATGGGGGCACGGTCCTTCAGATATCTTGCGGCAAAATCTGCAAAATCTTGGAACAGGCTCCCGGAAATCCTAAGAATGGAACAATGAGAAACAAAATTTAGGAAAAATCTAAAAACATGGCTATTCTCCGCTGCATCTTAAAGTGAATGATAGCGACATGACTGTGTCTGTATGCAACTCTGGGATGATTCTATGACTGTCTCTTATTAGCGATTCAGCTCAGCGCAGGGACACGCCGTCGGCGTAACCAGGCTCTTTAGAAATGGATAAATAAATAAATAAGTCCCTCCACAGGGAGTTACAAACAACTGTAAATAAAATGTGGGACCGGCTGGTTCAAAATATGTAGATATTTATTTATGGAAATAATTTAGGTGTTGGTGCAATACTACATTTTCTCTCCTCTTTATCAAGGGAACATGATGTTTGGCTTAAACTGCAGGTTGTATATTTTCATATTCCAATCTGCACAAGCTCTTCTGTATTTCAAGTTGCAGAGGACTCATCACCAATACAAAACTATCCCATTTATTCTGCAGTCAGTTCCAGCCCTTTTTTCTTAATGCATGGCTCCTGTATCCACTTTCCTTTGATATATGGACGCCTTTGCTTGTCCTTATGTAGAAGACTGAATTCTCAAAGTTTTTATTTATAAGTTTTTCAGATGATGAGATATTTTCTGCACAATCTGTTCCTTCAGATCAATGTGGGGAAATCATTTGTGGCTGCACCACTATGGATCCTATATCTAGTTCTGGAACAAAACAGAGGAAACAATAGTGCATCCTTTGTAGTTTCCTTTTGGCAGAAATGCTCGCAATTTCATCTGACTCCTTGTCCTTCAGTCAATCAAGTCTTTGCTGTGCAGGCTGTATTACCACATGTATTTCCTTGATTTTGGATCACACGTTGCACAGGAGGTCACTTTAAGAACGCCTGTATCATGAAGGTGTCCGATGTCAGTGGGCTGGCATGATAGAAATCAGATGACTTCCAAAGCACTACATTCTAAACAATGGTAGTAAAACCAAGTATGTGCATAAAGGGTTTGTTTTTGGCAGCCACAAACAAACTACATCTTGGTGATTTAATCAATCATTCATCTGTAGAGCGCGGCAAATTGCCAGGGAGGGTCTTTAGGTGCTGTAGCTGTAGTAGCTGTGAGGAGGTTGTTTATTCAAACAACTAGGTCTTCAGATGCCTTCTGAATTGTTGGAGTGATGGTGCGGACCTGAGGTGCAGGGGAGGTTGTTCCAAGCCTTGGCTGCCAGGTGCGAGAAGGAGCGTCTCCTGCTGTTAGCTCAACAGATCCGTGTGGTGTCTGCTATGGAGAGGGACGTGGACTGGAGGTGTCTGGATGGTTAGTGGAAGATTAAGCAGTTGTTGATGTATGCTGGTCCTTAGTTTTGCAGGTCCTTGTAGCTGTGGGTAAGCATCTTGAACTGGCATCTCTATGGATCGAGAGCTAGTGTAGTTTCCAGAGGTGTCGTGCGATGTGGGTCCTTCTGGGGAGATAGAGTTGCCACTGAGTTCTGTATTGTTTGGAGTCTCTTTAGGAGGTGTGCAGTGATTCCTACGTAGAGCGTGTTTCCGTAGTCCAGTCAGAAGAACCGTCACACAGCCCCCACCACCGGCTGTGTGACGGTTCTTCTGATGTTTACTGGGAGCCACCTGAAAAACTTGCGTAGCATGCAAATAGTTTGGAAGCAGGCGAAAGAGACTGTTTTGACTTGTTTCTTCATGAAAAGCTTGTTATTCTAGATAATGCTGAGGTTGCGGTCGTGGTCTCATGGGACGCGAGCCGGCACAAGTCTATCCACGGTGATGTTTTGGTCCCAAAGATGAGGATATCTGTTTTCTCAGAGTTGAATTTAAGACAGCTGTCCTTTATCCAGTCTGCTACATTAATCGTGCATCTGTGAAAGTTAGCTTTTGTGGTGGAGGGTCCTTTGGACAGATAGTGGATGAACTGTGTCGTTAGCGTAGGAGATGATGTTGAATCCCTGTGATCTGATGGTGTCGGCCAGGGGGGTCATGTGGTATTGAAGAGGGTCGGACTGAAGGAAGAACCCTGGGGGACCCTGCAGATGAGCCTCTTTGGCTCTGAGGTGAAAGGCGGGAGACAGACATTTTGGGTTCTGTCAGTGAGATACGAGTCTATCCATTTAAGGGTTTTTCCTTGAATCAAGATGTGGTGGAGTCTGTTGATCAGGATGTGGTAAGAGATGGTGTCAAACACAGTGAAAAGGTCCAGGAGAACAAGGGCTACTGTTTGCCCGCGGTCCGGGAGGACTCTGATATTGTTGGTAGCTGCGATCAGGGCTGTGTCGGTGCTGTGGTTGGTTTGAAATCCAGATTGAGAGGGGTCCAGGAGGTTGTGGTCTTCTAGGTGTTGGGTGAGTTACAGGTTGATCGCTTTCTCAAGGACTTTTGCTGGGTAGGGGAGTAGTGAGATGGGCCAGTAGTTCTTCAGATCGGTAGGGACTGTGGATGTTTTTTTCAGGAGGGGCCTCACTTCAGCGTGTTTCCATTCCTCAGGGAAGAAGGCCGCAATGATGTATGTGTTCAGGACCTTCCTGAGTTTGTTGCAGATTGTCTTGCTTTCGAGGTTGAAAACCTAGTGGGAGGATGGGGTCAGTGGATGCTCCAGAGTGCACAGAGTTCATGATAGAGATAGTGTCTAGCGTGGTGAGGGGTTTCCAGTGGGTGAGCAGGGGTTCAGCGTTCCTGTTTGTGGGTGTAAGCCGGTTGATGCTGTCTGGGGCGGAGGGTGGGCAAACACACAAAATCTTGGTAACTGGCTTCACTAGATGGTGGCAGAGCCCATATAGATGATCTCAGTGGACATGCTCTTTGAAGAAAAAATTGCCATCCCATATGTATTAAACTGTAAATCCTGCCTTGAAGTCCTTTCTTCGGGTGACCATATCCAGTCTAGTCCTCTTACAAATTAACAACTCATACCCAAATTTTTACCGGTGCAACCAAAAACAAACAAGATTCTTTTCCAATCAATATGACACTGCTGTCCAGAAACACGCTGCTGTAAGCTGTTCGTTTCTCATTTATACAAAATATTTAGATGGTCGAGCTAAGCCGGCATTTTTTTAAACATTTCCTTTATAGTTTTTTTTGGTCATCGTCAGGACAAACGAGTGAGCACCAAGTATCTGGATGTGTCGTAAGGCAGAGTAGGAATTAATTCCTAGGTGCATCCTATGTGGTCCCTATGAGGAATTCAGGGCTCTTGTTCCAATAAGTCTTCTCTTGGTATTGGTAGAAAGGGAAACACCCCAGTACACGGTGCCCTAGTGAATTGATGTCTCCGAAATAATTTACACGCAAAATCCAAACTGTAAGTCCCTGGGGTCATAGCAACAGTGGCCTACAAGTTTCCAGAAGGTACTGGTCCCGTACAAAAGTGGCCAGAAGGACTCAAAGATACCAAAAAAATGTATGGGCGGAATCCATGTAGAAAGGATCCAAACTGAAAAATCCTGGGATCACAGCCACACTGGCTTGTGTACAACATCTGAGTGTCTATGTTGACACAAAGCAGATGTCTTCTGGTACAACCTCCACTAATTTCTGAAGCTAGTTTTCTATGAAGAACCATTAGTTAACACGCTCTGCACCGGAGGGGAAGCCTTTTATCAGTACCTGTTCACTTTGATTTTGTTCTCCAAAATATTTGCTGCTCTGTAGGAGAGGGATAATTCTCTTTACATATCGCTTAATTCTTTTTATTTGTTACCGGGAGACTTGGTTTAATACTCAGCTGCTTATCGAAATCCCTCACTCTTTCTAGAGCCCTGGTACAGTCACTAAGTATTTTAATTGTCCATTCAGCTTCTCAAGCTTACTATCTTTAAAATTGACTGCCCATTGCCAGTGACCTTTTTGTCAGTTGTCTTTCAGGAAAGCAGTTACATCTTTCCTGTTTAAGTAAAGTGAGTGCACTGTTTACATCTGAATCCTCCTTTTTTATTTCTGCAGATAGTTCTATTTTAGCTCACCATCAAGAAGTCACTCCGGTGGTCTGTCTTGCACTTTCGAAATAAATCTGCCTCCTCATGCTGAAGACCTCATACCTCATGCAGCTTGTCGCTTGAATGAGACACAGGTGCTCTCTTTCCTTCTGCTGTATATCACCTTCTTCCTAGATAAGCTGGTACTCCGGACAAAAGCCGCACTCTTACCAAAGGTCATGACACATTTCCACATAGGACAGTCTATCACCCTGCAAATTCTTTGCACCAATTCATCCATCTAAAGAGAAAGATATCCGACATTACCTTCATCCAAAGTGAGCCCTGGGTTTCTATATTGTTCACACCAAGGAACAGTGTGTGGATGATCAGCTCTTTTTGGTTTTCTCTGGGCGAGTTGGATGAGCAGCTATTCTTTTTTTCCCTTCAAATTCTGTTTATTGATTATAGAACAATACAACGAAGATCAGACAAACTGAGGACCCATATAAAGAAGAATCACCAAGCAGGGCCGTTATCCACATTACATAATATGACATTGTAACAAAAGCATATACAATAGAATCATTCCCATCTCATACTTCACTGGATTGGTCTCATGGAACTTTAGGAAGGTAGAAAGGGACAGGTGGTAGTATCCCCCCTATCCCAAGTTATCTTTGGAGAGTGCACATTCCTGCAAGGAGCTAAAAACGCTGTAAAGAAGCCCGGAGTATCTCCGTTAATGTATGGGGTTCTCCCGTTGCTAAAGCAATGACAACTTTAGTTTCTAGCCATGTGGGACGAATCAAAATAGACATGTTATGCTGTGCTCTTGGGACCCTTTAAACTATGAAGGCAGCGAGGAGCTGGCAACAGTGTTGTGCATATGGAACTTAGAGAAGAAAAAGGAAGAAAGGAGAAAAAACTAAAAAAACTCTCAAAGAAGAAGGGAGGAAGGAGAGGACGAGCTGAGGGGATACAGCCTCCATAAGAATGTCAAAGTCATCGGGAGGGAATAGAGGCAGCCCTCCAGCCTAAGTGGACCCCTCTGGGGATTCTAATTTCCGGCCCCTGGAGTATGGTTCGAGCGAGTCCTCAAACAGTTGTAGAACGCGCAGGAAGGTGGGACCAGTCTGGAGTGTCTAGTCATGGTAAAGTGGTGTATAAGGGGCTTCCAGATTCCAGTGAATTTGGCATCTGTGTGGTTAATGCGAGCAGTGAGTAATTCAAGGGCTAGAACATTCCACAAAAGTAGGAACCAGGTGGAATGGGGGGAGGGTGTGGTTTCTTCCAACATAAAGCAATGGACTGTCTAGCTGCCCCTAGCAAATGTAAATTGAAGCGCCAGTCCATGTGTGTCATTGCAGTCAGTGTTAAAGGCTTAATGCCTAGTGGGGTAACCAATGGTGCAGAAGGGATAGGAAACCCCACTTTCTCCTTGGTGTGGCTGAGGACCTCCTTCCAAAACATTGTGAGATGTGGGCATGACCACCAGATATGAATAAAGTCTCTTCTATCTCCCTGGCACCTACAGCAGGTCGGGGGGAAATTTGGAAATATTTGGTGCAAGTGCGTCGGGGCGTGATACCATCTCATCATTTTCTTATACGGTGATTCGCACTGCAGCGTACTCTGATATATTTTCAGTATATCCCGCCATATTCAGTCCCAGCCTTCTGGCGGTATATCCTCTGCCAAATCTGAAGCACACCGTGTTTGATATCCATGGGGTATAGGGCTCTGGGTGTGCTGCAGTACGGAATATGTATGAGAGATCAAACCCTTTGAGCCCTCAAATTAGGCCACCAGAGATTCAAAAGCAGTAAGTTGTCTAGTGGCCCCTTGAGTGAAAGTCTGGGAATGGAGCCAGTGACACAACTGGTATTATTGCAGTTGTGCCCCTTCCGTAAGGCGAAAAGCCTGTCTGCATTGATCAAACGTAAGGAATCTGTCACCCTGAAAAAAGATCCTGAATGACTCAGCTTTCACCATCAGTTCAAGCAAGAAATGCCTGTGGCTGTATGGCGGGAGGAAACAGAGGGTTCCGGGCTATAGGCGTGTTTGGGGAGGGGAATGTAGTCAGGCCTCGGGGTATCGGTAGCATATTCCAGATCTCCAAGACTGTCTTTATAGGGGTAGCTATGTACGCACTGTGAGGTTGAGCCCTGCGCGGGAGCCAGGAAAAGTCCCATAATGGTCTACAGGAGACAGCCCGATCTAAATGAAACTAATGTTTTTCGCTCTTGCGAACCACCCACTCCTATATGTACCGGAGATCGCAAGCACAACAGTATTCCAAAAGATTAGGACACATCAGTCCTCCCTGATTCTGCGGCAGCATCAAAATCCTGTTGGAGAAGTGTGGTCTGTAGTTCCCCCATATACATTTGGTGAAATCCCATTGTAGGGCCAGAATATCAGTTTGTGGTATTGCAGTGAGGAGGAACGGAAAAAGATATAATATCTTAGGGAGCTAAGACATTTTAATGGTGTTGATGCGACCAAGCCATAAAAGAGGAAGGCTCTTCCATCTATGTAATTCCTCCCGGATAGCGTGTCTATATCTGGGCCAGTTGGCCGAAGTCCCTGTCGAGAGCATAGGAGTAAGATCTAGCCCCAAGTATCTAATCGATTTGTCCTTCCACTGTATTGGAATCAGCTCCTACAGGTCCTGGACCTCTTCAGTCTGATTAAGGGCATGGGACTTGGTAAAATGAATACGGTATCCTGACACTACCTCGAAAGACTGCAGGACAGTAGCTACCGCAGGGAGGGAGGTAGAGGGGGAGGAAAGTGAAAGGAGGAGGTCATCAGCAAAGAGAGAAGCTTTATGTTCGAAACCCCCCATAGGGATACCCCGTACATTCTGGTTGTAGCGTATGGCGATGGCCAGAGGTTCCACCACCAAGGCGAACAATAACGGAGATAAGGGGCATCCCAGCCTGGTGCCACGATGGCGGGAGATAGGGTCAGTGAGACGGGGAACAGCCTTTACAACGCGGGCATTACCACGCGCTGCCATTACTACGCTGTTTTTACAACGCAAGTCGTTTCAACGACTTGCGCTGGAGGGCGCTGTTGGCAAAGGAATAGTTTAATTTTCTATTCCAACACCTTCCCTACTGTCAACGTGGGCTGGAGTTGGAATAGAAAATTAAACTATTCCACTATCCACCCCTTACAGCGCAAGTCGTTGTAACGACTTGCGTTCTTAAAACCCGCATTGTAGTGACATACATCCAGTGAGACGCCCGGTGAAGCGAATAAGAGTGGTAGGCCCCGCATAGGGTGCCATTAGTTTAGACATCATCACTGAGCCCATTCCCACCCTCTGCAAAACCTCCCTGAGGAAACCCCAGTCCACTCGATCGAAAGCTTTCTCGGCGTCAAGGGACACCAGACAGGCAGGGCTGTTTCTATAGCATGCTTTCTCCACCAGGTGGGCTATCGGCCGTATATTATCAGCCTCTTGTCGCTGGCGGATGAATCACACCTGATTATTATCAATAAGAGCCGGAAGATGAGGTTCCAGGTGGTTTGCTAGATTTTTGGTGTAGATCTTGGCGTCTTTATTTAAAAAAGCAATAGGGCAATATGACGGAGGCAGGGAATGGTCTTTCCCTGACTTAGGGATAAGTACAACCTCAGCTTCAGACACCGTTGGAGTAAGACCAGAGAGATCTGTAAAGCTATTAAAAAGATGTAGCAACCTACCGTGTGCTGATGACGAGCTGAGCTCGTCATGTAACGCGGTAATTCGGAAAATGCCGCATACAGCGGGAAAAACGGCCGCACGCATGCGGTTAAGTTTAGCAATGTAGGCTCTCGAGGTCTGTGCACGGAGACGTTGTGCCAAACATGCTCCAACCTTATCTCCCCCTGTATAGACTTTTTGTTAAAAGCGAGTAAGAGTCTCTCCGCTTTATTGGTGTGGTACAAGCGCAGTTGGCCCCACAATTCAACAAGAAGCCTTTTAATGCGGAGGGATGTGTGCAGGTGATCCTTACGTTCTAAGGCTTTGATAATCTCCAGAAAGGGTGGTTTCCTGAGCAACTCTTTTTGTGTTTCTCTGGGCAAAAAAGAATAGAGCTGTGCAAAAGAAAACCACCCCCTGATCGATTGTCTTAAGAATTTAGATCTGTTTTGGTTTGGCTAAGAACTGTCTTCAAAAGGTCTTCAATCTCATTTTACCTGAGCAAACCACTGCACTGTCATGCAGTGTGCCAGTATTGGGCATCTGCCAGGCAGCTACGTGGGCGTCAGTTCACATGTTCACAAAGCACTACTGCCTGCATAGCCAGGTCCAGCTGGAGGTGGCATTTTGCCTGATGTGTCCTGCAGGATTTCCTGATCAGGGTCATTCCACAGATTCACCACTTGGGGAGGGACGGTTTGTGTATTTATCCACAAGGTGAGGAATTTGAATTTAAAGAAGTATTCATCAGGAGGAAAAGTTGCTTCCCTATGATAACGTTCTTTCTGGTGAATACTCTTAACTCAAGATTCCTTACCGAGCCCATTTTCTCCCCCATTCTGTGGTACGGGCACATTCCGTCCGTGTTAATAAGATTCCAGTTTAGAGATCGGCACCCTGGTATGATTTGATTTCCAATTACTCTGCATCCAGCACAGACAGAGATCAGGAAGAAACTGACATCAGTATGTAGAGTTCGCTGTTATGTAGAGGCCTCAACTTCGCATCTAGGATGAGACCTGAGCCAGTCACATGGAGCCACCTACTGACGCGCAAAGGGAATTGCTAGGAAAAAATTTCAGATCCAGTCTGGCTCCTAGGGCTATTCACAAGGTGTGCAATCCGTAGTTGGATAGAGTTTCCACCAGCAAGGGAATTACAGAAGGTAGTGACCTGTTCATGCTACAAGCAACTGCTGGTCCTCTCCTGGTGTACGGAGGGCCACAGTTGCTCTGGTGAGGAATAGTCCTAAACCAGTCATTTGTAGACCTGCCATAATGAGATCAATCTATATGTTAACTAGCCTTTACTAATGGTATTCTGTCCCTACAGCAGATAACATATTGGTTTAGGCTTCCCCTTCTCGCAACATTTTGGAAGTGCCTTTTTTGTTTTTCCTGGACATGCTTCCTTCTAAGAAGGTCGGACTGGGGCAGAAAATAGGCTTGGTACCAAACAATGGGGTCGATTAGGATCGCGGACGGACTTGAGTCCGTCCGCGACCCCTGAGGAGGAGGGAACGTCCGCATGGGCTGCGGCGTTCCCTCCGATCTGATTAGGATGTGACCGCCAGGGTGGCGGTCACATCCTCTATCTCTAACATTGCGGCGGGTGCAGCTTCAAGCTGCACCCGCCCCAATGTAAAAAATGCATGCACAGCATTTGCGTGCACAAAGCGGCAGGCACCGCGCGGTGCCTGCTGCATTGTGCATGCAAATGCAGGGGGGTACCATAGGTACCCCCCATGTGCACCCACCACCACCCCTTCACCCAGGGGGCCCGCAACGGGCCCCCGAAGTGAAGGTCCGTATGCTTTTCCATGGCGGCAATGCCGCCGTGGAAAAGCATATTTACACACACATCATGATATGGCGGACGGTGTCTCATAGACACCGCCTACCATGTTATAGCTTTTCCGCCGCGGTCGGAAGCCGACCGCGGCGGAAAAGCGGCGGACGGAATTCCAGACCCACCAGCCATCCTAATTTGGCGGTGGGTCTTTGGAGTCTCCGCCGCGGTTTTTCCGCATCCTCCAGGCCGGCGGACACTTCCGCCGGCCCGGAGGATGCGGAAAAACCGCCATCCTAATCGGCCCCTGAATGTGGCCACATTAGTGAAAAAGACAGCCAAAAAAGTGTCCTACATACCCAAATCAGAGCTGTTTTGAACGTGTAAACATATGCTGTATAGGTGCTTTGTGAGGTATGAGAGACTGCATGCATTTGTGTTTGCTGCATGAAATGTTTGTGGAAATATGGAAATCAACCATAATCAAGCATTGGCATAGCCAATAGGGCTCGCTTTTGGGAGTTTATAAGTATTTAGTTATGCAGCACAATATCCCTGGTGCAACAACATCAACTGTTGCATGACTAAACACTTAAAAGGTCCCAGAGGTGAGACCTATTGGCTATGCTCGATGACTCAATTATGTGGTGGATTTCTGAATTGTGTGGCATGATGCAGACTTCTGTGGTGTGGAATGGATGTATGTGGCGTGTAGTGTAATTATGTTGAGTTGAATTATGTGGTTTAGTGTTGAATTATGTGGTGTGGATTGGATGGATTAATGAATGAAAGGTTGGATGATGAGTGAAAGAGTAGCTGGATGTATGGGTGAAAGGCTGGATGGATGGACGTGTTGAATGGGTTGATAAATGTATAATAGATGGATGGATGAGTGAAAGATTGAATGAATGAGTAAAAGGGAGGACAGATGGATGGCTGGATGAAAGGGTGGACAGGTGGATGAGTGAATGGATGGAAGGCTGAGTGAAAGGGTGGATGGATGAGTGAAAGGTAAATGGATGGATGGATGGATAGATGTGTGAGTGAAATGGTGGATTGCGGGTGATTGAAAAGATGGATGGATACATGCCTGGATAAATGAGTAAAAGGATTGATGTAATGATGCATCTAATCACCGACATTTACAAATGCAATGCAGTTTAGCACATTAAAGACAGACAATTTGCCAAAAAAGGATTGGTTTCTTATTGTTTGCATATACAAGAAAAAAAAATTAATATGATCCTGTGATGGCAGAGTGTACTTTTCACTGGCAAAATAGTCCCTCGAACATTTTAATGGAATTACTTCAAAGAAAATGGAATGATACACCTGAGGATCATTAATTACTAGAGGTATCTTGACATTTTTATTGTTGCCTGGAAATTGTTAGAAGCAAAGAATGAAGCAGCATGTTGCACAATATAAACAACAATTGTAGTACTCACCTTTAAAAGCTGTTAGCTCTGCAAGAGCGTGTTTGTATTGGCATTAGAAAATAAATTAAATACAAATTGGCACTGGTAAGTCACAACATAGGATCATGTATGCGCACACCTGGGTGGCCATCCCACAATGCTATTTAATAATAAAAAAGCATTGGAAAATTGTTGACCTTCTGTGCGTGTCTGCCGCTTGATGCAGTGGCAGTTGTGACATATTCTTTGAAACTTTTCTGCACCATTCCAATATGTGTAACTGTGTGTGTTTGTATTTATATAGCGCCTTCTACCCTGAGGTCTCGTTGCGCTGTATTCATACCGCTGTGGAACCCTTCCTGGCTTTTCTGTGAAATGTCCACTCCTGGGCACCCCCAAGGTGATGCCAGGCATCCAAGCGCTGCTGTAGCCGTTGTGGAGATTAAGCAAGCTATTGCCCAGAGTCACAGAGTGGGACTCATGATTAGACTAGGCACCGAGGCAAGAATTATCAGGTCCGGGGAGATTGTGTCCAAGAGCCGCCAAGGTGGGAATTGAACCCTGGTCCCAGGCCAGACCTCTGCATGAGGGTCTGCCGCTCTAACCATTGAGCCACGCTTCTCCAATATAGTGAATTAACATTTTAGAAGGGTAAGTAGAAAAACATTATGCACAGTGTTGTGCAAAGCAATAGAAGCAACCTGTCTGGAAGCTGTGTGATGCTGTTGGGGCAACACTGGAATAATTTAAAAAATAAATAAATACAAATAAAGTGCAAGCAGGAATCAGATGGGCAAGAATCACGATATGCAGGAAGCAAACGGCCCAGTAGCAGTGTTATTCTGCCGGGAATTCGCACAATGATTTGTTGAAGAATTAAAAACCATTTTAATTTCTTTTGTGTAATACCTGCTCATGCTTGCTTCTAAGAAATGCAGTTTTTTGAGGTTATGAGTTTCGAAGCTTGGCAAGTCAGACTCCCGTCTCCATTCATCTGAGGTGGGTGAATTGAGAACCATGAATTGGGCAACAGTAATATAACATAGGGTAGTGAAAAACATGAGTTGGCCATTATAAAGAGCTATATAAAACTCATGATATTATTGTTCCTTATTAACAATGTACCTTTTCATGTGGCTTTCTGATATATTTTCCATTAACAATTCTCTCAAATCTCGGAAACACTTAACCTTTGAATTGTGTGATCGTGGACACGCTGCCCCAAAGTTAAGAAGGAGAGCATTGGGCCCACTGTTTGCACTCACACCCGATCCAAGCACAGCCTTCTGGTGCCTAGCAATGCGGGCAGTGAATTAGTGTAGTAGAGAGGACGCGGGCCCAGGGACAGCCCTCCCCCTCCTTCGAGAGCTGAAAGAGCAGTGCACTGAGAGCAGGGATACTCTTGGTGGGAGCCGTCGCTAATGGTGACAGCTGCATCTGGACTCTGGAGACATGAGGGGGAGAGGATGAACTGTCCATTCATCCTCCTTCCTCAGGAGTGTGCCCCTGGAAAGGACGCCAGATGACAGCTTCCGTTTAAGAGCACTTCACAGACAGCACCTGCTGGAAGGGGACGTGGCAGACAGACAGACAGACAGACACGGTGGCAAGGAGGGCAAGACCGATGGGGAATAAATGGGCGCTGACATCACAAACACTGTCTGTTACTACGGAGGATGGGATTGGGCACCAGAACCCTGTTGAAGCCACTTTTTCAACGTAAAAAATTAAATACATTTTTCAGAATCAGAAAGTTTCAAAGAAGAACATTGCCACACATAATTCCATCTGAAAAGGCATTGAGCTGTATATCTTTTAGGAGCATTATAAAAAATCCACATATGTGCAACATTCACCTGTCCTAAGAAAGGGTCGGTCACTTCTGCGGGGGCCGTGACGTAGCAACACTGCCTTCCACTCTAAGTCAACAAGGAAAACGTGACCAGAGACGCGTGGCCGCGAGCACTCTCAGTCAACAAGGAAAACAGAGTATGTCTCTTAGATCGGAAGCAGCCAGAAGCGTGACCTGAGACGCGCGGCCGCGAGACGCGCTCTGTGGTGGGGAAGGGGGAGGCGCGTCAAAGCCTAAAGCAAGCAAGACGGAGAGGCGGAGCGAGGCGCGCGCGCTTGTGTGCGTAACCGCACACTCTATGCCACCCTGGTAGGACTTTTGAAAGCTTACTCACTAAATGTCTCGCCAGAGAAGGGCATGCACTGGCTCAGGTGAGACCTAAAAACAGACTACTAGACCATAAAACAGACCCACTCACAGCCCAAAAACCAGCCAACACGCAGATCAGCAACTCAAAAATTTCCAGTTTGCCCTGTAGGCCAGTCCGACCCTATCTTCTAAGGCTATATTTAGCTCACTATTCTAGTTCACTTGTTATGAATACCGGAGAGAATGTAATGAAAACAAATAAAACGTTACTAGCACGTAATCCTGGTTCTTCGCAAATATTTTTTTTTAATTCTTAAAAGTCCCAACAACGTCCGAGAGTTTGAGGAGCACAGTTCAGATCAGGTAATTTCTTAATTATTTTTTCCAGTCCTTCATGATTTAACTGCCTCTCTGCTAGACATAATGGGATAGTGCTATCTCGAAGATTCTTAAATGGCGAGGGAGAGTTTTCCACTAGTTTTGGTTTCCTGGATAGACGCAAGGGCACAATTTCCTCCTTTTTTCTTTCAAAAATATAACATGGCAGTGTTTGCTACAGGCAAATGTATTGAATTATACTTAATTTAGTAGATTAAATATATATTTAAAAGAAAATATTTCCCTTTTGGCACGTTTTCTAGTTAAATGTTTTAAAATACAAAAGAGATGTATCTCAACAAATGTTCCTGCACCTGTACATTTTGCCTTTTATGAATTCTGAGGTTGCTGCAGGTCCAAATCGAAGTCCTGTCCGTTTTAATTTAGAAGAATAGACTATTAAAGAATTTTCTGTGGTTTTGATAAATCTAATTTTTTATTCTAAGACGCAGGTAAATAAGAGGGAAAATCACCCTAAATGGGCAGTGATTTTATTATGCATTTCCTAAGGACTCCTAGTGGAGTGCTAGAATCACGGGTACATTTTATTTGACATTTAACGGAAAATTGACTCCCTGAACCCCACAACGTATTTTCAAAACTTAGAAAGTTCCCACTGCGACAGTGGCTTTTAAAGCTGCACAATATATCCAACACACATTGTATGACCTGCCTGTTTCACGTGTAAAAGGTGCTTAATACAGCATGCAAAATAAAGTCCATTGTTTCTACAAATGTAATACGTACTGATGAAGATGCGTTCTGTTTTTCAGATCTTTATCCATGGTGTGCTAATTGGAATGGTGGTTGCAGCAGAAAGCCCACTGTGACTTTAACCCATGTGCTTTTAACTGTAAGTGATTACCAACATTACCAGGGGTTTTATAACTGCTGTTTAAACCACATTAGATAAACAGTGAAAGTAATGCATTGCTTCCAACTGCAACTAGGGACTTCTCCCAACATCTTACTCTCTCATTAGTATTATCATTCCTGTGGTTTCCATTTTGTTCAATCTGATTGTTATAATGCAGTAATTATTAGCCTGTGTGAAAACAGCATTTGCTTGTTATGGCTTTTTAAAGGCAATAATAAATTTATCTGTGAAATAATTTTTTGCCAGCAAGAATGTTATGATTGCGATTAGCACCATTGTCTCGGTACAAATGCTAAACACTGTTTTGCTCCTTGAAGAGGTTATCAGGGGCATCCACACTGGCAGACACCTCTAATGATGGGCAGAGGAGTGGCATTCATCAATGTCTTTTTAGTTTTTTCCGCAAATGTTATACTGACCTGTTTTCTTCCTCATGTCACAACGGTGCCAAAGGGTCTTCTTACCCTATTGGAATAATATACCTACTGAATTCTATGCCCAAGCAGCATGCATAATCTCCTTCACTCGACCCTATTGCAGACCATAAGCCCAGCTCACTTAACCACAATCTGGATGAACTATGTACAGCTCTGTTCTTGCTTAAAACATAATCTATACCTTTTTTGCACACAAGAGAGGAACTGGAAAGTGAATAGAGGAACCATTGCAGAATACTGTATTACAGTTGTTATGCCGCACAATACTGACTTACCTGTCACATTTGCGCTTTTCGGTGTTTGTGTCCAGACTGCTGTCTGCTAGTTTTTAGGTCTCGCCTGTCGATGCGCATGCGCATCGAGCAAGCGAGACTATAGGGGCTCATCGACTCTTTATCTAACTTGCAAGGAATCGTGGCGATTCCTTGCAGTGCCCGTGACTTTTAAGCTCAATGCGCATGTGCATTGAGCTTAAAAGCGCGTGCACAGCCGCCCGCATTCCTCCGACACCTTTGAAGTGAAGCTTAGCTTCACTTCAAAGGCCCGGCTTCTTCACACCCACATGCCACTCTGCCCCGCTCCGCCCCCTCCCCTGAGTCATCCTGCCTGCCCCTTCCCGCCGTGTCGCATTTCTCCTTCCCCCTCCCCTCTCTTCCCTCCGTCTTGTTTCTTTTGGCGATGTTCTTGTTTGTTTAAGCACGTGAGGTTTTGTTAGCTGTCCCGATGTTTTATAGCCTTACACGTCTTACTCGCCTTTAAATCTGTAAGCAGACACTCGTTGTGTCACGTATTCAGCGCGGCTGCTGCTTGGGATCATGTGTTTTTTTTAAAAACAAGCAATTTAGTTATAGAAAGAGGAGGGCTCTATATGCTTTGTAACCTGTGTCGGACGTATTTCGCATGTTTGCTGCTTGGGATCAGGAGTTTTTTTGAGGACAATATGCTTTTAAACGTGTTGTACCCCCTGAATATAACTATTGTAGCTGATGCTAATTGAAAAGGATCGAGGAGGCTGCGCTGTTACAATCTAAATAGCAAAGTGCTCGAAATTATTATTAATGTGCAGCGCTACTCCGTGTGATATTTTGTTAGCAATCCCGATGTTTTATAGACTTTTTGGTAAAAAAAAGAAAGACGAGTGCCTTACTCGCTTTTAAATGTGTAAGCAGACACTCGTTGTGTCACGTATTCAGCGCAGCTGCTGCTTGGGATCGCATGTTTTTTTTAAGAACAAGCATATTTTAGTGGGCAGGCACAGGAGTTATTTTTACAATTCAAGCAGCGCTAAACATTTATGTGTGAGGTAATATACGGAGCTAACTAACAAACAGCACTTACGTTTATTACATTCCTAGCTATGGTATATTACAGATTTGCACTTTAAAATGTAAGGTTTTTAACTGTTAAACGGTGTGCGTCTTTATGCAGGTTTACTTATTGCCAATTTCACCCGTAGTTGTAACCGTGCTTTTTATCAGCACTATTTACATTACCTAAAACATATTTGTTTTGTTAGCACGGAATGATGTCTTTTTTGTACTGTGTATGATGTGCACAGATACAAAGCTACGCGCACAGAGGTAGCTAAAACTGGATTTGGTATCGTTGCCGCCACATCCCTTCTGATTTAGCATAAATGTAGTTTAAACCGCTGCCATGCAACTGAGGAACCGGTTCGGCTCTCTGGGAAACGCGGGCTCTATTGGTGCTGCACACCGGTTGGTTATTTAAACTATAGTATTTTCACCTCCTGCAATTGTGTTTAAAAATGTTTGGCATCCCGACAACATATGTCTACACCCTGTGGTATAACATACATTTTAAGTAGAGCTATGGCTGTGCATTGCGAACACGCCACGGTGATCTGTTTATTTTTACAGCAGAGACTGATGTTTTACGCATAAGAGCTTTTTATATTTACAAGTAAAATCCGTAGTACTGCTAGCGAAGAGCTCTGCAATAGGACTATTTAGTTTAAAATAAGCAGTCCGTGTGCGTGATAATTAATAAAAAAGAAAACATATAAATGTAGAAAACAAGTATATGCTATATAATAGTGTACTCCTTTGCCCTGTGCGTTTTGCACATGTGATACGTAATGCAAAGTAGCTTGCATGGCATGCTTTCTTGAGCACAGACGCACATCTTTATTGCGCTTCCTGGAGATAAGCATAAGTTTTATATTATGCTTTTGGTCCACCATAAAATTAATTGTGTTCTCTTTAGAAGTGGAGCTGGGGCGTGGGTTTTATCACTTTTCTCGCCGTTTGTTTACAAACCTGTTGCAGAGGTTAGCTGCATCTGGTACTTTGTTATAAATGTTGCGTTAAAGATGTATTGTGCGATAAATGTAGGCCTTATTTTCCTATGTCTTTTAATAATTGTGTATGCTTGGTATATAGTATTATACAGCTATTTGTGGTTTAACTGTATAGTTAAAAAAAATACTGTTACAGCTTAAACAAAATATTGCAGAGGTTATGAGGGATTTTTAAACGTGTGGAATTTATCTAAAAAAATCTAGAGCCCCACACTCCTTTAAACCTGTAAGCAGACACTCGTTGTTCAGTGCATACAGCGCGACTGCCACTTGGGATCCGATGCTGTCTTTAAAGCATCAAATGTAGCTTTTAAAAACGGGGCCCCACACACCTGTCAACCCATATGCAAACACTCGTTCTGCAGCGCATACAGCGTGCCTGCCACTTGGGATCTAATGTTGCCTTTAAAGTGTGTCATTTAACCTTTAAAAAACGGGGCCCCACATGCCTTTCAAACCATAAGCAAACACTCGTTGTGCAGCGCATGTAGCATGTCTGTTGCTTACAATAAAGCAGCTCCCAGCTATGCATAAGTGGTTTTATTAATTACCCACCACATTATCACTCAGCACCACCACAGCACCACTCAGCAGCACCACAGCATCACTCAGCACCACCACAGCACCACTCAGCACCACCACAGCACCACTCAGCACCACCATATTATCATTCTGCACCACCACATTATCACTCAGCACCACCACAGCATCACTCAGCACCACCACAGCATCACTCGGCACCACTCAGCACAACCACAGCACCACTCAGCACCACCACAGCATCACTCAGCACCACCACAGCATCACTCAGCATCACTCAGCGCCACCCCAGCATCACTCAGCACCACCAGAGCACCACTCTGCACCACAACAGCACCACTCAGCACCACCACAGCATCACTCAGCGTCACCCCAGCATCACTCAGCACCACAACACCACCACTCAGCATCACCACATCATCACTCAGCGCTACCCCAGCATCACTCCGCACCACCACATTATCACTCAGCATCACCACAGTATCACTCAGCACCACCACATCACCACACAGCACCACCACAGCATCACTCAGCACCACCACAGCACCACTCAGTACCACCACAGCACCACTCAGCACCACCACAGCACCACCACATTATCACTCAGCACCACCACAGCACCACTCAGCAGCACCACAGCATCACTCAGCACCACCACAGCACCACTCAGCACCACCACAGCACCACTCAGCACCACCATATTATCATTCTGCACCACCACATTATCACTCAGCACCACCACAGCATCACTCAGCACCACCACAGCATCACTCGGCACCACCACAGCACGACTCCGCACAACCACAGCACCACTCAGCACCACCACAGCATCACTCAGCACCACCACAGCATCACTCAGCATCACTCAGCGCCACCCCAGCATCACTCAGCACCACCAGAGCACCACTCTGCACCACAACAGCACCACTCTGCACCACAACAGCACCACTCAGCACCACCACAGCATCACTCAGCGTCACCCCAGCATCACTCAGCACCACAACACCACCACTCAGCATCACCACATCATCACTCAGCGCTACCCCAGCATCACTCCGCACCACCACATTATCACTCAGCATCACCACAGTATCACTCAGCACCACCACATCACCACACAGCACCACCACAGCATCACTCAGCACCACCACAGCACCACTCAGTACCACCACAGCACCACTCAGCACCACCACATTATCACTCAGCACCACCATATTATCATTCAGCACCACCACAGCACCACTCAGCATCACCACAGCATCACTTAGCACCACTCAGCACCACCACAGCATCACTCAGCACCACCACAGCATCACTCAGCACCACCACAGCATCACTCAGCACCACCACAGCATCACTCAGCACCACCCCAGCACCACTCAGCAGCACCACAGCACCACTCAGCACCACCCCAGCATCACTCAGCGCCACCACAGCACCACTCAGCATCACCACATCATCATTCACCGCTACACCAGCATCACTCAGCATCACTCAGCACCACCACATTATCACTAAGCACCAACACATTATCACTCAGCACCAACACAGCACCACTCAGCATCACCAAAGTATCACTCAGCACTACCACAGCATCACTCAGCACCACCACAGCACCACTCAGCACCACCACATTATCACTCAGCACCACCACATTATCACTCAGCACCACCACAGCATCACTCAGGGCCACCACAGCATCACTCAGGGGCACCACAACATCACTATGCGCTACCACAGCATCACTGAACGCCACAGCATCACTCGTCGCCACCACAACGTCACTCCGCGCCCCCACAGCATCAATCTGTGCAACCATTCAACAACAACTGGTTCAAATATGTTCTCTCAATGTTTCAAGCTTTATTACAAATGTCACAAAAAGATGTTAATTTTTCACTTCTGTTCTTGGATTTTTGTCACAATAAAATACACTGAACATAATCTTCACAAAGGTTATTTACAAAAGTTTAAGCTATTGCCATTATAAATTACAATAACTTTTATTTAAGTATTAATTATAAAAAAAATAAAAGCCATTGTTATTTGTAATATCAATACATCTAATTCACGTAAATACAACACTTATTGCATTACAAATGCTATAGGTGTCACATTTGCGAAAGTTATAACTATTGGCATTGTAAATGACAAAGCTATTAATTTAGCTATTTTCAAAACCAACACATAAACAAAAAATGTGTCATTTACAATCCCCATAGCTCAAACTTCCCTAATGCGAGACCTATTGCATTGCAAATGCTTGTTGTGCATGTGGTAATGCGGTTGAATCTTGCAACCTACCAACAAACCTGTGCAAGTGTAAATAGCAGATCTTATATTGCAGCAATGGCATGCTTGTCAGTTTTTCCCTGTGTGCCAGTCGATTTCTCTCTATTCTAAAAGACTGTTGAATTTATTCATTAAGGAGCTTTGTTGAACACTGCTTGATGCTGTAGAATTACTGTGTTTGGATGAGTAAGAAAGCGCACTCATTGGAGTGAGAAGTGGTAATGTAATCAACAAAGGGAGGCCCTAATCCGATTGCTGCACCTTGCAAGTTAAATTTGATTATAGGTGAGTGTAAGTTCTGTCAGCTTTAGGTTGGCTTCCGTCAAATTTTTTGCCTCACTACTCCATTTTTGCTCTTGGTTTTGTTGACCTTAGGACTCTGTGCACTTAACCGCTGCTAACCAGTGCTAACACTTCCTAAAACATGGTAACATTGATTTACAGCCAATTGGCACGTTTAATTTACTTGTAAGTCCCTAGTACCGTGGTACTACATGTACTCAGAACCTGTAAATTAAATGCTACTATTGGGTCTGAACTACTTATTGTGCCACACCTTTTAGTAGCCCTTTAAACATGTCTAAGGCCTGCCAGAGCAACCTGTATGTGCAGTTTTAAGCTGTCATTTTGACTTAACAAGGTAAACCTCTTGCAATGCCTAAACCTTGTTATTTTTCTTTATATCCAATTTTGTTGGCATTTTGTAAAAACAAGGTAACTGTAGTAACATTCGTATCACTGTGACACATATAACATTTCATTGCATATCCAAATATTATCTCCCCAACAGTAGGCTTAAAAAGATAAATAGAAAAGGGCATGCTCTTAGCGCTAAGAGTAATCAGTCCAATGGTCCTGTCCATTTACCCCATACTCGCTCAAATTTGGTCGGGCACCCTCTTGCCTCGTTAACCGCTTTTTCTTGGACAGCACACAAATCAACTCCCCTCCGCCATTAGGAAATAGAAGGAGACTTTGAGTCTTTCCAGGCCACTGCAATGTCACTTTTAGCAATCAACATGGCTGTTCCTAGAAACAACTTGTCGGCTCAGGAGGCGTCCATTCCCTCCATCACCCCCAGAAGAAGAGCAAGCGGACTAAGGGGAACCTCCCACCCCAATATGTCACTTAATTCCGATGTGATTGACGCCCGGTATTTAGATATGACCGCGCAGGACCAGACCATATGGAAGAACTCGTCTGGTTCATCTTCACAGCGTGGACATTGCGGGGCTGTACAGTCGTGCTGGTGTAAGATAAGCACAGTGAAGATAGTATATCTGTATACGGTGAAGTCCGGCAGATATAGTGAGAGTTCTGGGGGCCATGAGAGCTTCCCTCCAAACTTCGTCCTCTAGAGGGCCCAACCATCTTTCCCATCTGGTTCTAAGAGGGTCTAGCATGGATGGAGTATTGTTTATCAGGGATCGGTATATTTGAGATATCCCTCCCTTCCCTAGGTCTCCCATGAGAATTTTGGCCTCCAACGGGCTGAATTCGGGAAATGGCACTGGGTTGGGGATGTGAGTGGCAAGGGTGTGACGCAATTAGAGATATTTAAAGAATTGTGTGGAGCGTAAGGAGTATGTGCGTTGTAAGTCCTGAAAGGAGGACAAATGTTCTCCCTTCCAAACGTCTCCTAAGTAGGTGATGCCTATTAGGTCCCACGTTTGAAAGCCTGTCAGAGTCCCTACTTTCTGCAGCCAGGTGCCGTGCCATTGTGGAGTTTGTAGTGTGAGGCTGTTGTCCCAGTGGATGTGCCTCAATACAGATCGCCATGTTAGGAAAGCCGTGCAAGTAACTACTGGTAGGGCCTGAGGGAATGGGGCTCCGTACAGCATTGCTTGGGCCTGGGAGAATCCAAGACGTCCCAGTTCAAGTCAATCTGCTGGATCCCACCATCCACTGTTAAGCTAATCATGGATTATCAGGAGGCGAGGGGCGAGATAGAATAAAAAGGGATTTGTCATGCCCTTTCCTCCCTCGTACGTGGTTCGTTGGCAAGTTGTGAGAGCTAGAGACGCTGTTGAGCCCCCCCAAAGGCAGTTGGTAACCACCCCATCTAGATTGCAAAATCAGCTGCGAGGGAGATGGATCGGAAGATTTTGGAGGACATATAAGAGGCTGGGGAGGACCATCATTTTGAAGAGGGCAACTCTCCTGAGAGGGTTAACAGGGAGTTTTTGACATCAACGTAAGTCATCTTTAGTGCGTTGGAGAAGTGGACCGACGTTAAGGGACCATGTCAACTCCGGGAGAAACGCCACCCCAATACCAAGGTATTTAAAGGATAATCTTCATATGAGCATGGATGTCTGCCAGTCGAAGCATTCCCTGGAGGCATGAAGGAGGCACCACTGTGGGTTTGAACAGGTTAAGGCGTAACCCAGTCATCTGAAAGAAACAGGTTAGTGTTAGATTCCTTATCTTAGAATATCCCCAGGCGTCAGACTGGATCCGGAAAGTTTTCTTCAGCAGTACCCCTGTGCGTCGGTAGGCGTCGTCTGCGGCTCCGCGTCCGTCGTTGGGGTCGTGTTCGCCGGGATGACGTCGTCGGAGTACTTAGACGCCGCCCTCGCGCGTTGACGTCAGTTCTTCTTTTTTCCACGCCAGCAAGCGCAGATCCGGGAAGAGCAGTACTCTACTCATTTTTTACTAACTTTTTTGATCTCTTTTGATCACTTTTCGAGTCGATTTCGACTTGCGGTGCCGCTAGGGTTGCCTAGTTTTAAACCTTGCGACGCCTGTCACCGCCTGATGTGGGTGATAGACTCCCACCGTCGGTGCCTTTTTTGCCTCGGGCCGACCACGATGACAAGTTGTGCCCCGACTGCCGGGCCTTGACCTCGAAGGCTAGACAGGAGCGGTCCCGTAAGTTGCTCGAGCTCCGGTAGTCGGCTCTGCGCCGCTCGAGGTCCCGGTCGAGGAGGAAGTCGAGGGACCAGGCGCAGAGCCGCAGTCATCACCACTCGTTGAGCCACCACCACTCGTCTGGCTCCACGTCCTCCCAAAAGTCGAGGCATTCGAAAAAGAGGTAGAAGAGGTGTCATCGCTCTTCTGACTCCCCCCGACGCTCGCGCGATGCAGCCGGGGGTTCGGGCGACACCGCCCGCGCTGCTCCGCCAGTGCCACAGCCACCGCGTCAAGCTCTAAACACCCGAAGGAGATACGTGACTTCCTCGTGGTCATGAGGATTCACTTCCCTCCGTCGGAACCCGTCGGGGTGCCTTCGGGGGTCTGACTGAGAGTCCTTGCGAGGGCCGGCGGCTCCGACCCCGGCGCCGTTGGGTGCTTCGGCCACAGGGCCCCGCAGGATCCAGGCCTAGATCCGGGTCGTCGCCAGTTGACCTCACAACTTCTCCGCTGGTGCCGACCCCGAGGGTGTCGCTCCCGGTCCTGTCTTCGGACAACACCAGCCCCGGTCCGGGTGCAACGCCGGAGCGGCGCCGTCTCCGACGCCGATGGGTGACCAATTCACCTACAACCCGGCTCCATCATTTTTGCCTGTTTTCCAGGAGATGGATGACGAGGAGGACTGGGAGGGTTCTGAGGACCCTCTGGCACAGCAGTGCCAGTTAAGCCAGGACTGGGCAGATGAGCTGGGGGAGGCCAGTGGTCTAGACACTTCGCCTGACACTGGATTCATCTCTCCTCCCTCCGTGGCTTCGGAGGAGGGTGCAACTTATAATGTGGTGTTGAACAGTGCGGCCAAGGCTTTGCTCTTGTGCTCCCTGTCGCGGCCGTGAGGACTAACCTCCTCACTGAGGTGCTCAAACCGCAGGAAAGCTCCTCGGAGCCTCTACTGCCGTTTAACGACGTCCTCACCCACGTTCTGATGGGCATCTGATCCAAGCCCTCTACAGGCTTCCCTGTGGATCGGAACATGGTCAGACGCCACCGCCCGGCTCCGAGTGACCCCTGCTTTCTGTCCGTTCACCCCACCCCTGAGAGCCTGATAATTCAGGCCTCTACGTCCCAGACCACATTCCCGACCGCTCCTCCGGATTGGGAATCCAAAAGGTATGATCAGATTGGGAAGAAACTGTTCTCCTCTCTGAGTTTGGGGCTGTGGTCTGTCAACACCGCCTGCCTTTTGGGCCGTTACACCAACTCTCTGTGGGATGCGGAGGTGCTGCCACAGTGTCCGGAGGAGGCCCGGACACGGCTTGCCCAAGCCCTGGCGGAGGGGCGGGATGCAACGCAATACTCTATTTGATGTGGACTTGACACCATGGACTCGCTGAGCAGAGCGATTGCCACGACGGTGGCAGTTCGCCGCCACGCCTGGCTGAGGTCTGCCACCTTCTCGGGGAATGTCCAGGCCACGCTCATGGACATGCCCTTCGATGGCCGTCGCCTCTTTGGCGACAAAGCGGATAGTGCGCTAGAGCGTTTTAAGGACTCCAGGGCTAGGGCCAAGTCCTTGGGCCTAAGCCAACGCCAGCAACCTTCCGCTATTGGCCCCTTTCGTGGCCAAGGAAGGGGCGCCCCCACATGTCCATCCAGCCACAGGCCGCAGAACCAGTCTCAACGCGGTCGCAGACTTGGTTACCGCTGTGGCGGTACCGGGGGACAACGGCAGGGTCAGTCCACATCCGCCCCAGCAGCATCTGCCTCTAAGCATTCCTAGTCCGACATTTCAGGCCCATTCTACGCCAGTGGGGGGCAGGGTTCGCCATCACCTCCCCCACTGGCGTACCATCACGTCGGACAGGTGGGTGCTGCAAATCGTCCGAAGGGGCTATTCCCTCCCCTTCGAGACGACCCCTCCAGCCATGCCACCGCAGCACCACCGCATATCGGGGATCACTTGTAACTTCTACAGGAGGAAGTTACGGCCCTCTTGGCCAAGGGGGCCATCGAGCGCTTTCCTGGGCCAGAAGTAGGACGTGGTTGCTATTCCCACATCTTTCTGGTCCCCAAGAAGGCCAAAGGAGGCCTACGTCCTATCTTGGACCTACGGAGCGTCAACGGCATCCTCCAGAAGGAGAAGTTCAAGATGCTGACTTTAACTCAGGTCCTAGCTGCCCTGGACCCGGGAGACTGGATGGTGGCGTTGGACTTGCAGGACGCATATTTCCACATCCCTGTCCTGCCGGCCCACCGGCGCTACCTGCGGTTCACGGTAGGCCACGAGCACTTTCAGTTTACCATGCTCCCCATCGGCCTTACCAGCGCCTCTCGGGTGTTCACGAAAGTGAAGGCGGTGGTCACAGCTCATCTGCGCAGATCAGGGGTTTCAGTCTTCCCCTATCTTGACGATTGGTTGTTGAAGGCGGGCTTGCCCCAAACAATCGTCTCCCACCTCCAGACTACAGCCGACCTCCTGCACTCGCTGGGGTTCTCCATCAACGTGCCAAAGTCACACCTGTGCCCCTCTCAGAAGGTCCTTTTCATCGGAGCGGTTCTGGACTTGGCGCAGTTTCGGGTTTATCCCCCCCGAACAGCAGGTTTGGGATATTCAGGCTCTGATTACCATCTTTCAGCCTTTATCCCGAGTTTCGCTCAGGTTGACGCTGCTGCTCCTGAAGCTGATGGCCTCCTGCATCCTTGTGGTGCACCACGCCAGGTGGCGGATGCGGGCTCTGCAGTGGGACCTGAAGCTTCAGGGCAACCTGTCCGACCACGTCCTGATCTCGGAGGGCACTGCGAGTCGGTTGCAGTGGTGGCTCACGAACTGCGATTGGGTCACCGGCAAATCCCTCTCCCTACCCCAACCGGAGCACGTAGTGGTGACAGATGCGTCCCTCCTGGAATGGGGGGCTACATGGGAGAGGGGGAGATCAGAGGCCTCTGGTCTCCGGCGGAGTCCCGGCTCCATATCAACCTTCTGGAGCTGCTGGCGATCCGTCTTGCACTGAAGGCATTCCTTCCCTCTGTCCGGAGAAGTGTAGTGCAGGTGTTCACGAAAACACCACCACCATGTGGTACTGCAACAAACTGGGCGGGGTGGGGTCGTGGACCCTTTGTCAGGAGGCTCTGCGCCTCTGGCAATGGCTGGAACACCGGGGCGTCACCCTGGTGGTTCAACACCGGGCAGGGCAGGATCCCAGAACGCCAGGGCGGACAAACTCAGCCGCCGCTGCATGATGGATCACGAACGGCGTCTGAACTCGGGCGTGGCGCAAGGTCTCTTTCAGCAGTGGGGAGAGCCTTGGTTAGATCTATTCGCCACCGAAGAGAATGCGCAATGTCATCAGTGTTGCGAGTTGGAATTTCCAAGGCAGCACTCGCTCGGCGACGCTTTTCGTCGCCAGAGAAGCTGCCGTCTGTTGTACGCCTTTCCGCCTATACCACTTCTGCCCAGAGTGCTGAAGAAGATCAGGCGAGACCGGGCCCAAGTCATCCTTGTGGCTCCGGACTGGGCATGAAGATACTGGTATCCCGAGCTACTCAGCATGTCAGTCGATCCCCCGATTCGTCTGCCTCTTCAGGAGGACCTTCTGTCGCAGCAGCAGGGGCCGGTCCTCCACCCGAACCTGTACAGTCTCCACCTACATGTATGGAGATTGAGCTGCGACAGTTAAGGCCATTTGACTTGCCTCCTGAAGTCTGTGATGTGATTCTGGCAGCCAGGTATCCCTCCACAAAAACGATATACGCCTGCAGGTGGAACAAATTTGTGGCATGGTGCACAGCAAAGGCTGTGGATCCACTCTCTGCCCCCCTTTCAGAGGTTCTCCTCTTCCTTCTTTCTCTTGCCCAGCAAGGCTCTGCTCTGGGCACTATCAAAGGCTACCTCTCGGCCATTTCAGCCTTTTTAAGGCTTCCTGATCAGCCTTCTCTTTTTAAGTCCCCTGTTGTAAATAGATTCTTGAAAGGCATCACTCACATGTTTCCTCCTGTTCCCTTCGTGATGCCTCAGTGGGACTTGAATGTTCTGACGTACCTGATGTGCGCTCCCTTTGAGCCACTTCATAACTGTCCTCTTTGTCTTCTGACTCTTAAAACTGCATTCCTGGTTGACATCACCTCTGCCAGGAGAGTGAGTGAGCTCTAGGCTCTATCTTCTAAACCTCCTTTCCTCTCCGTCCATCTGGACAAGGTTGTTCTGAGGACTCGTCCTTCTTTCCTGCCCAAGGTGGTCACAGCCTTTCACATCGGGCAGTCCATCACCTTGTCTACCTTCTTTCCACCTCCGCATCCCTCGAAGGAGGAAGAGAGGCTCCTCCGTCTGGACCCAAAAGGTGCGCTTTCCTTCTATCCAGATCGCACACACCAGTCCTGGGTGGACGACCAGCTCTTCGTTGTTTACGTGGGCGCTAAGAAGGTACGGGCGGGGCACAAGCGGACCATCTCTCGGTGGGTTGTCTTGTGCATCAAGGTTTGCAAAAAAGGAGCCTCCTGTTGGGCTGCGCGCCCATTCCCCTCGGGCCACGGCAGCTACTACTGCCCTGGGTCGGGGAGTCCCCTTGCAGGACCTCTGTCAGGCAGCTACGTGGGCCTCGCTGCACCCGTTTGCTCTGCACTACTGTCTGGACAGCCAAGTCCGGAGAGATAGCTTTTTCGGCCAGTCCGTTCTCCAGGACTTTCTGGTGTGATCTTGGTTCGCAGACCCACCACCAGGGTTGGTATTGCTGGGGTATCTATTCTAAGGTAAGGAATCTAGCACTAACCTGTTTCTTTCAGATGCACAAGTTACTTACCTTCGGTAACGATATATCTGTAAGAAACAGTAGTTAGTGTTAGATTCCTTACTGCTCACCCATCCTCCCCGTTCTGCGAACCGATATCTAGGGTTAAGGACATCCCTTACAGGGCCCTAGTTTCATGGCACCAGTGTCTGTTTCTATCATGGCTGTGCGTTCCTGGCGCGGAAAGCCATGTACAGAACTGACGTCAGCGCGCGAAGGCGGCGTCTAAGTACTCCGACAACGTCATCCCAGCGATCACGACGCCGACGACGGATGCGGGGCTGCAGATGACGCCTACCGACGCGCAGGAGTACTGCTGATGAAAACTTTCCAGATCCAGTGTAGTGTAGTTCCTATATTCCCAATAGGCTCTGCGCATTGGAATAATATACCCTGCAGCTTAGACGTAGGACGGAGGTCTACTAGGTCTCTGACGAATATATTAGACTTAATTATGAGTGCCAGCTAGCTCAGAGGTCACTAGAAACTTTCTTGAATAAACAAGAAGGGATTAGTCTCTGACAACCATATAACATGACAACTTTGTTTCCCCAGAATGAAACGTATCCCTAGAGTCGCGGAAACAATAGATGGCTATTTCACTTAGTCAGAGGTGCATGCTTCGTTTCACCAGAGTTGCTTAGAAATAGAGAGACGGCGTTTTCAATAAAAGTATTTATTGAACAGTCTTATTTCTTAAGCATAAGAAATGCACTGCTACAATTGAAATGCTAGTTAAGAAGTACAATGCATATAATACGAATAGTATTATAAAATAGTAATGTAAAAGCATTATATGGTTTCTAAGCCATATACATAAAATACATAGAATGCATAAAATACATACAATGATAAAATAAGGGCTAAAAGTACTCAACTGGTGCTTCTAATATACGCCTACTCCGGTGTACCTAACCTAAGCCTAGTACAAGGGAGGAATATGTGAGGAGTAGTTTAGATTTTAGTATTTCTCTGCCAAGAATCTGTTCAAGAATTCTCTACGGGTCTAATCAGCTCCGTACCTTGGTTTTAGAATGATAGAGGGCTGGTATCTCTCTCTCGGGACTCGATCTCCCAGGAACCTGCAAGGGTAGCCTGGAAACACTGGAGCTGGATTTCTCTGCAGGAGAAAAGACAGCGTCTTTTCAGTGCGTCAGTTGGAGGGTCGGCTTCCTTCAGCAATTGCAGCAGCAGGGCGTCGGGCAAGTAGTTAGTCGATCTGCTCCGGAACCACCGTGTGTTTGACTGGGCACATGTGGCATATTTATACCCCTGAAGGTGCTGAGTCTGACGTAAGATTGGACATAATATCGTCACTAGTGCCTTAGTTCCTTGAAAACTCCCGGATTTCTTGGATAAATTAGTATTCAAGCAGGGGGAGGTTCCTAACTGCTGAATGCTGGTTTTACCACAAAATCAATGTGGATTCTCGGAGTTTGATGGAAGTAGCCATGCCGTATTAGGGCTGCGCAGGCTATAACTAAATAAGGCAATGATTCTTTATGCCTATATAAGGACTGGATGGTTTATACCTATATATGGGCATGAATCGGGAAAAATTACACTAGGGTCCTAGATTCCCACATAACACCAGTCTGACGCCTGGGGATATTCTAAGGTAAGGAATCTAACACTAACTACGGTTTCTTACAGATATATCGTTACCAAAGGTAAGTAACTTGAAATGAAATTAAATGAAAAGAGGATTTGTAAAGCGCGATTGCTGCCCTGGGGCGTCCAAGCGCTATAAAGAAATGGTGATACCTGCCAGACACAGTCATCACAGAGAATTAGTTGTGTATATTAAAAAGAAAAGTTTTGAGTTGCCTACGAAAAGAAAGCAAATTAGGGTTAGCCCTAAGTTGGGGCGGAAGCGAATTCCATAGCTTGGCCGCGTTGTACGAAAACGACCTGCTACCTGCTCTAGTTCGCCTGATTCGGGGGACTGTAGCCAGAAAGGCTTGACTTGAGCGAAGCTGTTTACTAGGGTGGTACGGAGTGATCAGCGCATGGCTGATCACCGGGCCCATCTGCCAATAGGCTTGGTGGGAAATGCACATTGCTTTGAAGTGAATTCTTTCCCTAACCGGGAGCCAATGTAGGCCCCTGAGCCTGGGTTTTGCTGACATCCTGCGGGGCAACTGAAGCAGCGTACGTGCAGCGCAGTTCTGAATAATCTGCAGTTTCCACAGTGTATAATCAGGTGCACCTAGGTACAGGGCATTATTAAAGTCCAGGCGAGACTGGATCAGGCCCTGAATGACTATCTGTTTGGCTTCCCCGGGTAGAAGTGGAAGAACTTTTCTCAGAAGCCTGAGAAGACCAAAGCAAGTCGCAGATAGCTTGGTTGCCTGGGTGTCAAAGGTCAAAGACTTATCCAGCCATACACCCAGACTTTTTATATTGTCTTTGGGTGTAGGTGGCGTGCCCAGGCTGGGGGGCCATAAAGAGTCAATAGTAAGTAAGGCAGGAGGACCAAGGAGCATCAGCCCAGTTTTGTCTCCGTTAAGCTTGAGACAAGATGTTGTCATCCAACTTTTTACTTCCTCCAGACAGTTCATCTAACCACTCTGTGCTGACTGGCCGTTTTCCTGCGCGAGTGAGACCACTAGCTGCATATCGGCCGCATATGTAATGATCTTTATATCATATGAACGGACGACCTCGGCCAGTGGTCTCATATAAACATTAAATAGCGTAGGGCTCAATGATGAGCCCTGCTGTTCCCCGCAGCTCAGGGGTTTACTGGAAGAAACAGTATCTCCCTCAAAGACCTGAAAGGTCCTGTTGCTCAAAAAAGATTTGAGCCAGATTATTGCCGTCCCTGATATTCCCAAGCCAAGAAGGCGACACAATAGCGTGTTATGGTTGACTGTGTCGAATGCTGCGCTCAGATCGAGGAGGACCACTGCCACTGATCCCCCTCGATCCATAATCCTTCTAGCTTCCTCAGTGACTGTTAGTAAAGCGGTCTCCATCCTGTGTTTGGGGCGGAATCCCGTCTGGGTGGCATCAAGCAGTTGGTTACTCTCTAGAAAGTTCGTTAAGTGTATATTAATATGTTTCTCAAGGATTTTACTCACCCAAGGAATCAAAGAGATAGGGCGGTAGTTGTTTAAGTTGCTGGGGTCTGTGTTAGGTTTCTTTAAAAGTGCGCTCACCATGGCTTGTTTCCAGGTGGACGGAACTATACCGGAGGACAGTGAAGCGTTAAGTAAGTTCATAATGATGGGAAGAACAACATGGATTACTGAGACCAGTGTGTCCGGGGGGGGGGGCTGTGTCACATGGGGAGCCTGACTTTACCTGACGCATCATCAGTTCAAGGGTCTCCTGATCTAATAAAGGAAACTGCTCCAAAGTGACTGAGGGCAGATAGACATCTTCTGACGGCAATGTCCGTACATGGGCAGAGGAGTCTGGGTTGGCATCTGTAAATAATACATAGATTTGATGTACTTTTTGGTAAAAGAATTCTGCTAGATCGTTGCAGTGAGCCACTGTAGTACGGTTGGACACAGGAGGAGGAGAAAGTTTGGTAAGACTCTTTACTATTTGATCAATTTCTTTTGGTTTTGATTGAGCCAGCATAATTTTTCCGGTAAAGTAAGCAGATTGCGAACTTTTTATCTCTTGTTTATATGCTCTAATCGCCTCTCTATATAAAAAAAATCTGAGGCAGCGTATTCCAAGCGCCACCTTCTATCAAGTTTTTTGCAATGTCGTTTTTTCTCCCTGAGGTCCACTGAGTACCAGGGAGCGGTCTTCCCTAACCGCTTAGGAGTGATTCTACCCAAGGGAAGTGTGGCATCGAGAGAGTTCAGAATCCACTCATTGTATTCCCTGTTAGCTGAGAGAGGTTCCTCATTTAATAGGGGTCAGGAGGTCATGAGAGTGTTAGTCCACTCTTTCACTGGAAGTTTGGACCAGTTTCTAGATTTCCGTGGAATAGGAGTTAAAGAAGAAGATTTGGATATAGACCAAATAAGAGGGATCAATGAGTGGTCAGTCCAAGGAAGGCAGATAGTAGAGCCTACCTTAAGCTCAGTGCAATTACTAAAAACGGGATCCAGAAGATGACCCTTAATATGGGTGGGGGATACGACCAATTGTTCCAATTGAAGTGCAGCTAGACCATCTGCCAGTTCCACGGCAGTGCGATCAGAAGCAATATCAAAATGGAAGTTAAGTTCGCCAAGCAACGTGAAGTTGGCGGGAGTAGTGACCAGATCGATTGATGGCAGAGCCTTATTACACTGCTTTGGAGGGCCTGGGGGACGATATATAGGAATGCCCGAAAAACAGTTGTTCGGGGAGAAATCAATGCAGAAGAACATACTTTCACAATCTGGGATAGGATCAGAGGTACATCGGCATGAGTACTGTTCTTTGTAGATAATAGCCACACCCCCTCCTTTCCCAGAGGCGCGATCTTTCCGCATAATCTGAAACCCCGGCGGTAGTGCTTGTACTACATCGGGTTCAGAATCTGGCGTCAGCCAGGTTTCTGTTAAGAAGACTACATCTGGCATATATTCGTCCAGCATAAGTGCAATTTCTAGACTGTGTTTAGGTATAGACCTGCAGTTTAGAAGGAAAATGTTGATATCCAGCTTTTCATTCTGGTACTGCATAGTGTTCAACTTATGTTTACAGTGAGAGCAGGCTGCAGGCAACTCTAAAGGGTAATAGGAGTGCGCGCAGCTGGCCTCCTCAATAGGCCTCATACTAAAAAGGAGTTCGGAGCTATAATATCTTCTTAGTTCAGCAAAAGATGCAGGGGGAGTGGCCCCTGGCCCCAGCCGGCCGCGGACGGGCGCAGACGGGCTTGCCTTAGGCGCGCCCGCTGCGCGCCCGGTGCTCATAATATACGGAAATAAAGGGAGGGGCCGAACAGCTAGTGCGGCAACCGGGACTACCCCCAATATGGCGGCGTCTTTTTCCCCGTCCCCGTCCAAGCACCTAATGAGCTGTGGGGGGAATCTGCGGGGTGACGAATGAGGAGAGGTAGGTCTGCGTGTTTTTAAAATCACAACAAAATACAAAGAGAATGCAAAAGAATACTAACAGTTTTAAAAATATGACGAGAGCTAATTCTCCCAGCTTTCCGCCTCAGGAGATACCACCAAGTTCTAATTAACGCGTGTGATAATCTGCGCGATTTAAATACTGCAGATAGGGTCGGGTGGTCCCAACAGCTAGTGCGGCAACCGGGACTACCCCCAATATGGCGGCGTCTTTTTCCCCGTCCCGGTCCCAGCACCTAATCGGCTGTGGGGGGAATCTGCGGGGTGACGAATGAGGAGAGGTAGGTCTGCATGTTTTTAAAATCACAACAAAATACAAAGAGAATGCAAAAGAATACTAACAGTTTTAAAAATATGACAAGAGCTAATTCTCCCGGCTTTCCGCCTCAGGAGATACCACCAAGTTCTAATTAACGCGCGTGATAATCTGCGCGATTTAAATACTGCAGATAGGGTCGGGAGGTCCCAACAGCTAGTGCGGCAACCGGGACTACCCCCAATATGGCGGCGTCTTTTTCCCCGTCCCAGCACCTAATCGGCTGTGGGGGGAATCTGCGGGGTGACGAATGAGGAGAGGTAGCTCTGCGTGTTTTTAAAATCACAACAAAATACAAAGAGAATGCAAAAGAATACTAACAGTTTTAAAAATATGACAAGAGCTAATTCTCCCGGCTTTCCACCTCAGGAGAGACCACCAAGTTCTAATTACTAACTTGTGCGCTCGCCTGAATGAATGAAGGATCTGCAAACATCTCGGCTCGGATCGAGGTGGATCAGCGAGGTACAAGAGGACATCATCCGCGTACAAGGCGACCCAGTCCTCCTGAGATCCCTGCCAGCTCCAACCTTGCATACGGTCATCCGTCCGGAGGTGACATGCCAGAGGCTCGATCACGAGGGCGAAGAGGAGAGGGGAGATAGGACATCCCTGTTCTGTCCCTCTCGCAATCGTTAAAACCTCGGAGAACGGCCCATTTATAAGGACTCGGGTGGATGGATTAGAGTATAGAACTCCTACCATGTTTTGATAATAGGGTCCGAAGCCTGCTCTTACTAGCACTTTTTGCATGTAACACCAGTCACCAATATTAAAGGCCTGCTCGAAGTCAAGTAAGACTAAGGCCAGATATGGTGTAATGAGATCCCGGTAGGCAAGGGCCACATGCAGGCGTCAAAAGCAATGATGGGTGCTGCAGTGCGGCATGAAGCCACATTGGTCAGGGTTTATGAGGGTGTGGAGCACTCTTTTCATCCGGGTGGTGAAAATCGTTGCATATATTTTGACTTCGGTATTAATGAGGGAGATCGGGCGTCTTTGGGCTGACCACAATGGTGGCTGTGTCAGTGATGGAGGAGAACAACCCATCTTCTACAGCTTCCTCGAATAGGGCATGAAGTCGTGGGAGCAGAGTTTTGCGGAATGCCGCATAATACTCCTCAGAGAGTCAATCTGGGCCTGGAGTCTTTGTAAGTGGCAAGCATGGAGATTACTTCGCTCCCTTCTTCAGTAGTGATAGGATCATCCATGGTTTTCTGCTCAATCTCTCATAGCCTTGGGAGATATTTTGCAAGAAGGCTGTACTATCACCCGGTGTGTGTGTGTAGGATCTGCCGAGTACAGTGTCTTGTAATAGTTTGCAAACGTCTGCACGATTGCTGCAGGTGTATGGGAGGTTTGACCCTGTGTGTCTGGTATTTCGGGGACTATTCCATTGGCCATGGGATGAGTAGCAAGCCAATAGAGCAATTTGCCATTTTTGTCTCCCCACCCATACACCATGGCTGGTGAAGATTTCCAAATCAATTTAGCTGACTCAATGGAGATACTTCTGATTTCGTCCCGCACTAACTGCAGTTATCGGCATTCTGCTTCCCCCTCCGTCGTTGCTGCTGCCATCTCCATACGGAGCGCCCTAGGTTCAATTTGAGCCAGGTGGTGGTCAGGGTTCTGACGCCTGCGCTTAAGGAGTCCATTAACGTAGCCCCGAATGGTGGCTTTGCCCGCATCCCAAAGAGTACGCTGGCGCTGCACTGTGCCTTTGTTAGTACGAAAGTAATCATTGAGCTCCTCCCCAGCACTCTCTTTGTATTCTTGATCTTGGAGGAACCAAGCATTTAGTCGCCATATGGGCCTCAGTGTCTTAGTGGGACCGCCCACTTGTAATGGGAGCGGGGAATGGTCGGATATTTAGCGTGCTAGAATCTGGATTTCAGAGACGGCACTGCAGTCTGAAGTGCGCATGAACAGGAGGTCTATACAGGAGTGGTTGTGGTGCATCACAGAGGTGTGTGTATATTGTCGTGTCTTAGGGTGCCAAATGCACCAGGCATCATAGACCTAGTGTAGCGGTCCAATCCCCAAGACGCCTGGCCCCCATTTTTCTGAGAGGATACAGGACCCGTAGCGTCCTCCGTGGGCTCCGGGACAGCATTAAAATCACCCCCCACTATCATCAAGCCATGAGGAAGAGTGGATAGTATTTTCAGTGCAGCTTGGAGCGTGGGCTTTAAATTTGCTGGAGGAGCATAGAGTGATACTAGATTAACAGTGAATTCTCCTAGTGTACCAGAGAGAGCTGTGAATCGTCCTGAAAGGTCGTTAACTACTTGGGTCATTATGAGGGGAAGGGGAAGAGGATTGCTGTTCCCCAAGCCCCTCTGGAAAACCCAAAGTGCCATACCCTGTCAAATCCCTGACGTGGCAGGAAAGAACAGCGGTTCCCAACTAGGTGTGTCTCTTGTAGTAATAAGACATCTGGGTCATTCCATTGGGCATACGTTAAAATTTCCGCCCTTTTAATTTGATCTAAGAGGCCATTCACATTCCATGAGAGGATTCTCATGGGCTCGCTCCCATTATATGGACGTGACACAGTGGCAGTGTGGCAATGTCTGGAACCAACCATTTGGTGGTCTCCAATGGATCAGGTAGTTGGGCTTCCGAGGAAAGCTGTGTGTACTCAAAGGCGCTATTTGGGCTGCTTAAGGTAGTATCTTGTATATAATGCACAGTGTTACCATGGAACAAATCAACATAAACAGTGTCTGGAAAAACATTCCCAGCAGAAAATCCCAACCAACACCCACCCTATACTTCCCCAAATGAGGCACCTGTCGCAGAATCAATGAGGGCTTAGACTGTAAACAAGTTAATTTGGGGTTGTGGTCAATGACAGCATGCTGAGCCCCTCTGATCTCAAGGATTATTGTTCCTCTGGTGTGGACTTCTGGATTAGCAGTACTTGAGTACATATGCCGGGGGTTGTGGGAGAGATCAGTGTCATCTGAGCTGGGCCTTGGAGATCCCCCAGGATTTGTCTCGTCCGGCTGGGCAAGGTCCTTTGCAGTCTTCCTGGTCTCCGGCGATTCATCTCTGTCCTGGATCAAGCCACTATGCGATGCGAACTTTGTTCCTCGGGTCTCGCGTCTTCTACGGGATCCCGCACGTCGTACATGGGGAGTCGCAAATTCTTTACCAGCTGGACCTTTCTGATAGATTGCTGCTGGTGCGTTTTTGGGTAGGCAGAGTTGACACTCAGTCGCCCAGGTCCAAGCTGCCTCGCGTGTTGAAGAAATAAGATTTGCTTTGGAATTTCACTTTGAGGCTGGCTGGGAAGAGGAGTCTGTAGGACAGGTTTAAGTCCCGCAACTTTTGTTAAAATTTCTATGGGCCTGCACTTCCTTGTTATAATCAGGGAAGATCATGATTTTGGATCGGTTATAACTAGGTTCTGGTCGAGAGCTGGTTTCCTGCAAGATGGTATCGCGATCCCTGAAACTAAGGATCTTCACAATTATTGGTCGGTGTGATGCTCCTGGCAGAGGTCGAGGGACGAGGGGGCGGTGGGTTCTCTCCACCACAAACCAAGGAGACAAGGCATCCGCAGGCATCCATGACCTGAACCAATTTTCGATGAAGGTGTTGACCTGGGTGGGCTCCACAACCTCAGGAAGGCCAACCAGGCGGAGGTTATTCTGGCGGAAACAATTTTTGACCTTGTCCGCCCTTTTATGGAGCTCTGATGTGCGAGATTAAAGCTGCTTCACTTGTGTTTTAGTGTAGAAACACCGCCTTCACCTCAGATATTCGGGACTCCTCCGCTGTCACACAGGCTATCGCGTTTTGAAGGGTGCAGTCAAAATATCGACTTCAAAATATTGACTGGACATAATATCGAGTTTTAAATATCGACTGGACAAAATATCGACTGGACAGAATATAGACAGCAAAAATATCGTTTTTAAGGTAAGTAAAGTAATATCTACTGTTAAAAATATAGACAGTTAAAATATTAAAGTATATAATATAGGTTATTAAAATTATCTAATTTTTAATAATATTGAATTTTTTATAGTGTGTTTTATGTTATTATATGTGTGAAAAGTGTGTATTTATGTTATAAATAATAATAATTAATGAAATTTGTATTTTTAAATTTTTGCGTTATTTAATTCTGTAGCGGGTTGTGGGTTTATAGGAGAAAAGGATGGGAAGTAATTTAATAATAATTAATTAAATATGTAAAATTAATTTATTGTTATAACATTTTAATTATTTGTTAATTAATTTTTATTTGATATTTAATTAAAATTTAATTGGCAATTAATTTAAAATAATTGATTAATTGTTAATTATGTTAATTTTTCTAATTTATTTTCTGTAGCGGGTTGTGGGTTTATAGGGGAATTGGGTGGGAAGTAATTTAATTATAATTAATTAAATATGTAAATTAATTCATTGTTATAAAATTTTAATTATTTGTTAATTAATTTTTATTAGGTATTTAATTAAAATTTAATTGGCAATTAATTTAAATTAATTGATTAATTGTTAGTTATGTTAATTTTTCTAATTTATTTTCTGTAGCGGGTTGTGGGTTTATAGGGGAATTGGGTGGGAAGTAATTTATTTATAATTAATTAAATATGTCAACATATTTATTGGTATTGTTGTAGAATTAATTGTTAATTATTTATTTGATGGGTAATTAATTAAATTAGAATTGCTAATTAAATTTAATTTGTAATTTTAATTGATTAATTATTATATTATATTAAATTCGTAATTACTTTTAATAAATTGTTACCCTACGCTATCCAACGCTTTCCCTACTGTTGCACCCACTGGAGTGGGAATAGTAATTTTTACCCCTACGCTATCCAACGCTTTCCCTACTGTTGCACCCACTGGAGTGGGAATAGTAATTTTTACCCCTACGCTATCCAACGCTTTCCCTACTGTTGCACCCACTGGAGTGGGAATAGTAATTTTTACCTCTACGCTATCAAATTCTTTCCCTACTGCTGCACTCTTTGGAGTGGGAATAGTAATTTAAACCCGTACGCTATCCAACGCTTTCCCTACTGTTGCACTCTTTGGAGTGGGAATAGTAATTTTTACCCCTACGCTATCCAACACTTTCCCTACTGTTGCACCCACTGGAGTGGGAATAGTAATTTTTACCCCTACGATATCCAACGCTTTCCCTACTGTTGCACCCACTTAAGTGGGAATAGTAATTTGTACCTCTACGCTATCCAATGCTTTCCCTACTGTTGCACTCTTTGGAGTGGGAATAGTAATTTAAACCCCTACGCTATCCAACGCTTTCCCTACTGTTGCACTCTTTGGAGTGGGAATAGTAGTTTAAACCCCTACGCTATCCAACGCTTTCCCTACTGTTGCACCCACTGGAGTGGGAATAGTATTTTTTACCCCTACGCTATCCAACGCTTTCCCTACTGTTGCACTCTTTGGAGTGGGAATAGTAATTTTAACCCCTACGCTATCCAACGCTTTCCCTACTGTTGCCCCCACTGGAGTGGGAATAGTAATTTTTACCCCTACGCTATCCAACACTTTCCCTACTGTTGCACACACTGGAGTAGGAATAGTATTTTTTACCCCTACGCTATCCAACGCTTTCCCTACTGTTGCACCCACTGGAGTGGGAATAGTATTTTTTTACATTTTGCTATTGTATGTAAATAAAATTGGATATTATTTAATTATATTATGTTAATATACCCCTAATATGATTGTTAATTTTTTTATAACTTTAGTGAAATATTTAATTATTATATTTTAATGTAAGTCTTTGTAAGTATATTTTAGTAATTAATTTTAAATTTTAATTTAATTTAACACTGTTTTTAATAAAGTCGATATTTTTTACATCTATATTTTTGTACTCGATATTTTTGTACTTACCTGTTTGTACATACAAACTCGATATTTTGGCTGTAGATATTTTTTCCTCGATATTTTGGGTAGTCGATGTTTTGGTGATCCGTCTTTATCGCTCATAGTATCGTGGCCAGGTCCCCCTCCGGTCGGCCATTCACAGAGGGGCCCGCTCCATCTTGGGTAGATTCAGTAAGCGTACATTGTTCCATTCGAGTTTGAGTTGGATAAGTCTTTGCCCCTTTGTCCTTCCCCATGGTGGGAAGAGTGCTCCCTAACGTTTTGATACTCAACTGGGATGCCTCTATTTTCTGTATGGCGCAGCGGAGCACTGCTGGATTTAGCCCTATTAGATGGCTAAAGGGACCCACGCTCCCATCTCGATCTCAACCTTTCTGTCATTAGTACATATGTCACCTCTAGGGTAGGCCCTAACAACCCGCAGGGTATTTAAAAAGCTGGATATGCACTTTTAACTTTTGCATGTCCTGGTAATGAATAATTATTAAATTTGTTTCTCACTACTGCAAGGCTTTCCTCTCCCATAGGATAGCATTGAGTTGCCTTATTAAATTTAATAAGACATAGCTTTCTATTTGGAGCAGGCTAGAATGCCGAGTTTGGTGTCTAAAGGATTGTAATTTAAAAACCCTCTTTAATGGTAAAGTCTGGTTTTAACGGCCTGATTCATGAACCGAAATAGCGCTCGCAATAGCTGCGAAAAAGCTAATGCGAGCGCAATAGTCAAAATCGGTATTCATGAAGAAATTAACGAATTCGCAAACACAGAATAACGAATACGCAAAAGTATTTGCAGAATCCCGGCAGTAGCCCATTTGCGAATCGGAAATTGCGAGGAACCACGGATACTGCCAAAAATATTGCGAAACCGCAATAAAATCGCAATCGATATTCAAGAAAAATCGCTAATAGCGAAAAACCCGTAATTCGCTATTTGCGAGGCGCATTTTAAGGACAACCCAAAGCAGGTGGTAACCATCAAAGCCTATGAATTTGTTTTTTGAAAAACCGTTACCCAATCAGGAACAGGTGCTGGCCTGACCAACCACACTTAAGGAGATGCAGCAGCTGCATTAGGAGTCTCACAATGCCAGGACTATACATGGTGGTCAGGCGGCGAAGGCTACAGCGAGCAGCACGGAGGAGACGTAGGATCCAGGAGAGGATATTCCACCAGCGTGTCACCCTGCTGGGCCAAACCAGAGAGCAAATATACGCAAAGTACCGCCTGAATGGGGCAATGATCATGCAGCTAATTCAGGACCTTGACCCCCTGATGCACCACCCAACAAGGCAGACCAATGCCGTGCCCACACATGTCCAGGTATTGTGCAGCCTGCACCTTCTGGCCTCCGGGAGCTTCCAGGGGATAGTTGCTGTTGCAGGGGGGGATATCCCAGCCCACCATGTCCCACTGCCTGAGGAGTTTCCTAAATGCTATGCTGACCCAGCTACACCACCACATCAAATTTCCCACCAGCCAACAGGAGTTGGACCCGGACCAAGCATCAATTCTACAATGTTGCGCATTTCCCACATGTGATAGGATGCATTGACTGTACCCACATCGCCATCTGCCCACCAGCTGAAACGGAATACATGTACCGCAACCGCAAGTCCTACCACTCCCTCAACATCCAGATGGTGTGCAATGCTAAGACATACATCACGGACATAGTGGCACAGTACCCGGGGAGCACACATGACTCCTTCATATTCCGGCACAGCGGCCTCCAAACACGACTGGCCAGGGGAGACTTTGGTGAAGGACACCTACTTGGTAAGTACACTCGGCCCACAATGTTACACTGTGATGAAGTAGCTGCGCTGCACAGGCACTCACCCTCTGCTCCTCTCATGCAGGTGACAGTGGCTACGCCCTCCGTGAATACCTCCTCACCCCATACCTCAACCCTGCAACACCACAGCAACGGCGTTACAATGTAGCACACATACGCACAAGGAATTGCATTGAGAGGACATTTGGGCTACTAAAGAGCAGACTCCGCATACTGCACAAGACTGGTGGGGCCATGTACTACAGTCCTGATGTGTGCTGCCGCATTGTGGCTGTGTGTGCAATACTACACAACATTGCTACCAAGCGCCGGATACCTGTAGAGATCTCTGGCAGTGAGTCGGAAGGGGATGACCGGCCACCTGCACATGTGCGTCAAGCACGCTGGAGGAATCCAGCTGAAGGACACAGACGCCGCAACCACATCACAATGAACAGTTTCTAGTGCACCCACTCCCCTCACCCCACAATTCACAAATGCATGCAAATGGAAATAACGACAGGAGGCCGATGTACAATGCTAGAATAAATATTATTTTTGAAGGCACAATAATAATGACTTTGTGCAATTCTTAACATGTGAGCAGTATTGCGCCATACTCCTCTAAATCATACACAGGACATGCTTCTATCGTCAGCATGTCCCTGGCAATGGACAGTAAAGTCAAGTGCGCCTCCGGCGCGCAACACCCAATCGCCTTTCAGGCTCATCCTCTGGGACAGCACGTGAACCCGCAGTGGGCCTGCTGCTGCGGCGTAGCACACCAACCTGTGAGGCAGACAGGCTGCTGACACTGGAGGTCCCCTCACTAGTGTCGTCCCCACCACCATTGGCTGGGCCGGTTGGATGAAGTGCCAGTACGGCACTGGTGACCTGCTCCAAGACTCGCGCCACATCCTCGCTGCATTGCACCAGCTGCAGCTGCATAGCTAGGCACTGACGTGAGAGCTGGGAGGTGGCATTACCAATGACATAGTTCGAGCGCGTGTGGGCAGTTATCCGCGTAAGTAGCTGGCGGTGGCGGCGGCGGGCGGTGCTGCGCTGCGATATGATGGCCGCAGTGTTCGCCTCCATAGCAGTTGTCATCCGCTCTATCCTGTCTGACACATTTGCGACATTGCGGCCAATGTTGTGGAGCTGGAGTTGCATTGCCCCTTGGCGTCGTGCCTGCAGTTGATGGATGCTCAGCATCCGGCGCTCTATGCTCTGCCCTGGCACGCGCACAGCCATCCCCCTCCTGCCGCTGCGTGCTGTGCTCTGCTGGCGAACCCTGCCATGCCTGCTGTGCTGCCTGGCCACAGTGGGTGTGCGCACTGTCTCCGCACTAGCAGCACCAGGTGTTGAGGGTCCCGCTGGTGGTGGTGTTGCGGTTGACAATGGTGCAGCGCCTGATGGTGCTGGCGCAGATGGTGCTGGTCTGGCAGCAGGGATTGGTGCAGCGCCTGATGGTGCTGGCGCAGATGGTGCTGGTCTGGCAGCAGGGATTGGTGCAGCGCCTGATGGTGCTGGCGCAGATCGTGGTGGTCTGGCAGCAGGGATTGGTGCAGCGCCTGATGGTGCTGGTGCAGATCGTGGTGGTCTGGCGGCAGGGATCGGTGCAGCGCCTGATGGTGCCGGATGTGTGGCTGTTGGCACTTCCTCGGCATCCTCTGGTGCCTCGTCTATGAGCAGCCTGTTGCTGTCGCTGCTGTTGTTGTCAGCGCCACCTGTGAGGGGAAGTGGACCTAGATTAATTGCATGTATCTGCCACACGTGCAGTTGCTACATGCATGCTGGCTAACATTCCCTGACTGGCTGTGGCATTGCGTACTTTGGGACATGTCTGGCTGCATTGGGGTTCTTGTACATTGTGGGCAGACTACATGTCCCACAATGCTTTTGGGCATGACCTAATGTGCATGGATTGCATGACTTGGGTTAATTATGGGAGGCTATAGGGTCATGGCCATTGTCAGGGGACAGGGTCGCAGTCGCATGCCACTTACCTTGGCTGTCTTGGGTGGGTCGGGATGAGTCCAGTGAGATGACCCCTATACACGCCTCTGGCTCAAGTGTGTCCTCCACACGGTCCTCCAAGGGGGTGTTGGGAGGGACTGTAGGATCTCCACCTCCAGTAGCCAGGGTCTCGCCCAGCCTCTCTGCCACCCTCTCCTTGGCACGACCTCGGAGGTCGTACCACCTCTTCTTTAGCTCCTCGAGCGACCTGTGTGTCATGCCCACAGCGTTGACTTTTGCGCCGATCCCCAGCCACAGTCGGCGTTTCTCCGCTTCAGGCACCCTCCTGGAGTCCTTTCCAAATAGTTTTGAGTGGTTTTCTACCACTCCCTCTATCAGGTGCTCCAACTCCTGCTCACTGAATTTGAGCTTCCGCTTGCGCCCGGAGTCACTGTGCCCTGGTGCTGCATCCTCTGCCATTGCTGCAGTCACAAAAGTGAAGGATTTTAAAGTTTGGAGGTGTTCTGGAAGGAGCTCTGTGAGATGCAGCCTCGAGATCTGCCTCACTGTTCTGAATGGGGGTGGGAACTGCCTGCTTCCTGGTTGTGATGTCATCACTGTGCTCGAAATGCGACTTCCCGTTTTAGCGATCTCGCTACTAGCAAAATCGCTATTCCTACACGGATTTTGACGGAAATAGCGATTTTCCAGCGATTTTTGTAACTCGCTAGCGCTTTTTGCAGCCGTGTGCGAATCGCTTTATTTTCTAGAATATTTTGATGAATGCCGGTATGCGAATTCTAAATTGCGATTCGCTGTCAATCACAATTTAGAATTCGCAGTATTCGGTTTTCATGAATCAGGCCCTAAGTCACAATTCTGGAAATGCCAATTTTCGAAAGTTGGAATTTTCGTGCCCTAACCATTGGTGCCTGCAACCTGTATCCTGGGTCACATGACTGTGTCACTGGCAGTTAGTCTTTGTGTTAGCTCCCGGACACGAAGACAAAGGGGAATAAGTGTTGACAGGATTGGCCATATGAGTTGATGGGGGGAGGGTGGCGGGGGAGCAGAGCTGTCATGTACCACACTTGCACATCACAAAGGCTTTGTCCAGCACACTCACAAAGGGGATGGGATGACTCTAGTCCTTTGAGCCATAGACAAGGGGCCAGGGCAGGAAGGAAGGAAATTCCTATGGCCTCCAGAACCGTCTCCTACTTCAAACCTGGCACCAATTATAAACATTAGACCTCAGACTCAACTGTTCATTATGCCTCTGGACCTGTGGAGGAATCCGAAGGGTTGTTGTGCTGCAAGAAGGACTTCTGCTCTGCTGCCCTCCTGTCTGAGGGAAAAGGACTCGATCTGCATCTTGAACCCACGACCACCAGAGTTACTCCAAGGGCTAGTTCGCTGGCCTCCTGATCAGAGCCTCAGGGACAGGAAAGGCTCCACCCCCTTGAATCCAGCACCTGGACTCTGTCTGCTGTGAGTCTTGCCTCCTGGGTGGTGTCACACCAGTCCTCGATCCTTGGAAGTGGGCCTGAAGGTGTTGTACAATCCAACTGTGGTTCAAGCAGAACTGGCGCTGCGACTCTTCGGCTCACAGCTCCACATCAAAACACTGCTGTGCAGCGACTCCACAATGCAGGACCTTGCATCGCTGCCCCACAACTCCTCAGAATTGCCACTGCGCAATGTAGGACCTTGCATCGCAACCCATAAGAACAGTCACTGTGCAGCGCATCCTACACATGGATCTTACAACGCTCTGCAACCAGGATTTAGGGTACTGTGCTTAGTGGGCCTACCTTGGTCCCTGTATCTGGCTCACACTCCATCGTGATCAGCCTGAACTTGTGACTTTGTCCTGGTCGGCATGACCAGACAACCACAGTTGGCGCTTAGTTTTTGAGCACTGTGTTTATTTAAATCTTTGAAATTGCAAATCTGTGGTTCTACTGATTGGATTTTTGTCATTCTGGTCTCAATTAACTCTATTTTTCTAAATTGGTGTGGGATTTTTCTTGTGTTGTGTTTTTACTTTCTAACTATTTGAAGTGCTGCATAAATACTTTACACATTGCCTCTAATTTAAGCCTGTCTGCTTTGTACCAAGCTACCAGAGCGTTACGCACTGGTTAATTTGGGGTTTGCTTGTGACTCCACTCTGACAGTAATTGTAGTTGCTGCTTCAGTCAACCCCCCGCCACAACCCCTTCACTGACCAGTAACCCAATTCCCTATAGTTAGGCTTAAAAGTGAATTTTCAGCTTCTTCTGCTGGTGCCGATAGTTTGATTCTGCTCCCATGCTTGAATTCGAGGAATTCCACAAACTTGCCACCTGGAATCAAAGGCTCTTTCCTCTATATTAGTCTTTTGAGAACTCTTTGGGTGAGTAGGTAGATAGTTGTTGAACCCTAATACTTGTGTGGATCATAGAGGAGTGTAAGCGTAGGTAGAATCACTGGCCCCTTACTCCAAGTATGCTTTGTACATAGTACAAAAAGAGACAGATTTGTGTCTTTTCTCCTCAAGGATCCTGTGAAGCACTTTCACTGCGGGTTGGGTATTGTCGCCCCTATTTAGGTAAATGCCCATTATGGCATCCATCCCCAGCCTATTAATGATTTGCTTGAAGAATTCAGTGTGTGATGTAGTAAAGTTGGCATATTAGCATCAGAGCTTTGCTGAGGAGTTCACTTCAATTCAGGGGAAGATGACTCCAAAGTATATGGAGCGACAAATTGCCACTGTTTAGCGGACTTCAACTTCGGGAATGATGGAAAGCTTGGAACGGGAGTAAATTCCCAAATCCCTCATTTTCTTACTCTCCTATTTTACCTTGTTGGCTGTAGTTGGAAACAAATTGTGGATCCATTTCAAGGCAATTACAAAGTAGCTCAATCCTTGAGCATAGTCACAGCTACATTGTGTTGTGCAGAATCTTAGACATCTTAGGTGCTTGGGGGGTTGAGGGGTATGAGAACTGAATAGAAATGTTTGCATGAGGAGAAGTTTTCTCTAATGTAGGTCACAGCTGATTCTGCATCCCTAGAAGGCTTGAAAAGATTGATAATCGTGTAGGTTTCACTTTTGACCAGCCAAAGTATTGAGGCAAAAATAGTAACTCCCAGAAGTTAATGAAGGTAAATATAACGTAGCACAACATAGATTTACTGAACTTGCCCACATTTACTTATCTTCACAGTATCTGTACTCCACTTACCTATATTCAGATAATTTTAATTTGGCAGGTCGATATTTTTGTCTTTGATATTCTAACCAGCAACCAATTCTGTTCAACATATGCTTGGAGATGTCTTGTTAACACTTTACAAGATCCTGTTGCCGAAAGAGATGATGGAGTTTGGGTGGTAGTTAGCCATCTCTCTTAGGTGAGCTGTTGGTTATTTGAAGAGAGGTGAACTGATTGCATGTTTCAGGGATTTTAGAGCAATTTTTTGTGAATGGGATCCTTCAATCAATCTATCAGCCAATCAATTATTTATTTATTCGGGTTAAAACACCATAACAGTAACACAAAAAAATAACATCATACAAAGTACCTAGTTAAGATCCGTTCCTTTACACGAACATCTGCAAAATGTATCAAAATTGTCCGAGGTCGCTTTAAAATTGGAAGTGGTTGCGCCGTGGGCTCAATGGGTACGGGTGATTGTAAGATCTCCTGAGTGCTCTTGCAGTACGTCTTTCTTTATAAATTACTCCACCCATTGCAGCATTTGCAATCCCTCACACCCATGCGGCATTCCTACCAAGCATAGGTTTGAACGTTGTGAATGCTTTTGTAATTCAGCAATTTTGATTTCAGGTGAAGATTTTTCTTTTCTTGCTAGGTTAGCCTGTTGCTGCTTTCGACTCATCTGATCCTCTAGATGTGAGTTCCTTGACTCTACCTCCTTTATTCTTTCTGTAATACTGCCCACTGCTTCTTCAATCTTAGATAATCGCTGATGCAAAGATGCTATTCCGCTACCATGCATGATCTTTAGTTCTCTGATTTCTTCGAGGATGAGGTTCAGCATCGTTTTGATATCCCACTGGTCAGTGATCTTGTCCTATTTCTGTTTTTACTAATGGCGTCTCCTCAGGATCCACTTGTTCTACAAAGGATCTGTTCTTGGTGCCTCTGTATGTCCGTAGTTCTAGTCGGAGAGCCTTCCCGAAGCTGAATTTCCATTTAAATTTTACACTGTTCAGTGCAAGATATCTGAGAACCTTCATCTACCTTTACCATGTGTTTCGCATTTGCCAAGGGGAGCTGGGTTTTTACTATTTGACTTGGTTCAGCAATTAGAGGATTCTCCTGCAAAAGTTTAGGAGTTTTCACTTTTACAAAAAGTGTATAATCTTTTGGCCTGTCTGGCCTATCAGGTGTTGCTGTCATAGTTGTTTCCTGAGTATGCACATGGAGCCTCTCTCCCCCTTCGCTGATTGAGTTATTTTCTGGATCTGTGGTATGAGCACTGGGGTCTCCGCCCCTGATTTTACCATCGATGCTGTTTGGTCATCTGGAGGGTTTTTAACAAAAGAGAACAAAGTTCCTATGCCAGGGTGCAAAAAGTCACCGATGCATCGTGGTGCAAAAAGTCACCCATACTTTAAAAAGATAGAAGAAAAATAAAAAGTGATTCCTAGGAATAGAAAACCCAAAACTGTGAGAGGGAAAGACACTTTGTTTCCTCTGTTACCCTCACACAGCCCCGAAGAGTGTCCTGCTTCATCATCGGGCGTTTGCTCCTCGTAGGGCCGGCGCTGCAATTCCCTACGGGTCCGCCGAAGGGTCACTATGTCGGAGATCTTTTTAGAGGAATGCCGGATGGTGCATGCGGGTGTGCGGGTGGTGGGTCAAAAGGAGGGTAATAAAAAATTTGTGCCAGTGTTATAATTTAAAAATAATGCAAGGGTAAACATGCAGCGATAAGATTCACAAGTATACCCTTGGCAGTCAATACTGCTAGAAATTATTGACCCAAGAGGCCTATTCTGCCTAGGTGTCTATTGTCAAGGTCAACATGTTTCGCGCTTCCGTTGCCAATAAGTCGTTAGCGCTTCGCCAGGACCATCAAGTAAAAATAAAGTGCACGTGAAATAGTGAGTGTAAAAATGGCCCTCTTATCTCAATCAGGGTGGAGTAGAAACCTGTATACCCTCATAATGGTCACAGCTACTCGGTGGAAGCCACTCCTGAATGATACCCTCATAATGGTCACAGCTACTCGGTGGAATCCACTCCTGAATGATACAAATGAGAGCGGGTGCTGCCTCCTTACAACCTACCCATGTCCACGCATCTGCCGAAAGACACCCCCTAAACCAGCGTCAACACTATTATCTGGGGTGTCCTCAGAGCTTAAGAAGATTTTTGCCAGATCCTGGCAGACTTTTTGACTCCGGGTATGCTCAGACGTGAGTCCCGTGCTCTCTATGCCACTGGAATCAAGCTATCCTGGGTGATGAGGGCTGAAACCCCGAAACCAGTCCTAGGTTGCTTGTTTCCAGTCCAGGAAGGACCTGGCTTGGCAGTTTGGGCTCGACTGTTCCCATGGGGCACAGGGTCAAGACTGATTTGCATATGGCTAGGTTCAAACTGGAATGGCATGGTGAGCAAACAAACGATGGATTTAGGCCCAGATCTCTGTACTGGAGTGAATGTATGACATTGTTTTGCATTCTGTCCATCAATTGTTGTTTTTGCATTTGTCACCCCGAGTGGGACGGGTATGCTTCGACGTGAGTCCTGTGCTCTCCATGCCACTGGAATCAAGCTATCCTGGCTGATGAGGGCTGAAAGCCCGAAACCGGTCCTTGGATGCTTGTTTCCAGTCCAGGAAGGACCTGGCTTGTCAGTTCGGGCTGGACTGTTCCCATGGGGCACAGGGTCAAGACTGATTTGCAAATGGCTAGGTTCAAACTGGAATGGCATGGTGATCAAAAAACTATGGATTTAGGCACAGATCTCTGTACTGGGATGAATGTATGACATTGTTCTGCATTCTGTCCATCAATTGTTGTTTTTGCATTTGTCACCCCGAGTGGGACAGCTATGCTCAGACGTAAGTCCCGTACTCTCTATGACACGGGATTCAAGCTATCCTGGCTGATGGGGGATGAAAGCCAGAAACCCGTCCTAGGATGCTTGTTTCCAGTCCAGGGAGGACCTGGCTTGGCAGTTCGGGCTGGACAATTCCCATGGGGCACAGGGTCAAGACTGATTTGCATATGGCTAGTTTCAAACTGGAATGGCATGGTGAGCAAAAAAACAATGGATTTAGGCCCAGATCTCTGTACTGGGGTGAATGTATGACATTGTTCTGCATACTGTCCATCAATTGTTGATTTTGCATTTGTCACCCTGAGTGGGATGGGTATGCTCAGACGTTAGTCCGGTGCTCTAAATGCCACTGGAATCAACCTATCCTGGCTGATGAGGGCTGAAAGCCGAAACCGGTCCTAGGATGCTTGTTTCCAGTCCAGGGAGGACCTGGCTTGGCAGTTCGGCTGGACTATTCCCATGGGGCACAGGGTTAAGACTGATTTGCATATGGCTAGGTTCAAACTGGAATGGCATGGTGAGCAAAACAACGATGGATTTAGGCCCAGATCTCTGTACTAGGGTGAATGTATGACATTGTTCTGCATTCTGTCCATGAATTGTTATTTTTGCATTTGTCACCCCGAGTGGAACTGGTATGCTCAGACGTGAGTCTCGTGCTCTCCATGCCATTGGAATCAAGGTATCCTGGCTGATGAGGACTGAAAGCCCGAAACTGGTTTTAGGATGCTTGTTTCCAGTCCAGCGAGGACCTGGCTTGGCAGTCGGGCTGGACTGTTCTCATGGGGCACAGGGTCAAGATTGATTTGCAAATTGCTAGGTTCAAACTGGAAAGGCATGGCGAGCAAAAAAAACAATGGATTTAGGCCCATATCTCTGTACTGGGGTGAATGTATGACATTGTTCTGCATTCTGTTCATCAATTGTTGTTTTTGCATTTGTCACCCCGAGTGTGACGGGTATGCTCAGAAGTGAGTCCTGTGCTCTCCATGCCACTGGATTCAAGCTATCCTGGCTGATGAGGGCTGAAAGCCCGAAACCGGTCCTAGGATGCTTATTTCCAGTCCAGGGAGGGCCTGGCTTGGCAGTTCGGGCTGGACTTTTCCCTTGGGGCACAGGGTCAAGACTGATTTGCATATGACTGGGTTCAAACCGGAATGGCACGGTGAGCAAAAAACAATGGATTTAGCCCATATCTCTGTACAGGGGTGAATGTATGACATTTTTCTGCATTCTGTCCATCAACTGTTGTTTTTGCGTTTGTCACCCCGAGTGGGATGGGTATGCTCAGACATGAGTCTCGTGCTCTCCATGCCACTGAAATCAAGTTATCCTGGCTGATGAGGGCTAAAAGCCCGAAACCGGTCCTGGGATGTTTGTTCCCAGTCCAGGGAGGACCTGGCTTGGCAGTTTGGGCTGGACCGTTCCCATGAGGCACAGGGTCAAGACTGATTTGCATATGGTTAGGTTCAAACTGGATGGCATGGTGAGCAAAAAAACGATGGATTTAGGCCCATATCTCTGTACTGAGGTGAATGTATGACATGACATTGTTCTGCATTCTGTCCATCAATTGTTGTTTTTGCAGTTTTCAGTTGGGCTGTTTGGGCTTTAGTTTTCTGTGCAGTGTCCATATTCCCCATCATAGTCGTTATTTTGAAGTGCTTCCCCATTGTTTTTTTTTTACTTCCTCCTTTTTTATTTTCCCCCCCTAAGTCCTTGATTTTGCTTAAGAAGGAAAAGTTCCTAAAAAGAGGAGGAGGGGGAACCAACCAGCCACCCATACCTAGTCCGCTTTTAAATGAATTTTCATACCAGTACTCACCAACTAGTGTGAAGTCTGGTGGTCTGTCCTTGCCACTGCTCTGATGAGCCTTTGTCCTTTATCTTCTTATTGCCGGGGCGAAGAAGGAGGAAAGCGAGAAGTGCAGTGCTTCTATCCATAGCGGGGTATACGGGATAAAGATGCCTCCTATATTTATTTCTGCCAGACTGCAAGGGGCTAAGAGCATAAACACAACCTCCAGGCTACAGGCAATGCCGCGCTGACCTCTACAGCCTGTCTCGCTATACCCGCGAGTGGTGTCCTCTGCTTCTCCCAGACTCCAGGAGGGGTGAAGGGGCCAGGTACAGAGCTCCTCCTATAAACAAACGAGGCCGCTCGGGTCTCTACACGGCCTGTCTCGCTGTACCCACGACGTCCTTGGGCTTTCCCAGACTCCAGGGGTGGCCCCTCCGATAAACAAACGAGGCCACTCGGGCTCTATGCAGCCTGCCTTGCTGCATCTCCTCCAGAGCCGTGCGATGATATGTTGAGGGGTGGGGGGGCTTCAGGGCAGTCTCCTAGCAGCAGTGAATGTGTAATTGCCCGCTGCCCCCCAGCTCCGTGCTATTTAGAGGAAGCAATTCTCCACAGAGGAAATACCTTGCTGCCAACATTTTTAGATATATCAGCAGCGCTTTGCAGGAAGGAATTCGTAAAGTTACTACAACTTTTTAAGGCTCAGGGTGCATAGGCAGCAAATGCCCAACAGTCCAAATTAAGAGTCTTGATAAAATGAAAATTCCATATGTTTTCTAATCTAAACAAAGCCCAAGAGATGTTACAAACTATTACAAATCAATCAAACTTGGTGGATGGGTATGGCGGACATTGGTAGAGGGCTGTGTTGTTTTGTTTTTTCTTTCAAATACCGGGCTGGGAGGGTGGGCAGTCTACTGGATGCAATACCATGGCACCCAAAAATGGCAGCTATCACTTTGAGAGTGGTATTGTGGGCTATTTCTCTCTCAAACGAGGTTGGGGATGTGGATTCTATAGGGCGCATGGATAGGTGTTGGGGGTGGGGTTGGGGGAGTTTCATTAGTAAAAAAATAAGCAGAGTTCTAGGTAATAGCAAAATGCAGAGAAGAATCCTGAGAGATCCTTTAGTATCTTTTGGGACAACTAATGCCTATAAAAGTGATGGGGTCTAAAATGTGAATGTTATCTTGCAATGTCAATTGTGTATCCAACAAACAAAAATGTAGAGGTTTAATCAGGTGGTTAACATCCTATTCCCCATAGCTTTTAATGTTGCAGGATACTCATTTAAAAACCAACACGCCCAAAACTCCTTATCCCTAAACATTATTTTGAGGCATATTTTGCTTCAGCCGGGCTCGCATTGAGGGGGGTAGCGATTTATCTTGGGAAGGGGTTAGATTGGGAGGACATACAAGTTAGTCGGGATCCCAATGGGAGATGAATCTGGGTTACAACCTGCAGAAACGGTAATCCGATCAACTTAGTGAGCTACTATGCCCCGGTAATCGACAACTCCAAAGCAGTTCTCCATATCAGCGAGGTGGCCATGGGAGTAGTAGGCCCCATAGTTGTAGGAGGGTATTTTAATTTCATACAGGAGTTGGCGAAGGATACTTCGAACAAAACAAAGAAGCAGTTAAAGCCCTACATTAAGAAAATAAGAGATATACTGAAAAGGAAGTATTTGTTGGTGGAACCTTGGTGCAGAGCTTATATTGAATCTTCACAATATACTTACTATTCACAGCAATTAAAATCTGCTTCTCGTATAGATCTTTTTTTATTATTTCTCATTTGCTTAACTGTGTGGGTTCTGAAATAGGGGCTAATGCATTTCCTGTTCATTCTTTGATTAGTATTGATCTGGAGGTAGAAGCCAGTAAAAGAGAGAGGTCCAGGTGGCAGTTGGACCGCTCCCTTTTATCTAATCAGCAATTGGTATCAGATATGAGGGAATATAGTGAGAACTTTTTACAGATCAGCAAAGGCACTGCATCATTTTTTCGGTCTGGGGAGCCTTCAAGCCCACAATTCCTGGACAAATGATAGACTCTATGGCTGCTCAGTCTAAAAGGCGGGTGGCACACATAGCTCAATTGCAATCCGCAGTCATTAATATATTACAGCATTGCGATTGCCGACTTGGGACACATAGTATCGCTAGGCAATTAAATTAAGCAAAACACGAGTTAAGAGAGTTCTTTATTTTAGAGAGAGAAAGAGAATGAGAGAATTACTTTATTGTACAGTTAATTAAAACTCACAATATGAAATGTACATCATTAAAATCGTTATAAACTTAAAAACGCATGTATTGTTAAAAAGGTATTTAAAACCATATTTAGTTATCATTATTTTAGAGGAAATTCAGAGCTCACGGATATATCAGCACTGGGTCTATGAGGAAAGACAGTTGATAGGACAGTTTCTTGCTCATTCAACTAGGATTAAGCAGGAAGCTGCAACAATTATGAAACTGGCGGAACCAGAGCATACCTGAACAGCCGACTCAAATTCCACGCACCCCAAAGGACCCTACGATCAGCCAAGCTCTCCTACGCCGTGGTCCCCCGCACCAGAAAGACCAGATCGGGAGGCCGCTCCTTCTCCTTCCTCGCGGCCAAAGCATGGAACGCCCTTCCGCTCCACCTCAGACAGACAACATCGCTCCCCATCTTCGCAAGAAACCTCAAAACCTGGCTCTTCGACAGACCCCCTCCTTGATGGAATGGAACCTGTACCCCCCCACCCCTAGCGCCTTGAGACCCTTACGGGTGAGTAGTCGCGCTTTAACAAACCCCTGATTGATTGATTGATTGATTGAGAGACAGGTGCTGTCATCTCTCAGAAGGATAATATAGCTCAAATCTTTTTACAACATTATAATAATTTAATGCTGCTAAATACACTGTCTCAAAGGAAACTATATCTTATTGTTTTCACTATAGAAATCTGCCACAACTGACAAGTATGCAGATAGAAGAATTAGAAGCAGACATAACAGCAACAGAAATCCAACTTGCTCTCGCCACATGCCAAGTGGCAAAGCTTCTGGTAATGATGGCTTTCCAATAGAATTTTATTTTTTTTAAACCAAGACTCTGACACCCTTTTTGGTTGAGGTTTTTAACTCAAGAAAAAAAGGGGGAGGGATTCTATCTGATTTTAAAGAATCAACAATAGTTAGCTTTGTGAAGAAGGGCAAGAATCCGAGAGATGTTAATGCATACTGACCGATAAGCTTATTTAATGCCGACTATTTAATCTTAATGAAAATATGGGTTAATTGTGTGTCGCCTATGGCACAGAAGACAATTTATATGGACCAGACAGGATTTATCGCCAATAGGATGATGCCATCTAACACAACCTTTCTACTCCAAGCACTCAATGTTTTTAATACTAACCAGACACCTGCAGTTATAATGATGGTAGATGCTGAAAAAGCATTTGACCTAGTGGATTGGGATGCTCTTTTCTTAGGCCTTGAGAAGTGTGGTTTCCTTCTCAGTTTACTAATATGCTTCCCTGGGTATATCATGGCGCACAGGCAAAGGTTCTTATAAATTCGAATTTAGCAGGAGTGGTTAAAATAAACAGGGGAACAAGTCATGGATGTCCCATATCACCAGTGTTTTTTGCCTTCTTCATTGAACCTTTAACCATTAGCATTAGGGCCAATAGGGGTATTGAGCCACCGATTTTGGGAATATCCAAGCTTAAACTATTTGCGGATGATAAAATACTCTGTCTCAGGGCAGAAACACAAAATATAGAAATAAATACTGGCAGAATTTGATTGCTTTCAACCTATAGGGGGATACAAAATCAATCATAGAAAAACAGAAATGCTTGTATTTAACACCTTACTTAGTATTCTCCCTTTATATCTTCAGCAACGGATATCTAACAACCAAATTGTTATTTAGGGGTAAGAGTAATTAACCAATTCACAGAACTTTATAGATTGAATTGTGAACCAATGTTGGAAAAAATAAAGGAATTATTGGATAGATGGGCATTTCTCCCTCTTACATTGATAGGAAGCTTAACATTAATAAAAATATCTATCCTGCGTTTTATGTGGAACAACCATATGTATATGTTTCGCTCAGTTGAAGATGCCGATTTCGCTCATAGAAAAAAATTAAAGGAGGTGTTTAACTATGGATAGGTGAGGGTGAAAGATGGATGGGGGAGAAAGGGGGTGCCCTTTCAACGAGACCTATGATTGATTGTTAAGATATTTTTCTTTTTAAGACCCATGGGACAGAGGGCGAATAGGCATTGGCCTAATAGAAGGGATGGTTTCCCAAAGGGAGGAAGGTCACAGGGGGGGTGAGGGGGTGGGGTGAGGCTCGTACTGGGTGTGGAACAGTGTGAAAAAAATATATCCTCAATCTCACATTATAAGCCGGCTGTTATGGTGGACATGAGTTTTTCTCTCAGATGGCAGGGCCTTTCCCATGAGTAACAAGGTTAAATTCATTACTTGGAATGTTAATGGGTTAAGGTGTCCTCGTAGACAAAGGCTGGTCATGAAATATCTAGAATTATGCCCTGCGCAGGTCTGTCTTATTCAGGAGACACATTTAACCTACAAAGAAAGTAGATCCCTGGATGGAATATTTTTGTTCTTCCAAACAGACAGTGCATAGCAAGGGGGTTGCTGTTTTGATAAAATGGGGATCAGGATGTTCTATCAAATCTATCCAGTCTGATCAGTCAGGGAGGTGGTTAGTGGCTTTCTTGAATTTTGGTAGTTTTGAGCTTGCATGTGCCTCCTTTTACGGTCCTAATAGCGATGACCCGATGCATATTTGTAAACCTCAATCGATCATACTTGAAATAGTTTCGCCAGTATTAATTGGAGGTGATTTTAATGTCCTCTCAGACCATATCAAAGATATATCAAATCAGAGTCACTTTGTGAGGGTTCCCCGAGTACGACGAGCATTGAAAAATATGTTACACGATTTAGATTTGGTGGATGTTTTGAGGGCAAAAATAGGCAACAAACAAGGGTTTTCGTTTCACAGCAAGAAACACAGCCACTCCTCTAGATTGGATTATGTACTATCAAATAGGCCAAGTGTGGTCAATATTACCATTATTACAGTCATCCCTAGTCATGTTTCTGACCATGCCCCGATATTGTATACCTATGTTGTGAAAAGGCCAAATTCATCCCCCAGATGGACACTTAAAAGGTCCACACTGGCAGACGTTGATATAGCAAGGGTACTTAACTCAGCCACTGTAGATTATTTTGGCGATAATATTGGATCTACATCCATGGACTATGTTTGGGATGGCTTTGAAGCTAATATCATGTGCGTCCTACATAGTCTTATCTGCTCTAAGAATAGGGCAGGTGTCCGTGAGCTACAGATTCTGGAGGAGAACATTTTATCTTTGGAAAAGGAGCTGTCTCGGATCTGTCACGGGTGTGCTGATAGGGTTTCTCAGCTTAACAGGTGCTGCTTGGAGGATGCCCGCCATGACTATAGGGGGAAGTTAGATAATAAATGTAGGGCACAGTGGATCACAAAAAATATGCAAAACTTCGAGTATGGTGAGAAGGCAGGTGCACTTTTGGGGTTGAAAGCAAGAGTTGATCGCACAAAAAACAACATTAATGCATTGATAATAAATGATAGCGGGGATAAGTCAAGTAGTGTGGAGGATATGCAAGCCTGCCTTCTCTCCCTATCCGCAGAACTGTATCAGGAAGAGATTGTGCCTAATACTGAGATGCCTCAAAGTTGGCTGAAGAGTAAATCCCTACCAACGTTAACCAAAGAAGGCTGTGGTTATTTAGATGCCCCAATCAGTGAGATGGAAATTAGAGATCAAATAAGAAAATGCAAAAAACAACAAGGCAGTTGGTACGGACGCGCTTCCGAGTGAGATTTACAAGCTACTCATTGAGGAAATGGTCCCGATAATGGCTATCTTATTTAACATAGTGCATAAAGTGGGAGATCAGGTCCTGAAATCCTGGAAAGAAGCAACTATCGTTTTAATTTTAAATCTTGGAAGGATCCCCTAAAAGCAGACTCCTAAAGACCACTCTCTCTGTTAAATGCAGATTACAAAATCTTTATGAGCGTTCTTGCAGGAAGATTGGTCAAGTTGGCACCTCTGTTGATAAATCCGTAACAAAAAGGGTTTATCACTGGGAGATACATTCAGGAGCAGACCCAGCAGTTAATTGGTAATATCGATTTGGCAATAAGCCGAGCTGATCCCTTGGCCTTAGTGGCATTCGATGCGGCCAAGGCATTCAATAGAGTCTGTTGGGTATACCTATGGGAGGTACTTAGAGCGATGGGTTTCGGCCCTACTTTTGTTCAAACTTTAATAAACTGCCAAGGTGCCCCCGCTAAAATCCTGTTAAATTGTATGCTAACTTCTAGTTTTAACATTCATAGAGTGACCAGACAGGGCTGCCCTATCTCCCCGTTGCTCTTTGACTTTTATATAGAGCCATTAGCACAAGCTATAAGATTAGATGATGCCATCTCCCTGTTCAAATCTCAGCAGTACTGTAGTAAACTGGCTTTGTATGCTGACGATTTGTTGCTATGCACAGATAATCCCGGGGCGGTCATTCCTAGGGCTGAGGCCCTGTTAGTAGAATTTGGCTCACTATCGGTATATTTGGCCAACACCGCCAAAACCGAGGTGATGTGCTGGAACATCGATGGTTGGGATGGCATTACGAGTAAGGAGTTTTAATATCTGGGTATCACCATTATCAAGGATCTGGATAAAATCCCCCAGATTAACTTGAATAAGATCATAAAAGAAGTGGATCGTACATTTGCAAAATGGAAAAATCTCTCACTGACAATCTATGGCAGGGTCAACTTGGTGAAAATGGTCATATTGCCCAAGTCGACTTACCTGTTTAATGCCATCCCCCTCGAATTCCCCATTAAAGATATATGTAAAATCCAGAGTAAGATCGGGAGTTTTGAGTGAGTTAACAAAGGGGCCAGGCTGTCTTGGAAAAAGCCTAAACGTAGGTTTACCAAGGGAGGATTAGCCTTACCAGATATTAGCTGGTACTCGTTGCTTTTCAGTTTAAAAACATCAGGGTGCTACTTGTAAAATCAGTAGAGACATCTTGGGGGAGATTATTGGGAGAAATGGCGAGGTCAGAGGGTGCGGTGGAGGGGAAGCCTTTTTGTATAAATTTGGAGCACCTAGGCACCTAGGTTCTTCAAAAGGGTTCGGCTACAAGTTCTTAGGGCTGCCCTCATTGTTTGGCACAAGGTTAGACATAGTTGGGGTTTAGGGTATTACTCAGACTTAGCTCCAATCTGGGATTCCCCAGGGACTCCGCTGTGTTTGAGGGATAGCCTCGCAACTCCAACTAAAAGGGCGGGGATTACTATCTGGACTGAGCTTGTGTCGGCCGATGGTGTGCACCCATGGGAGGTCTTAAGAGCTAAAGTCGGTAGCGGCTTCTCTAGATTCAAATATTTACAATTGGTTTCCTGGTACGCATCAGAAAAGAAGGATATACAAGGAAATTGGGAGATGAAGCTATTACTACAACAAGTACGTACCAAAAGGTAGGAGGTTTCCTTATGGTATAAGAAGTGTATGGCGATGGAAGATCTGGAGCTTCCCCCGCAATATACAGTGTGGAACCAGTCCGCTCTTGAGCCTGTGTCTGAAGATTTGTATGAACCATCCCTGAAGCTTTTGTATAAATTTGTAAAACCAGCTAGTCTAAAAAAGAATCACTTCTTTTCCATCAATAGGCTTTATTACACCCCAGTAAGATAAGTTTGCACCACTAGCCGCCCCAAATGTCCGAGGTGTAACTTTTTTAACGCGGATGACATCCACATCTTCTATGACTGTGCTGTTCTTAGATCTTGCAGGAGGGAGGTGGAGGATGTTTTAAGTGGCATTTTTAAACTTGAAATTAAGGTCTATCCCTCATTGGTAACATTTGGGGAGGATTGAATCCTTGTGAAGAATCTCCAGCAGGTACATAGTGGCCTTTTGTTATATTTGATATTAATAGCTAGAAGAGAAGTCTGTAAGAAGTGGAAAGACCCAATGCCCCCATCGTGTGATGATTGGTTAAAAACTGCATTTGCTATGGCACGCACAGACCAGGAGGGAGAAACTGAGATCAGGGAGAACATCTGGCAGGCCTTAATCTCTTGGGGTAAGGAGCTGCGTTTGGTATAATTTTGTCCCAGAATAACCTGGTCCTATGATTACACCATGCCTCCAATGAAGGGGGTGGGCCCGGTGTGGCCTAAGCATATGCAGCGGCCGTGGGGTGCCTAGGTTCGAATGTACGGCTTCTCTTTGAGAATTGCAGATGGTTATTGGTGAGATGAGGATCAAAAAAAAAATGTCTATCCTACCTTTGTTGATTTTTCTTTTTTCCAATATTCCGATTAAAGTCAACAGGGCATATTTTAAGGAATTGAATACACTTTGTAGGCGTTTTATTTGGAATAAAAAGGCTCCAAGAGTTACATTTGCAGTACTTCAGGTGGATGTAAATCAGGGGGGATTAGCATTAGCCAATATGTATTCTTATTATGAAGCAGCCCTTTTAGATAGATCAGCGCGAATTTGTGATACTGAAGGATCACAGGATATTTTTTGATCAAGAAGGTGGTGCAGTAGGTGGGTTCTCAGTTACTGGCTTTTTTAAAGACTGCAAAGCTCCCAAAAAGACAAGATCTATAGTTCTGCAGGAATATTCTTCGAGACTGCAAACATTTTATGCCGCGAGGGGGCAATCAGCAGGATATAGGTATTTGCAGTAAAGTGAATGCCAGGGGTTGGGCTTACACATCCCAAACAGCCTGGTATAACAATGGATTTAAAGAACTGGACATTTTTTGGATGGAAGGAATATTAAATCTCCAAGAAAGATGCGGAGAACGCTGCAAGCTTTTTTATTTTCGATATCTGAAGATTGTGCACTTTACTAAAAAAATTAGTCTACAAACGAGTTCCATCTCTTCATCAATAATGAATGACCTCTTTAGGATAAGGATGAGGGGGATATGAAATTGGTATAGATTATTAGGGAGTCAAAGGGAAAGTTTCTTGACCAAACTATTTTTAGAGAAGATTTCCTTGACAACTCAGTGTACTTTCTCCGAGGCGGAATGGCAGGTGATCTCAGAATTAGGGAACAAGGCCTCAAGAGCCACAAATTACAAAATAATTTCTTTTTTAGCTCGAGGGATGACATATTATATACATAAAGCCCTTAAAAGATGTACCCAGAGGTACTTTTGGTGCAAGCAGCTAGGGAGGGGAGACTGGCTTCATATCTTTTTTACCTGCCCTTGGATTATACTGTTTTGGGAACATAGTATTCCACGACTTAAGCAGGGGGTTAAATATACAGATGGTACCTAATGCAGGTGTGGCACTCTTCAGGTTCAGTACTCAAAGGCAAAGCCAACTATCGAGAAAAGGCGCTGATGTATTCCTACCTATTACCTCTTTAGTTGCTCGCTCCTTGATCCTCCAGAACTGGAAGACTAACAGAGCGCCAATTTATCAGGAATGGTATAACAAAATCATTCTAACTCAAAACTTCGAGAAAGCATATACTATAAGGGTTGGGCCCTTAAAAGATTTGCCACCCCCTGGCAATTCATGACAGAGATAGAGAACTATACTTTAGGATTAGCTGCTGAACAGCACACATCTTCCACCACATAAGCACTTTCGAGGACATATTGTGTAGAAAGGATAGCCGGTAAATTCCACATTCCTACACTCTATTTAGAATATATTGGACATTTGCACTTTCTAGACATATCTAGGATTTGATGCATTGTTGAAATAATAATGATGAAAGGGTTGTATATGATTTTGTAGCTTGAGCACATTTTATGATATCTTATTAGAAGTATAATCGCTATGCTGTGTTCATTAAGGTATAAACTGTATTGAATGCTTGACTGATAAATGTAATGCTTTTGTACTTCTTTGAAAATTATACTGGATTATTCCATATATGCACTCTGTCATGTTATAGAAATATTTGGGAAGGCTTTTTGTACAGTTGAAATGACTATGACGAATCTTCTGTATCCTACGTATCTGCTTAATTAACAAATAAACACAAAGTACCTAAAATAAACAATACAATAAAAGTCACAGTGCCATTTTGTCACTTACCTGAATAGCAGCAGACAAACGATTAACAGATGAGCATTCTAAAGGTCTATTCAACAGTGAAAAAAGAAAAGCTGGTGTACACCGGATAAAAACTAATCTAAGAATTCCAACACAGAGTCTTTGAGTGGTTGCAATGCCAATTGGTCTGGCTTATGAATGAAAGTGCCTTTTGTGTCACTGATGGGTTTAGACATTCAGTTGGTCATCATACATGTACTGTCACTCCTCTTTGCACTCATACATCCAATCATTCATCCACTGACTCATTCTTGCATTCACCCTGTGACCCAATCGCATTAAACACACACAAAAGTAACATACGGAATGCTATATGTTACTGGTGGCTGCCTTCCCCATCTCTGAAACTGTCAGAGAAAGATCAGCACCATAAATTATCTAGATATTTAGGACACTTTTACATCATTACAATGTCATGAGTCTGCCCCTGAAAGTTCAAGCTGAGCCAGCTGGATACATAAACAAAATGATCACAGCTGTGTGGAGGGCAAGCACTTTTTTGTGGAAGCATTAAACATCAGTGTTGGACCTGATCCTTTTTGCAGGGTTATCCCAAAACCTTTTGCCTTCTTCCTCCTATTTTTTCTGTCCTGTTTTTTTGGGGTTTTAGGACTCTGGCCACTTTACCACTGCTAACTAAAGTGCATATGGTTGTTGTCTAAATTTTATTGGTGATTGGTTTATTCATGATTGGAATATTTGATATTCCAATAAGTCCCTGGTAAAGTGCGCCAGGTGTGCCCAGGGCCAATCAAATGCTACTAGTGGGCCTGCAGCACTAAATGTGCCACCCACTTGAGTAGCCTTGCAAACATGTCTCAGACCTGCCACTGCAGTGTCTGTTTATGCAGTTTTAAACTGCCATGCCAACCTGGCAAGTGCCCAAAACTTCCCTTTAATTACATCTAAGGCTGCCCTAAGGTAGGCACAAGGCAGCCCCATGGGCAGGGTACAGTATATTTAGAAGGTAGGTTATGTACTGGTATGTTTTCCCTGTCCTAATAGTGAAACACTGTCAATTTCATTTTTCACTATTACAAGGACTATCTCACCCATAGGATAACATGCGGAGTGCCTTGAAATATATTTTAAGTGTAATTTTCCATTGGGAGAAGCTCGAGATTTGGAGTTTGGGGTCCCTGAACTCACAATCTAAAAATACATCTTTTGGTGAAGTTGTTTTTTAAATTGCGAGTTTGAAAATGCTACTTTTAAAAATTTCAAAAAGAACAATAGATGGACAGAATGCAGTTCCAGTTTGAACCCGGCCATATGCTAATCAGTCTTGACCCTGTGCCCAATGGGAACAGTCCAGCTTGAGCAGCCAGACCAGGACCTCTCTCGACTGGAAACAAGCAGCCTAGGAACGGTTTGTTTCAGGGTTTTACCCCTTATCAGCGAGGATAGCTTGACTCCAGTGGCATGGAGAGCTCTGCCATGTGGTTCCAAATCCTGTCCTGGGCCCTTGGAAGTGAGTGTTTGGTGCTGCAACCCAAGAAATCAACACATCAACATCAAAGCATCTTTCGAAACTGGCGCACTTCCTGCAAAACCGACCAAATGCCTCTGCCTGCAGCGAAGATGTGGACACTGCTCGGTGAGTGCATGATGCAATGACCTCGATTTACAATGCAGCCTGACTTTGCCAACACAGCACCTCCGAATCACAGCTGCTGCGCGTGTCTCAGACATAGATCGCCAATGTTTCCGACGTCCCATCCCGACTCTGATGCATTCCTAGACCTGCACGGCTACGCTCCAATGCATAACATTCAGTCCAGCGGTTTGAAATTGATGCTTCGGACCCGACGTACAGCGCTCTTGACATGGACACATCAATACCTTTGCCCGACTTCGGAACTGACGAATCCCCTGCAATGGCGAAACCTCACCTCCATTTTTCAAAGCATCATACCCTAGCATTGACTCATTAAAGGTACTGTTAGTGGGTCAGCATGACTCCTGTATCTGGCCCACGCTCCATCGCTGCTCATTGCATTTTGATGTAATCTTGTAAAAATTCTTAACTTGACTTGTGTATGTTGGATTTGTCATTTTGGTCTTGTTTTACTCAGATAACTATCAGCTGTTTTTCTGAACTGGTGTGTAGTACTTTTGTGGTGTTTTCACTATGTTACTGTGCTTGTGTGTACAACCACTTTACATTGCCTCTTTAGTTTAGCCTGACTTCTCTGTGTCAAGATAACACTAGTAAACTTTTAATGTTTACTACACTTTTCCTGACTAGGATTGTGGTTCCTACTTGGACTGGGTGTATACCTCTGCCAACCAGAAACCCAGTGGAGAAGTGTGGCTCAATGGTTAGAGCAGCAGACCCTGATGCAGAGGTCTGGTCCAGGACCAGGGTTCAATTCCCGCCTTGGCGGGTCTTGGGCTCAATTTCCCCTGACCTGATAATTCTTGCCTCGGTGCCTATTCTAATCATGGGTCCCACTCTGCAACTCTGGGTAATAGCTTGCTTAATCTCTACAACGGCCCCAACAGTGCTAGGATGCCTGGCTTCACCTTGGGGGTTCCCATGAGTGGGCACTTCACAAGGAAAGGCCAGGGAGTGTTCCACGGCGGTATGTGTACAGTGCCTTGAGACCCCTTCGGGGGTGATTTGTGCGCTATATAAGCACTACATTTACATTTTTTTTTATTTACATTTCTAACACTCTCAATCTCATCATAGGAGGTATTTGCCTTCTATATCACACTGTCTTCTATAAAGGATTACTCTCTAACCCTAACCTACAATCCTTCAGCTAGAGTCTCTCCAGGAAATGATCTCTCAACTTATAATGATGTGTTACTGAGAGGGGCTACAAAATTGAACATCACAATTCCCACCATGAATGACTACTTCAACTTCAGTCATCTTTGAAACTTTACACCAAAAGAACCTCTTCTAGACCTCTACTGCCTTAAGTTCCAGGTCTTTTAGAGCCAGCAATGCAGCTATTCCTGAGGCCTACATTGATTAGGTCAGTTTCTTCCAGACTTTTAAAGAAGTGCACACCACTGGATCAGGATCCTCTTCTTTTTAAGGCAACATCCTACACCGAATTCGGTGATTGTAGCTACAGCAAAAAAAAGTCACATACTGTTGCTCCTACTTCTACTGCCCCACCAGGTAGAGAGCAAAAGTATGGACTCCTTGGGTAAGAAAACGTGCAGAACATCTGCGGCAGTCATGAAGGCGGCAAGTGCAAAAGCTCTCGTGTGAAGCTATACTCATTCCCTGTGGGACTCTTTCAAAAATACTCTAGCAAACTCCCCAAGGAAGATGGACAAGACACCCTTGGAATGAAGGAATGCTGGTCATGAATCAAATCATTGAGGCAGTAACATATATGTCAGATTTGGCTGCGCATGGGCACTGCCATGGAATCTCCACTAGTTGCACCCCTTGGCTCAGTTTGACTTGCCTAAAACTGGAAACCCAACAGTGGATTGGTAATTTATCATTCTCAGACTCAACATTATTTGGTTCACATGCGGATGACGAAATATCAAGAATGACGTCTGAAATGAACCCTTTAAAAGCAGTTGGCCTGGAAAAGAAGCAGGAGTTCAGAAGGCATACAGGCCTTATGACAGGTGTTACTTTCCTTTGAGGGTTCAAACCCCTCATTGTTTAGACCAACAGCAGCAGCAACCAAGACAACCATACCACCACAGGAAGTCTTCCAGAGGGAGAGAAGGTCTCCAGCAACCACAAACCGCATCCACAGGAAAACCTCCTGCAAAACAATGATTCCTCTTTCCTTCCTTTCTGTTGCCTACTTGAGTAGAAGGAAGGATAAGCAACTAAGAGTAGCTTCATATAACCAAAGACAAATCGGTCTTGTATATTGTGCAGTATGGATATTCTCTATGCTCGGATCCCGTTCTCCAGCAATACCACCAACCAAATCATCGGACTATCAGATAGATCTGTTTTAAAAGGAGGCCAACACATTGCTGCAGAAAAACACTGTGGAGAATGTTCCACACTATCAGAAGGGATTGGGAGTAGTTACCCCTGGTACTTTCTGGTTCGGAAGAAAGGATCCAAACAAGAATTTAGATCTATAATAGATTTAAGAAGTCTAAACAAATTCATATGAAAATATTACAGAATGCTTGCACTACATGAAATATATCTCCAGCTACAATAAGGAGACTGAATGTGTGCTCTAGATCTTCAAGATGCCTATTTCCACATACTGATCATACAGAAACCTTGAACATTTTTACAATTTATAGTAGGTTCAAAACATCTTCAATGCACAAGGCTACCGGTTTAGCTAAAGTTGGCTCCTAGGACTTTTTCAAAATGCATGGCTGTCGTCGCAACACATCTAAGAAAGCAAGAGCTATTAGTCTACCCTTATCTAGATGACTGGCTAATAAAGAGTCTGTCCTCAGAAACAACTCTAAAGCGTTTCCAAATATGTCTGGATACATTCTCACTACTAGGTCTACAGATCAATATAAACAAATCAATAGTAAATCCAGTGTAAAAGATACACTATCTAGCTGCTAATCCGGATACCCATTCAGCAAATGTGTATTGTTTGACAGAGAGACTATCATCTTCCGTCTGAAGTGTCTCACTCTGTTGCATACTCAAAATCGTTCAGCTTGACAGATATCATCCCTTTTGGGGGTCAATGGCATCTTATATATTCCTAGTTCCCCATGCCAGACTTCACATGAGACAACTGCAACAATGTCTGAAGGATCAGTGAAATCGGCCCTCAAACAGCTGGCAACAGAAACTAACATGGTTACAGTCTGCACTCTAGTTTGTCCCATGGTGGACCAAGTAGCAGAACCTAAAGGTGGAAATTCCCTTCCATCAGGATCTCCTGGCCCAATTTCTTGTCACAGATGCTTCCCTCCAAGGGTGGGGTGCTCACATAGGTAATTTACAGACTCAAGGAGTATGGTCAGACAAAAAAACATCTTACCATATTAGCTTCCTAGTAATTAAGTCCTTTCTTCCTGCGATAAAAACAAACTGCCTTTTGGTTCAGATGGACAATACTACAATAAAGTATTTCCTGAACAAAGGGAGAGGAACACACTCCAGACGTCTGTCCCTCCAATCACAGACCATATGGCAATGGCTCATAGCGAGGAACCTAACAGTTATAGAAGCAGTTTCCCCCAGTCAAATTATTCGACGACTGGGTTCTGAACGATTAAGTACTGTAGGACATTTTTCAAGAATGGAGCTGTACCCAAATAGATTTATTTGCAGATGCAGAAAACAAAAAATGCTAAGAATACACCTCCAGATTTTACCAATCGGGGTAAAAGGGTAATGCACTGCCACGCTTTTCCTACACTCTCGCTTATTCGAGCAGTTTTGATCAAACTGTACAAATTCAACACCAGAATGCTATTATTGCGCTGGAATGGTCTTGTCATTGGTGGTTCACTGATCTTCTCCACCAATACAAGCGCTGGCCCAAAAGTTTGCCCTGCTGGCATGATCTTCTTTACAAGTTGGGAGCACGGATTTCCCATTCCAATCTTCCATCTTTGTGATCGACTGCTTGGCTCCTGAATTCCTACAATACAGTCATCTAAAGCTGCCACAAGACTGTATAGACACTTTGAGAGAATCCAAGCGTCCTCCCACAAAAAAAATCCTGTGCTTCTAAATGGAAGAGGTATTGTTTTTGGTGTATTCAAAAGAACTTTGATCCATTTAATTGTCATGTTGAAGTATTGTTACACCTTTTTAAGCCATAACGGCTTAGGGAAAATCTGCTTCACAGACCTCATTTTTTAAAATTCCTTTATGTAAGTATTTCTTAGAAGGTATTAGGAAGGCTTTCTTTCCAGTTTGATCATCTTCTCGCCCATGGGAGATTAACATTGTTTTATCTAAAAAAAAAAAAAAGTTAAAAAAATATTTGGACTTCTTAGCCTGTTTATATACTGCAATTGTTATGAGTGTAAATAATATTTTAGATTATATATATATGTGCATGTATTTTATAAGCTCTCCAGGGTCCCTGCGTGTGGTTGAGACTATTGAGTGCCTATGACTTTGATGAGGTTAGCCCTAGAAGAGAACTAGAATTACAGCTAAGTAACTGTTACGTCTGAGAGTACTAATGGTAATAGTCCAAGGAAGAAGAAATGTCAAAGATGGCTTTGGAGAACCTCATGTGGATGAATGATTGGTGGGGGGGGGGGGTGTTTGAAAAGTAGGTGGTAAGTCAGTGTTGTGGAAGGTAAGTTAGCGGAGGGTGAAATTCCTTGGGGATGTGGCAAACGGGGGAAAGGATCAGGTGCACTCCTTTTGCACTGAGTTGCCCAGCTTTAGTTTCCGAAATGTTCTTTCAAAGGCTGTCCAGATTATGACTGTTCTGTTAGGTTAGATGTTTGAATTTGAATTTGAATTTAAAAACATTTATACAGCGCACTTTTACCCAGCGGTTTCATGGCGCTATGAGTGAACCAGTGGACGGCAGCAGCAGGAGGAATTTAAGCAGTGTGAGCTAACGTAAAAAGGAAGGTTTTGAGGTCCTTCCGAAACTGGAGGTAAGAAGGTGAAGTCCGCAGGGCAACAGGGAGGGAGTTACAGAAAACTGGAGCCAGAACAGCGAACCTTGCTCCACCGGCCCTCTGTTTTTTAAAGCGGGGAATGGCTAGTAGGGCCAGATAAGTGGAGCGAAGTTCTGTGCCTGGAAGGTAGGGCTTAATAGCAGAGCAGATGAACTCGGGGGCGGTACCCGACCTAGCCTGGTAGGTGAGGCAGCCAAGTTTAAAAAGGGCACGCTCTTTCACAGGAAGCCAATGTAGTGCTTTAAGCAGTGGAGTGGCCCGATGGTATTTGGGTAGGCCGTGAATCAGGCGAGCAGCCTGATTCTGCACCAACTGCAAGCGGTGGATCGCATAAGCAGGAGCCCCGTTGTAGATTATGTTACCATAGTCTATACGGGATAGTACCATGGCCAACATGATTATTTTTAAAGCGGAAGGAGAGAAAAACGGGAAACTTTTTTGATTATTCTGAGGGAAAAAAAACAGGAAGAGACCACAGAACTAACCTGTGGATGGACAGTGAGTTGTGGGTTTAGGAAGATCCCAAGAGTTTTTACTTTGGATACAGGGAGTGGAGGGACACCAAGGGATGAAGGCCAAAAGGAAGGGGACCACGGACTGCAACCACCTCCGGTTAGGACCAGCTCGGTCTTGTCCGGGTTGAGTTTGAGGTGGTTGCAGTTCATCCAATCCTGAATCAACGTCATGACTGTCCGGACATTCTGGGCGGATGAAGATGGGTGGGAAAGGTTAAAGATTAGCTGGAGGTCATCTGCGTAGTTGAACACGGTGACCTCCAGCTGCTGTAACATAAAAATGAGGGGGTAAATGTATAGATTAAACAAAAGAGGGGAAAGTGATGAACCCTTGGGGACCCCGCACTCTACCTTGCGGGAGGCCGCGGCGAAGCCAACCATATGGACCGCCTGAGCCCTCCCTTGGTCGGTTTGGTGTGGAAGCCAGATTCCAGCATGGCATTTGAGCTTAATATATCTTTAAATGCTCAAATATTTGAGGTGAAGAATTCTATCTGCAATGTGGATTGACATGCATCTGACTTTTTGTGTAATGTAGAGTCTGTTTTTGGAGATCCGTTTTTTAGGCTTGTGTCTATATAGGCAAGGATAATTTCTAGAAAATCTTGCAAGGGGGTACTGTTAAACCTTTTCTTTGCATATTTGGAGATCTTGTTGGTTTTATTCATGATGCATAAGCTCTTCTGTTGGTGGTAGGTAATAAGAGGTTTTGTTTAAGTTGTCTGTTTTTTTTTGGCTTTCATTTGTTTACTTTGATTTTCTGTTTTCCATTATGGTGTCATTTCTATTAAACACTCAAAATCAATGACGCTGCTGTCCTCTCTTCAAGAACTGTGTTACATTAAAATGCCAGTTTGCTCCTTAGTAAATATTTTTGTAGTTGTTATTGCAATTTTCTTTTAAAGAGTTTGCTCTCTGCCAATGTTTCCTCAAAACCGCATGCTCAGTGATCAGATATTTGATGAGCGGGAGTGGAAGAATTAATCAGATATTTGCCAACCATTGGAATCCCTAGGGCTTGGTAAGGGAAAAGACATCCAATGCAAGACTGCACACTGATTACCTCCCCCACCTTTCTTTTTTGTTTAGCCCCTCTATCTGGGATTTAATACGATAATAGGTACTACAAACCTCCCCTTCAAGGATGTCCCTCAATAATCGTAAGCACTGCATTTTCCTGCCCACACGCAGGATCACGCAGCAGTATTTCAAAGAAGATGTTTGATTTTGCTTTTTGTTGAAAAAATCATAAAGTCTTATATTTAGCACGCATGTAAAAAGGCTATATTGGTCAATTCCATTTATTTTCTTTAAAATCAAAAACTCAATAATAAATTGGAAAACTCACCAGAGCAACTAGGGAAAATACCTCTCTTCTGGATACTTTCTGCGTCGATTCCTCTGCATCCGAATATGCCCTGGTCATAGACAAGATCCAAAGATTTTTTTGAGCAAAACTTCCCACGTGCCAGTTGGTGACGCCTTGCGGCTCTCACGGCGTCAGAAGGGATGGAGCTGAGCAGCATGTCCGTATCTAAATATGTGCCCTCATAAGTGGAACACTTTGAGCAACTTGCAGGTGGCAGTTCCAAAATCTAACTTCGAACCTAGTCATGATGTACAGGAGTCTACTCCACAGAATGGGAAGGTGGGAATTCATTGAGTAACCTGCAGTGAGTATCCACCAAGAAGAGAATTAAGGAAGGTATCTAACTTGTTCTTTGAATAGATAGCACAGTAGTACCTTTGAAAGTTGGAGGGTCGGAAGAGTGGCCTGAGATTAGGAGGTGTTGCAAAACTAATTGGCCAAAAGGGCCCTCTAGTCAAAATAGTGGACCCAAAGATAAAAGATAAACAACCAATAAATGAACATACAATGGTATGACCACATAAGCTTAAAGACGACCTAGGGTGGACGATGCCCTCCTCAAAACTGTAGCAGATGAGCCGTCCGAGTTGCTAATTAAATGTTGCTGCTACCATTGCTTTTTAATTGTATAAGATGGCTTTCGAAATCCTGTGAATGACCATTTTTCCACACAACATACGCCCATTATTGCTTCTCCAGCACGGGACGCTGAACAAAATTACCCCAGTGACTCTTAGCTTTAATTTTTTAACTCAAGCTTTACATTTTTACCTCAATCTTACAGACTTCTCACGTGAAACTATGTTAATGTAAAAAATTATACAATTTGACTTCTCTGCCTATTATTCTACTTCTTAGGTAAATTATTGCAACAGTTTTAATTAATCATGCAAATAAAGATATTCTATTCTATTCTCTCGTCATACCTGGATGCAAAGAATGTGAATATGTGCACCGGTACCCCATCGCAGAACAGCAGATTTCTAGAAACTGCTTCACCCTTAATAAAACTGTTGCGATTTTGAACCTGGTGGAATGAGCCCACAAGCCATCTGGAGTTTCTTTCTTAGCTAGTGTGTAGCAAATATGAATCCAGAGTACTATCCACTTGGACAAAGTTCTCTCTTGCTCAGGCTTGCCTTTCTTGGTCCCAGTGAGCCCCACAAATGAGCTGATCTTCTACACCATGGTCTCTCGTATGGTCAGTGTAGCAATTCAAAGCTCTTTTCGGGTCAAGCTGGCTTAACTTGTCTTTTTTGTGGGATGTGGCAAAGGTCAGCAAGGTAATCGATTTGACTGAAGCGGAAGGATGACACCACTCGTGATAGGAAAGTGAATGATTGTCTGAAGCGGAAGAATGATACCACCTTTGGTAGGAAAGCGGCCAGAGTCCACAGCACCAATTTGTCTTGGAAGAAAATAGAAGTAGGGCGGTTGTACAAAAAGCTACTATAGTCTATTTACTCTGCAAGCAGGAGAAAAAAAAAGATTGTTTAGATTTTCAGAAGCTGTGGCAGGTAATTGTGCACAGGTTAGAATTGTGAGCACATAAGTAACCTCTGGAATAGAATCAGGTCCCACTGAGGCATGACAAATGATTTTGAAGGGATTATACGTGTCAGGCCCTTCAACATATGCACCAGTGGTTTAAAGAGAGGGGATTAGTCAAGCAAGCATACAAAAGCAGAAACTGCTGACAATAACCTTCAAGTCAGCAGCATCAACATTTACTTTTTGATTCTTAATTTAGATTGACACTGTATCTTGAAACATGGATTTTTTTTTACAGCATCAAGGCCTGACACTCATTGCCATTCTTCTTGATGGCATGCGGACCATGACCGATCTATATGGCAAGTGTCACACTGAGATGCTTCAAAAATGGATCTTCCTGAAGTCCTTAGCAACCTTTCAGGTACTAATAACCTTCAATGGAAGCATACTGACAAAGCACTCCCAGTGCCTTCCTACTATTGTCAACCACTCCAGAATGTCTGTCGAATTGGCCTAGCTGTCAGCGAGTCAGGTGAATGGGATAGAGAAAAGACGGCTCCTGGTCTTTAATTGGGTTTTTCATTGTCCTCGTTCTGGTCTTATCAGTCTTTGTTCTCTGTTTTGCCTCTTCCGCAGAAAAATATTTTAATATACATCTGATACAGTAAATTCACTAATGGTAAACAAATTCTATAGTATAACACTACCATATATGAATTATTGTGTAGACAAAGAAAAGGGTTTGAATTGCTGGACAGGAAGATGTGGCGCTCATGCGTGTATGATAGGTCGGTAAAGCAATAAATACAATTTAGTAACGGTGCAAAACAGGTCAGGGGAAACAAACCCAAAGCAAAACAGCCCCTGTACTGGTACAGAAGGTCTGTACCCAACAATAAGAACCAAGTCCTGTGCACACGTTTTGTGATAGTATGGGTTCTGATGTCAGAGTCCCACTGTGGTTACAATTCTTTTGAATAAATAAAAGTCTGACTTCAGGTTTTTTGCAGGTAATAAAGATGTATCGTACAATCTTGATCAGTACAAAAGGTGATCGCCAGCCGACACGTGTTTCGTCACACCGTGTACTTGATGTGACTCATCAGGGCTGTGAAGACTTTTGGGGATGGAAATTGCACGACTGAAAAATTGTCAAGGAAAGTGCGTACCGAAGTGAGAACCGCGTGATGGTTCTCTGTTCGTGTTGGGAGTTCTGTAAGGGAGGGATGAGTGTTCACGTGTTCCGTTAGCTGGAGGCTCCACGGATTACTCCATTACACGATCCCGTGCAACCTACTTATCGCAACACAGATCCCTGGTCTGTACCGTGACGCATCCGTCCCTTACAGAACTCCCAACACGAACAAAAACCATCACGCGGTTCTCACTTCAGTACGCACGTTTCTTGACAATTTTTCAGTCGTGCGATTTCCATCCCCAAAAGTCTCCACAGCCCTGATGCGTCACATCAAGTACACGGTGTGACGAAACACGTGTCAGCTGGCGATCTCCTTTTGTACTGATCAAGATTGTACGATAAATCTTTATTACCTGCAAAAAACCTGAAGTCAGACTTTTATTTATTCAAAAGAATTGTAACCACAGTGGGACTCTGACATCAGAACCCATACTAAAACAAAACGTGTGCACAGGACTTGGTTCATATATGAATTATTGTAGGTTTATATACATTTAGACATTAACAATGAAACTGGCTGCTTCGTTGAGACACATACCCCATTATGTGAAGACATTAACACCTCTTTTAAATTAATAATGTTACTGCACTGACTTCCTAGAAAGAATTTTCAAATTTAAAATATCAGTCGAAGTCTGGCTGTTAAAGCTCTCTTTCAAGCAGTAAAGTTAAAACCAGTTGCTCAGGAGCAAGTTCAGCAGATGAATCGACACTTTGCAACCCTTCGTCTTTAATCAAAAATCTAAATAGTGGAGGCTCACTTTTATTCTGAACTCCCTTACGAAAAAGCACGTGAGAGCTGGGAGGTGGCATTACCAATGACATAGTTCGAGCGCGTGTAGGCAGTTATCCGCGTAAGTAGCTGGCGGTGGCGGCGGCGGGCGGTGTTGCGCTGCGATATGATGGCCGCAGTGTTCGCCTCCATAGCAGTTGTCATCCGCTCTATCCTGTCTGACACATTTGCGACATTGCGGCCAATGTTGTGGAGCTGGAGTTGCATTGCCCCTTGGCGTCGTGCCTGCAGTTGATGGATGCTCAGCATCCGGCGCTCTATGCTCTGCCCTGGCACGCGCACAGCCATCCCCCTCCTGCCGCTGCGTGCTGTGCTCTGCTGGCGAACCCTGCCATGCCTGCTGTGCTGCCTGGCCACAGTGGGTGTGCGCACTGTCTCCGCACTAGCAGCACCAGATGTTGAGGGTCCCGCTGGTGGTGGTGTTGCGGTTGACAATGGTGCAGCGCCTGATGGTGCTGGCGCAGATGGTGCTGGTCTGGCAGCAGGGATTGGTGCAGCGCCTGATGGTGCTGGCGCAGATGGTGCTGGTCTGGCAGCAGGGATTGGTGCAGCGCCTGATGGTGCTGGCGCAGATCGTGGTGGTCTGGCAGCAGGGATTGGTGCAGCGCCTGATGGTGCTGGTGCAGATCGTGGTGGTCTGGCAGCAGGGATCGGTGCAGCGCCTGATGGTGCAGGATGTGTGGCTGTTGGCACCTCCTCGGCATCCTCTGGTGCCTCGTCTATGAGCAGCCTGTTGCTGTCGCTGCTGTTGTTGTCAGCGCCACCTGTGAGGGGAAGTGGACTTAGATTAATTGCATGTATCTGCCACACGTGCAGTTGCTACATGCATGCTGGCTAACATTCCCTGACTGGCTGTGGCATTGCGTACTTTGGGACATGTCTGGCTGCATTGGGGTTCTTGTACATTGTGGGCAGACTACATGTCCCACAATGCTTTTGGGCATGACCTAATGTGCATGGATTGCATGACTTGGGTTAATTATGGGAGGCTATAGGGTCATGGCCATTGTCAGGGGACAGGGTCGCAGTCGCATGCCACTTACCTTGGCTGTCTTGGGTGGGTCGGGATGAGTCCAGTGAGATGACCCCTATACACGCCTCTGGCTCAAGTGTGTCCTCCACACGGTCCTCCAAGGGGGTGTTGGGAGGGACTGTAGGATCTCCACCTCCAGTAGCCAGGGTCTCGCCCAGCCTCTCTGCCACCCTCTCCTTGGCACGACCTCGGAGGTCGTACCACCTCTTCTTTAGCTCCTCGAGCGACCTGTGTGTCATGCCCACAGCGTTGACTTTTGCGCCGATCCCCAGCCACAGTCGGCGTTTCTCCGCTTCAGGCACCCTCCTGGAGTCCTTTCCAAATAGTTTTGAGTGGTTTTCTACCACTCCCTCTATCAGGTGCTCCAACTCCTGCTCACTGAATTTGAGCTTCCGCTTGCGCCCGGAGTCACTGTGCCCTGGTGCTGCATCCTCTGCCATTGCTGCAGTCACAAAAGTGAAGGATTTTAAAGTTTGGAGGTGTTCTGGAAGGAGCTCTGTGAGATGCAGCCTCGAGATCTGCCTCACTGTTCTGAATGGGGGTGGGAACTGCCTGCTTCCTGGTTGTGATGTCATCACTGTGCTCGAAATGCGACTTCCCGTTTTAGCGATCTCGCTACTAGCAAAATCGCTATTCCTACACGGATTTTGACGGAAATAGCGATTTTCCAGCGATTTTTGTAACTCGCTAGCGCTTTTTGCAGCCGTGTGCGAATCGCTTTATTTTCTAGAATATTTTGATGAATGCCGGTCTGCGAATTCTAAATTGCGATTCGCTGTCAATCACAATTTAGAATTCGCAGTATTCGGTTTTCATGAATCAGGCCCTAAGTCACAATTCTGGAAATGCCAATTTTCGAAAGTTGGAATTTTCGTGCCCTAACCATTGGTGCCTGCAACCTGTATCCTGGGTCACATGACTGTGTCACTGGCAGTTAGTCTTTGTGTTAGCTCCCGGACACGAAGACAAAGGGGAATAAGTGTTGACAGGATTGGCCATATGAGTTGATGGGGGGAGGGTGGCGGGGGAGCAGAGCTGTCATGTACCACACTTGCACATCACAAAGGCTTTGTCCAGCACACTCACAAAGGGGATGGGATGACTCTAGTCCTTTGAGCCCTAGACAAGGGGCCAGGGCAGGAAGGAAGGAAATTCCTATGGCCTCCAGAACCGTCTCCTACTTCAAACCTGGCACCAATTATAAACATTAGACCTCAGACTCAACTGTTCATTATGCCTCTGGACCTGTGGAGGAATCCGAAGGGTTGTTGTGCTGCAAGAAGGACTTCTGCTTTGCTGCCCTCCTGTCTGAGGGAAAAGGACTCGATCTGCATCTTGAACCCACGACCACCAGAGTTACTCCAAGGGCTAGTTCGCTGGCCTCCTGATCAGAGCCTCAGGGACAGGAAAGGCTCCACCCCCTTGAATCCAGCACCTGGACTCTGTCTGCTGTGAGTCTTGCCTCCTGGGTGGTGTCACACCAGTCCTCGATCCTTGGAAGTGGGCCTGAAGGTGTTGTACAATCCAACTGTGGTTCAAGCAGAACTGGCGCTGCGACTCTTCGGCTCACAGCTCCACATCAAAACACTGCTGTGCAGCGACTCCACAATGCAGGACCTTGCATCGCTGCCCCACAACTCCTCAGAATTGCCACTGCGCAATGTAGGACCTTGCATCGCAACCCATAAGAACAGTCACTGTGCAGCGCATCCTACACATGGATCTTACAACGCTCTGCAACCAGGATTTAGGGTACTGTGCTTAGTGGGCCTACCTTGGTCCCTGTATCTGGCTCACACTCCATCGTGATCAGCCTGAACTTGTGACTTTGTCCTGGTCGGCATGACCAGACAACCATAGCTGGCGCTTAGTTTTTGAGCACTGTGTTTATTTAAATCTTTGAAATTGCAAATCTGTGGTTCTACTGATTGGATTTTTGTCATTCTGGTCTCAATTAACTCTATTTTTCTAAATTGGTGTGGGATTTTTCTTGTGTTGTGTTTTTACTTTCTAACTATTTGAAGTGCTGCATAAATACTTTACACATTGCCTCTAATTTAAGCCTGTCTGCTTTGTACCAAGCTACCAGAGCGTTACGCACTGGTTAATTTGGGGTTTGCTTGTGACTCCACTCTGACAGTAATTGTAGTTGCTGCTTCAGTCAACCCCCCGCCACAACCCCTTCACTGACCAGTAACCCAATTCCCTATAGTTAGGCTTAAAAGTGAATTTTCAGCTTCTTCTGCTGGTGCCGATAGTTTGATTCTGCTCCCATGCTTGAATTCGAGGAATTCCACAAACTTGCCACCTGGGATCAAAGGCTCTTTCCTCTATATTAGTCTTTTGAGAACTCTTTGGGTGAGTAGGTAGATAGTTGTTGAACCCTAATACTTGTGTGGATCATAGAGGAGTGTAAGCGTAGGTAGAATCACTGGCCCCTTACTCCAAGTATGCTTTGTACATAGTACAAAAAGAGACAGATTTGTGTCTTTTCTCCTCAAGGATCCTGTGAAGCACTTTCACTGCGGGTTGGGGATTGTCGCCCCTATTTAGGTAAATGCCCATTATGGCATCCATCCGCAGCCTATTAATGATTTGCTTGAAGAATTCAGTGTGTGATGTAGTAAAGTTGGCATATTAGCATCAGAGCTTTGCTGAGGAGTTCACTTCAATTCAGGGGAAGATGACTCCAAAGTATATGGAGCGACAAATTGCCACTGTTTAGCGGACTTCAACTTCGGGAATGATGGAAAGCTTGGAACGGGAGTAAATTCCCAAATCCCTCATTTTCTTACTCTCCTATTTTACCTTGTTGGCTGTAGTTGGAAACAAATTGTGGATCCATTTCAAGGCAATTACAAAGTAGCTCAATCCTTGAGCATAGTCACAGCTACATTGTGTTGTGCAGAATCTTAGACATCTTAGGTGCTTGGGGGGTTGAGGGGTATGAGAACTGAATAGAAATGTTTGCATGAGGAGAAGTTTTCTCTAATGTAGGTCACAGCTGATTCTGCATCCCTAGAAGGCTTGAAAAGATTGATAATCGTGTAGGTTTCACTTTTGACCAGCCAAAGTATTGAGGCAAAAATAGTAACTCCCAGAAGTTAATGAAGGTAAATATAACGTAGCACAACATAGATTTACTGAACTTGCCCACATTTACTTATCTTCACAGTATCTGTACTCCACTTACCTATATTCAGATAATTTTAATTTGGCAGGTCGATATTTTTGTCTTTGATATTCTAACCAGCAACCAATTCTGTTCAACATATGCTTGGAGATGTCTTGTTAACACTTTACAAGATCCTGTTGCCGAAAGAGATGATGGAGTTTGGGTGGTAGTTAGCCATCTCTCTTAGGTGAGCTGTTGGTTATTTGAAGAGAGGTGAACTGATTGCATGTTTCAGGGATTTTAGAGCAATTTTTTTGTGAATGGGATCCTTCAATCAATCTATCAGCCAATCAATTATTTATTTATTCGGGTTAAAACACCATAAAAGTAACACAAAAAAATAACATCATACAAAGTACCTAGTTAAGATCCGTTCCTTTACACGAACATCTGCAAAATGTATCAAAATTGTCCGGGGTCGCTTTAAAATTGGAAGTGGTTGCGCCGTGGGCTCAATGGGTACGGGTGATTGTAAGATCTCCTGAGTGCTCTTGCAGTACGTCTTTCTTTATAAATTACTCCACCCATTGCAGCATTTGCAATCCCTCACACCCATGCGGCATTCCTACCAAGCATAGGTTTGAACGTTGTGAATGCTTTTGTAATTCAGCAATTTTGATTTCAGGTGAAGATTTTTCTTTTCTTGCTAGGTTAGCCTGTTGCTGCTTTCGACTCATCTGATCCTCTAGATGTGAGTTCCTTGACTCTACCTCCTTTATTCTTTCTGTAATACTGCCCACTGCTTCTTCAATCTTAGATAATCGCTGATGCAAAGATGCTATTCCGCTACCATGCATGATCTTTAATTCTCTGATTTCTTCGAGGATGAGGTTCAGCATCGTTTTGATATCCCACTGGTCAGTGATCTTGTCCTCTTTCTGTTTTTACTAATGGCGTCTCCTCAGGATCCACTTGTTCTACAAAGGATCTGTTCTTGGTGCCTCTGTATGTCCGTAGTTCTAGTCGGAGAGCCTTCCCGAAGCTGAATTTCCATTTAAATTTTACACTGTTCAGTGCAAGATATCTGAGAACCTTCATCTACCTTTACCATGTGTTTCGCATTTGCCAAGGGGAGCTGGGTTTTTACTATTTGACTTGGTTCAGCAATTAGAGGATTCTCCTGCAAAAGGTTAGGAGTTTTCACTTTTACAAAAAGTGTATAATCTTTTGGCCTGTCTGGCCTATCAGGTGTTGCTGTCATAGTTGTTTCCTGAGTATGCACATGGAGCCTCTCTCCCCTTCGCCGATTGAGTTATTTTCTGGATCTGTGGTATGAGCACTGGGGTCTCCGCCCCTGATTTTACCATCGATGCTGTTTGGTCGTCTGGAGGGTTTTTAACAAAAGAGAACAAAGTTCCTATGCCAGGGTGCAAAAAGTCACCGATGCATCGTGGTGCAAAAAGTCACCCATACTTTAAAAAGATAGAAGAAAAATAAAAAGTGATTCCTAGGAATAGAAAACCCAAAACTGTGAGAGGGAAAGACACTTTGTTTCCTCTGTTACCCTCACACAGCCCGAAGAGTGTCCTGCTTCATCATCGGGCGTTTGCTCCTTGTAGGGCCGGCGCTGCAATTCCCTACGGGTCCGCCGAAGGGTCACTATGTCGGAGATATTTTTAGAGGAATGCCGGATGGTGCATGCGGGTGTGCGGGTGGTGGGTCAAAAGGAGGGTAATAAAAAATTTGTGCCAGTGTTATAATTTAAAAATAATGCAAGGGTAAACATGCAGCGATAAGATTCACAAGTATACCCTTGGCAGTCAATACTGCTAGAAATTATTGACCCAAGAGGCCTATTCTGCCTAGGTGTCTATTGTCAAGGTCAACATGTTTCGCGCTTCCGTTGCCAATAAGTCGTTAGCGCTTCGCCAGGACCATCAAGTAAAAATAAAGTGCACGTGAAATAGTGAGTGTAAAAATGACCCTCTTATCTCAATCAGGGTGGAGTAGAAACCTGTATACCCTCATAATGGTCACAGCTACTCGGTGGAAGCCACTCCTGAATGATACCCTCATAATGGTCACAGCTACTCGGTGGAAGCCACTCCTGAATGATACAAATGAGTGCGGGTGCTGCCTCCTTACAACCTACCCATGTCCACGCATCTGCCGAAAGACACCCCCTAAACCAGCGTCAACACTATTATCTGGGGTGTCCTCAGAGCTTAAGAAGATTTTTGCCAGATCCTGGCAGACTTTTTGACTCCGGGTATGCTCAGACGTGAGTCCCGTGCTCTCTATGCCACTGGAATCAAGCTATCCTGGGTGATGAGGGCTGAAACCCCTAAACCAGTCCTAGGTTGCTTGTTTCCAGTCCAGGAAGGACCTGGCTTGGCAGTTCGGGCTCGACTGTTCCCATGGGGCACAGGGTCAAGACTGATTTGCATATGGCTAGGTTCAAACTGGAATGGCATGGTGAGCAAACAAACGATGGATTTAGGCCCAGATCTCTGTACTGGAGTGAATGTATGACATTGTTTTGCATTCTGTCCATCAATTGTTGTTTTTGCATTTGTCACCCCGAGTGGGACGGGTATGCTTCGACGTGAGTCCTGTGCTCTCCATGCCACTGGAATCAAGCTATCCTGGCTGATGAGGGCTGAAAGCCCGAAACCGGTCCTTGGATGCTTGTTTCCAGTCCAGGAAGGAACTGGCTTGTCAGTTCGGGCTGGACTGTTCCCATGGGGCACAGGGTCAAGACTGATTTGCAAATGGCTAGGTTCAAACTGGAATGGCATGGTGATCAAAAAACTATGGATTTAGGCACAGATCTCTGTACTGGGGTGAATGTATGACATTGTTCTGCATTCTGTCCATCAATTGTTGTTTTTGCATTTGTCACCCCGAGTGGGACAGCTATGCTCAGACGTAAGTCCCGTACTCTCTATGACACGGGATTCAAGCTATCCTGGCTGATGGGGGATGAAAGCCAGAAACCCGTCCTAGGATGCTTGTTTCCAGTCCAGGGAGGACCTGGCTTGGCAGTTCGGGCTGGACAGTTCCCATGGGGCACAGGGTCAAGACTGATTTGCATATGGCTAGTTTCAAACTGGAATGGCCTGGTGAGCAAAAAAACAATGGATTTAGGCCCAGATCTCTGTACTGGGGTGAATGTATGACATTGTTATGCATACTGTCCATCAATTGTTGATTTTGCATTTGTCACCCTGAGTGGGATGGGCATGCTCAGACGTTAGTCCGGTGCTCTAAATGCCACTGGAATCAACCTATCCTGGCTGATGAGGGCTGAAAGCCGAAACCGGTCCTAGGATGCTTGTTTCCAGTCCAGGGAGGACCTGGCTTGGCAGTTCGGGCTGGACTATTCCCATGGGGCACAGGGTTAAGACTGCTTTGCATATGGCTAGGTTCAAACTGGAATGGCATGGTGAGCAAAACAACGATGGATTTAGGCCCAGATCTCTGTACTAGGGTGAATGTATGACATTGTTCTGCATTCTGTCCATGAATTGTTATTTTTGCATTTGTCACCCCGAGTGGAACTGGTATGCTCAGACGTGAGTCTCGTGCTCTCCATGCCATTGGAATCAAGGTATCCTGGCTGATGAGGACTGAAAGCCCGAAACTGGTTTTAGGATGCTTGTTTCCAGTCCAGCGAGGACCTGGCTTGGCAGTCGGGCTGGACTGTTCCCATGGGGCACAGGGTCAAGATTGATTTGCAAATTGCTAGGTTCAAACTGGAAAGGCATGGCGAGCAAAAAAAACAATGGATTTAGGCCCATATCTCTGTACTGGGGTGAATGTATGACATTGTTCTGCATTCTGTTCATCAATTGTTGTTTTTGCATTTGTCACCCCGAGTGTGACGGGTATGCTCAGAAGTGAGTCCTGTGCTCTCCATGCCACTGGATTCAAGCTATCGTGGCTGATGAGGGCTGAAAGCCCGAAACCGGTCCTAGGATGCTTATTTCCAGTCCAGGGAGGGCCTGGCTTGGCAGTTCGGGCTGGACTGTTCCCTTGGGGCACAGGGTCAAGACTGATTTGCATATGACTGGGTTCAAACCGGAATGGCACGGTGAGCAAAAAACAATGGATTTAGGCCCAGATCTCTGTACAGGGGTGAATGTATGACATTGTTCTGCATTCTGTCCATCAACTGTTGTTTTTGCGTTTGTCACCCTGAGTGGGATGGGTATGCTCAGACATGAGTCTCGTGCTCTCCATGCCACTGAAATCAAGCTATCCTGGCTGATGAGGGCTAAAAGCCCGAAACCGGTCCTGGGATGTTTGTTCCCAGTCCAGGGAGGACCTGGCTTGGCAGTTTGGGCTGGACCGTTCCCATGAGGCACAGGGTCAAGACTGATTTGCATATGGTTAGGTTCAAACTGGATGGCATGGTGAGCAAAAAAACGAGGGATTTAGGCCCATATCTCTGTACTGAGGTGAATGTATGACATTGTTCTGCATTCTGTCCATCAATTGTTGTTTTTGCAGTTTTCAGTTGGGCTGTTTGGGCTTTAGTTTTCTGTGCAATGTCCATATTCCCCATCATAGTCGTTATTTTGAAGTGCTTCCCCATTGTTTTTTTTTTACTTCCTCCTTTTTTATTTTCCCCCCCTAAGTCCTTGATTTTGCTTAAGAAGGAAAAGTTCCTAAAAAGAGGAGGAGGGGGAACCAACCAGCCACCCATACCTAGTCCGCTTTTAAATGAATTTTCATACCAGTACTCACCAACTAGTGTGAAGTCTGGTGGTCTGTCCTTGCCACTGCTCTGATGAGCCTTTGTCCTTTATCTTCTTATTGCCGGGGCGAAGAAGGAGGAAAGCGAGAAGTGCAGTGCTTCTATCCATAGCGGGGTATACGGGATAAAGATGCCTCCTATATTTATTTCTGCCAGACTGCAAGGGGCTAAGAGCATAAACACAACCTCCAGGCTACAGGCAATGCCGCGCTGACCTCTACAGCCTGTCTCGCTATACCCGCGAGTGGTGTCCTCTGCTTCTCCCAGACTCCAGGAGGGGTGAAGGGGCCAGGTACAGAGCTCCTCCTATAAACAAACGAGGCCGCTCGGGTCTCTACACGGCCTGTCTCGCTATACCCACGACGTCCTTGGGCTTTCCCAGACTCCAGGGGTGGCCCCTCCGATAAACAAACGAGGCCACTCGGGCTCTATGCAGCCTGCCTTGCTGCGTCTCCTCCAGAGCCGTGCGATGATATGTTGAGGGGTGGGGGGGCTTCAGGGCAGTCTCCTAGCAGCAGTGAATGTGGGATTGCCCGCTGCCCCCCAGCTCCGTGCTATTTAGAGGAAGCAATTCTCCACAGAGGAAATACCTTGCTGCCAACATTTTTAGATACATCAGCAGCGCTTTGCAGGAAGGAATTCGTAAAGTTACTACAACTTTTTAAGGCTCAGGGTGCATAGGCAGCAAATGCCCAACAGTCCAAATTAAGAGTCTTGATAAAATGAAAATTCCATATGTTTTCTAATCTAGACAAAGCCCAAGAGATGTTACAAACTATTACAAATCAATCAAACTTGGTGGATGGGTATGGCGGACATTGGTAGAGGGCTGTGTTGTTTTGTTTTTTCTTTCAAATACCGGGCTGGGAGGGTGGGCAGTCTACTGGATGCAATACCATGGCACCCAAAAATGGCAGCTATCACTTTGAGAGTGGTATTGTGGGCTATTTCTCTCTCAAACGAGGTTGGGGATGTGGATTCTATAGGGGGCATGGATAGGTGTTGGGGGTGGGGTTGGGGGAGTTTCATTAGTAAAAAAATAAGCAGAGTTCTAGGTAATAGCAAAATGCAGAGAAGAATCCTGAGAGATCCTTTAGTATCTTTTGGGACAACTAATGCCTATAAAAGTGATGGGGTCTAAAATGTGAATGTTATCTTGCAATGTCAATTGTGTATCCAACAAACAAAAATGTAGAGGTTTAATCAGGTGGTTAACATCCTATTCCCCATAGCTTTTAATGTTGCAGGATACTCATTTAAAAACCAACACGCCCAAAACTCTTTATCCCTAAATATTATTTTGAGGCATATTTTGCTTCAGCCGGGCTCGCATTGAGGGGGGTAGCGATTTATCTTGGGAAAGGGTTAGATTTGGAGGAAATACAAGTTAGTCGGGATCCCAATGGGAGATGAATCTGGGTTACAACCTGCAGAAACGGTAATCCGATCAACTTAGTGAGCTACTATGCCCCGGTAATCGACAACTCCAAAGCAGTTCTCCATATCAGCGAGGTGGCCATGGGAGTAGTAGGCCCCATAGTTGTAGGAGGGTATTTTAATTTCAAACAGGAGTTGGCGAAGGATACTTCGAACAAAACAAAGAAGCAGTTAAAGCCCTACATTAAGAAAATAAGAGATATACTGAAAAGGAAGTATTTGTTGGTGGAACCTTGGTGCAGAGCTTATATTGAATCTTCACAATATACTTACTATTCACAGCAATTAAAATCTGCTTCTCGTATAGATCTTTTTTTATTATTTCTCATTTGCTTAACTGTGTGGGTTCTGAAATAGGGGCTAATGCATTTCCTGTTCATTCTTTGATTAGTATTGATCTGGAGGTAGAAGCCAGTAAAAGAGAGAGGCCCAGGTGGCAGATGGACCGCTCCCTTTTATCTAATCAGCAATTGGTATCAGATATGAGGGAATATAGTGAGAACTTTTTACAGATCAGCAAAGGCACTGCATCATTTTTTCGGTCTGGGGAGCCTTCAAGCCCACAATTCCTGGACAAATGATAGACTCTATGGCTGCTCAGTCTAAAAGGCGGGTGGCACACATAGCTCAATTGCAATCCGCAGTCATTAATATATTACAGCATTGCGATGGCCGACTTGGGACACATAGTATCGCTAGGCAATTAAATTAAGCAAAACACGAGTTAAGAGAGTTCTTTATTTTAGAGAGAGAAAGAGAATGAGAGAATTACTTTATTGTACAGTTAATTAAAACTCACAATATGAAATGTACATCATTAAAATCGTTATAAACTTAAAAACGCATGTATTGTTAAAAAGGTATTTAAAACCATATTTAGTTATCATTATTTTAGAGGAAATTCAGAGCTCACGGATATATCAGCACTGGGTCTATGAGGAAAGACAGTTGATAGGACAGTTTCTTGCTCATTCAACTAGGATTAAGCAGGAAGCTGCAACAATTATGAAACTGGCGGAACCAGAGCATACCTGAACAGCCGACTCAAATTCCACGCACCCCAAAGGACCCTACGATCAGCCAAGCTCTCCTACGCCGTGGTCCCCCGCACCAGAAAGACCAGATCGGGAGGCCGCTCCTTCTCCTTCCTCGCGGCCAAAGCATGGAACGCCCTTCCGCTCCACCTCAGACAGACAACATCGATCCCCATCTTCGCAAGAAACCTCAAAACCTGGCTCTTCGACAGACCCCCTCCTTGATGGAATGGAACCTGCACCCCCCCCCACCCCTAGCGCCTTGAGACCCTTACGGGTGAGTAGTCGCGCTTTAACAAACCCCTGATTGATTGATTGATTGATTGAGAGACAGGTGCTGTCATCTCTCAGAAGGATAATATAGCTCAAATCTTTTTACAACATTATAATAATTTAATGCTGCTAAATACACTGTCTCAAAGGAAACTATATCTTATTGTTTTCACTATAGAAATCTGCCACAACTGACAAGTATGCAGATAGAAGAATTAGAAGCAGACATAACAGCAACAGAAATCCAACTTGCTCTCGCCACATGCCAAGTGGCAAAGCTTCTGGTAATGATGGCTTTCCAATAGAATTTTTTTTTTTTTTAAACCAAGGAACTGACACCCTTTTTGGTTGAGGTTTTTAACTCAAGAAAAAAAGGGGGAGGGATTCTATCTGATTTTAAAGAATCAACAATAGTTAGCTTTGTGAAGAAGGGCAAGAATCCGAGAGATGTTAATGCATACTGACCGATAAGCTTATTTAATGCCGACTATTTAATCTTAATGAAAATATGGGTTAATTGTGTGTCGCCTATGGCACAGAAGACAATTTATATGGACCAGACAGGATTTATCGCCAATAGGATGATGCCATCTAACACAACCTTTCTACTCCAAGCACTCAATGTTTTTAATACTAACCAGACACCTGCAGTTATAATGATGGTAGATGCTGAAAAAGCATTTGACCTAGTGGATTGGGATGCTCTTTTCTTAGGCCTTGAGAGTGTGGTTTCCTTCTCAGTTTACTAATATGCTTCCCTGGGTATATCATGGCGCACAGGCAAAGGTTCTTATAAATTCGAATTTAGCAGGAGTGGTTAAAATAAACAGGGGAACAAGTCATGGATGTCCCCTATCACCAGTGTTGTTTGCCTTCTTCATTGAACCTTTAACCATTAGCATTAGGGCCAATAGGGGTATTGAGCCACCGATTTTGGGAATATCCAAGCTTAAACTATTTGCGGATGATAAAATACTCTGTCTCAGGGCAGAAACACAAAATATAGAAATAAATACTGGCAGAATTTGATTGCTTTCAACCTATAGGGGGATACAAAATCAATCATAGAAAAACAGAAATGCTTGTATTTAACACCTTACTTAGTATTCTCCCTTTATATCTTCAGCAACGGATATCTAACAACCAATTTGTTATTTAGGGGTAAGAGTAATTAACCAATTCACAGAACTTTATAGATTGAATTGTGAACCAATGTTGGAAAAAATAAAGGAATTATTGGATAGATGGGCATTTCTCCCTCTTACATTGATAGGAAGCTTAACATTAATAAAAATATCTATCCTGCGTGTTATGTGGAACAACCATATGTATATGTTTCGCTCAGTTGAAGATGCCGATTTCGCTCATAGAAAAAATTAAAGGAGGTGTTTAACTATGGATAGGTGAGGGTGAAAGATGGATGGGGGAGAAAGGGGGTGCCCTTTCAACGAGACCTATGATTGATTGTTAAGATATTTTTCTTTTTAAGACCCATGGGACAGAGGCCGAATAGGCATTGGCCTAATAGAAGGGATGGTTTCCCAAAGGGAGGAAGGTCACAGGGGGGGTGAGGGGGTGGGGTGAGGCTCGTACTGGGTGTGGAACAGTGTGAAAAAAATATATCCTCAATCTCACATTATAAGCCGGCTGTTATGGTGGACATGAGTTTTTCTCTCAGATGGCAGGGCCTTTCCCATGAGTAACAAGGTTAAATTCATTACTTGGAATGTTAATGGGTTAAGGTGCCCTCGTAGACAAAGGCTGGTCATGAAATATCTAGAATTATGCCCTGCGCAGGTCTGTCTTATTCAGGAGACACATTTAAGCTACAAAGAAAGTAGATCCCTGGATGGAATATTTTTGTTCTTCCAAACAGACAGTGCATAGCAAGGGGGTTGCTGTTTTGATAAAATGGGGGTCAGGATGTTCTATCAAATCTATCCAGTCTGATCAGTCAGGGAGGTGGTTAGTGGCTTTCTTGAATTTTGGTAGTTTTGAGCTTGCATGTGCCTCCTTTTACGGTCCTAATAGCGATGACCCGATGCATATTTGTAAACCTCAATCGATCATACTTGAAATAGTTTCGCCAGTATTAATTGGAGGTGATTTTAATGTCCTCTCAGACCATATCAAAGATATATCAAATCAGAGTCACTTTGTGAGGGTTCCCCGAGTACGACGAGCATTGAAAAATATGTTACACGATTTAGATTTGGTGGATGTTTTGAGGGCAAAAATAGGCAACAAACAAGGGTTTTCGTTTCACAGCAAGAAACACAGCCACTCCTCTAGATTGGATTATGTACTATCAAATAGGCCAAGTGTGGTCAATATTACCATTATTACAGTCATCCCTAGTCATGTTTCTGACCATGCCCCGATATTGTATACCTATGTTGTGAAAAGGCCAAATTCATCCCCCAGATGGACACTTAAAAGGTCCACACTGGCAGACGTTGATATAGCAAGGGCACTTAACTCAGCCACTGTAGATTATTTTGGCGATAATATTGGATCTACATCCATGGACTATGTTTGGGATGGCTTTGAAGCTAATATCAGGGGCGTCCTACATAGTCTTATCTGCTCTAAGAATAGGGCAGGTGTCTGTGAGCTACAGATTCTGGAGGAAAACATTTTATCTTTGGAAAAGGAGCTGTCTCGGATCTGTCACGGGTGTGCTGATAGGGTTTCTCAGCTTAACAGGTGCTGCTTGGAGGATGCCCGCCATGACTATAGGGGGAAGTTAGATAATAAATGTAGGGCACAGTGGATCACAAAAAATATGCAAAACTTCGAGTATGGTGAGAAGGCAGGTGCACTTTTGGGGTTGAAAGCAAGAGTTGATCGCACAAAAAACAACATTAATGCATTCATAATAAATGATAGCGGGGATAAGTCAAGTAGTGTGGAGGATATGCAAGCCTGCCTTCTCTCCCTATCCGCAGAACTGTATCAGGAAGAGATTGTGCCTAATACTGAGATGCCTCAAAGTTGGCTGAAGAGTAAATCCCTACCAACGTTAACCAAAGAAGGCTGTGGTTATTTAGATGCCCCAATCAGTGAGATGGAAATTAGAGATCAAATAAGAAAATGCAAAAAACAACAAGGCAGTTGGTACGGACGCGCTTCCGAGTGAGATTTACAAGCTACTCATTGAGGAAATGGTCCCGATAATGGCTATCTTATTTAACATAGTGCATAAAGTGGGAGATCAGGTCCTGAAATCCTGGAAAGAAGCAACTATCGTTTTAATTTTAAATCTTGGAAGGATCCCCTAAAAGCAGACTCCTAAAGACCAATCTCTCTGCTAAATGCAGATTACAAAATCTTTATGAGCGTTCTTGCAGGAAGATTGGTCAAGTTGGCACCTCTGTTGATAAATCCGGAACAAAAAGGGTTTATCACTGGGAGATACATTCAGGAGCAGACCCAGCAGTTAATTGGTAATATCGATTTGGCAATAAGCCGAGCTGATCCCTTGGCCTTAGTGGCATTCGATGCGGCCAAGGCATTCAATAGAGTCTGTTGGGTATACCTATGGGAGGTACTTAGAGCGATGGGTTTCGGCCCTATTTTTGTTCAAACTTTAATAAACTGCCAAGGTGCCGCCGCTAAAATCCTGTTAAATTGTATGCTAACTTCTAGTTTTAACATTCATAGAGTGACCAGACAGGGCTGCCCTATCTCCCCGTTGCTCTTTGACTTTTATATAGAGCCATTAGCACAAGCTATAAGATTAGATGATGCCATCTCCCTGTTCAAATCTCAGCAGTACTGTAGTAAACTGGCTTTGTATGCTGACGATTTGTTGCTATGCACAGATAATCCTGGGGCGGTCATTCCAAGGGCTGAGGCCCTGTTAGTAGAATTTGGCTCACTATCGGTATATTTGGCCAACACCGCCAAAACCGAGGTGATGTGCTGGAACATCGATGGTTGGGATGGCATTACGAGTAAGGAGTTTTAATATCTGGGTATCACCATTATCAAGGATCTGGATAAAATCCCCCAGATTAACTTGAATAAGATCATAAAAGAAGTGGATCGTACATTTGCAAAATGGAAAAATCTCTCACTGACAATCTATGGCAGGGTCAACTTGGTGAAAATGGTCATATTGCCCAAGTCGACTTACCTGTTTAATGCCATCCCCCTCGAATTCCCCATTAAAGATATATGTAAAATCCAGAGTAAGATCGGGAGTTTTGAGTGAGTTAACAAAGGGGCCAGGCTGTCTTGGAAAAAGCCTAAACGTAGGTTTACCAAGGGAGGATTAGCCTTACCAGATATTAGCTGGTACTCGTTGCTTTTCAGTTTAAAAACATCAGGGTGCTACTTGTAAAATCAGTAGAGACATCTTGGGGGAGATTATTGGGAGAAATGGCGAGGTCAGAGGGTGCGGTGGAGGGGAAGCCTTTTTGTATAAATTTGGAGCACCTAGGCACCTAGGTTCTTCAAAAGGGTTCGGCTAAAAGTTCTTAGGGCTGCCCTCATTGTTTGGCACAAGGTTAGACATAGTTGGGGTTTAGGGTATTACTCAGACTTAGCTCCAATCTGGGATTCCCCAGGGACTCCGCTGTGTTTGAGGGATAGCCTCGCAACTCCAACTAAAAGGGCGGGGATTACTATCTGGACTGAGCTTGTGTCGGCCGATGGTGTGCACCCATGGGAGGTCTTAAGAGCTAAAGTCGGTAGCGGCTTCTCTAGATTCAAATATTTACAATTGGTTTCCTGGTACGCATCAGAAAAGAAGGATATACAAGGAAATTGGGAGATGAAGCTATTACTACAACAAGTACGTACCAAAAGGTAGGAGGTTTCCTTATGGTATAAGAAGTGTATGGCGATGGAAGATCTGGAGCTTCCCTGGCAATATACAGTGTGGAACCAGTCCGCTCCTGAGCCTGTGTCTGAAGATTTGTATGAACCATCCCTGAAGCTTTTGTATAAATTTGTAAAACCAGCTAGTCTAAAAAAGAATCACTTCTTTTCCATCAATAGGCTTTATTACACCCCAGTAAGATAAGTTTGCACCACTAGCCGCCCCAAATGTCCGAGGTGTAACTTTTTTAACGCGGATGACATCCACATCTTCTATGACTGTGCTGTTCTTAGATCTTGCAGGAGGGAGGTGGAGGATGTTTTAAGTGGCATTTTTAAACTTGAAATTAAGGTCTATCCCTCATTGGTAACATTTGGGGAGGATTGAATCCTTGTGAAGAATCTCCAGCAGGTACATAGTGGCCTTTTGTTATATTTGATATTAATAGCTAGAAGAGAAGTCTGTAAGAAGTGGAAAGACCCAATGCCCCCATCGTGTGATGATTGGTTAAAAACTGCATTTGCTATGGCACGCACAGACCAGGAGGGAGAAACTGAGATCAGGGAGAACATCTGGCAGGCCTTAATCTCTTGGGGTAAGGAGCTGCGTTTGGTATAATTTTGTCCCAGAATAACCTGGTCCTATGATTACACCATGCCTCCAATGAAGGGGGTGGGCCCGGTGTGGCCTAAGCATATGCAGCGGCCGTGGGGTGCCTAGGTTCGAATGTACGGCTTCTCTTTGAGAATTGCAGATGGTTATTGGTGAGATGAAGATCAAAAAAAAAATGTCTATCCTACCTTTGTTGATTTTTCTTTTTTCCAATATTCCGATTAAAGTCAACAGGGCATATTTTAAGGAATTGAATACACTTTGTAGGCGTTTTATTTGGAATAAAAAGGCTCCAAGAGTTACATTTGCAGTACTTCAGATGGATGTAAATCAGGGGGGATTAGCATTAGCCAATATGTATTCTTATTATGAAGCAGCCCTTTTAGATAGATCAGCGCGAATTTGTGATACTGAAGGATCACAGGATATTTTTTTATCAAGAAGGTGGTGCAGTAGGTGTGTTCTCAGTTACTGGCTTTTTTAAAGACTGCAAAGCTCCCAAAAAGACAAGATCTATAGTTCTTCAGGAATATTCTTCGAGACTGCAAACATTTTATGCCGCGAGGGGGCAATCAGCAGGATATAGGTATTTGCAGTAAAGTGAATGCCAGGGGTTGGGCTTACACATCCCAAACAGCCTGGTATAACAATGGATTTAAAGAACTGGACATTTTTTGGATGGAAGGAATATTAAATCTCCAAGAAAGATGCGGAGAACGCTGCAAGCTTTTTTATTTTCGATATCTGAAGATTGTGCAATTTACTAAAAAAGTTAGTCTACAAACGAGTTCCATCTCTTCATCAATAATGAATGACCTCTTTAGGATAAGGATGAGGGGGATATGAAATTGGTATAGATTATTAGGGAGTCAAAGGGAAAGTTTCTTGACCAAACTATTTTTAGAGAAGATTTCCTTGACAACTCAGTGTACTTTCTCCGAGGCGGAATGGCAGGTGATCTCAGAATTAGGGAACAAGGCCTCAAGAGCCACAAATTACAAAATAATTTCTTTTTTAGCTCGAGGGATGACATATTATATACATAAAGCCCTTAAAAGATGTACCCAGAGGTACTTTTGGTGCAAGCAGCTAGGGAGGGGAGACTGGCTTCATATCTTTTTTACCTGCCCTTGGATTATACTGTTTTGGGAACATAGTATTCCACGACTTAAGCAGGGGGTTAAATATACAGATGGTACCTGATGCAGGTGTGGCACTCTTCAGGTTCAGTACTCAAAGGCAAAGCCAACTATCGAGAAAAGGCGCTGATGTATTCCTACCTATTACCTCTTTAGTTGCTCGCTCCTTGATCCTCCAGAACTGGAAGACTAACAGAGCGCCAATTTATCAGGAATGGTATAACAAAATCATTCTAACTCAAAACTTCGAGAAAGCATATACTATAAGGGTTGGGCCCTTAAAAGATTTGCCACCCCCTGGCAATTCATGACAGAGATAGAGAACTATACTTTAGGATTAGCTGCTGAACACATCTTCCACCACATAAGCACTTTCGAGGACATATTGTGTAGAAAGGATAGCCGGTAAATTCCACATTCCTACACTCTATTTAGAATATATTGGACATTTGCACTTTCTAGACATATCTAGGATTTGATGCATTGTTGAAATAATAATGATGAAAGGGTTGTATATGATTTTGTAGCTTGAGCACATTTTATGATATCTTATTAGAAGTATAATCGCTATGCTGTGTTCATTAAGGTATAAACTGTATTGAATGCTTGACTGATAAATGTAATGCTTTTGTACTTCTTTGAAAATTATACTGGATTATTCCATATATGCACTCTGTCATGTTATAGAAATATTTGGGAAGGCTTTTTGTACAGTTGAAATGACTATGACGAATCTTCTGTATCCTACGTATCTGCTTAATTAAAAAATAAACACAAAGTACCTAAAATTAAACAATACAATAAAAGTCACAGTGCCATTTTGTCACTTACCTGAATAGCAGCAGACAAACGATTAACAGATGAGCATTATAAAGGTCTATTCAACAGTGAAAAAAGAAAAGCTGGTGTACACCGAATAAAAACTAATCTAAGAATTCCAACACAGAGTCTTTGAGTGGTTGCAATGCCAATTGGTCTGGCTTATGAATGAAAGTGCCTTTTGTGTCACTGATGGGTTTAGACATTCAGTTGGTCATCATACATGTACTGTCACTCCTCTTTGCACTCATACATCCAATCATTCATCCACTGACTCATTCTTGCATTCACCCTGTGACCCAATCGCATTAAACACACACAAAAGTAACATACGGAATGCTATATGTTACTGGTCGCTGCCTTCCCCATCTCTGAAACTGTCAGAGAAAGATCATCACCATAAATTATCTAGATATTTAGGACACTTTTACATCATTACAATGTCATGAGTCTGCCCCTGAAAGTTCAAGCTGAGCCAGCTGGATACATAAACAAAATGATCACAGCTGTGTGGAGGGCAAGCACTTTTTTGTGGAAGCATTAAACATCAGTGTTGGACCTGATCCTTTTTGCAGGGTTATCCCAAAACCTTTTGCCTTCTTCCTCCTATTTTTTCTGTCCTGTTTTTTTGGGGTTTTAGGACTCTGGCCACTTTACCACTGCTAACTAAAGTGCATATGGTCGTTGTCTAAATTTTATTGGTGATTGGTTTATTCATGATTGGAATATTTGATATTCCAATAAGTCCCTGGTAAAGTGCGCCAGGTGTGCCCAGGGCCAATCAAATGCTACTAGTGGGCCTGCAGCACTAAATGTGCCACCCACTTGAGTAGCCTTGCAAACATGTCTCAGACCTGCCACTGCAGTGTCTGTTTATGCAGTTTTAAACTGCCATGCCAACCTAGCAAGTGCCCAAAACTTCCCTTTAATTACATCTAAGGCTGCCCTAAGGTAGGCACAAGGCAGCCCCATGGGCAGGGTACAGTATATTTAGAAGGTAGGTTATGTACTGGTATGTTTTCCCTGTCCTAATAGTGAAACACTGTCAATTTCATTTTTCACTATTACAAGGACTATCTCACCCATAGGATAACATGCGGAGTGCCTTGAAATATATTTTAAGTGTAATTTTCCATTGGGAGAAGCTCGAGATTTGGAGTTTGGGGTCCCTGAACTCACAATCTAAAAATACATCTTTTGGTGAAGTTGTTTTTTAAATTGCGAGTTTGAAAATGCTACTTTTAAAAATTTCAAAAAGAACAATAGATGGACAGAATGCAGTTCCAGTTTGAACCCGGCCATATGCTAATCAGTCTTGACCCTGTGCCCAATGGGAACAGTCCAGCTTGAGCAGCCAGACCAGGACCTCTCTAGACTGGAAACAAGCAGCCTAGGAACGGTTTGTTTCAGGGTTTTACCCCTTATCAGCGAGGATAGCTTGACTCCAGTGGCATGGAGAGCTCTGCCATGTGGTTCCAAATCCTGTCCTGGGCCCTTGGAAGTGAGTGTTTGGTGCTGCAACCCAAGAAATCAACACATCAACATCAAAGCATCTTTCGAAACTGGCGCACTTCCTGCAAAACCGACCAAATGCCTCTGCCTGCAGCGAAGATGTGGACACTGCTCGGTGAGTGCATGATGCAATGACCTCGATTTACAATGCAGCCTGACTTTGCCAACACAGCACCTCCGAATCACAGCTGCTGCGCGTGTCTCAGACATAGATCGCCAATGTTTCCGACGTCCCATCCAGACTCTGATGCATTCCTAGACCTGCACGGCTACGCTCCAATGCATAACATTCAGTCCAGCGGTTTGAAATTGATGCTTCGGACCCGACGTACAGCGCTCTTGACATGGACACATCAATACCTTTGCCCGACTTCGGAACTGACGAATCCCCTGCAATGGCGAAACCTCACCTCCATTTTTCAAAGCATCATACCCTAGCATTGACTCATTAAAGGTACTGTTAGTGGGTCAGCATGACTCCTGTATCTGGCCCACGCTCCATCGCTGCTCATTGCATTTTGATGTAATCTTGTAAAAATTCTTAACTTGACTTGTGTATGTTGGATTTGTCATTTTGGTCTTGTTTTACTCAGATAACTATCAGCTGTTTTTCTGAACTGGTGTGTAGTACTTTTGTGGTGTTTTCACTATGTTACTGTGCTTGTGTGTACAACCACTTTACATTGCCTCTTTAGTTTAGCCTGACTTCTCTGTGTCAAGCTAACACTAGTAAACTTTTAATGTTTACTACACTTTTCCTGACTAGGATTGTGGTTCCTACTTGGACTGGGTGTATACCTCTGCCAACCAGAAACCCAGTGGAGAAGTGTGGCTCAATGGTTAGAGCAGCAGACCCTGATGCAGAGGTCTGGTCCAGGACCAGGGTTCAATTCCCGCCTTGGCGGGTCTTGGGCTCAATTTCCCCTGACCTGATAATTCTTGCCTCGGTGCCTATTCTAATCATGGGTCCCACTCTGCAACTCTGGGCAATAGCTTGCTTAATCTCCACAACGGCCCCAACAGCGCTAGGATGCCTGGCTTCACCTTGGGGGTTCCCATGAGTGGGCACTTCACAAGGAAAGGCCAGGAAGGGTTCCACGGCGGTATGTGTACAGCGCCTTGAGACCCCTTCGGGGGTGATTTGTGCGCTATATAAGCACTACATTTACATTTTTTTTTATTTACATTTCTAACACTCTCAATCTCATCATAGGAGGTATTTGCCTTCTATATCACACTGTCTTCTATAAAGGATTACTCTCTAACCCTAACCTACAATCCTTCAGCTAGAGTCTCTCCAGGAAATGATCTCTCAACTTATAATGATGTGTTACTGAGAGGGGCTACAAAATTGAACATCACAATTCCCACCATGAATGACTACTTCAACTTCAGTCATCTTTGAAACTTTACACCAAAAGAACCTCTTCTAGACCTCTACTGCCTTAAGTTCCAGGTCTTTTAGAGCCAGCAATGCAGCTATTCCTGAGGCCTACATTGATTAGGTCAGTTTCTTCCAGACTTTTAAAGAAGTGCACACCACTGGCTCAGGATCCTCTTCTTTTTATAAAGCAACATCCTACACCGAATTCGGTGATTGTAGCTACAGCAAAAAAAAGTCACATACTGTTGCTCCTACTTCTACTGCCCCACCAGATAGAGAGCAAAAGTATGGACTCCTTGGGTAAGAAAACGTGCAGAACATCTGCGGCAGTCATGAAGGCGGCAAGTGCAAAAGCTCTCGTGTGAAGCTATACTCATTCCCTGTGGGACTCTTTCAAAAATACTCTAGCAAACTCCCCAAGGAAGATGGACAAGACACCCTTGGAATGAAGGAATGCTGGTCATGAATCAAATCATTGAGGCAGTAACATATATGTCAGATTTGGCTGCGCATGGGCACTGCCATGGAATCTCCACTAGTTGCACCCCTTGGCTCAGTTTGACTTGCCTAAAACTGGAAACCCAACAGTGGATTGGTAATTTATCATTCTCAGACTCAACATTATTTGGTTCACATGCGGATGACGAAATATCAAGAATGACGTCTGAAATGAACCCTTTAAAAGCAGTTGGCCTGGAAAAGAAGCAGGAGTTCAGAAGGCATACAGGCCTTATGACAGGTGTTACTTTCCTTTGAGGGTTCAAACCCCTCATTGTTTAGACCAACAGCAGCAGCAACCAAGACAACCATACCACCACAGGAAGTCTTCCAGAGGGAGAGAAGGTCTCCAGCAACCACAAACCGCATCCACAGGAAAACCTCCTGCAAAACAATGATTCCTCTTTCCTTCCTTTCTGTTGCCTACTTGAGTAGAAGGAAGGATAAGCAACTAAGAGTAGCTTCATATAACCAAAGACAAATCGGTCTTGTATATTGTGCAGTATGGATATTCTCTATGCTCGGATCCCGTTCTCCAGCAATACCACCAACCAAATCATCGGACTATCAGATAGATCTGTTTTAAAAGGAGGCCAACACATTGCTGCAGAAAAACACTGTGGAGAATGTTCCACACTATCAGAAGGGATTGGGAGTAGTTACCCCTGGTACTTTCTGGTTCGGAAGAAAGGATCCAAACAAGAATTTAGATCTATAATAGATTTAAGAAGTCTAAACAAATTCATATGAAAATATTACAGAATGCTTGCACTACATGAAATATATCTCCTGCTACAATAAGGAGACTGAATGTGTGCTCTAGATCTTCAAGATGCCTATTTCCACATACTGATCATACAGAAACCTTAAACATTTTTACAATTTATAGTAGGTTCAAAACATCTTCAATGCACAAGGCTACCGGTTTAGCTAAAGTTGGCTCCTAGGACTTTTTCGAAATGCATGGCTGTCGTCGCAACACATCTAAGAAAGCAAGAGCTATTAGTCTACCCTTATCTAGATGACTGGCTAATAAAGAGTCTGTCCTCAGAAACAACTCTAAAGCGTTTCCAAATATGTCTGGATACATTCTCACTACTAGGTCTACAGATCAATATAAACAAATCAATAGTAAATCCAGTGTAAAAGATACACTATCTAGCTGCTAATCTGGATACCCATTCAGCAAATGTGTATTGTTTGACAGAGAGACTATCATCTTCCGTCTGAAGTGTCTCACTCTGTTGCATACTCAAAATCGTTCAGCTTGACAGATATCATCCCTTTTGGGGGTCAATGGCATCTTATATATTCCTAGTTCCCCATGCCAGACTTCACATGAGACAACTGCAACAATGTCTGAAGGATCAGTGAAATCGGCCCTCAAACAGCTGGCAACAGAAACTAACATGGTTACAGTCTGCACTCTAGTTTGTCCCATGGTGGACCAAGTAGCAGAACCTAAAGGTGGAAACTCCCTTCCATCAGGATCTCCTGGCCCAATTTCTTGTCACAGATGCTTCCCTCCAAGGGTGGGGTGCTCACATAGGTAATTTACAGACTCAAGGAGTATGGTCAGACAAAGAAACATCTTACCATATTAGCTTCCTAGTAATTAAGTCCTTTCTTCCTGCGATAAAAACAAACTGCCTTTTGGTTCAGATGGACAATACTACAATAAAGTATTTCCTGAACAAAGGGAGAGGAACACACTCCAGACCTCTGTCCCTCCAATCACAGACCATATGGCAATGGCTCATAGCGAGGAACCTAACAGTTATAGAAGCAGATTCCCCCAGTCAAATTATTCGACGACTGGGTTCTGAACGATTAAGTACTGTAGGACATTTTTCAAGAATGGAGCTGTACCCAAATAGATTTATTTGCAGATGCAGAAAACAAAAAATGCTAAGAATACACCTCCAGATTTTACCAATCGGGGTAAAAGGGTAATGCACTGCCACGCTTTTCCTACACTCTCGCTTATTCGAGCAGTTTTGATCAAACTGTACAAATTCAACACCAGAATGCTATTATTGCGCTGGAATGGTCTTGTCATTGGTGGTTCACTGATCTTCTCCACCAATACAAGCGCTGGCCCACAAGTTTGCCCTGCTGGCATGATCTTCTTTACAAGTTGGGAGCACGGATTTCCCATTCCAATCTTCCATCTTTGTGATCGACTGCTTGGCTCCTGAATTCCTACAATACAGTCATCTAAAGCTGCCACAAGACTGTATAGACACTTTGAGAGAATCCAAAAATCCTGTGCTTCTAAATGGAAGAGTGTGGAAAATTAGTACGGTTTGGTAAAAATTATCTGCGCCATCTTGCCTTTTCCCCGGATGCCACACTTTTTGTCGTGTGCACCCGCCATTTTAGGTGCCTCGATCAGAACCACCCTCTGCACGCCACTGGCCCCCAGCATAGCCCTTCGCCCTCGCAAAGCCTGCACGCTGACAACCCCCCCGCTCTCGCATGCCTTGGGTCATAAACCCCTCTTCAGTTCAGCCCTGCCTCAGAACCCCATCCTGTTCCCAGCGCGACACCTCCCTTCATTCCTTTTCATGGTCCCAGGCCCTTTGATACAAAACCCCTTTCCTGTGTGCCCGTTTGTCTTCCTCGTTCCCAGGCCGCCACCTAGCTCTGCGGATACTGTTTATTGCCCCCCCCGTACAGTAGGAAGCTTCCCTCATCAAAGGACCCTCGAGTTGATCAAAGCCCCCACCCTATGAGATCCGATCAACCCCCCCACATCCCGTGAATCGGCGGGATGTCCAGCTACGCGATAATCATCACCTGTTGTGACCGGGGTGGGGACTTCAACTGTAAATGTGTGTGGGAACGGGCCTGAAGGGGAGATTCAGAGGATGTCCTTTCATACTTCAAAGCATTACAAGAATGTGTTACCTGCAATAAAGATCAGGAAAATGTGTATAAGAGGCCAGGCCTCAGAGATGCGGCTAGAGCACCTCGTGACGATACTGGCTGTCTGAACTGATGTGTTCTCCTCCGGAGAGAATAAACCTTGTTTCCTGCCTTCCAGTCTCCAGCGCCTGCCTCTTCATTGATTAATATTTTGTGGGTTAAAGAGGCGATACCGCCGGGCAAATATTGATTGTCCATGACCTAGTTTTTACAATTGGCGTCCCTGGGTGGGCCCATCAGCGACACGTGGATCCAGTGGGAGAGGTCCTGACGACAGAGTGAACGACTGCAACGATCGGGAGAGCTCTTGCCCAATAGACCCTCGTCTGGCAGCCGATCATCCGAACTTCACTAGTTCCGAACAGACCTCTCTCGAGTGATCTACGGTCCTGACTGGGAACCATCAGGAGTGCTGCGAGGAATACGAGGAAAAGAGGACGATCGGGCGCTGGATTCGGAAGACAAGAAACTGTCCATACGGTCCGGGTAAGGTCGTGTAAACACGACGAATTGCGAAATGATTGTTAAATGGTTCGGAAAATACTAGTATTACTCTTTGTTGACTTATTTGGAGATTCACTGTCTGCACACGGAGAAACAACAGGCTCTTTCTCTTTGCAAACAGTGAAGGATAGGTAACGCAGCCAGCGTGCCTATCTTTCTCCCCCACTGATTGTTTATTTGTTCACGAATTGTTTTCGGGAGATTCCCTCTCCCACACTGATTAACTGTTTTTGACCCCGAGCTACTGTTCGCGGATTGTTTTCTGGAGATTCTCTGTCTGCAAACAGGAAAGAACAGGTTCCCCTTTGCAGATAGTGAAAGGGTAGAGGACGCAGACCTTTTGCGGACCTACTTATTCTCCCCACTGGTTGTTTATTAATTGTTTTGATATTGGTTCATGAGGTATTCACTGCCTGCAAACAACGTAGAATAGAAATATTCTGTCTAGTCTTTGCACGCAGTGATAAGATAGGCAGTGCTGACTTTTTGTCCTCGTTGCGAGCCGTCATGTCTGTCTTCTCCCCACTGGTTGGTAGTTGGTTCAGCCCGGACCGTTTATTAGAGGTGGATCATCTAGCTCCGCTGGAAGGCACCCCTAATAAAGACATGTTCATAAACTATGGATTAGTTACCATAGCCTATAGTAAGCTGTGGCACAGGTATACCAAAGAAAATCAAGAGAAACAGTGGCCACTGATAGGATCCTTCGATCTTGATAAAATAGAAACGTTAGAAATAGCCCTTCGTAATAATAAGACAACGCCTATTATGCTCGACAGTCTCGGTATGTGGCGCAAAGAAGCAATGCAACGAAAGAAAAGAGACGAGGACAGAGTAGGTAAAGGAATATATCGACAGGACAACCCCAGGACACAACGACCCGAAAGTAATCCCCCGACACTACGCACAGGACGACCAGACTTAGGGCAAAACCAATGTGCTTTTTGTAAATATGCCGGGCACTGGAAAGCCCAATGCCCGACTCTACTGAACGAGAGTAGGAGCAGAGGGCCGACAGGAATAACAGGCCGGCAGAAAGGGAAAAGGCGCAAGACAAAGATGAATCAGACTGACATGGACAGGCCAGATAGAACCACCACGTTTGATTATGCCCGATGGCACAGATTTCGCCAGGCCGATTTCAGCGACATGTTCGAGTCCTCATAGATCAAACAACGCTAAGACGGGAAACCCAGTCTAGCTCTAAATTACCCGGCGACGAACCCCGTACTACCACTACTGTTCCCTAACAAAAAAAAAAAAAAAAAAGCCACCCTTTTCGGAGAACCTATAGAAACAATACACAGAGTAGTCTCGGACAGATTAGTATACATTCCATTAATGAACTCAAACTTCGAGTGCAATGGGACTGATTACTCTCTGCTGCCCCCCCCACTCTGTAAAAAGAAAGGAGCAATTACAGGCATGCATAGACAACCCCCCATTACCCAGACATGCCTGTCCAAACAAAATACCTACCCCCACTCCGGAAGTTCCCGAAATGCCGCAGGTCACCGGTCACGCCCATCCGGAAGGTGAACCACACAGCACGTGTGGGGCGGGGCCTGCTGACAACCGTCGATCGAATCGCCAGTGGGATGTCCAGGAGGCACCACGGGCCCGGCATGAAATGGCTGTCCCATCCTCTTCTTCGCGGAGTGGGCTGGGAGGGAGAGGCGACGCGGACGAGCCTCTCCCACCTCCACGGATAGGAGGCTTCCCAGCCCCAGTCCGGCCATCACAAATACCTCCGCTGAAATTAGTCCAGGTTGGGCTGGGAGGGAGAGGCGACGTGGACGAGCCTCTCCCACCTCCTCGGATAGGAGGCTTCCCAGCCCCCGGCCCGGCACCGAAATCCTCCAGCCAGGCGGCGCCCATACTTGCGCAGCACCGAACATACAACAGCGGCGCCCATATTTGCGCAGCACCGAACATGCAACGGTGCCCATACTTGCGCAGCACCGAACATGCAACAGTGCCCATACTTGCACAGCACCGGACATACAACGGCGGCCATACTTGCGCAGCACAAGACATACGATGGCCCTCAAGAGTACTTGTGGAGCACGGGATGTGGAATGGCCATCATGTATGCCTGTGAGAAGGGGCGGCGTGGGGTGCACTGGGAGAGGGAGACGGCGCAAACGAGTCTCCCTCGCCCCCCCAGGTGGGGGCGCCACAGCTGCACCCTAGCCGAATGTCCTGCTCCTACGGCACGGAGTTCCATTTCTTTCACCCCAAAAGGTCTCCTCCACTCTTGCAGACTCGACGAAGGGCGGCTGCTGCAGGGCCTCAAAATGGCGTCTGGGCCCCCTGGAAGGCGGGTCTAGGCCGCTAGAGTGACTTTGACCAGCAATGTAACTCGGACGCTTGCCCACCGGGGCACGAGCCCCCACCTCCGACAGCATCTCCACGGCCTTGAAGATTCTACAAAAGTCCCCGGAGCCCTCGGCCCCTGCCGGCTTCCAGTGAGGAACAACTGCCTTGGTCGCTAACGAAATAACCACGACATAGCCATCCCTTCTGTTAGCATGAATTTTTGAACTGCCGAAAAGGACTCTGGTCCAACCGCCGGTTGTAGGAAACATTTTTTCTGATGCTATTTCCGGACTAACCCGGCCCCGCCCAAAATGGCGCCGGAATCAATGAGAACTTACGAACACCTCGTGGTGTTTTTAGCTAAAAAGACTCGATGTTCTGAGATATGTATATGATCCTTTGTACACTTGACGAAAAAGAGGGAGGGTTCACTCGACGAACATGTAAAAGGATCACGTTAAAAATTTTGTTTTCAATGTACGATTTATTATGATATTATTGTAGCTAATACGTAACCTCGCTTGTGACACACGCCCACGGTATGCATATAGGAAATTTGATTACAACTAGCCTGACTGTGCTTCCAATTATGAAATGAATGCCCCTTGATCCCTCACCTATTGATAGACCTTTTTAGTTTCCTGCAGATGACTAAATAAACCCTTTTTAATGTTTTTAATGCTGCAAAATAGCCCCCCTTACTGTACGTACTTCAGCCATCGCCGTGTCCGGCCAAATACGATTGCACCCTCATATCTACATGCTGAACGATTGTGCAAATAAAGGTCTTCCAAATTATGAACAGGTATTGCATGTTTTTTAATGTGGGATCAGCGGGAGAGTTTTTCTGTGCACCCTGTTTTGCTCTCTCTTTAAGGTTATTAGAAGATGGTTGCTCAGCTCCAGATGGAGGATCGAATCTAAGACACGATACTCTGCCTCCAAGTATGCGACTGGCTCAGGAACTAACGCATGGAGAAGGACCTCGACTTCTGAGGACGGGTAAAGTGAAGCGGTGTAAATAGTAGAATGTTATAAAGGTACGGCACTAAAAGGTACAAGGGAACAGAATCGGCCGAAGAGCTGATATGCCTTAGAACATCACAGCGTTGGAAAAGGTTTAAGGACCCCGATAGCTAGATACACCTACCAACTAGATACCTCGCACTAAGTGCTTCTGATTTTTTTAACGTTTCCCCACACACGGCCTATAAGGACACACTACCCCCCCCCTTTTTTTGGCTTCAGAAACCAAAGACCCCAGGGATTCTATCCCGAGGAGATAAGACGAGTATGAGGTAAGTAAAGGACTTTCGTACCCATGCATTTGATATGCTCGAATGTTATCCCCCTCCCTTCCCCTCTTTCCCTCCCTCTACAGGTTACGCCGGAAATTACGACCAAGGTATGGTGAAGATCTGAAGCCTCGCCATGTCTGATACATGAAGCGGACTAACGCTGAAAGGTGGCACCTAAGGACACCCACAAACTGCTCTTGTAACGAAAGAGCCAACAAGTTGTATGATATGATGAAACACGGTCACCCCTAATCCGTGCTGCGTGAATGGGCACGTGTCACGTATGTCTGAAACTATGAGAAAATGTTTTTGTGCGACTGAGGCGCTGACTTGACTGGTCGGAGGACCGAGAGTGCGAGAAGTGCGATACAATGGTGTCTTTTACTCAATGCATGTCCCCTCTACCCTGCCTAATGCTCGTCCGTCCCAAACTGCATGCTTTCGAAATTCTAACACGGACCCGTAATGTCTTATGTTGTGTAAAGCGCTGAATAGCCTATCTTAATACACGGCCACTCCCCATGTCGCACGTGTACTATTTTAGCCTATTGTTGCACATCTCTCTCTCTCTCCCTCTCTCTCTCTCTCTCTCTCTCTCTCTCTCTCTCTCTCTCTCTCTCTCTCTCTCTCTCTCTCTCCCTCTCTCTCTCTCTCTCTCTCTCTCTCTCTCTCTCTCTCTCCTCCACACTCTCACTCTCCCGAACGACCAGGACCTAATTGGCAAACCCAATTGGCTCCAAATACCGCAAGTATTTGGACGAAATTTGTCTTGAATAAAATCACCCTGATGCCGTGTCACTACCTCTCCTTTCTGCTAAAAAAATTGATGAAACCTAGAATTGGCCAAAAGGGAAAGGACCGGTAAGACGACTGAGGTTCCCCAATCTGACCCGTAATAAGGGAACTACATGTCTGTGGCTTCTATGATAAAAATGCCTCAGATCACGCAACCTTCCCTGTCCCGAATTGTCTCAATACCCAAACAGTAAAGGTGATCGAAACATCCCCATCTTCCCAAAACACCCCCAGTTTTGTATCAGCTGCCCCGGACGAGAGTTTTAAAAAAATGTCCCTCACCCCCGGTTGTAAGAGACGAGTCGACTTACAACTAACACAGGCCAACCGTCATTCCTAGAAATGATTTGTCGATAAGCAAGCTACAGAGTTTAGAATTCGAGAAATGTCACTGAACGCTTACCAACTGAACTGTGGCCTTCTGCTAAATAACGCCCTTATGACACAAAGCAAGACGATAGTCCCTCACCACCGTTTGCTATGTCCTTAGTTGTTTTCCATAAGACCCCGGTTTTTAATGAAGTAGTCAGGTTGTAAGAGGCTATGTAGGAATTAGAATGATGTTTGCGAAGTTAAGATTAGACCGAAATGAAGAAATCGTTGCAATGAACCCTGTTGAAAGTAAAATGTTTAGCTGAAAGGTAGGAAGCATTGATAGAATGGAAAATTGTTTAGCCTATGTTCGTCCCTCAGAAAGATACCCATCAAACCATGGTGATAGCACGTTGCACCTTTTCAAAAAATATAAAGCCCTGGAGAACGGTATAGCTTTGTAAGGCTCGTACTAGGAAGGTGGGTCTCTGTCAGAAGAACTGACGTAACTGTAATACACAAAATGCAATGAATAGGTACCAGATCTCGTACCACGACAATGAATGTAACACCAACAAGCACCAAAGAAATAGCTACGCAGGAAAGTTATAGGAAATCCAACAGACCCATCATCAATTATTTATATGTTGGTTGTGATACCCCAATATAACGGACGTTTCTCATTTGCTTGGAGCTGGGAGAGAAATAGACTTATGTGATTACCTTCCTCTGCCAATTCTCTAAAGACTGTCTTTTCAAACTCATTTAAGGGTACCACTGTCGGAGGAGAGAGAGACCGGATGTGGGAGCACGCGGCCTGACTACAGATCGTGGAACATCTGCGACATTGGCCAAGGCGAGACCGCGACCGAAAGGAGTTGCAGGACGAGGCACTGTTTCCGACAAAATGAGAGGAAAGGGCTGACCTGATGCCCCTGCTCGATGTTCAACGTGTGCCGAAAAGTCCCCGCTCTCTGAATTCGGTCATGAGCCCGCCTACCGAAAATTTTCCGTCCCCCTGGTCTGTTCCCGATCTGGCCCTGCTCCATCCCCCCTTTCTCTCCGACCTACCCTATGGACTACTTACACACACACTTCTTCCACCTGAACTTTTTTGACAATCGACTCAAAAGGACACAGGGCGAAAAGGACCTTTTTGACCAGGAAAGCGTGGAAAAGGTCATGCCCTGCAACGCGGAGCCTAGAAGAGAGCTGGACTCATAGCTCCACCGCCGGTGCTCCACCGTGCCAACAGAAGACGACAAAGAATGCCGAGAACTCACTAATAATGGTCCATGACAATAGGACCTCCCCTTCGAACAATGACACCCCTGATTATTGTTTTTACTACGTCTCATTTCTCTCCCAACCACCATTGTATTGATTATGCTCCAACCAAAAATGAACAGAACTTACATATGTAATAACCTATCAGTTCACATTCCGAATGACTACAAGCATCTATGAAATGTACTCAATGCTCTCACTACAGAATCGTTTTTGCCCGATATTGCATTACTATGACTTTCCTGCAAACGAGTTTATCGATAGACCCGCCTCCTAAGACGAAAGATTTTAAATGTAATGTTTATAGCTCCTTCACCTGGGTTCCTACTTCTTTACTTATGACCACCACAGTAGACATGGATAGGAAATAGGCCAGCAAGATGTCTTGGATATGTTAAAGGGAGGACTGTGGAAAATTAGTACGGTTTGGTAAACATTATCTGCGCCATCTTGCCTTTTCCCCGGATGCCACACTTTTTGTCGTGTGCACCCGCCATTTTAGGTGCCTCGATCAGAACCACCCTCTGCACGCCACTGGCCCCCAGCATAGCCCTTCGCCCTCGCAAAGCCCGCACGCTGACAACCCCCCCGCTCTCGCATGCCTTGGGTCATAAACCCCTCTTCAGCGCAGCCCTGCCTCAGAACCCCATCCTGTTCCCAGAGCGACACCTCCCTTCATTCCTTTTCATGGTCCCAGGCCCTTTGATACAAACCCCCTTTCCTGTGTGCCCGTTTGTCTTCCTCGTTCCCAGGCCGCCACCTAGCTCTGCGGATACTGTTTATTGCCCCCCCCCCCGTACAGTAGGAAGCTTCCCTCATCAAAGGACCCTCGAGTTGATCAAAGCCCCCACCCAATGAGATCCGATCAACCCCCCCACATCCCGTGAATCGGCGGGATGTCCAGCTACGCGATAATCATCACCTGTTGTGACCGGGGTGGGGACTTCAACTGTAAATGTGTGTGGGAACGGGCCTGAAGGGGAGATTCAGAGGATGTCCTTTCATACTTCAAAGCATTACAAGAATGTGTTACCTGCAATAAAGATCAGGAAAATGTGTATAAGAGGCCAGGCCTCAGAGATGCGGCTAGAGCACCTCGTGACGATACTGGCTGTCTGAACTGATGTGTTCTCCTCCGGAGAGAATAAACCTTGTTTCCTGCCTTCCAGTCTCCAGCGCCTGCCTCTTCATTGATTAATATTTTGTGGGTTAAAGAGGCGATACCGCCGGGCAAATATTGATTGTCCATGACCTAGTTTTTACAAGAGGTATTGTTTTTGGTGTATTCAAAAGAACTTTGATCCATTTAATTGTCATGTTGAAGTATTGTTACACCTTTTTAAGCCATAACAGCCTATTGAAAATCTGCTTCACAGATCTCATTTTTTAAAATTCCTTTATGTAAGTATTTCTTAGAAGGTATTAGGAAGGCTTTCTATCCAGTTTGATCATCTTCTCGCCCATGGGAGATTAACATTGTTTTATCTAAAAAAAAAAAAAAGTAAAAAAAATATTTGGACTTCTTAGCCTGTTTATATACTGCAATTGTTATGAGTGTAAATAATATTTTAGATGATATATATATGTGCATGTATTTTATAAGCTCTCCAGGGTCCCTGCGTGTGGTTGAGACTATTGAGTGCCTATGACTTTGATGAGGTTAGCCCTAGAAGAGAACTAGAATTACAGCTAAGTAACTGTTACGTCTGAGAGTACTAATGGTAATAGTCCAAGGAAGAAGAAATGTCAAAGATGGCTTTGGAGAACCTCATGTGGATGAATGATTGGTGGGGGGGGGTGTTTGAAAAGTAGGTGGTAAGTCAGTGTTGTGGAAGGTAAGTTAGCGGAGGGTGAAATTCCTTGGGGATGTGGCAAACGGGGGAAAGGATCAGGTGCACTCCTTTTGCACTGAGTTGCCCAGCTTTAGTTTCCGAAATGTTCTTTCAAAGGCTGTCCAGATTATGACTGTTCTGTTAGGTTAGATGTTTGAATTTGAATTTGAATTTAAAAACATTTATACAGCGCACTTTTACCCAGCGGTTTCATGGCGCTATGAGTGAACCAGTGGACGGCAGCAGCAGGAGGAATTTAAGCAGTGTGAGCTAATGTAAAAAGGAAGGTTTTGAGGTCCTTCCGAAACTGGAGGTAAGAAGGTGAAGTCCGCAGGGCAACAGGGAGGGAGTTCCAGAAAACTGGAGCCAGAACAGCGAACCTTGCTCCACCGGCCCTCTGTTTTTTAAAGCGGGGAATGGCTAGTAGGGCCAGATAAGTGGAGCGAAGTTCTGTGCCTGGAAGGTAGGGCTTAATAGCAGAGCAGATGAACTCGGGGGCGGTACCCGACCTAGCCTGGTAGGTGAGGCAGCCAAGTTTAAAAAGGGCACGCTCTTTCACAGGAAGCCAATGTAGTGCTTTAAGCAGTGGAGTGGCCCGATGGTATTTGGGTAGGCCGTGAATCAGGCGAGCAGCCTGATTCTGCACCAACTGCAAGCGGTGGATCGCATAAGCAGGAGCCCCGTTGTAGATTATGTTACCATAGTCTATACGGGATAGTACCATGGCCAACATTATTATTTTTAAAGCGGAAGGAGAGAAAAACCGGGAAACTTTTCTGATTATTCTGAGGGAAAAAAAACAGGAAGAGACCACAGAACTAACCTGTGGATGGACAGTGAGTTGTGGGTTTAGGAAGATCCCAAGAGTTTTTACTTTGGATACAGGGAGTGGAGGGACACCAAGGGATGAGGGCCAAAAGGAAGGGGACCACGGACTGCAACCACCTCCGGTTAGGACCAGCTCGGTCTTGTCCGGGTTGAGTTTGAGGTGGTTGCAGTTCATCCAATCCTGAATGAACGTCATGACTGTCCGGACATTCTGGGCGGATGAAGATGGGTGGGAAAGGTTAAAGATTAGCTGGAGGTCATCTGCGTAGTTGAACACGGTGACCTCCAGCTGCTGTAACATAAAAATGAGGGGGTAAATGTATAGATTAAACAAAAGAGGGGAAAGTGATGAACCCTTGGGGACCCCGCACTCTACCTTGCGGGAGGCCGCGGCGAAGCCAGCCATATGGACCGCCTGAGCCCTCCCTTGGTCGGTTTGGTGTGGAAGCCAGATTCCAGCATGGCATTTGAGCTTAATATATCTTTAAATGCTCAAATATTTGAGGTGAAGAATTCTATCTGCAATGTGGATTGACATGCATCTGACTTTTTGTGTAATGTAGAGTCTGTTTTTGGAGATCCGTTTTTTAGGCTTGTGTCTATATAGGCAAGGATAATTTCTAGAAAATCTTGCAAGGGGGTACTGTTAAACCTTTTCTTTGCATATTTGGAGATCTTGTTGGTTTGATTCATGATGCGTAAGCTCTTCTGTTGGTGGTAGGTAATAAGAGGTTTTGTTTAAGTTGTCTGTTTTTTTTTGGCTTTCATTTGTTTACTTTGATTTTCTGTTTTCCATTATGGTGTCATTTCTATTAAACACTCAAAATCAATGACGCTGCTGTCCTCTCTTCAAGAACTGTGTTACATTAAAATGCCAGTTTGCTCCTTAGTAAATATTTTTGTAGTTGTTATTGCAATTTTCTTTTAAAGAGTTTGCTCTCTGCCAATGTTTCCTCAAAACCGCATGCTCAGTGATCAGATATTTGATGAGCGGGAGTGGAAGAATTAATCAGATATTTGCCAACCATTGGAATCCCTAGGGCTTGGTAAGGGAAAAGACATCCAATGCAAGACTGCACACTGATTACCTCCCCCACCTTTCTTTTTTGTTTAGCCCCTCTATCTGGGATTTAATATGATAATAGGTACTACAAACCTCCCCTTCAAGGATGTCCATCAATAATCGTAAGCACTGCATTTTCCTGCCCACACGCAGGATCACGCAGCAGTATTTCAAAGAAGATGTTCGATTTTGCTTTTTGTTGAAAAAATCATAAAATCTTATATTTAGCAGCATGTAAAAAGGCTATATTGGTCAATTCCATTTATTTTCTTTAAAATCAAAAACTCAATAATAAATTGGAAAACTCACCAGAGCAACTAGGGAAAATACCTCTCTTCTGGATACTTTCTGCGTCGATTCCTCTGCATCCGAATATGCCCTGGTCATAGACAAGATCCAAAGATTTTTTTGAGCAAAACTTCCCACGTGCCAGTTGGTGACGCCTTGCGGCTCTCACGGCGTCAGAAGGGATGGAGCTGAGCTGCATGTCCGTATCTAAATATGTGCCCTCATAAGTGGAACACTTTGAGCAACTTGCAGGTGGCAGTTCCAAAATCTAACTTCGAACCTAGTCATGATGTACAGGAGTCTACTCCACAGAATGGGAAGGTGGGAATTCATTGAGTAACCTGCAGTGAGTATCCACCAAGAAGAGAATTAAGGAAGGTATCTAACTTGTTCTTTGAATAGATAGCACAGTAGTACCTTTGAAAGTTGGATGGTCGGAAGAGTGGCCTGAGATTAGGAGGTGTTGCAAAACTAATTGGCCAAAAGGGCCCTCTAGTCAAAATAGTGGACCCAAAGATAAAAGATAAACAACCAATAAATGAACATACAATGGTATGACCACATAAGCTTAAAGACGACCTAGGGTGGACGATGCCCTCCTCAAAACTGTAGCAGATGAGCCGTCCGAGTTGCTAATTAAATGTTGCTGCTACCATTGCTTTTTAATTGTATAAGATGGCTTTCGAAATCCTGTGAATGACCATTTTTCCACACAACATACGCCCATTATTGCTTCTCCAGCACGGGACGCTGAACAAAATTACCCCAGTGACTCTTAGCTTTAATTTTTTAACTCAAGCTTTACATTTTTACCTCAATCTTACAGACTTCTCACGTGAAACTATGTTAATGTAAAAAATTATACAATTTGACTTCTCTGCCTATTATTCTACTTCTTAGGTAAATTATTGCAACAGTTTTAATTAATCATGCAAATAAAGATATTCTATTCTATTCTCTCGTCATACCTGGATGCAAAGAATGTGAATATGTGCACCGGTACCCCATCGCAGAACAGCAGATTTCTAGAAACTGCTTCACCCTTAACAAAACTGTTGCGATTTTGAACCTGGTGGAATGAGCCCACAAGCCATCTGGAGTTTCTTTCTTAGCTAGTGTGTAGCAAATATGAATCCAGAGTACTATCCACTTGGACAAAGTTCTCTCTTGCTCAGGCTTGCCTTTCTTGGTCCCAGTGAGCCCCACAAATGAGCTGATCTTCTACACCATGGTCTCTCGTATGGTCAGTGTAGCAATTCAAAGCTCTTTTCGGGTCAAGCTGGCTTAACTTGTCTTTTTTGTGGGATGTGGCAAAGGTCAGCAAGGTAATCGATTTGACTGAAGCGGAAGGATGACACCACTCGTGATAGGAAAGTGAATGATTGTCTGAAGCGGAAGAATGATACCACCTTTGGTAGGAAAGCGGCCGGAGTCCACAGCACCAATTTGTCTTGGAAGAAAATAGAAGTAGGGCGGTTGTACAAAAAGCTACTATAGTCTATTTACTCTGCAAGCAGGAGAAAAAAAAAGATTGTTTAGATTTTCAGAAGCTGTGGCAGGTAATTGTGCACAGGTTAGAATTGTGAGCACATAAGTAACCTCTGGAATAGAATCAGGTCCCACTGAGGCATGACAAATGATTTTGAAGGCATTCTACGTGTCAGGCCCTTCAACATATGCACCAGTGGTTTAAAGAGAGGGGATTAGTCAAGCAAGCATACAAAAGCAGAAACTGCTGACAATAACCTTCAAGTCAGCAGCATCAACATTTACTTTTTGATTCTTAATTTAGATTGACACTGTATCTTGAAACATGGATTTTATTTTACAGCATCAAGGCCTGACACTCATTGCCATTCTTCTTGATGGCATGCGGACCATGACCGATCTATATGGCAAGTGTCACACTGAGATGCTTCAAAAATGGATCTTCCTGAAGTCCTTAGCAACCTTTCAGGTACTAATAACCTTCAATGGAAGCATACTGACAAAGCACTCCCAGTGCCTTCCTACTATTGTCAACCACTCCAGAATGTCTGTCGAATTGGCCTAGCTGTCAGCGAGTCAGGTGAATGGGATAGAGAAAAGACGGCTCCTGGTCTTTAATTGGGTTTTTCATTGTCCTCGTTCTGGTCTTATCAGTCTTTGTTCTCTGTTTTGCCTCTTCCGCAGAAAAATATTTTAATATACATCTGATACAGTAAATTCACTAATGGTAAACAAATTCTATAGTATAACACTACCATATATGAATTATTGTGTAGACAAAGAAAAGGGTTTGAATTGCTGGACAGGAAGATGTGGCGCTCATGCGTGTATGATAGGTCGGTAAAGCAATAAATACAATTTAGTAACGGTGCAAAACAGGTCAGGGGAAACAAACCCAAAGCAAAACAGCCCCTGTACTGGTACAGAAGGTCTGTACCCAACAATAAGAACCAAGTCCTGTGCACACGTTTTGTGATAGTATGGGTTCTGATGTCAGAGTCCCACTGTGGTTACAATTCTTTTGAATAAATAAAAGTCTGACTTCAGGTTTTTTGCAGGTAATAAAGATGTATCGTACAATCTTGATCAGTACAAAAGGTGATCGCCAGCCGACACGTGTTTCGTCACACCGTGTACTTGATGTGACTCATCAGGGCTGTGAAGACTTTTGGGGATGGAAATTGCACGACTGAAAAATTGTCAAGGAAAGTGCGTACCGAAGTGAGAACCGCGTGATGGTTCTCTGTTCGTGTTGGGAGTTCTGTAAGGGAGGGATGAGTGTTCACGTGTTCCGTTAGCTGGAGGCTCCACGGATTACTCCATTACACGATCCCGTGCAACCTACTTATCGCAACACAGATCCCTGGTCTGTACCGTGACGCATCCGTCCCTTACAGAACTCCCAACACGAACAAAAACCATCACGCGGTTCTCACTTCAGTACGCACGTTTCTTGACAATTTTTCAGTCGTGCGATTTCCATCCCCAAAAGTCTCCACAGCCCTGATGCGTCACATCAAGTACACGGTGTGACGAAACACGTGTCGGCTGGCGATCTCCTTTTGTACTGATCAAGATTGTACGATAAATCTTTATTACCTGAAAAAAACCTGAAGTCAGACTTTTATTTATTCAAAAGAATTGTAACCACAGTGGGACTCTGACATCAGAACCCATACTAAAACAAAACGTGTGCACAGGACTTGGTTCATATATGAATTATTGTAGGTTTATATACATTTAGACATTAACAATGAAACTGGCTGCTTCGTTGAGACACATACCCCATTATGTGAAGACATTAACACCTCTTTTAAATTAATAATGTTACTGCACTGACTTCCTAGAAAGAATTTTCAAATTTAAAATATCAGTCGAAGTCTGGCTGTTAAAGCTCTCTTTCAAGCAGTAAAGTTAAAACCAGTTGCTCAGGAGCAAGTTCAGCAGATGAATCGACACTTTGCAACCCTTCGTCTTTAATCAAAAACCTAAATAGTGGAGGCTCACTTTTATTCTGAACTCCCTTACGAAAAAGCACAGCTAAAACTATGGCAACTGTTTCACTCGAGTTTCTCTTCAAATAGGCTTGAGGAGGGGAAAAAGGGAAAACAAAATGCACAGTAACCAGTCGAGGGTTGTGGAGAATAACCGCAGAGAGCTGATTGGAGTTGGAGCGGTTACAAGACACTGCTCTCCTCACGACCAGGTCAGATGATGTGCGCAATGATTGGTTCACTGAGCACTAAGAATATTCACGGAAATTCTCTCAAGACATGGTTCTGCATCCAGAACTTCTTTATATGGCAAACTGGTGGCCATCTTGAAAGCTCGTTTGAAACCTTCTATGCCACAGAAGTCTCCAGTAATTTTAGATAAGCTAACCCTTGTCTTAACATCAATACCAGAATGATACTGTATCCTTCAATTTGAATCATGTCAGTGGAGTTTGCCAAAAAGGATTCTGCTGTGAATGGAAAAGCTTCTTGTTTTAGACTTTAGATGGGTAGTTTAATGGTAGTGATAAACAGTGCCCCCATGTCTTTTGTTTTTGTTGTGGAGCCCCAGTAATTAGTGTCTGAAGGAGGTCTACATGTTCTTTTCCACCTTATGCAAAGTCCCTTCCCTCCTTCAGAGTTCTTAACATGGCTTTGCAGGATACATGGTGCGACCTAAGCCGCCTCCTGCTCCTATCATCAGGAACATGCAGAGGCCTAGAGGGCACTGTAATCATGGTAGTGTTCTTGAAAACATATCACGTGTTTTTCATGAACACTTCTAAATTAAATAGTACTGCACAGGCTGCTAACAACGTTATGTGATGCTCAGAGCGTGCAGAGCAGTGCCCACACGTCCCTGTTGACGAGCTGCGACTGTATGAGACCAGTAAAGCATTAACTATTAGAAGGATCATGGCGGACCAACCATACACCTAGGTTCCAGGAGCTGCCCTCTCTCTCCTGTGGTCCCAGACAGAACACAACAAATTACCAAATTCACAGTATTTAGGTTGGATTAATTCAACAAGATCGAATCAGGGTGCAAGGTGTTTTTATTTTCACCGCACCTGTCCTAAGCATTCATTAGATCATTAATCAAAACATAAATATATACACAATACATACAAATTCAATACGCCCACAAGGGAGAGGGGAAAGTGCAGGAAAAACGATATACATTTCTTGATAGTTCAACATCACTAGTCAAAGAATTCCTCAATTGCATATGTCCATATTTCAAGATCACAGGAAAAATTAAATGGATCCCCATATGAGGGGTCAAATACAGTGTATAAACATCAGAGTGGATTTCAAGACAGAATCTCCTATTCAGCTATATACATTAAACTGTTCTGTAGGAGTTCAAGTTAGTAGAAAAAGTCTACGTTTCGACCCATAGGATGTAGGACGGTAGATCCTTACTACGCGGGTCTTCGTCAGGACGTGAGGGAAGGGGAGGAAGGTGGGGCTGTTCCTAAAAACAAAACAGTGAGACACGAAATTAAAAAGGGTCTCTGGCCAGAGTCCCTAGACGTTAGTCAACGCAAACATTTAAAAAGATTTGGAAGGTATAAAGGAAGTGACTAACAAGGAGGTATTAATGATGACAAGGCCGGCACGAAGTTACCTGCTGAAGAGTCAGAATGCGGCCTGAGAAAACGTGTTCCTGGCCATAGCTCTGCGAATTAGTGGAAGTAGCTGTATCTATAAACCAAATAGTAAAAATGCCAATCACTTGGTGTGTCCGTCACAAAAATGTTTTTTGCATTGGAAATCACTTAGCCAGATATCCTACCTCTGCCGTAGTACTAGGTAGGATTAGACCATTCAGTTTTGTGTATTACTCTCCATCATGGTAGCGGGGGGTTTTGGGTCCGTAATGGGTCCATAGGGCGTCAATATATCCCATCGGTTTATCTGTAAGTTTATAAGGAGCCGAGTTAGTGATAGCGTTAGCTAGCGGCTAAGTCAAAAAGGGAGGATAGTCACAGACGTCAAAAGGCGCCGCCTAATTTTCACTCACCCGACAGTTCACTATTCAATATGACAAAAAATCTATTGACTTTTTGGATTTGACTATCTTCGTGGAGAATGAGATCCTACAAACCACCCTTTTCAGGAAACCTGCGGAGAGGAACTCTCTGCTTCTATACTCAAGCCATCACCCACGGGGACTCCGTGACAACCTGCCATTTGGTCAATTTTTTAGGATCCGCCGTAATTGCAGTATAAAAGACGATTACATTGAGCAAGCAACAATTCTGATGGAACGTTTACTTGAACGAGGATACCCTAGGCGACTGGTCAAAAAAGCCAAAAAGAGAGCATGGTATAACCCAAGGGAAACCTTACTGCAACCTGGGTCTCAACGGAGCAACAATGAACAACGCATTATCTGTGTAACCACTTTTTCCACAAAAAGTAATGCAATAAAGAAAACCATCAATAAATATTGGCATTTGATCTCTGAGGATCTCAACTGCGGCCACCCACCCCTTCACGCCTTTAAGAAAGCGAAGAATATCCGCGACCATGTGGTGTGCTCATTCTTGACGACCTCCAAGGAACAATCTATAACATCAATGTGGAACTTACCCCCCATTGTGGGTCACTACCGTTGCGGTTCTTGCAAAGCCTGTCCAGCAACACTTCAGACCAAAATCTTTTCCCATGGACAACATCAAGTGACACTAAAGTCGCATACCAATTGTAATTCATCCAATGTAATCTACTGCATAGTTTGCCCCTGCAATCTAATATACATTGGCCAGACACAACAACGAGCCAAAGTGCGTTTCTTGCAACACTGCAGTCGTATAAGATGCAAGGTTGAGGGAGCCCCTTTAGTAGACCATTGTAAAAACTTTGATCACCCCCCGGAAAGCCTTAAGTGGACCATTCTGGAACAAGTGAGATTGGGTCCAAGGGGTGGGAGTATAGAACCTATCCTCAACGTCAGAGAGATTAAATGGATCCGGTTTTTTGATTCAGTGCGCATGGGCCTCAATGAATCCGAAAGCAGTTTTGCTCAGATGGCAACCCTTTAAATCAGTTGTGCTTCTAAACCACCATGTGGTAGGTTCACGCCAAATTTTGTGACACTGTTATTGGTTTTTCCTTACCATAGACTCTGTGTGATTTTGGTCATTGCATTTGCTGTCCTTTATGGACATATAATATAATTGTGTTGAGATACTGTGCCTCAGACCACCTTGCATGGTAGGTCCGCACGTGTATTGCCAAAAATATACCATCGATGAGTTATCATGCCTTGGGCCCCAAAATGCGTTTTTACCCTCCCGGCCCACGTATTACATATGTAAACCTTGTTTCGTAATGAGCCGTTTCTACTAACCGATAGAGGACGTTTCACTAGATACAATAACAACCCAATGCAGAAACTTATTTAAGTCCCCTGTTTTGCAATATAAGTCTTTCTTCCTAATTTCATGTTTCCCGGATGCTGTCTGTGTAGAATTTCGATTATATAACATGTTCTGTGCCCCAATGTGCGCCTTGACTACCCTGTATTTGGCAGGTCCGCGCTCAACATGTGGAAACCCCTTTTTGTTAAAAAAGCCGATTTTGTGTTCTTGTCAATTGTGTGTAAATCAATGAGCTATGTTGATTTTTCAGCTTGGTAGATAGACGTCTCACTAGCTATAATAACAACAAATGCTGGAATTTTAGCCCCCTCATGTTTTGAGTTGTCAGTCTTTCTTCCAACACTCATGTCTCCTGAATGCGTCCTGTATAACCATAGTAACGCTAGTCTCGTTTTATACTCCCGAATGCGTTCTGTGTAACCATAGTAACGCCAGTCTCGTCTCATGCGGGTTTACAAAAGACCTCGGGTTACCTAGGCAGCACTTCCTGATTGTTCATTGACGGTGGAAGACGCTGGCTCGTATGCTCCCAAACCAATTTCTTTTCGGGTGAGTGAAAATTAGGCGGCGCCTTTTGACGTCTGTGACTATCCTCCCTTTTTGACTTAGCCGCTAGCTAACGCTATCACTAACTCGGCTCCTTATAAACTTACAGATAAACCGATGGGATATATTGACGCCCTATGGACCCATTACGGACCCAAAACCCCCCGCTACCATGATGGAGAGTAATACACAAAACTGAATGGTCTAATCCTACCTAGTACTACTGCAGAGGTAGGATATCTGGCTAAGTGATTTCCAATGCAAAAAACATTTTTGTGACGGACACACCAAGTGATTGGCATTTTTACTATTTGGTTTATAGATACAGCTACTTCCACTAATTCGCAGAGCTATGGCCAGGAACACGTTTTCTCAGGCCGCATTCTGACTCTTCAGCAGGTAACTTCGTGCCGGCCTTGTCATCATTAATACCTCCTTGTTAGTCACTTCCTTTATACCTTCCAAATCTTTTTAAATGTTTGCGTTGACTAACGTCTAGGGACTCTGGCCAGAGACCCTTTTTAATTTCGTGTCTCACTGTTTTGTTTTTAGGAACAGCCCCACCTTCCTCCCCTTCCCTCACGTCCTGACGAAGACCCGCGTAGTAAGGATCTACCGTCCTACATCCTATGGGTCGAAACGTAGACTTTTTCTACTAACTTGAACTCCTACAGAACAGTTTAATGTATATAGCTGAATAGGAGATTCTGTCTTGAAATCCACTCTGATGTTTATACACTGTATTTGACCCCTCATATGGGGATCCATTTAATTTTTCCTGTGATCTTGAAATATGGACATATGCAATTGAGGAATTCTTTGACTAGTGATGTTGAACTATCAAGAAATGTATATCGTTTTTCCTGCACTTTCCCCTCTCCCTTGTGGGCGTATTGAATTTGTATGTATTGTGTATATATTTATGTTTTGATTAATGATCTAATGAATGCTTAGGACAGGTGCGGTGAAAATAAAAACACCTTGCACCCTGATTCGATCTTTTTGAATTAATCCAACCTAAATACTGTGAATTTGGTAATTTGTTGTGTTCTGTCTGGGACCCCTTTTTCGTATATACCGAGCAATTACCCAGGTCCCACTGACTACATGGGTCCAACCCCAAAATTTATAATATACTCTCTCTCCTGTGGGGATCTCTAGATGCAAGTAGGAGGCTCTATTAGGCCTCACGTGACACTGAGACCATAAGTGTTTTTCCACACCAAGGGGTCCATTACGATGTTGGGCGGATCGCCACCGCCATGGTGGCGGTGGCGATCCGCCCGACATAAATGCCCGCCCGCCACTCTTTTCCCCCCGCCACATTGGCGACCGGGGCGGAAAAGGAATAATATGGTGGCGGTGTCTAATAGACACCGCCAGACATATTATGATGTGTGGTTTTCAGTGCCTTTCCGCGGCGGCGATGCCGCCACGGAAAGGCATGCGGTCTTCACTCTGGGGGGCCCCTGCGGGCCCCCAGAGTAAAGTACAGGTGGGGCGTGAACATGGGGGGTACCTGTGGTACCCCCCTTCATTGTCATTTACAAAGCGGCAGGCACCACGCGGTGCCTGCCGCTTTGTAAATAACAATGTGAAAGTGCATTTTCAGCATTGTGGCGGGCGGTGCAGAGAGCACCGCCCGCCACAATGCTGAAAATACAGGATGTGCCCGCCACTGTGGCTTGAATCCTTTGCATCCTGGATTTAGTTAAATACCTTTTGTTAAATAGTGCACACGTGCAACAAATAACATGGAATAAACCAGATATGCTTGTGCATAGAGTGTAAAAATGGTATTTATGACCATTTTGCGGGTGTTTTAGCTGCTGCTCGCACTCAGAAACGGTAATAAATATAATGTTACTCTTTCTATATCTGCATCCAGAAGTGTGTTATTGTATGGGGTATGTGTTTAGCACACGAATATTGTAGCTTCTTGGCGATGTTTACTTGGTTTCAATTGGCAATCATGTGTGTGATGGAGGATTATGAGAGAAAGAGAAAGGGTTTTAAAGAATTTCTGAAAAGAGGGAGAGAGGGTTCTAACTGAAGAGAAATAGGGGGCCTTTCCAGGCTTTAGTATCAACCACAGATAAAGAGCGATCACCAAGAGAGGCAGTTCTGGATTTTGGAACCTCGAAAAAACTAGGCTCCATGTCTTTTTCTACCATTCAAATTTTGCCGCTTTGAAGTCTGGTGAAGATTGATAAATTGTTCTGTGAACAATTAGCATGGCGTTAAACATGATTCTTTGGTGAGCAGGCAGCCAGTGTAAATGTTTAAGGTAGGGAAAGAGGTGTTTGTGCTTGGTAACACTGCATATTGTACAAGCAGCATAGTTCTGACCGATTTGTAGCTGATTGTTTTTTTCAGGGACACTGAGCAAAATGAAGTTGCCATAATCAATGCAAGATTGAATAATGGGGTTGAATATGGTTATATAGTGACACTTGTCCACATAGGAAAGGGTGTTCCGGATCGTCTTGAGGTAGAAGAAGCGAGTACAAGCAGGTTTATTAGCATGATGACCAACTGGAAAATTTGAGTCCAAGAGAATTCCTATGTTGCATGCCACAGGTAGTATAGAGGGGTGGCAGCCAGTGAAAATGGCAATTAAAGACCTTGGGTAGTGGCTGCCTCATGGGGGAAGGCCAGAAGTTCCATTATAGTAGGATTTGGTTCCAGACCGTTTTTAGACATCCACCAACGAATCAAGTGTAGAGTGCCATGCAGGTATACTGAGGCTGATGCGTCCTGTTTCAAACCAAAAATCAGCTGTGTATCCTCTGCATATCTGTAAAATTGTGCACCTACACTGGACAAGAGTTCAGCCAAGAGGCACATGTAGATGTTAAACAGTGAAGGAAACAAAGTTGAACCTTACGTGACACCACAGCTGAAAGCTTTGGGTTATGATTGGAAGAGGAGTAAAGTCACTTCTTGATAATGGCAGGACAAGTACGAAATGAACCACTTTAGAGATGTACTTTGGATGCCTATATTCCTGGAGCAAAGATTGGTGTTGTCAGTGGCGTCAAATGCAGCCAATAGGTCAAGATGGACCAAGCTTGCTGGAGTACTAGAGTCCACCAGGATGTGTATGTAGTCAGCAACAGAGAGTACAGCCAGTTCAGTGCTTCTACCCACCTGGAAGTCGGTCTGGTGCAGTTGAAATAGGTTTGAATGTCCAAAATGTTTTTGAATTTGGTTGAAGACCAGTTTTTCCAGCACTTCTGACCAGTAAGTAAGAAGGGAAATGGGGAGGTAGTTGTTTAAATCAGCTAAGTCAAGGGTGGGCTTCTCCAATAAAGAATTAACCATAGATGTTTTTCATTGATTAGGGAGGACACCCAAAGTAAGGAAACAGTTGAACAAAGTGGTTAGTTCAGTAAGGAATAAGAGACTAAGATAACTGAACTAACCTGCAGGGACTCTCATTCTCTTTGTGTCTCATGGCTTTGCAGATTGCTAGGAGCACGCCAATCATGCTCTTCACACGGCTCAGTTGGACGGACCCACAGCACTGCGGGTCATCTGTTCTTATCCACACCGACAGTCTGCTCCTCCTCCAGGGATGGCTTGCTCCGTCCCCTTCTTCCAGGTAAGACGCTCCATTGTTTCAGGGCAGGAAAACAGCTCTTACTCCAGATAAGACTCTAGTTGATGTCCCCTCACCTATGGGAGTCTGGCTGTCAGGCCAGCTTTTGTTGCCAAGTAGTTCGCTGGGTAATCAGTGGAGCACCCCTTCCTTGGTCAAAGAGAACTTAGAACTAAAACAGCAAGTGGGTTATCAGCTCCCATCTTTATTCAGAGATGGCAGATATGAAATGTTTGCTCTGTCTGCACTTTCAGAACCAGTTTTTTCAGTCTCCTTTCATTCATCCTTCTTAGCCTAGCGTAAAGATTCTGCCTTTGTCTCGAGTGATGCTCCTTGCAGCACAGTCCTTTCCAGGCTGGAGAGCTCGCAACAGAAGCACAAAAAGATATGAACATTTTGCACCTGACCATTAACAGCGACGCTTGACAGTGATCAAGAAGAGAGGTAAAAGGCTTGCCATTTTCTAAAGGTCATACGCACACTGACAATAGGGACTACAGTCCCAAGCTTCACCTTTACCATGCACCAAATGGTAGTTTCTTGGAGACGAATCGGCATCCCTCTGTATCAGAAAGAACCTAATCAAGGTTCATAGGGGAAACTTGTTTCCTCTTTCCTCACTTAAGTGTCTAGGTTGTCTCTCTCAAGTCACAGGAACGCCAGCAATACATTCCCACTGTCTAGGAAATAAAGCTCACCTCCATGTTGTGCTGGCCAGGGGTTTCCAAAATGGAACCTGCATGTTTGTGGCACTCTGGTTCACTCATACGCTCAGTGTCTATATAACACGTATACCACACACAACATACAAACATATATGAGTCTGGGATATTAGCACAAGGATCTGGGCCAGTAAACCTTCACTCCTGTGACACAAGTAAAAGGTATGCTCACACTGGGATTTCCAAAAACACAGTATGCTGCCACCACTGTGTTACAAACATGGACTTCTGACAGGAACTGTAGACCTCTGTAACCTACAGGGAGTGCACTTGGTGTACCTCTCCAGGTCCTGGATGGGTCCAGGACCGCACTCTTGTCAAAGGGCAGTCCTAGGCCTTTGGACTCATGCTAGACTTGAGTGAGGCTGAGGCCCAAATCCAAAGGCTGGCATACCAGGTACTCACAGTTGGGCATGCAGAGCATGGGGCATTCCCATCGTAAAAGTTATAATAAGTTCCCATGAATACAGTTGACTTTGTGCACTCATTCTGGAGTGTCTGAAATGGGGTAAGCATCTCTTATTCTCTACAACTCTTCTGAGATGTCAGTCGTCCACCAAACATGTTTTTCAAATGTGGTTTGTACAGCTGGGAGGTGCGGGGGGGTTGAGATTCATGTCATATTCTCTTTTTTTCTTAGAGAATTGGCTATTTCCAGTGCTCTGGGTCTATGCAATTAAACATAATGTGCTTCCAAAAAGAGGGTAAGCAAAACAGGGATTGTTTGCCCGTGTTCAAAAAGAAAGTTGCAAGGTGCACTCGTTCCGAAGTCAATACAGGCAACGTATAGAATTTTTCCATGATTGTTTCCCTTTATTCAAAATAGATTTTTATTAAACTGGCACACAGCCAACGCGTTTCGTTCCCAATTCTTTGCCAGAGGGAACTTCGTCAACCTTGGTTGCTGACGGTTACTATGCTATGCGGATCCTGCCACTGTTCCGCTGACTGGTGAATACAGATTCTTTTCTGATGCTGCTCAATGTATAAGAAGTTCTCACGCCCACTAAACTTGGAGTCGTGAGAAATCCTGTGCATTAAATCTAAAGGAAGATGTATCGTATTGTTATACAGAGTACTTGACCAATACTTAACTTTGTGAGATACCCTTCTGTACATACTAAAAAATTGAGGCTTATCTTATGCCCAATGTGATTGGATACAATGTAATACATACACCCTTATGGGTATCTTCCCAATAGAACAGATAGGAGCCCTGACGAAGTTCCCTCTGGCAAAGAATCGGGAACGAAACGCGTTGGCTGTGAGCCTGTTTAAAAAAATCTATTTTGAATAAAGGGAAACAATCATGGAATAATTCTTTACGTTGCCTTTATTGACTTTGGAACGAGTGCACCTTTCAACTTTCTTTTTGAACTTGGCTCTCATATTGACACCTCCAGACTGCGGGTGTGGGAAGAGATTGCACCACCCTATGAATTGGTAGTACATATGGACTGAATGTGCTTGGCCTTGGTCTGCTGTTTGTTCTTTCATTGACATTTTGTTTGCCTGTGTGTTCAGTCCGTGATGAGAAAAAGTAGGTTTCAGAATTATGAAGATTACTGTTTACTTAGCCAGGCCTTAACCTTTGAATGGTAAGAATGGGGCCCTACCCACAGTTGCCAATCTGCTGCGTGCTTCTCATTGTCCCCATGCCCTTTTTTTGGTATGGCTTGACAGTGCAGCTGCCTGCACAACATATTATTCACTCGTATGTGATTTCCATGTATAGACATAAGCACTTGAATAGTCCTGCCCATATGCAGGGACCCCGGAGCACTACGTTAAAACTATCTTCTTCAGTGGATATTTTTCGCCTTTCTTCAGGAAGGCCTGCAAAGACACTTAAGAGATTGAGAGACAATAATGCAACTTAAATACATAGGCGACACTGGCCACATCTTCATCTTAAAGTTATAAAAGGGCGCCAGTATACAATATTTTGTGTAATTTTGTAGTGTTTAACACACAGAAGAAATCATGTAGAAAAAGGAAACAGTAGCAAACAAATTATATCATAAACGCCATTTCCTATAAGGTGAATATCTATATCAATATGAAGTACACAACAACATGAAGAAACAACTGATAACTAACTGATTATTATAAAAATATATTTTATTTATTCATTTTTTCTTATTTTCTCTGCACTTTGAATATATTTGATATAATTTTTAACTTAATATTAACAACAAACACATAGAAAAAAATATACAGAAGGAAAACAGAAACAAAATCAAATGACTAGTTGGTTAGAGGGCTATTGAAGTTGGCAATGCGGTGGGTTGTAACACTACGCGCGTTTCGGCCACTGCCTTCATCAGGAGACCGTCATTTGCAACAAAACAAAAAAAGGGGGAGAGCACTGAAAGAAGTATAGAGAAATATATCAAAAATACAGTTGTGTACATTATTATACAGTATACATAGTTATAATAAAAAGAAGACAAGAAAACACACAGAAGAATCCTCTTCCCAAAACAATTTTTTTCATGATAGAGATGAAAGGTAGAGGATAGAATAGCCTCATAGGCTGCCATTATATGTCTTCAAAATAGAAGCTGTGCCTTTAAGAATCCAGAGACCGCCAGTATTCCATCATGCTCTGCTAGTTGCAGTTGCTACAGTTCTTTTTCCCGGCTCCTGCTATCAGGACCATGGGGCATTGAGCTCGACCAATTTTGGTTGTTTCTTCCAAATTCACTTCTGATTTTAACAAATAGATACTTCACTCACGTCTTTGGTCTTTCTCTACCCTTTTCTTTCGTTTTCTCACAAGAATTTCTACAGTGTTCACTCAAAAATGCCATCTTTTTGATAAGTGTCCAGACTGTGGTAGAAAGAAGGCCAAGACTGATCCTCGCAAAGTGTGTATACTATGCTTGCCTGCAAGTCATGTTCCTGACTCTTGTCTCATCTGTAAAACTTTCTCAAAACACACGAAACTTGACAGAGAGAAGATTCGACTCCAAGGAGCAGAGCAGTGGCGCAACAGGAGGCCCAGTCTTCAGGTGGGACTTCAGAGCGAGGAGAGAGTCAGTCCACTACCAGGGCTCTGTCTTCAGCCTCTGGGGTGTTCTCCAGCAGAAGAAGGGCTGAAAAATGGCTCTGGTCGAGGACGATGATGTCGAAATTAGGTGCAGCGTTGACCTGTCCGTCGTTGAAACCTGGGCTCAGGTTTTAAAAGACATTGAAGCTCCACGTTGAGAGGAAGGACTTCGCAGTCGTTTACAAACCCGAGGACACCGGTTCAGCGAGTGAGGAAGCCAACTTCAGGCAGTGCCCCCTTGCAGGTCACCGTCGAGGTCCTTATCAGTTTCCACGCATCCCTGCCGAGCGGCGTCGACATACCGCCACAGTCGCTCAACATCGAGACACCACCGTCGATCGCCGGTGGACTCCCAATGTCGGTCGACGCCAAGGCATCGTTGTTGATCGCCAGTGAGGCACCACCGTTCGACATTGAGACAAGACCAGCTTTCGAGGGGACCATCGACTAGTAGATCGACATTGAGTGGGACGGAAGGATCATCTTCAGTGACTTTGTCAGCCTCTTTAAGGCTTCAGGAGGCGCTCAAAAAGAGAAGGCTGATATTTACATCAGACTCTGAGTAATCCTCAAACCTATTCTCAGTCTAGGTAAGTTCCCTCTCCAATGCTTCCTCTTCAGCAGCCTCCACATCCGCTACCAGATGTGGAACCAAGAATTCTAACGCCTAGGAGACGTATGAAGGGGCACGACAATAATCTCATTCCAGCATTCACAGAAGGAGTTTCAACTAGCGGAAACAGAACAATATAGATATACGTAATTGTGGCATGAACTCCATAGGCATATCAGAGAGGGGGAACGCATTCAGGAATATAGCCCCTTGGAAGATCTACTCTTACTAGATCCGATCCCACAAAAGGCCCTATCCTTACATATAAGAAGATTGTTAACCACTCATCTGACCCCCTGAGGGCGCTCCGGGAGGCCTGGGAGACAGATATAGGCCTACTGGAAAAAAGGCATCTACTTCCAAAACTGTAAGTAAAAGCCATATTAAATCTGTCACAGTGACTGCATCATCGACTATCTCTGTAACTTCTTCTTCTGCCTCATCGTCTACGGCTACTAACTCAACTACGGCCATTAAATTGCCTATTCTGTCTACAAAAATCTCTATCTCTGACAAGAAACCAGTTCTTGATGAGTCGTCGACGAGAAAAACAAAATCGCTGTGGAAGATGATGTCGACGTCGAGCCCATCGACAGTACCGTCGACGAAGTCTCCACCGTCGACGAAGATTTCATCATCGACTAAATCCATGTCGTCGATGTCTGCCCCATCGACGACGTTGACGACGACAACATTGAAGATCCCGTTGGCGATGAGCCCGTCGACGATGAGCCCGTGAACGATGAACCCGTCGACGAAGAGCCCGTCGTCGAAGAGCCCATCGACCACGGATTTGCCTATTCAGTCTGCAGTCTCTGCTGTGTTACCTCTACCTGCACAGTCAACGCCTATATCATTTGGTCTTTATCAACCTAAAACTTTTCAAAGACAGCAGGATTACAGCACAATCTCACCACTTATGCCTTCACATCTCCTAGACACTTTTTTTGTAAAACTTTATTTTCACAGTACAAACAGTGAAAACCCCCCAACTCCCGCCCCCCCCCCATGCATCGTTAAAACAAAAACCATTTGGTTGCAGATCGACAGACTCATTATGGCACATCACGGGTTAGGACAGCATCTGACAAATACGTAAGTTCATGCGGTAGTATATTGTAAAACAGTATATTATGGACATCTAGAAGGCAGATCGGCTAGGCCACACCCCGCACATCTTACAATCAAACCTTCAATGATCCTCACCCCTCTCCCCCTCAGATTCTGATCCGTGAGCTGAAAATAGTTTGCCGCTGGTCCCCTCTGAGTTACTGTGTGATGACTGACTGTCTGCTGTGAGAGCCGCTATACACATGGTGCGCCACGCTATCAAATCATCCTGTAATTTTTCATCCTTCCTAGTAGCTTGCATGTGTGTTTCTTCTGCGAGGGTCCATTCCCTCACGTCTTTAAGCCAAATTTCCACCTCAGGGGCCCTCTGTCCCATCCAAGTGATGGCTACCCTGCGCCTAGCCAGCACCAACATAAGTTGCAACAGTTTAAATGGGAGTTTTCTTTTTTTAGGTTTGGGTACTAATCACAACAGGCAGTGCAAGGGGGATAGGTCAACACGGAGGCCCGTAGTAGCCGTAATACGACTGACTGCCACTGTCCAGAAACTCCCCACCAACGGACATTCCCAGGCCAGGTGTAAAAACCCTGCACCTCCCACACCACATCTGGGGCAATTGTCCCTTCTTTCCACAGAATAGCGACTCACCGTTGTCGGGGTGAGGTAGGTGCGGTGCATAAAGTTAAAGTGATAAGCTTGAATCGTGCATTGCAGGACACCCACCGCGTCAGGATCCCAATGCGCTTGCGTTGCCCCTGATCTAGGGTGCATCTAAGTCTGTCTCCCAGGCCGCCCACGCTGGTGGTACCGGGGGGGGGCAGAATCGCGTTTCATGGCCGCGTAAAGTAAGGCTATCAGCCTCCGCCCCCTGCCACTTGACAGCAAAATATGTAAAGTATGGGTCATCGGGGGTATCTCGGGCACTGTGGCCAGACCGAGCGCACTATTGAGCGCAAACTTTGGTAGTGCAGATATTAACCACCGCCGAGGCCGAATGACTCCTCCGCCTGCTCGTATGACAGGAAGTTCTCCGAGGGGTACAGATCGGCGAGGACCTCACACCCTCCCTCCCTCCATTCACGAAATGACATATGCTGCTCTATCTCCACCATGGATGCCAGTATCCAAATCGGCAGTTCCCTGTGGAATGGCGCCGAGCGCAGGATCCTTTCAATGAAGCGTTGCCATATTGCAGCCGTATGCGCCACCACATAGGGGAGGTCAGCGTTAGCCCCGGACCCACGCATTAAGGCCACACGAAGCTCCTGCACGTGGCCCGTCCCACTAACAAACGAGTCTCCCACACGTCCGTGTCTGCAAACCACCTGGCCGCAGGAAGGAGCTGGGCCGCGTAATAATATAATTCGAAGCGCGGGGCCTCCAAACCACCCTCCTCAAAGGAGCGCACGACGGTGCTTAGGGCCACTCTGCTACGTCGCCCCGCCCAAAGCAGGGATGTGAGCAATGTATTGAGGGTCCGGAAAACCCCTTGGGCCATGCTCTGTGGGAGGACTCCTTTTTTGAATGCCTTCAGGTAGACCCGCAGAAGGAGCGGAGCTAAATGATCCCTAAATTCGTGATAAAATTCCGGGGGAAACCCGTCGCTTCCCGGCGATTTGGCACGTGGCAAGCGGGCCAACGCCCCATGAACCTCAGGCAATGTCAGGCCTGCGTCCAGCTCCTCCCGATCTGCATCCAAAAGGGTTGACACAGGCAACCCCTGTAAATAGGGGAGATAAGACGCCTCAGAAATATCCGAGTCCGCGGAATATACCTGCCGTAAATGGGAGTGGAGGACCCTAAAGAGGGCCTGCTCAGAATAGACCAACTCCCCGTCACAGTTCCGAAGGGCAACAATACGCTTGGGTGTCTGTTCCCGTCTCAGAATCCAGGCCAGCAGCCTCCCACATTTATCTCCCTCCCCATGGAGGCGTTGCCGATATTGGCCCAGGGTGAATTTGTCAAGCCTATCTAGGGTATCATGAAGCTGCGTCCTGGCATTCTGTTCCTCCAGCCTCTGGAGTTCGTTAGGGTCCACCACATGCTGGGCGGTCAGAAGGGCATCTTCCGCCTTTTGGAGATCCTGGAGGAGCTGTTTCCAGACACCATAGGTGAGTCCCATGCAAGCGTCCCTCACCACCGCCTTCAGGACCTCCCACTTGGTGGCCAAGGATACGCTGTCCTCCCCCAATTAATGTCGACATAGTCCCGGATTGCTTTGCCCACGTGGTCCTTTCCCACCTGGTCCCTAAGGATATCCACCAGGAGCCTCCAAGTCCGGGGGCGGACAACCCGGGACTCCCACTGAACCATGCAAGCCACCGGGGAGTGGTCTGACAGGAAACAGGCTTGATGCGTTATATCCACTGTCATGGTGGGTTCGGCATTCGCTACTAAGACTCTATCTAGGCGACTATATGTACCATGTGTGAGGGAGAAGCATGTATACACCTTCTGTGCCGGATGTCGGAGGCGCCAGATGTCCACTGCGCCCACGTTTTCCATGACCTCTTTAAGCTGTGTAGTCATGCGGGGTTTTGTACCGGCCCGGGGTGGGAATCTATCTAACACGGGGTCAACTATACAGTTAAAGTCTCCAAACCAAAGCAACGGGGTACCCAAGTCATGAATCAGGGCGTTTTGAAGGGACCCGTAAAACGCCGGGTCATCCCGTAAGAGTCTAAGAGTGCTAGATCCCTGCCATCAAGCTTGGCCCTAAGGAACAGGTACCGGCCCTGGATGTCCGCTTTCACATACTGGATCGCGAACGGCACCCCAGGCGCCACCCAGGCCATGACCCCTCTTGAGTATGTAGAGAAGGACGCGTGAAACAGCTGACCCCACCATTTTTTCCCCAATTTCTGTGCGCGGTCCTCCCCGAGGTGTGTCTCCTGCAAGCAAACGATAGATACTTTGTGTCTGCGAAGGAAGAAGAGGACTCTATAACGCTTAGTACATGTGCCCAGCCCCCTGACGTTCCAGCTTAGAAACTTAAACCCCATGATTTCCAGTAGAATTCACCCTGCTGCATCCAGCTGTTCACAGAGTGTGTCCCTGCCGGTGCCCGATCTGCAAAACAAATAATGCCTAAAGCATTTCCCCTCAACTTCCCTGTCAAACACACCCTCCCCCCTCCCACGAGCAAGATATCACCAGCAACCATATATGCCAATATGCCCTTACCCTGCTGGTGCCAGGTCGTGCACAGCCTCCCCTGTCTCCCAACCAGACAAATACGCTCAATAAACACTAAAGAAAGAAAACAACCCCAGTCCTACCCGCCCCCAACCCCCTGCCAGACCAAATGTCAATAGGAAACCATATGCCGGGCTCTACTAGGCTGCCCAATTCCAATCTCACATATCTCACTATCCACACTCACCCCCTCACCCCTGCATTCAACCATTATTCATAGAGTGGAGTTCTTCCTGCAAAGGATACGTGGCATGGGTACCACATTCTAAAGTGGGCTCAACACAGTCCCAAGACCTGATTTAGGCCGGACATTTATTTCACGCAGTCCATAGGTCCCTTCAAGAAGGATCCGCCACCTCGGGAGTCCCGGCCCCCCCAGTCTCCGGGACCACCGGATTGGTGAGCGACGTGCTTTCCGCCGTGACTTGCAGCGTGTCCGGGACTAATATTTCTGCGGGCTCCTGAGGCTTGATTGACCCCGTCTCGTCATCTACATCCGACTGGGTCAGGTGTAAAGCCCCATCATCCCCCACTGTGACTCTGCGGCTCTCCTCACTTTGTGCGGCTTCGGAACGGCGTCTACGCCTGTTGGGGCGTTTCCGTGGTGGACGTGTTCCCCAATTGTTGCGGGGTCCCCCGCGTTCGGCCGGCGGAAGGTCAGCTCCCCTGATCTCCAGCCATTCCCAGGCCTCTTCCGGGGAATAGAAGAAGTGCGCCTTTCCCTGGGACAGTACCTTGAGTTTGGCCGGATACAGCAGCATGTACTGCAGGTGCATCTCCCGGAGCTTTTGCTTAACTCCCAAAAAGGACTTTCGCTGCTTTTGGACTTGGGTGTAATCCGGGTAGATGGAGATCCTGCTGTTTTCAAAAGTAAGATTCACTGTCTCCGTAGCCACACGGAGAATACAGTCTCTGTCCCTATAATTTAGAATTTTGTCTATGAGAGCCCGCGGAGGGGCACCCGGCCGCGGCGGAGGGACCAGAGCCTGGCGTGCTCTCTCAATCACAAAGACCTCCCACAGTCCCCTCGGGCACAGCTTAGCACAAATCCAGTTCTCAAGGAAACGTTCCGCATTTCCTGCCTCTGCCCGTTCTGGTCCTCCAAGGACCCTGCTGTTACTGCGACGTGCCCTCCCTTCTGCGTCCTCCGCTCTCCTCTCCAGGGCACCCGTCGTGGCTGTTAGCTGTGAGACCGTCTTCCAGAGGGTGGCCACCTCGCCTTGCAACTGTTCTATATTGCCCTCAGCATCGGAGACCTTATCCGCCACCTTTCGGAGATCTGTTCTCAACAGGTTGACATCAATGGAGACCATTTCTATTTGGCGCTCCAGCGCAGTGTGGGATCCCTGGATCGCTTTCAGCAATTCCGCCCGGGAGGGCTCTCCAGGAGCCTCCGCCCCCTCATCCTGCCCCGACTGCCGCGTAATCCTCTGGGGTGGGAGCCATTAGATGGTGTATTGTGTTATCGTGTTGGGCTGCGTAGAGCGAGACATACTGCCTTGCGCATTGCCAGTGCCCCAAGTGTCTCGACCAGTTCTCCAGAGGGGCGACAAGGTCTGTGTCCCGCAACGTCCGCTCTCCTGTGGCACAGTTCTCCCCCTCAGGCCCCAGCGGCAGACTGCAACTTCACGCGGTAACCTAGCTCCGCTTCTCCGCCAGATATCTGTCGCTGGTAGGAGGCCACCAGCCTCAGTGGGGCAACCCTCTCAGGCTCATGTGACCCCAGGTGGAGATCAAGATCAACCGTCCTTGCCCCAGCAAACTTCCAACACTGCTAAGTGAGGGAAAACGGCGGCGTATGGGCACAGCAGGGCCACCCAATGCTTAGGTCGTATTCGGCGTCCCAGCGGGGGCGGATCCGGCCCCCAATGACGAGTATTCGGGGTAAGGGCTGCAAGGAGACCCCAGGGACGGATTCCGGCCCAGCTACGCCGCCCGATTCTTCTTAGGGGATCCTTGCTCTGAGCCACCCCCAGGGACCCCCCAGCGTGTCCATTCGCTAGATTAGGCCGAACCCGGCCGAAGGCTCACCCACGAGGGACGCGGTCTCCAGAGTCTTGTGTTATTGACCCTTCAGGAGAAGGGCTCCCAGAGTTGCAAAGTTATGGGGCCCCCGGGCCTGTTCATACAGTAGGGATTCCCAGCCCCTTCTTCAGCCGGGTGGGCTATGGGCAGTGAAGCAGAGCCGCGCCAGGCTATTTGGGGAGCGTGGGCCTCGGTGGAGCTAGCCGAGGCACTCTGCCAGTCCCGAGGGCCGCACCCACCTGGGTTTGAGGCGCCGCCTCCCAGTCCGTGTAGGCCTCAGACCAGGGCCTTTCCCATCCGTGGGGCCTCCTCCAAGCGTATCGCCACGAGAATTACCTCGCTCCGCCGGGGCCCCTCAGTCGAGCTGCGCTCCTCTGGCTGGGCAGCGACTCCAGTAGCAACGAAGTCCCCCACACAGGGGAGGCTCAGGGGGGCAGGACCAGTCGCCGCGCCCGCGACACCAGGCACCGGACCGGCCCCAACACCACAGGTCTCCGGCGGCCCAGCAGGTACCTCTTAGATCTCCTCAGGATGGAGCCCCAGTTGGCAGCGGGCTCCGTCGTCCAGTGAACAGCGCTGCAGGCGCGGTTTTCAGGGGCGGTCTCCGGCTCCCAGCACCGCCGTTCCGTCACCCCTCCAGCCCAGGCCGCAGACTGCGGCCTCGCGTAGATAGAGAGCCGGGCACCGCAGTCCGGGCAGCTTACTCGGCCGCACTCGCCTTCTCTCTGCTCAAATATTGAACCCCAGGTACAAGGGGAGCAGGGGACCCTTAAATCTGTACCCTAGGAGCCCGGACAGGATATTTAATCAGGATTTCGGGGTCCGATGACCGGGAGCTGGTGGAGCTCACGTCCTGTCGGCCATGCTGCTTGACCACGCCCCACATCTCCTAGACACTTACTTTGAAGATGAGGATTATGACGACAAAGATGATGACGGACCCTTTGGTACAGCTCACCATCCTTCTGAATCAAACATCAAGTGTCAGGATGACAACGACAATGACAACCACCAAGATCACTATTACCATGAAGACATTATGGTTCCATATCATAGATTCCATCGCAGGGAAGTGCGCCAGAGGGGAATGAGTCACCTCCCTCCAACGCTCATTCAAGATCTACAGGCCATGCTGGTGGATTACCGACAGAGGTTTTCCCCGCAGCAGGCAGACCCAGAAAACCCACCCATGCCAGTGGTGGTTCCTGTTCCAATTATTCAGCCTGAAGCTTCTTCAGGTCAAGCTGAACAGGTGCAAGATGCCATTACCTCCTCCGAAGATGAGGTTGAAGAGTGCGAATTACCCGAAAATACTAATGTTCCGGATTCCTGGGATGACTATGAAATTCCGATGCCTTCTCTGCCTCTTCCTCTGCCTTCTGATTCTCCCCCTGAGGACATTGGGGGCTTTCATAATTTAATGCAACGGGCTGCAGCTAGATTTCAACTGCCAGTTACAGTCGAACAGACAGAATGTTTCCTTCATGATTTCAAGGAAGAGCCCAGAAAAAATCACGAGAGCTGTACCGATAATAGACTATATCTGGAAGGAAGGGGTTAAGATAATTAAGACAGCTGCATCTATACCAGCAGTGCTTCCGAGCATAGAGAAGAAATACCGTGCCCCTGCCAACAGCCCATCCTGTCTGATTGGTCACCCACGGCCAGATTCGGTAATTTTGCAGGCAGCCCAACAGCGATCCAAAAATCCTGCAACACCTATCACCACACCACCTGATAAGGAAGGACATCGTCAGGACGTTATAGGCAAAAAAATCTCTACCATGGCAGCGGCCTCTATTAGAGCTGCCAATTCTCTAGCCATTATCAGCCATTATGACCGTCAAATGAGGTCAGACATGGCGGGTCTCATTGACCTCATTCCAGAAGACCGTAGGCAGGAGGCAAGAAAGATTCTGCTGGAAGGAGAACATGCCGCATTGGAAACTATAGATTGCGTTTTTGACACTGTAAACACCAACTTCCGTCAGCTTGCAGGGGCTGCAGTGCTTAGACGCCAGGGATGGCTTAAAGCCATCACTTTCAGACCGGAGGTACAAACAAAGATTCTAGACATGGCCTATGATGGAGGCTCTTTGTTTGGTAAACACATTGATGAGGCCCTCTTAGTTATGAAAACTGACACGGATACTGCACGATCATTGGGTACCCTTCAGTACAGACTCATACATTTCAGAGGAGCAAGAGGGCGTGGTTTTTCATCAAGAGGAGGATACCAAAACCAGGAAAACAGGCAGTATCAATCCCAGTATAGGCAACCTTACAGCCAGTCCTTGTACCGTCAATTGTCCACGGCTAGTTTCTCTCATCTAGGTGGTCGAAATAGATCACAGAATCAAGGCCGGGACACTAGCAGGAAGCAGTGATCTCCACTGGGCGCCTGCCACATTACCTTCCTTACCCATGGGCGCAAAGATTTCAGCTTTTATTCACAAGTGGCAGGAAATTACTTCAGATCAATGGGTTCTAGACCTAGTAACCAACGGCCACACCCTCAAATTCATCAAACAGCCACCTACTACTCCGCCCAGGGGTCCCCCTCCCCCTCGTCTTCACTTATTATTCAAGGAAGCCTTAACGATGCTCCTAAAGAATGCCATAGAGAAGTTTCCATCATCTCAGAAAGGAACAGGTTTCTATTCTCGTTTCTTCCTGATCAAAACGAAATCAGGGGAATCGCGACCAATTCTAGACCTCCGCAAGCTCAACAAATTCCTCAAGAAACAATGTTTAAAAAAGAAGGACAGTTTCAGTCCGAAGGTTTGCTTCGCTCCTCGGAATGTGCTCTTCAGCGATACATCTAATACCCTTGGCACGGCTCAAAATGAGACCTCTTCAGGAGGAGCTGCACCTTCAATGGCAGCAAGCCATGGGTTCGTTCAACAATACTATCAAGGTCACACAGCGCATGATAAATTGTCTGCATTGGTGGTCACAGCCAGAGAATTTAACCCAGAGCCTCACTTTCCTAAAGACAATTCTAGACTTCGTTTTAAAGACCGATGCCTCCACGGAAGGATGAGGGGTTCATCTATAGGATTTGCAGATTCAAGGAAGATGGTCTCACTTACAAAGACAACAGCATATCAACAGACTTGAGCTCCGCGCCATATTTCTGTCTCTCCAAGCGTTCCTTCCAAGGATTGCGGGTTCCTCAGTGCTGGTCAGTACCGACAATACCACCAGCATGTATTATATCAACAAACAAGAAGGAACAAAATCAGCTATGCTCTCGCAAGAGGCTCTGGAATTGTGTGAGTGGATCACACTCCACAAGATAACACTGAAAGCAGAACATGTCAGGGGTCTCCACAATACCCTGTCGGACACGCTGAGCAGGTCTCAGTCGGACAGTCATGAGTGGGAGCTAGAGCAGGAGCAGGCGAAAAGTGTTCCAGGCTTGGGGCAAACCTACACTGGACCTATTCGCAACGAGGGAGAACAAGAAATGCCGATACTATGCCAGCAGGTTCCCTCAACAGGGATCAAGAGGGAATGCCCTGTCCATGCGATGGTCAGGGATTTGTGCGTACGCTTTTCCCCCAATAACATTGATTCCGAAGATGCTCCGCAAGATGAAGCTGGAGGGTTGCCGTTTAATACTCATTGCACCCAGTTGGCCAAGGCAATATTGGTTCCAGTAACTTCTCCTATTGTCTCAATACAAGCCCTTTTGCCTTCTTCCGATGCCTACAATGTTATCGAGGGACAGAGGGCAAGTAGTTCATCCTAACCCACAGTCCCTGCACTTGCACACATGGCACCTGATTTCTTAGAGTTTAAGGACCTCAACATTCCACATGACTGTCATGAGATTTTGGCCAAATCTCTTGCCCATAGTTCAGCATATTCAAGACTTATCGCCTCAAATGGAAGCGATTTGCTACTGGTGCAAGGTGAATAATATTTACCCAATTCAAGATCCTGAAGAACAAATACATACATACAGTATCTGCTTTCTTTTGCAAAGTCAGGGCTTACTTTTTCATCAATCAAAGCACATCTGCTGCTCTTTCCAGATTCAGGAAATGCACAAAACTTCCCGCACTCTGCTCGTCTTCTCTTGTCAAACAATTCATAAAAAGGACTTTTCCGAGCCTTCCCTCCAGTGCGAGCACCCCCTCCAGAGTGGGAACTCAACACTGTGCTAGCGCAATTAATGAAGCGTCCATTATAACCGATCCATAAAGCTGATCTCAAATTCCTCACTTGGAAGGTCGCCCTTTTATTGGCTCTTACCTCCGCAAGAAGGGTTAGTGAAATCCAAGCTTTCACTATCTAGGAACCCTTTTTACAGTTTACTCGGGACTACGTAACCCTTCAAACAAATCCCAAGTTCATCCTTAAGGTACCGGCGCAATTTCACTTGAATGAACCGGTAAGATTAAGAACATTCTTTCCGGATCCATCCACTCCAGCTGAAAGAGCATTACACTCTCTGAATGTTAAGCGCAATTTAAAATTCTACCTTTAGAAGACTAAAGACATCAGGCGTTCCAACAAAACTAACTGTTCGTGGCCTATGGTCAAGCAACACTAGGAAATGCAGTAACAAAGGCAACAATAGCCAGATGGCTGGCATCTGTGATTCATTTCTGCCATGACAAGGCTAACAAACCTTTGCAAAGGAAAGTCAAAGCTCATTCGAAAAGAACTGTATCAACTTCTACAGCTTTGTTTGCTGGAGTGACTCTGGAAAATATCTGTTGTGCTGAGACATAGAAAAATGTCCACACGTTTACGAAGCATTACTGTCTTCAATCTTCGCATCAAGAAGTTGCAGCGGTTGGGCAGGCTGTCCTAAGCCATCTCTTTCATTAAGGTCAGATTCAGGTACTTCCACTATCCGCAAACAACAGTATATTTGGTATACTGCTTGCTACTCTGATTCAGGCATGTGAATCTATGAAAGATACCCCAATACTGGATAAGAAAACAAGTTACTTACCTGTAACTACAGTTATTCAGTATTGGTATCTTTCATAGATTCACATGCACCCACCCTCCTCCCCGGCGAGTCAGTTCTCTCTATAATTTGGGTTACTTAATTCCCACTTGTACTAGGAAAATCTGAGGAGAACTGCCTCTCCTAAGAGTGTTCTAGATGGTGCTGGTAGCTGATTGGTTGGAACCAACTTTTGGTTCTTTTTTCCTATAATGATGTAGATAGGCTACTAAGATTTAGGCCTTAGGCTTTTTTCTTTTAGCCTACTACTATTATTTACTTATGGCACTACTTTTGTAATTTACCGTGGGACATCCACCTCTGCGACGGGGAATGATATAGGCATGTGAATCTATGAAAGATACCAATACTGGATAACTGTAGTGTTTTCTTCCATTTGGCCTGAAGTCAGCACTCGGGACGTTCTCAAAACGTATGGCTGTAGTCGCTGCCCATCTAAGGAAATACAAAGTGTTCATCTATCCCTATCTAGATGATTGGATATTCAAAGCATCCATGCCCCAGGGGGCTCAAGTTCACTTCAATTAGACCTCCGATCTTCTCCTCCTGTTGGACCTTCATGTCAACCATGCTAATTCAACCTCGATCCCAGTACAGTGCCTGCAATATTCATCAATACTGTAAAGGCAAACGTGTGTCCTTCGAAGGAGAGACACTTTTCTATCCTTCGGGAGGCTCAGGCTCTCATTGTAATATCTCAGCTAACTGTAAAAAAGGTCTCCTCGCTCCTGGGGTCGATGGCCTCCTGCGTATTCCTCAGAACGAATGCATGTATCCACATGAGACCCCTACTGGAATGCCTGGAAGACCAATGGGACCAACGAACAGGAGATTGGGAAGACAAGATTCGATTGTCTCAGCATGCCCTCCGGTCCATCAAATTGTGGTGCTATCCCACCAATCTCCTATGAAGAATCCCGGTTCACAAGGACATACCTGTTCAGACCATACTCACGGATGCCTCTCTCCGAAGATGGGGAGCCCACACAAGCCACCTTCAAAATCAAGGCAAATGGTCACTGAGAGGATCCACGAACCATATCAATCTGCTAGAGCTACTGCAGTTCATCTGCCTCTGAAAGCCTTTCAGCCATCACTCCGCTCCAACTCCCTGCTTGTTCAGATGGACAATACAACAACATTATACTACCTCCTCAAGCAGGGAGGCTTGGGATCCAGACCATTATCTCAGGAAGCCCAGGTGATCTTGAAGTGGATACTGGCCAGAAACCTCATCATTACAGCAACTCACCTCCCAGGTGTTCTGAATGGTCAGGCCAATTCTCTCAGCATGCTCCTCCAGGTAAACCACAAGTCGGTCTTAGACGACCACGTGGTGCACAATATTTTCGGAAGAAGGCGACTTGTTTGCCACCTCAGAAAACAGCAAAGGCCAAAGGTTTGGGTCGAGGGATTTGGGGAATGTACTATGGATCAACTGGTCAGGTAAATTTCTCCACACCTTTCCGCCAGTTCCCTTAATACCGGCATTCCTCAACAGGCTGTTGCAATCATGGGCCAAGATGATATCATAGCCCCGGAGTGGCCACATCAATGGTGGCTCACTGACCTCCTTCACCGATCTATCCGTCCACATCTCAGGCTTCCATGCAAGACAGATCTGCTAACAAAGTTCGGAGGCCAAATGGTGCACCCCAACCTCTCCTCTTTGAATTTGGCAGCATGGTTCCTGAGTTAGTACAGTATGGACACTTGAACTTACCTCAGGACAGCATGGACATCCTCAAGGAAGCAAAGCAGCCTTCCCCATACTCCGATTATGCTCTTAAATGGAAGAGATTCTGTAGTTGGTGTTTATCGAAGAATGAGGATCCTACCTTTTGTCAGGAAGAGGTCATCATTCCATATTTGCTCTATTTGACACAATCTGGCCTTCAATTTTCTTCCATTAAGTTTCACTTGGCAGCCCTAACTGCCTACAGGAAATGCCCTTCACAAACTTCCTTTTTCAAAATTCCTGTCATCAGAGATTTCCAGGAGGGTTTGAAGAAAGTTTTTCCTCCCAGTAGAAATCTTTCTCCCCCTTTGGAGCTTAATGTAGTTCTCTCTCGTCTTATACAAGAACCTTTTGAACCCATGCATAAGGCGTCTCTTCTGCAGCTGTCTTGGAAGACAGCTTTCCTTGTGGCTATAACATCTGCCCGCAAGGTTAGTGAAATCCAGGCACTTTGCTATCAAGAGCCATAAACAGTATTTCATGCATCTCATGACGTCATGAGGAATCATCTGAAATTCCTCCCTAAGGTGGTTCCGGATTTCCATGTAAATCAGACAATCTCTTTACCTACTTTCTTCCAACATCTGTCTACTCCAGTGGAGAGATCTCTTCATTTCTTGGATATTAGACAGGTTCTAAAGTTATATTTGGATAAAACTAAGGATTTACGCAGATCTGACTAGTTATTTGTAAATTATGTCTCCCTCCGTACAGGTCTATCGATTTCTAAGCAATACATCTCCAGATGGATTGTTTTGTGCATCTTACATTGTTAACCAAAAGGCTAGTAAATCTCTGGCTGCTAAGCGTAAGTCCCCTTCTACCAGTGGAAAAGCAGCTACCGCTGCTTTGCTCCGTAACATACCCATTGCAGAGATATGCAAAGCAGCAACCTGGAAATCAGTTCATACATTCACTAAACACTACTGCCTGGACTCTGATGCCAAGACAGAGGCTCAAGTAAAGTAGGCTTCCCTTAGGAACCTATTTGCTTAAATCTGTCTACCTCTATTCTCTGTGTCCTCCACCACATTCTATAGGGATGGTCTTGCTAATGTATTCAAGTGCTAATGACTATACATGGAAATCCCCTATGATAGAAAGAACAGTTTCTTACCTGTAACTCCAATTCTCTTGTAGGGGTATTTCCATGATAAGTCATGAACAACCCTCCATCCTTCCCAGTGGAATAGACAGACGGATCCACACATAAAACATGCATCCCCTTTTCATGACACTCAAAAAGAACTGATGTAACTCCCACTAGCTGAGCATGCTGGTATTCTGGTGGTTTCTGGATTCTTTAAGGCACAGCTTCTATTTTTAAGACCTATAATTGGAGCCTATGTGGCTATTCTATCCTCTACCTTTCATCAGGGAGAGGTGTGGCGCCGCGGCCAGGGCGACTGACGCTGGAATCTGGGGATCAGGGTTCGATCCCCGGCTCCGGCGGCAGGTTAGCCCAGCACCATGTGACTCTGGGCAATAGCTCGCTTAATCTTCCTGACGGCCCCCAGCCCCTAGAGACCCTTACGGGTGATTGTGCGCTTTACAAATGTGGATTATTATTATTATTATCTCTATCCTGAAAAAAGGAGTTTTGTGAAGGGGATTCTTCTGTGTGTTAAACACTTCAAAATTACTCAAAATATAGTATACTGGCGCCCTTTTTTCACTTCAAGATGAAGATGCGGCCAGTGTTGCCTATATATTTAGGCTGTCTTATTGTCTCTCTATCTCTTAAGTGTCTTTGCAGGCCTTCCTGAAGAAAGGCGAAAAATATCCACATAAGAAGATACATTTAAATTAGGGCTCTGGGGTCCCCGCATGTGGGCGGGCTATTCAAGTGCTTATGACTTATCATGGAAATACCCTACGATAAAACTTGAGTTACAGGTAAGAAACTGTTCCTTACCAAGTCTTTACAATATACTTAGAGTTGTATGTGGCTCCAGCAAGAGGAATATTGATCTTTTGCACGTTATTCACTGTTTTGTGTATCTTTCTACGTTCTTTTGAGTGTTTGCATTTCAGTGTATGAAGGGCTGTTTTACATGTGCAAATGCACTCAATCCTCTCAAGTATAAAATTACTTAGTTTACGTAACAGAAAGTTTACTATGCATTTTTTATAAGCAGCCGCCATTAAAAGAACCTTCAGGGAACTAACTTCCCAGAAGCACCAGGGAAAAATAATGAGAAACAAAACCTTCCAATCAGGAGCTGAGAGTTCAAATATAGTCATATGCTTCTTTTCATGCTTCCTCTCTCTTCAATCGAGTCACTCAACTATAAGTGTCCCCTTATTTCTGCTTGGAACTGTCAAACCCTAGTTAAAAAACAAACCAAATAAAAGCTGACCTCGTCCTATGTGTCAACAATACATCACTGTTCTGTATGACAGAGGTAAATCTTTATTAACCAGCATTACTGTTCAAGGTAATCATCAACAGTACTATAAACTGAACATTTCTCCAAGTAGGAATACTATTCCAGAAACTACGTTACTCTGAACAGGTGGGACTCAAGTCACTCACCACTGGGAGGGGGTAAGCCTCGCCTCCGTGTTCTTATTGGAATTGAAACTTTCCGTTACAAAAGCTAGGAAATGTTATATTCTATCTCAGGAGCAGAGGCGAGGATTATGCTACTTCAAAGCTTTCTCACCAGCAGTGTGGCCACATTCAGAATGGGCTTAAAGTAGAACCACTTAAACATGGAGGGAGAGGACCAATCTACAGCATTTCATAATGTCTCTGACGAGAGGCAAAAAGCTCTGCAGAAATCGGACTCAATATGTCAGAGACTGTGATGGACACTTGGAGGTCCAAAGACCACAAGATCATGTCGAAAAATGTCAGGAATGCCAATCTGCCACTTAATTTGACTTTCCTGGGAGATACTCTGCCGTCACAGAGATGTGGTTGTGAAGACAATAATTCCAGAATTCTTGGCTAGTTCTGAGAGTGCTTTTGACTCTGTCCTTCAGTTGTTGTTGATGTACCAGGCAGCCAACACATTGTCCATCTTCAGCAAAACTCAAAACCGTATCCTGTCCTTGGTTCAACGCTGGACTACGAAAGATCCTGCCAGGAGTTGCAAGCAATTGATGTGTAATTATTGTTCATACTCCTTTCGTCTGTGTTTAGTTCCCTAAAGCTGGTTTTGCTGGCATTGGATTAGGTCACGAGGTCTGAGCTTGAGCCAAAAATTGCTCTCTTGTTCCAGGCCTCCATGTATGAGAGCCTCCAGTTAATGTCTTTTCTTTCTCGTCGGTCAGAGGCACCATCTGGGAATACGTCAACCCTTTGTGAAGATGGGAAGTCTTGAGTCGCTGCACCCATTAATGGATGGGGCCTGAAACAATTGTTTGAAGGAATGAGACGAATAGACCCACCAGTTGAGCGATTGGGGGCACCAATTCAGGTCTCGAAAAATCCACTCGCCCACTCGCAATTGCGAGTAAAATTTTAGCAGTTCGAGCTATTTTTAGCACTTACTCGACCCTGCTGGTGAGTAAACTTAAGCTGGAAGAAACAGGTGTTCTGTTCCTTCAGAAAGTGAATGAGCAATTGAAATGCCTTTAAATCTTGTTTTATATTGACACATTTGCAAGCTACTCAAGGACAGAGGTCAAATGTCAATTTGTCTTTTTACTACTTGTTGCTCATGTGTTTCTGGAAAATGGTGTTTACTTTTCTTTCTCTTTTAACAGTTCATGCTTTTTGTCAAGTGAGCTATTTGACAATAATTGTGAAACAAAATGCGGTAAAATGTCAGTTTCTTTCTCCAAAACAACATTTGAACAGCTTGTAAATGAATAGTACAAGTAGATCAGAAATTATGAAAGAACTTTTGTTTTGTAATTCAGACGTGTGATGCAAACAAAGGTTTAAATTGCAGGAAAACAAATAAGAACACTTTACTTGGTGATGTGCAAATGACAAAAATTGGAAGAAACTTTATTTCCAAACATTGTACACTATATAGTTTTAAAACCACGTGAGTGATAAATTCTGTGGCCATTTCAATGTAAAATCTGCTGATTGCATATTTATTTATTATTTATTTATTTTCACATTTGTAGAGCGCTCTGTTACCCGGAGGTGTCCTGGCGCCAGCGTGATTAAACCAGTGTATGTGGGTGTCTGAGAGCTTAATGAGTAAAGAGCCAGGTCTTAAGCGCTCTTCTGAAAGCCATCAGGTCCGAAGATTGTCTGAGATTAAGTGGCAGTCTGTTCCACGCCTCTGCCGCGCCGAGGGAAAAACTCCTGCCTCCCCAGCGTGCTTTCTTAACTCTGGGGACTGTTACCAGCGCCAGCTCCCCAAATCGCAGGATTCTTGCTGGTTTATGCCAGTGGAAGAGCAGTTTCATGCACCTAGGGCCCATATCATGCAGGGCCTTGAAGACCATGCAGAGTGCTTTGAAAACTATTCTTTTGCGCACTGGCAGCCAGTGGAGTTTCACCAAGTCCTGAGCTACCGAGGCAAATTTAGGGGTGTCGGTGATCAGGCGGGCGGCTGCGTTCTACAGTAGCTGGAGTTTGTTAAGTAAGCCCTGCTGGGCGTTCAACATCAGGCTGTTACAATAGTCCAAACGTGAGAGGACTAGACCAGTGACGACAGTTTTCCTATGCTCCCTCTCCAGATAAGGAAGAACTTTCCTGATTGTTTTGAGGATGTAGTGCATAGAGGAGGACAGTGCATTGATCTGAGGCTTAAAGGACAAAGAGTCGTCCACCAGTATACCAAGATTTGTAACTTTTGCCACTGGGGAGGGGAGGGGTCCCATTTCATCCGACCACCATCTAGGGGACCAAAAATTGTCCCTGGAACCAAAGAGCAACACTTCTGTCTTTGTGGAGTTAAGTTTGAGACAGTTTTGAGCCATCCAGCTGCCCACCTCACGCATGCACCCTCTAAACCTGTCTACTGTGCTATCTGTGTCGCCCGGTAGCAGTGACACCACTATCTGTGTGTCGTCTGCGTATGCTGTGAGATTAAAACCAAACGATCGAATCACCGAGGCTAGGGTAGCTGCATAAACATTAAAAAGGGTGGGACTGAGTGAGGACCCCTGGGGAACTCCACAGGGGAGCACAAACGGATGCAATTCAAAGTCTCCCAGGGCCACTGACTGAGTTCTGTTGGAGAGGAAGGCCTGTAGGATCTTCAATGCCTTTCCTTGAATTCCACTGGCCCTCAACCGGTCCACCAACAGCTTGTGATGGACCGTGTCGAAGGCCGCGGAAAGGTCCAACAGGATCAGGGCGGCTCTGCCTCCTGCGTCCATCACTCTTCTGATGTCTTCCACGGATTTGATCAGGGCGGATTCCGTGCTGTGTTCCGCACGAAAATCGTGTTGGGAAGGATCAAGATGTTCTCCTGTCTTCAAAAAGGCACTTAGCTGCGCATTTAAGTTGCCTTCCATAATTTTGGCAGGGAGGGGTAATCGTGCAATCGGCCGGTAGTTGTTCATCTCGGCGATGTCCAGGTTGTTTTTTGTTAGGAGGGGCAGGATGGAGGCTCCTTTTCATTTTGCGGGATATTCCCCTTTATCCAACATCTGGTTGAGAAGGGGAGTAAGTCCGGTTACAATGATGGCGGGAGCTAATTTGGCTATTGCAGTTGGGCATGGGTCGTGTGGGGAGCCTGATTTTGTCTTCAGTAGACGGCTCACTACTTCCTTTTCACTGATGGGCAGGAAATGTAGGAGTTTTTCCTGATTACTGTCTGATTCCGGACCAGTGCTAGGAGGAGGGGTCCTAACTAGACTGTCTAGGGAAAAAAAGATATTTTCCACTTTTTCCCGGAAAAAGGTGGCGAGATTCTCACAGAGTGGAAGACTGGGGGGTATTTCTATGGTTTTAGGGGCTGCCAGGGATGATACTGTTTGGAATAACTCCTTTGGGGTGTTGCTGGCTTCTTTAATCCGTTTCGTGAGGAAGGCCCGTTTTGCCTGTAAAATTCTTTCTTTGTAGGCTCTTTGCTCTGTATTGAGAATTGTTTTATCTGTCTCACTGTAGTCTGTCTCTCAAGTTTTTTACACCGTATTTTATGGTCCCTGATTTGTTCAGAAAACCAAGGGGCGGCAGGATTTGCCCGTGTGGAGTAAGTAATTTTGGGGGGAGCCAGAAGTAGGCAGGCACGTTCTAGCCAGTTTGTGTAGGCGGCGGCTGCTTCCTCCACATTGTCAGAGAGGGGTTTTTTAATACGACATCTAGCGTTTCACCATTTATGGTGTTCCATTTCCTGACCTGTCTAGGGGCGTTTCTAGTACTGGGTGGTTTCATGGGGGTGATTAGAAAGACCTTAAAATGGACTGCTGAGTGATCAGACCAGGGGACCGGCTGTACCGATGATACATTCAGGCTGGGATGGTTAGAAAAAATCCCGTCCAGGGTGTGTCCTGCCTTGGACCGCACACCCATTGTATCAAATCCACCCCCTGCAATAGGTCGATCAGATCACGAGTGTCTGCGTCTGAATCACATTCTAGATGAAAATTAAAATCGCCCAGCAGAGTGAAAGCTTGGGCAGAGGCTACTGCTTCGAGTACCTTACTCAGGGCTTGCACAAATGGGGCTTTAGAACCTGGGGGTCTGTATACAAGACAGCCTCTAAGGGATTGATGATCGGAAAGGGTAAGGTTAAAAAAAAAAAAAGAGACTCCTCGAGGCCTGTGGGTCCGGATTGAAAGGACCCTCTAATGGATTTATGGTGAATGATGGCTAAGCCACCCCCTTTCCTCTTTTCCCGATTTTGAGTATGGCACACATAGTCCGGCAGGGTGGCATTAACAATGTCAGGACCTGAAGCCGCATCAGTCCAGGACTCGGTGATGAATGCTACCTTTACTCCCGAGTCCAGAATCAACTCCGCTACCTCAGTGCTGTGTTTGACCAAAGACCTCGCATTGAGAAGTAGGCAATTGACCGCGGGATGGTCCTTCCTCGAAGGTTCATCCTTGTGGTCCCTTTGGGGAGCGATGGGTTGCCAGAACAATTTGGGCAGTGCCTGTAGGCAGTTGGCGCATTGGGGTGGGTTATTTAGAGCGTTGGCCCCCGGTTCCATGACTGCATCCCACTGCTGAGGTGTTGCTTTTTAAGGCCCAGAGCGCCTCCCTGTTATAGATATATCTAGAAGTCAAATTGGTATCTAAAGGAACAGGGGGTCTGGCCCTGGGCGCGGGTCCGGCGCAGACGGGCGCAGACGGGCTCGCCTTTGGCGCGCCGCTGGCGCGCCCGCTGCGCTCGTCCGCTGCGCTCGTCCGCTGCGCTTCCTAGCGAAGGGTGCCATTTTAAGGAAGAAAGGGCGGGAGGGGCGGAGCACTAGACTACTCGGCCGGCTCCTCACCCAGTATGGCGGGACCCACGGGGAGAGCTGTCTCCGGTAATGTGCAAATAAGCTTAAAGTGCAAATTGGCAGCAAGTATTTAAAATTAGCAGCAAGTCTTTAAAATTAGCAGCAAGTATTTAAAATAACATGCACGAGCAGAATATGGTATACAAGGCAGCAATCGCGATGTCACCATCCACGGTCCCGGTTTCCGCCTCAGGACACTCACGCAAACCACTCACACTAGCAATCAGTGGGGTGTGTTTAGATTCTATAGGGCATATAGCAGTGAGCAGCTACTTTAAGCTTTAGTTATGTATTTATTAAAAGTGATTGTTTTTAAACATGATGTGAAAGACATTCCTGGACTAGCCCTGATAATAATGCATGTAATGAATTAAGAGGCAAGTCTGCAGTCAAGGGTATCTTATGTGTGGCTAGATTTGCATTCTACATGGAGCTAATCTTTAGCCTATTAAATCAAACAAAAGCGTTATTTTGTATCGCAGACGTGCTGAACTTGCGTATTTGAAGGTGCTCTCATATGTGATAAAGAAGAAAATGGTGTCTCAGTGAATTAACATTTTTGCCCAGGATGACATAATTTGAAACCAGTTCATGGGTCAAGAGCATTATAATTAGGACTCCCGGTTTTCCGTTTAAATGGATTTTTACATATAAATACAGACGGAAAACACATTTTCCCTTGTCTGTATTTATATGTAAAAACAGCAAAATACTAGAAAATGTTGCTGCGCTGCCGTGCTTGAATCCAAAGTTATCTCGCCACGGCCCCTTCCTGCTGTGGAAATTCCTTCCTGGGCACACACACAGCCGCACCTAAGTACTTAACAGGTCTTTTGAATACCATTTACTTGTTAACAAGGCTTTATTGTTCTTTCACCACATGCCATAGCCTCCCTCAATGCCCTTGACTCCTCCTGCCCCAGGACCCATACAGTGCCCGTTTTAAGCACTTCAATTCACAGTGCTGCAGCAGAAGAAAAATTAATATTTTCCCCCATGACAATCGGCATGCCCTGAGGCCCTGATTGGGAGATTTCATCCCAGAATGGAGGCTGGGGTGTGCGATCTTTTCGTCTCTGTTACTGTCTGTTTACCAGCTTTTTCTTGGCCTGTTTGAGGCTCCTGGTATTAGCAGGGAAGGAGCCGACACTCCCCTCCTGGGATATTGAAAACAGCTTTTGGCAGCAGAGAGCTCCCAAGCGACATGCCACATCCTTAATTGTTACGTGCAAGGTGGTTCCGTCCACCGAAATGCGTATGAGCTGATCATTTTGGAATAAAACAAATCTTACTTTGAAGTATCCACAGAGTCAGTGCCTTCTTTTTGATGGTAAAAGTTTGGACTGGTGCTCTTTTCGACCAAGAAGAGTTTGCTTACAAATATCTGTGAAGATACAGTCTAACACACTTGTTTTAACTTTGTAGATTTACCCCTGACGAAGAGCCGAAAGGGGCTCGAAATGCATTGGGTGACACAGGTTATCTTTGGAGGAATACTTATGTTACAATCCATGATTTAGGAATAAGCTACGTGAATACCTCCAGCGGTTAAGGGAAATGATGTATTCATAAGCAGCTTACATGTGACTAAGGAACAGAGTGAAATGTATAGCAAGTGATAAACCTAAATAAATCTCTTGATGAAGTGGAACAATTTTTGCATTTTTGTCATGCTTATTGCTGTGCGTCCGGATTGGGGCGTCCATACGCCCCAGTGAATGGAATGGTCTTACCAGTATGTGATGGGCAGTGCACGATTCCGGGCTTGCACGCAAACAGGTTAAAAATGAATCAACAGCAGAAAAACTGGATTAAAAGGAGTGCACTCAGTCATTTATTTTAGGCCTGGGCAGTAAATTCCGTTCCGCTTGCGGAATTTGGGTAATTTCGCATTCCGTGTAGAATGCGAAATTGCCCAAAATTCTGCGTCCCGCGACTTCGCAAAATTTTTTGCTTGTTCGCGTTCTCAAATGCGTGTTCGCGAGAGATTTCTCCCGAGCACGCAAACAGCGTTTGAGAACAGTAAAAAAAGTATCGCGAAAAAGCAATTCTGCGTGTTCGCGGAATTTCTGCGTGTTCGCAGAGATTTTTTACCATTTCGCAGAGATTTGAGTAAAGCCGTTAACGCAAATTCCTCCCACCCCTAACTTATTTTCGATGTTGTAACCATCAACAAGACCCATTATTCTTCTGTGATAGTCATCCATGAGTGGAAGAAGTTCACCAAACGGAGCCCTACTTTTTGTTGGGAACAGTGGCGAACACTTCCCGTTTAGGGGTTGCCTGGTTGGAATGTTTCTGGAAAGCACCTCAGGCGCCCCAGTATCCAAAGCCTAGTGATGGAAAGAATGTTCCAAAATGGGACAGATCTTGCCATTGATCGCGCTTGAAGCCGCCTCCCCGGGAGGGAAGTGGGAATAGAAAGGCCCGTTTGAGCAGCCCCTGCCAGGGCCGGCCCTTGGAGAACTTTAGAAGTGCATATTGCCTTAAGGGAGGCCTGGACCTTATCTAGGGAAGTAAACGTTGGCACACACATTCCCCGCTTTAATTAATGGGTCTCCGAACAGACTCCATTGTACCACCGCCCTTCCTTCTGAAGAGTCTAAGTTCCTCATGTAGGATATGAAGGGTCTTAATGACTCAGAATTAGGGCACATGCCGGGGGCACAATACTCATAGGTTAATTGACTGGGACATTGTCCCCAAACAGGCCTGCATGGCCTTTCCTGCAATACAGATCCCGAAGGGCATCACCCAACACTTAATACCGACCCCGCAGGCAGTCACCAGTATAAAGGGGAAAAATGTTTGGTACAAACCCTGTTTAGGTCTCGCCTACGCGAAAAGACCTTTTGCTATCGCCATGGCTTTTCAGCCAAGCACGTGCACGCGTTCCATTGCCTTCAATGGCAACGCGTGCACGTGAGGCAATTGACTTGCGGGAGAGAGCGGCTGCCACCATATGCTATCAATTATACTTGCGGGAGCCGCTGGCTCCCGCAAGTAAATCGCGCAGGCTCCCTCCTCCTCTGTCTTTTCGCGTGCTTGTTTGCTTTGTTGGCAGTCTCCCATGCGCGCAGTCTGAGCGCTACAACACTGTACGCAAAGAACAGTTTCGAAATCTGACCCTTCAAATTGCAATAAACATCCTAAGCTGGACGTGCGCTTCACGCTACATGGTAACATCCCTCACCAATTAGACAGGATTCTCCTGAATGCGGGTCTCACCTCACGAGAGATGTAATGGGATAGTAAAAATCCAGTTTCTCCTACTTTGTTTCCGTCTCGAAACGGCACAAACACACAAATTGCTCAACTCCTCCCATAAGGGACAGCTCGAATCGGAGCGCTGATTTATACTGCCTGAAAGGCTCAGAGATTGGCGCTTGGAGCCAGTCCTCAACTGAGATCCTTCTCCTACCTCACCCCCAAGACCTGGAACTCTCTCCCCACGTACCTACGACAGACCCAGGACCTGCCGACCTTTAGAAGACTTCTCAAGACCTGGCTCTTCGATCAGTAGCAGCCCCCCCCAGCGCCTTGAGACCCTCACGGGTATGTAGCGCGCTTTACAAATGTATTGTATTGTATATTGTATATTGTATTGTATCCCTCTGTCCTCACAAGGTGGCAAAAGCGAGGCCCGTTGGCTATGCCAATGCTTGTTTTAAGGGTCATCACTGTCCAGGCAAATGCTCGACAAGGCTCTTGCAGCCTGCCAGTAAGCATCTACACTAGAAGGATTTATTTTGGCACGTGGAGAACAGAGTCAGTAGTTCAAAGTTTGGGTAGAGTTGGCTGACAGCGCCACCTAGTTGTCAGAGGATGCACTGTTTACGCAGACCTGCAGCGGTACTTTTTTTTTTTTTTAAACGTTTTTATTAAAGTAGTTCCATTACGACGGTATAGTAAAAAATAGAAGTTCCATGCAAAGACACAGTATAGAGTAGCAAGGTACAATCCAGCGAAGGCACATCCATTTCAGTAAGCAGCATAATGATAGCATTGAAGTCAGAAAACAATATGCAGTCAGGTCGGCGGCTCCTCGAAACCCATTCTCCCGGGTGGGCAAACACAAACAATAAAAGCCCCGAAGGGCTAACTAGCTGGGAAGAGACTGGGGATAAGATAGGAAGGGACCCGGCACCAACCAGAACCGGCGGCCGCCGCGGACCAAGGACCGGCGGGGTGCGCGGGAGAGGCGGCGTCAGGGGCAGGAGGTAAATGAGGGGGTGGCTGGATCCCAAATGGCCCATCATGTAACAGGGTAGGAGTGGACCAAATCGCAGCACCGTAGTTCCAAAGGCGACCCCCCACAGGGCAATCAGTGAAGGCGCCATCTGGGGGACCCACTGACAGTAGGGACATCGGGGACGTGGAGAGAAACGCTATGCACTGACCAACTCTGCGGACGCAGGGCCCGTCGGGGAGCGCAGGGGAGGCAGGCTCGCTAGGGGAGGAACGGGAAAGGAGGTAGGCGACCAGGGGGCCCCAAATATCAACAGGGCGAGACCTAGCAGGCATCAGGTCCCAAAACTCTGACAGCAGAGTCTGACAACGGGAAGCATCTTCCAGCCAGGCCGCCACCACAGGGGCAGGCCGGCGGCCCCAACACATAGCCACCCTGCGCCTGGCCAGTACCAGGAGTATCGAAATCAGTCGGCACGAAGCATCAGGGCAAGGTTTGACAAAACCGAGGAGGCAGAGAAGGGGATCCGGATTAATAGCAATACCAGTGATTTCAGAGATCGTGGAACAGACCTCCAGCCAGAACACCTGCACCCGAGACAGAGCCAGGCCAAATTGGCGAAATCCGCAGCAGGAGCGGAGCATCGCACACAGGAATCCTCAGGAATGAGTCCTAGGCAATGAAGCTGCCGTGGAGTTCAGTAGAACCTGTGCAGAAACTTGAAATGAATCAAGCGGAGCCGATAGTTCGGGGAAAGTTTTGTAGTTTGGTTACAGCAATAAAGCCAGTCTGCACCTGAGATATCCACGCCAAGGTCCGCACTCCACGCCTCACACGCCCGAGCCGAGGAGATGGGAACGGATGACAAGGCAAAGGCATACAATCTGGTGACAAGTTTGGATGAGGATGTGGAAGTATATACGAATTCCAGGGCAGGGAAAGTGGGCGGGGGCCGCGGAAAGGTCGGGTGCAATTTCCGGCATTTGGCACGCAGCTGGTAGTATAAAAGTGTGTCCATCAAGGATGGCAACTCGGGGAGTGAATAAAAGGAATTGTCAGGATATAGGTCCGCCACAGTCTTAAGACCCCGCAGTGCTGCATGCCGAACATACAGGATGACTGAAGGGGCGGAAAATCCGAGTGATCAGTAATGGGCATGGCATCAGCAGATAAGAGAGAAAGACCAGCTAGAGGGCGCAGAAAGGACCACGCCCAGCCCAATGTCTCCACCGTATTCACCTCTGACCGGGGGCGCACTGTAGGGGCAAATAATGCAGTAGAAAGAGGCCAGGGGGAAGCAACATCCAATTCCACCGCAACGTGAGGCTGGTAGGGGGTGGGTTGCAGCCAGAAATTAAGAAAGCTGGCCTGAGCACAAAGTGAATAGAGACGGAAGTCTGGCGCACCCACCCCACCAGCCGACATGGGCAGGGTCAGGACGTCATAGGCAACCGTGGGCTGCCGCCCCGCCCAAACCAAGGACACAACAAGCGAACGCAGCCTGCGAAAAAAATAAGCGGCAAAGGGAACAGGTATGTTGGAGAAGAGGTAAAGAAATTTGGGGAGGACCACCATCTTGGCATGGCAACGCGGCCAGCCAGGGAAAGCGGCAAGCGGCTCCACAGAGGGATCTTAAATTCAAACCAGTCTACAGCGCGGGCCAAATTGGACCTTCAGAGTTAGTCTGGGTCCCTGCTCAATCCAAATGCCTAGATAGCGCCCACTCAAAAGGAAAATCGGGAGAGTGGCATCGGTCAGTGGGAAGAGCACAGACTTACTCAAATTGATCTGAACACCCGAGAGCCCACCGAACCGAATAACCTCACGCACCAGGGGACTGAGATTTTCCTGGGGATGGCGAACGTAAAGAGTGACGTCGTCCGCATACATGGAGACCAAGAGGGAGCGGGACGAAAAGCCGATTCCCTTGTGGGTGTGGTGCTGCCGTAGACAGGCGGCCAGGGGTTCCATGGCAGTGGCAAAAAGCATGGGCGACAATGGGCAACCCTGCCTAGTTTCACGCGCAATGCGGATGGGGTCCGTAACCTGGCCATTAATACGCAGCCGGGCGGTGAGATTAGTATATAAAAGTTTAATATTCTGCAAACAGTGGGCACTGAACCCCATGCGCGATAGGATATAAAAAAGGAAGGGCCACTCCAGCGTGTCAAACACCTTCGTGGCATCAAGCAGAGCAGCCACAGCCGGAAGGTCAGGGTTGATTTGATGCAAAATGGAAAAAATGGTCCGAAGATTATGGGAGGTTGCCCTACCGGGGATAAAGCCAGATTGGTCAGGGAGGGCGATGGTGGGCATTAACAAAAGGAGACGGGAGGCAATTAGCTTGGCGAAGATTTTATTGTCTATGTTAATAAGGGAGAGGGGGCGGTAGGAGTCACACCGATCAGCAGGTTTGCCCTGCTTGAGAAGCAGAGTCAGCGAGGGCTCGCGGAGAGACGGCGTGAGCGTGCCGGTGTCAAAGGACTCGTTAAACATGGCAGCTAGATGTGGGACCAGGATGGAGGCAAACATTTTGTAGAAGGAGGCAGGAAGACTGTCCAGGCCAGGCACCTTATCGCTCGGTAGGCCACTAATAGCCGCCAGTATTTCCTCCTTCGAGAAAGGCTCGACAATGAATTTGCGGTGGTAATCCGCAAGCCACACGAGGGCGATGGACTCGAAATACTGGTTGAAATCTTCCAAAGAAGGAGGGGAGTCAGCAGAGTAGAGTCGGGAATAGAAGGCGAGGAAGTGGGATTTGATCTCCTCCGAAGACGTGGTGCGATCTGGTCCCCCATCACTGAGGACAGTGATGTAGTGGGCAGCGTGCGGGGGGCGCAATACGTTGGCAAGGGTGCGCCCCGGGCGGTCCCCTTCACCGAAGGGGCATGCCCGCCCTCCCTCCCCAGGAAGGACAGCTCACGGCCAGCCTCGTCCGAAAATTCAGAATGTTTTTGCCGCAAAATCGTCAGCGTGTCGGGGCCAGCGCCATTCGCAAGGGCGGCATCCAGGACTCTGATCTCCCCCTCCAGCCTAGCAAGTGCAGAACGGATAGCACGGAGAACACCGGCCTGCTTGGAGATGCACTCCCCCCGAATGAATACTTTAAAACCCTCCCAAAGCGTAGAAGCAGAGTAGACAGAGCCTACATTGAGCTCGAAGTAGTTAGTGATGGTGGTCTGGATCTCGTCACAGTAAACAGAGCCATTAGGGCATTAGGAGAAAGACGCCAGGTGAAGGCCCGTTGCTGAGAATCGGGAGGTCGGATAAGAAGTTGGACAGGTGCGTGATCAGAGAGAGTGCGAGCCATATGAGTAGCGTCAACAGTCCAGGAAAGGACATCCGGCGAGGTAAGCCAGATGTCAATCCACGACCAGCAGCCCCTCTCGCCCAAAACACAAGTGCCCTCCCGGGCACCGGGGCGGAGATGACGCCAAACATCAAAAAGCGAGTTATCAGTCAGTATAGAAGAAAGAGCGGTGGCAGCGCGCGGGTGAGACCGGTAAGAGCCCGAACGGTCCAACTCCGCGGAGAGGGTAACATTAAAATCGCCACCCCAGATCACGGCCACAGGACCACAGGAGGAGATCAGATGCCAGACATTATGGAAGAATACCGGGTCGTCGGAATTCGGGCCATAAACTGCGGCGATGGTAACAGGCTGGGCGAGCAATACCCCATGCAAAATGACGTATCTACCCTCCGGATCGACAAGGGCGCGAGAGGTCTGCCAGGGAAGGCCACGACGCAGCAAGATCGAGACACCCCTGGCATAGGGCGAATAAGTGGAGGAGTGGGATTCCCCCCAGTAAGGCGCGCGGAGCCTGGAGACCGAGCCAGGGAGTAAGTGCGTCTCTTGTAGAAGACAAATGTCAACGTTATGGAGCTGTAGGTGGGCGTGTGTCAAACGAGGCTTGCGGTAGTCGTTCAGGCTGAGAACATTCCATGTCCAGCAGGTCACATTAGCCATGGGAAAGGAGACGGGGGCAGTGTTATGCAGGACGGAGAGCAGGGGGCACGGTCGTGCCCAACCCGTGGTTGCAATAGTGGGGGTCAGTGGCCAGTGGGGGAGCGCTAGCACGGAAAGAGCCCAAGGAAGGGAAATCCACCTCAGGGGGGTCGCCAACGCACAAAGGAGAGGAGGGGGACAGAAGGAGCCGAAAGCCAGCCACTGTGTCAATGATGAAAACATGTGAGATGAATACAGCCATGGCGATGCGCCTAAGACATGACACAGAATGAAGCATCTTGCATCAAGTACAGGAAAATAAAACCACAAATACAGCAAAGTGTCTACATTGGAACATGCAGTATCAAAATGAAGCAACATAACAATAGAACCAAACCACCACCTCACTAGAGGAACAAGACCACCCACCCACCCCCCAATATCTGCATATTGAGTCTTGCACGAAGCATATAGATCAGAACAACCCACAGTTCCCATTTTCCCCCCACCCACTCCAAACCCCCAATCAGACCGAGAGCACCCCCCACCCCACCCAAGGGGCCCAGAACTTGGAAAGGGAGACCAGCTAACAGAAGCGGAAATAATCCCAGGCGGGCAGGGCAGAACTTGGCGGACACCCCTGCGGAAGAGCAGGGTGGCCAAGCAAGGGTAAGTGGCAGCATCATGAAGGAGGTACAAACAAAACTACGTGTATGAACTACACCATAAGCAGTGAAATGTACAATGATAAAACTCCGCTCAGAAAAGAAAGACAACGAGCAAATCCAAAATCACAGCAGTGCAATAAACAATCACCTCGGCCCTCATAGGCAAGGAGGGGGGGAGGGGCCAGGCGTGCAGAAAATGTACAACCTATACCATAGAACCAAGGAACCAGAAACATGCCCAATAGGACTGATCAGCCATTGTCACTCAAGTGGTTGGCAGCTTCAAGCGAGGATCCGGAGGGAGATGTCCTGGATTCCTTATCCAGACGTTTGGCAAAAGCGAGCGCCTCCCACGGATCTGGGAAGACAAGCGTCTTGGAGCCCTGGCGAACTCTAAGCTTCTCCGGGTAGGCCAGGGAGTAGGAGACCTCGTGTTTTTGAAGGATCCGCTTGGCAGGCAGAAATTCCCTCCTGGCGGCTTGAACAGTCATGGTGTAATCGGGGTAAAATGAGAGGGTATTGCCCTGATGCGTAATGGTGTCCCTGTCCCGTGCAGCCCGGAGGATGGCGTCTCGATCACGAAAGTTTAAGAACTTCGCCCCTATGGGACGGGGGGGGCATACCAGGGCGAGTGTGAGAAGTTGGCCTGGTATATGATGTTCACTATTCTAGGGAGCACCTTGCACCAGTCCAAACAACCCTTATGGTGATGGTTGTAAAGTCAACCTTATAGACCAGCTATCCTAGTGGTAGCATGGACAAAGCAGTTTTAATCTAACACTTCAGAGAGCATGTGAAGCCAATTGTTTTACCAATAATAATTCCTTGAATACCAAATGAAAGGACACCACACAAGGTATATATCAAATATATATGTATTTATTTCTAACACAACCCCTCTGCACTCTTTATGAGGCCAGAGTTCGAGATACAGCACAAGTTACTTAATAAGCATACGTTAAGTTGCACAAATACAATTCTGCCCTAGGGGGCCTCACGAACCATATATAGGAAGAGGTGTGGCGCCGCGGCCAGGGCGACTGACGCTGGAATCTGGGGATCACGGTTCGATCCCCTGATCTGGCGGCAGGTTAGCCCAGCACCATGTGACTCTGGGCAATAGCTTGCTTAATCTTCCCGACGGCCCCCAGCGCCTAGAGACCCTTACGGGTGATTGCGCTTTACAAATGTGGATTATTATTATTATTACAAATGTGGATATACTAAAGAAGTGGTATAAGAACCACTTCAGAACAGGTGAATAGGCCTAGGGCCCTGGAAATCAGTGGGGCTACACAGAGTAACCGAAGGTTAGGAAGCAGGAGCCCCACAGGATGCGTGTGCAGTGTCTAAACACACACACAGGTTCTCATAGACTTTCAATGGGACGGTAACGTTTAGAAACTAGTTTATTTCGGACCTTCCGGGTGGACTGCGGGAAAACCCAGTTAAAGTAGGACACTTGGATAGTTATTACCCACGGGAGCACCGGAGTACTCGAGTTACCTCACCCAGGGAAGCCGGGTGCATAGGTGTCAAGTTGTGTCGGGTTTCGTCGTCGAATCCTATGGAGAGCTGCAAGAAGATGTTGCAGGCGACCAGGAGGAAGATGTCCGGGTGGATCTAAGGGTGGATCGAGGAAGTGAAGAACCTGAAAGCAGAGGGGACAGAGTCTGGGTCACTAGCCAGTGACCAGGATGGAAGCAGGACGGAACCAGGCGATGTCGAGATGCAATCAGGTGAAGAAGTGAAGCTTGTCTCTGCAGCCACGTGGACCAGGAGGCGTCGACGACGACCAGGAGCTGGATACGGACTGTCCCACGAAGGATCTCGCTGTTGGCAGTGTCAGCTTCCGGATTGGAGTCAACAAGCCTTGGCAAAGGCAACCCACGCAGGAAGGAAAGATTGGCTTCTTGTTCAGACCAGCAAGGTCTGGGGAGCTTCCCCGTTACAGGAAAGCAGGAGCAAGCCCAGAGAAACCAGGCAAGCAGTGTTGATTCAAGGTGATGTCTTCAGGAGGGCCACTAGCCAAAGGGCTAGCAACCGCGAAGACGCGTCGAGGAGAAATGCAGGCACAGGCCCCACGCGGCACTCGTGGAGTGTGGAGAGCTGAGTTTCGGTGCACTTACTGCTCAGGGTTTGGGCTTCTCAGGTCCCAATGCACAACTTTGAGCACGCCTCAGAAGCCGCACAGTTAGCAAAAAGCAGGTACTGCAGGTTGTCCGGTCCCACGTCTCTCGTGTCTGCCACGGGTCTCGGCTTTGCCGTGGATGTGGGTCGGGTCAGAGAAGTCTGGAAGTCCAGAGGCTGCATCGCTAGGTCGTCGGGATCCGGCTGGAGCGTCGACGAAGCGAACCGGCAAGTTACTGGTGGTGCCTGTTTGCACAGGGTGGTCACTCCTTGATCACAAGGGAGATTCTTCAGTCTTCTATTTGCAGTAGAATGTCGAAGGTCCAGAGTTTCGTTTCAGAGTTTCAGTTCAGGATAATCTAAAGTCTCTAGACTCAGCTCCTACCTATAAACTGATTTGAGGGGCTGTATTACCTGCTAGGTCCCTCCTATGGGTGGGACCAGGGAAGGGGGTGGTTACACCCCTTTCCCTTTGTCCAGTTTCGCGCCAGAGCTGGGGCTGGAGTGTCCCAGCAACTGGTTTGAACCGGGCAATGCGCCGTCCTGTCAGAAAGATCTCCGAAGCTCAAAGGCGATCTTGGGCTGCTTGGGGTCCGACTTCCCCATAGTGGAGCTCAGCACCGTAGAACCGCGAGGCGGAGAGGAGTAGACCAAGTCCAAAGCTGTAGAGGAAAACACCACAGGCCAAGATCAGGAGAGGTGAGATCCGGGAGCAGTACGCGTTGGCGCTGGCACCGCCGGTTCCACGTGCAACGGCAACACAGGTAAGTAGCAGGCTCACCGAGCAGGAAAAGTCACCCACGCCCGGCCCAAATCCGGAGGGGGGGCCCACGTGAGCGTCAAGGCCTCCGGGCCGGGGCAGCAGGTAAGAGAGAGGGCTTAGCACCTGTCCGGGTAGTGAAGGGAGCGGGGGTTAATCAATGGGAGCCATTGGAGGCAGGCGGCCTCATCGCAAAGAGCGCCACCCCCCCAGCCCGGCTGATGCAGGAGACCACCAGAGCCCACCGGACAGCAGGGTGCCCACAGCAGGAGCACTAGGCCAAGCCCGGCCAGCCACCAGGCGATCGTATACGGCGACTGCCCCCCCTCCCCGAGACCAGGACCACCAGCTTGTAGGATTGAGGCAGGGGGAGGCCAGTTTATTAGGAGAAGGTCCGCTCCGCCAGGCAGTAGCCCATCGCCGCAGGATTCGGGGCTCACTGTAGGCCACAGCAGGGCCCAGGCCGGGAAGCACAGCTCAGCAGCAGTCAGCCTTACACCAGGACTCTCAGCAGTGGCGGCGATAAAAAGCAGGCTGGCCCACGAGACAGAGGGCCGCAGGAGCACGTGGGGCGCAGAGGACGGCGCCAGCTAGGGGAGGTGCCCCCACTAGGAGGCAGGAGGGGGACGCCACCCACGGCCCCCATCCCGGCAGGCACCAGGCCCCAAGCAGGCCGCGGCACCGCAGAGCCGGCCGAAACAGCAGACAGCCCCGAGCCCCCCTGGCGGATCCCCCCCCCCCGCCAAGCACGACTCACCGCACCCCGGCAGCATCTCGCGGCAGAAGGCTCCCCGGCACCACCGTCCTCCGTCAGCAGCAGCGCGGAGCTGGTGCACAGTCCCGCTGCACGTAGGCCCAGCGCCGACCTTGAGGATCAAGGAGCACACAGGAGTCGTCCAGAGACACACAGATGGGCTCAACAGGTACGTTGCGCTGCAGCCGGGCAGAAATCAGTTTTGCAGTGCAGCGATAGTGGCGATGGCTGCAGAGTTATGTAGGATTAAAATGCTCCACGCCCCACCCGCAGCGGTACTTTAAACAAATGCTAGCCACATAAGAGGTCCAGGGTGGGTTCCAGTTTCAACCTTAACCAACACTCAATCACCAATGCATGAGATGCCACAAATTACTGAGAAATTGCTGAGAAACAATTAACTCAAATGATAAGGGAACAAGAGGCACATATTTGTGGCTGCAGGAACAGCAATCAATCAATCAATCAATCAATCAATCAATCAATCATAACACTTGTATAGCGCGCTACTCACCCGGGAGGGTCTCAAGGCGCTTGGGGGAAGGGGTCCGCTACTGCTCGAACAGCCAGGTCTTGAGTTGTCTCCTGAAGGCGAGATGGTCCTGGGTCAGTCGCAGGTGGATGGGGAGGGAGTTCCATGTTTTGGCCGCCAGGTAGGAGAAGGATCTTCCTCCGGCGGTGGCTCTTCGTATGCGTGGAACGGTGGCGAGGGCGTGGCTGGTCGATCGTAGCTGGCGGGTGGGAGTGTAGAAGGTCAGGCGGTCGTTGAGGTACTTGGGGCCCAGGTCGTGGAGAGACTTGTGTGCGTGGGTGAGGAGCCTGAACGTGATCCTCTTGTTGACGGGGAGCCAGTGCAGGTCCCTCAGGTGGCCGGAGATGTGGCAGCGTCGGGGGATGTCCAGGATGAGTCGGCGGAGGCGTTCTGGATGCGTTGGAGTCTTCTCTGTAGCTTGGCTGTGGTTCCGGCGTAGAGGGTGTTTCCGGAATCCAGTCGGCTGGTGACGAGTGCCTGGGTGACCGTCTTCCTGGTTTCGGTCGGGATCCATCGGAAGATCTTGCAGAGCATGCGTAGTGTGAAAGCAAGATGAGGAGACGGCGTTGACTTGTCTGGTCATCGAGAGGGAGGAGTCCAGGATGAAGCCCAGGTTGCGTGCGTGGTCTGTTGGCTTGGGAGCGGTGCCCAGGGCGTTGGGCCACCAGGAGTCGTCCCAGGCGGAGGGCGATGGTCCCAGGATGAGGACTTCCGTCTTGTCTGAGTTCAGTTTCAGGCGGCTGGTCTTCATCCACTCGGCGACGTCTTTCATCCCTTCGTGTAGGCTGGTTCTGGCGGGAGGGAGCTTGGAAAGCGGCACAGAACTATATGTGGAATTTCAGCTCCTGATTAGAAGATGTTGTGTCATTTTTAGGTCTCGACTATTCTATCCCGCAGGGATAAATAGACGAGAGTATAGTTGAAACAAACTCTTTGACCAAGCGGATTCCAAGCGGATTCCTCCCAATGCATGTGATCTATTGAAGCGTGACGCTTTGCCAGCGCGCGCTTGGCCTCACTCACACCCCACCCCATATGCTGGTTCCCTCCCACTCGCTCGCTCCCCTGCTCCCCCGCCCCCCCACCCCCATCCGACTTGTTTTGGTTTGCATTTGCAGCGCACTTTCATTTTCACACGCTGACAATACTCCAACTCAGAGTCGCTGCCACATGTCTACTCCACCTGTACCATCACTACCAACTCTCCAACATGTCATGTGATAACTACTTTCTCCACGTCAGTAATTCCAAAGAATACCATTGTAGATTGCTTTTCCGTACCAATTTCAGTTGAAGCGCATCATGTCGGCCGCCGGGCGCTCCCCCTCCCCCTTCGCATTAATGTCTCCTTCACTAAAGGAAGGGGTGCTGTGCGGAACCAGTGAACCAATTCTGCCCCCCTAGTTAGACCCACTAGCTGCACACCTCTCACTTTGCTCTTGGAGATGCCGCCCACTTTTAAATTACTTTAACCAGCTCATCATTCCGAATGTTCCACAGACTTGAAATAACCGATATCTACAAGATGCCAGCCCCCCACCACCAAAGCGTTTGCCAGATGTGAGCTACTATACCCCCGCCCAAACTCATGCTATACGACACAACAACACCCTGCCTCGGTCTCTATTTAATTATCCCACTCATCCAGAAGGGACAAAGACGCAGAGCTCATTCACACCCCACCCCATATGCTGGTTCCCTCCCACTCGCTCGCTCCCCTGCTCCCCCGCCCCCCCACCCCCATCCGCCTCGCACACCAGCAGAGCTCCCCGCCATCTGCTGCTTTTTTTTATTAGACTCTTCCTGCAAAACTTTAACTAGACTGTGCAATCGGTCTCTTTTTATGACATTTGCATTCATCCGCGTGCTGACATGATTCTGAAATATTCTTGTTCTTGCGAGCTTTATCCTGCGCTATTTAAAACTTCTGAGTTTACAAAAAAGGAGGATTTATTTTGTGGGGAGGGATGCATTTTATGTCCAAAGCAATTTTAAAGATAAGCCGCTCACCTTGTCGGCTGCACCTCAGCATTACCAGGTACATAAGCCGCAGTCTGGCGCCCCCACTGACTCTGTGAATAGCGGCAACTTTCACTGGATTAATTCTGTGCAGTGACAAACCGGTGATCTCAGAGGCCACCGGTTCATTTGAGACAATCACCGACATAATTTGAAACGTGAACACACAAACACGTGTGGAAACTGAAGCGGACAAAACACGATCTTTTCCATCAGGACTTTTTTTTGTGTGGCAGATCAAAAGTGCAAACACGCGAAACACAGCCAGGCCAACTGGCAAACGAATGCGCATCGATTTCCGGATAACATAACCCAGTCACAGCGGATGTGCCTAAAGAGATGTAATGGTCACCCAGGGCAAATTACATCCAACAGTAATGTGGTTACTGACAAATTCCCACCCGTCATCACTGTAGCAGTGTACGGGGGAAGTGTCATTCCACTCTCTTTGAAACAAATATATTTAATCGATTATTTAATGTGGGACAATCTCTTTTTGTTTGCGCCCAGAAAGCAAAAAAAAAATCGCTTCAAATTTTTGGAATACTTTTATGGGTACACAAAATGGCCAGGGTGATAACCAGTGAGCTAAATAAACAACAATATTTTATAGATGGCGGAAGGAAAGATTTGGGTCGCAAGGAAGCGCCTCTGATTTTCTTGTAATGTAATCTAATAATACAGCCGGTGGGCACTGCGTTCACCTTGTACGTGTTAGCTAGACTAATCTGATCTTGCACATAGTTTACAACACATGATTTTCACACACACATAATCAATCCAGCAACTGTTACATTAGGGGATCTGCACAAACCTACTTGACTACCATTTATACAAGCTAAATAAGACAGATCGGGGTTGTTCGTGTCCCCTGATTCCTCAGTTCTAAAGGCCTCTTTCAAAGACATACTTAGTTTGTGTATCTTCTCAATGTTGCCACCAAATGTGCACCTGCACGAGGCTCTCTAGGGAATAAAACATAGACACAATCTCTAAAGTATCCTTGAAACCAGTCTAGCGGGTTGACACCAACATCAATTATGTGTAGGTTTATTGTGGCTGATAAAGGGCTTGTACATAACCGTAATCCTGTGAAATTCACGTTCATTTTGTTGAATTTAACACCTAAAGCCCACATCAACGCTCGACACAGCATCACTCAACGCCACAGCATCACTCAGTACCACTGAATGCCACAGCACCACACAGCACCACTCAACGCCACAGAACCACTCGACAGCACAGCACCACTCAACACCACAGCACCACTCAACGCCACAGCATCACTCAGCGCCACAGAATAACTCAGCACCACTGAATGCCACAGCACCCCTCAATGCCACAGCACCACTCAATGCCACAGCACCACTCAGCGCACAGCATCACTCAACGCTACAGCATCATTTAACGCCCCAGCATTACTCAACGCCACAGCATCACTTAATGCCACAGCATCACTCAACGCCACAGCATCACTCAGCACCACTCAACGCCACAGCACCACTCAACGCCACAGCACCACTCAATGCCACACCACTCAACGCAACAGCACCACTCCGAGCACAGCATCCCTCAACGCCACAGCATCACTCAACGCCACAGCATTACTTAAAGGCCACAGCATCACTCAACGCCAAAGCATCACTCAATGCCACAGCACCATTCAATACCACTCAACACCACAGCATCACTCAACACCACAGCATCACTCAGCGCAACAGAATCACTCAGCACCACTGAATGCCACAGCACCCCTCAACGCCACAGCACCACTCAATGCCACAGCACCACTCAACGCCACAGCACCACTCAGCGCACAGCAGCCCTCAACGCCACAGCATCACTCAACGTCACAGCATTACTCAACACCACAGCATCACTCAATGCCACAGCATCGCTCAATGCCACAGCATCACTCAACGCCACAGCATCACTCAACGCCACAGCATCACTCAGCACCACTCAACGCCACAGCACCACTGAATGTCACAGCATCACTCAGCACCACTGAATGCCACAACATCACTCAGCACCACTGAATGCCACAGCATCACTCAGCACCACTGAATGCCACAGCATCACTCAACACCACTGAAGGCCACAGCATCACTCAGCACCACTGAATGTCACAGCATCACTCATGCACCACTGAACGCCACAGCATCACTCTGTGCAACCATTCAACAACAACTGGTTCTAATATGTTCTCTCAATGTTTCAAGCTTTATTACAAATGTCACAAAAAGATGTTAATATTTCACTTCTGTTCTTGGATTTTAATCACAATAAAATACACTGAACATAATCTTCCCAAAAGTTATTTACAAAAGTTTAAGCTATTGCCATTATAAATTACAATAACTTTTATTTAAGTATTAATTATTAAAAAAAATAAAAGCCAGTGTTATTTGTAATATTAATACATCTAAGTCATGTAAATAGAACACGTGTTGCATTACAAATGCTATAGGTCTCACGTTTGCGAAAGTTAAAACTATTGGCATTGTAAATGACAAAGCTATTAATTTCGCAATTTTCAAAACCAACACATAAATAAAAAATGTGTCATTTACAATACCAATAGTTCAAACTTTCCTAATGCGAGACCTATTGCATTGCAAATGCTTGTTTTCCATGGTGTTTCTGGGAAAGTTATGTGTGAAGGTTCTTTTAACAGCTGCTGTTTATAGAAAGGGAATAGTAAAGCGAACGAAGAAAAGAGTAATCCTCACCTCTGGTCCTGACATAGAATTCAAGTCTTTCTTCTACAAGCATTGTAAGCAGAAATCAATCACTTTTTGTATTTTTTTTACTGCTAGTGGCATTTTATTTTTTTACTTATTTTTGGGTGAAGGTTTGATCTTTAGGTGGCCATTCATCTAATATGTATTGCCTTCACATAGGTCTGCAGCTCTTTAAGTAATTACCACCACCACCACCATTACAACCACCACCAGCACTACTGTTACCAAAATCATTACTACACCACCACCACCGCTGCAATAATCATTACTACCGCCATAACTACCATTACCACAGAGATTAACCCCATGATTACAAAACAGTTCCCACTACCATCATTACAATTACCACCATTACCACCACCGCCATTACTCTCACCCTGAATACCACTACCACCACCCTTGCTGTTGCAATATTACTATCATCATGGTTAGGACCATCTTTATACCACCACTGTTATCACCATTACCACACTGCTAAATCCAATAGGCCTGGCATTGCTGAGCTAATATGTGCTGATACATAAATGAGCATATTCCGTTTGCATAGTATTACCTCATTTAAGCCAGACCTGTTGGCTTTGCCCATGCTTTTTTGTTATTGGGGGTATACTGCAAATGCTGAGAAGGCCCACCCTGGAAAATGCCCATGTAGTGGTAGTTTTTTAATGGTGATAAGGCTGGGATGCTGCTCACCGCAGTCTGACTTTCCAGCTCAAGGGCACATCGGACATTCTACTGATTTCCCTGTTGCATATTTATTATCATATCTGTGTTACCTACATTTTGCTTTGTGCTGAGACAGTACAAACTGGTGTTCTATGCGCCTTTTGTCAAATGCGAATTTCACAACCCAAACTTAGTAGTTGTGTGGCTTTTCATGGTATGTATTATTTATTTCCAGTTGCTTTTCAAAATGCCACCAGTGCAATTTAACAGTGGTGATGAGTGAAAGCTCGGCCAGGCTGGGAACAGAAACCAGCCCTTGCAATTCCGCTCGACCGGCCCCAGGGAGGGAGAGGGGGGATGGGTGCTACTGAGAATCTACGGGGGGAGGGAATGCTAGTGTCTAGCACCGCTGCCGCTTTTGTAACAGGGGGCGATATTGCAGCACTGCTGTAAAAACGGCCCCCACGGGTCAAGAACCGGGCCCCACCCTTTGGAACACCGGGAAAACCTCCGGTGCATGCTATGGCTCTGACTGAAAGCTCAAGTATGCACTATTACCTTCTCCTTTGGTCACCATCACTCCAGTCCTTAGTTCATGAGGTAGACCTTGCCTAGAGATACCAGTCTTCCACCTTATATTTGGTTCAATAAAATTTTTATCTTTCTTTTATTTTCGTTACTATTCTCCATGTTAAATTACCATCTACCATGCCAACAGCCTGCTTATACCAGGCGTGCAACGCCCATAGGGCTGAAAGGGCTTCACAGTGTACTCACAATGAACAGCATGCACTCACACCATTCACCCACTCACCCTGCACTCACATTGACCACACTGAACTCAAACCGTTCTCCCTCCACTTACCCTGTGGTCACATGAGCACACTGCTCACTCTGCAGTCACAGTGATCACTCTGCACTCACAATGCACTTGCGCTGTTCACCCTGCACCTCATCTTGCAGTCACACAAGCAGACTACTCACTCTGCACTCATGTAACACTTCACTCACTTGTTCCCCTCACTGCTCACTTTGCAATCTCTCTCAAACAAGACCATCACTAACCATACATTCATTCGTCCCACTCTGCACTTACATCCAAACCCAAATTCTTATATGGTCACCTCACTTACCCTGCAGTCACTCCTCTCACCATACTCTCACACTGTTGCATCGCTCACTGTGTACTCACATGGGCACACCTGTCACCCACACAGCGCAGGGGGTTATTGTGCCTGCTACAAAGAACGCGTACCATGCCAATCACAGAACTGAGGGGCATATTATCAACCACTAGCGATATTTATCACTAAATAAGCTTAGCGATATTTTTTTATCCCCGCGCATCGCCGGATTTTATCGCATAAATAACGTGCTATTAGCAACGTTTATCTCAAATGCGATAAAATATCCGGCGATAGCGGCTCAATGCGTGAATATTGCTGGAAATCCAGTGATATTCAGGCATTAACGCCAATAGGGTCTTAACCTGAATATCCAACTCCCATTGGATATACAGGTTAAGAAGTGGTCTGAGCAGGCGTTAGTTTTTGGCGATATTTGCGCTTAGCACAATTTTTTTTATCGCTGTGCCTGCGTTGATAATAGGCGATAGCGATGTCGCTAACAGGTTGGGTACGCCCACTTTGCATGTCATTAGCAATAAATATCGCTGACATGCAAAGCGGGCCCCAAACCCCTCGCTATCGCCTATAAACTGTCGCTAACTGCGGTTAGCGGCTTGCTAATAGAGCGATGAAATTATCGCCGCTTTAGTGAGAAAAAGTCCCACTAAAGCGGCGATAAGGCCCTTGATAATATGCCCCTGAGTGTGGGTAAACTACGGGTAGCCCTATAAAGAAATTAAATGTTTGTCAGGGGCTATAGAGAGATTAGGTATTCATGGAGAAGGAGGAAATGGGGAGGGCGCCAAAAAAGACTGTTACACCGTGTGCGACCAGTGCTAGGGCCAGCCCTCGCTGGGAGTGTTAGCCTCCCCGAAGTTCGGCTCTAGTTGCGACCCTGGCTGATGCCAACCATATTAGTTTTTAACACCTTTATCAGGAGGTGAGGTGTATTTGTAGGACTGTGATGACGAGGAAGACTGGGATTTGAAGTAATTATGGGGCATATTATCAAGGGGCTTTATCTCCGCTTTTTTGGCTTTAAAAGCCAAGAAAGCGGAGATAAAATTATCTCCCTATTACCAAGCTGTCGCTAACACCAGTTAGCGACAGCTAATAGGAGATAGTGACCATCTTGGGCCCCGCTTTGCATGTCAGTGATATTTATCACTAATGACATGCAAAGTGGGCGTGCCAAGATGTTAGCGACTGAAAACAGTCGCTAACATCGCTATCTCCTATTACCAACTTTTGGAGATATTTGCGCTAAGCGCGAATATCTCCAAAAGCTAACACTTGCCCAGGAGCAGTTCTTAGCAATGTTATCCAATGGGAGGTGGATAATATGGCTAAGAGCATTTGCTCGATAATGCATGAATATCGCTGACTTTTCAGCGATATTCATGCATTGCGGCCATTTTTTATCGCATTTGCGATAAACCTTGCTAATAGCAAGGTTTATCTGCGATAAAAATCGCCGATTTGCGGCGATAATTTTTGTCTCTAAATAAGTTAGAGACAAAAATTATCTCTATTGGTTGGTAATATGCCCCTATGTTTTCCCGCTAACTAAGTAATGCTAGTATTTCCTGACTGTCAACTAACATTTTGGAGTTGCCATAGAGCTAAAGAGCACAAATTACTGGTAAACTACAAAGACCCATAAACGCAAGGCATTCAAGATCCATTCTTTTTGTATGTATTTATAGCTTTCTTTCCATTTGATGTATTCAGTCCTATAGCCTTTTTGCTTTGTGTCAAAAACATGTTATCCTATAGAATAGTAATTTATGGCCAGAAAGCGTGAACAAAATTTCTTCTCCACAGGCCCCACTCTGCATGACTGTTCTGTTGAGGGTCATGCGCGATTTGACTGCTGTGCCTTTGTGGGCACTTATGGCGCCGAACGTTTATGTTGAATTCGACCGTGACTTAGACAGCCTCTCAAGACTTTAACTGCATTTTCACTTTGTGATTCTTATTTATGCCTTTCAGATTATCTCACTGAACACCTCCCGTAAGCGTGTTCCACTCTCCTCCCGTTCACCCCTCTCTCCGGTCTTTGAATTTTCTTTTTAGAATGATAAAGATTGCTGATGTATTTGCATGGGTAATACATTATGTATTATTTTATTGTAAGCAGAGCCTTTCACATCCTGACAGTAGCAATAAAATGTAAGCATGGTATTTCTAATACAGACTGACTAATGTTTCTACCGCGAGTCTCTGATTTTTTTTGCCTGCTAAGCACTTCTGAAAGGACTCCTTTTATACTCCTAATAAAATTATAGCAAAATACATCGATTTACTGGAAAAGGTTTTTTCTCCTGGTGATAGCATTTTTTTAAATGCTGATGAATATTATAAATGAAACAGCTTCACATGCTATTTGACTTCTGACCTCGACTTGGCCAAAATCTTTTTCAGTGAAAGTCTTTCCAGCGTTTGACTGCTGTGTTTTGCTTGATATAGTGAAGTTTGCTCTCTTCGCATATCTTTTTTTATGATTGCTCCTTTATCATGTAAAGCATGACAAATTACAGCGTAAATCTTGGGTGAGGAACTTGTGCAGCAGCCAGTGCCGGTAGACACTGAGGGTGACGATGAGGATGTCGTTTTTACAGGGTGGATCCTGCATTTGTAATAGTATCAGTTTTATATCTTTCTGTTGCATGTACCTAGTACTTATGATACATTTAAATGGGATTTGACAGACGTAAGGCAGAGCATCCTAAAACGAAAACGGTCCTTTAAGATTGATCGTGTTCCCTTTTGTTAGGTCGAGCATTCGAGACCTCTTGTATATACTTTATACTTATATGTGTATGTACTTTGTGGGCTCTGGAGATCAGCCCTAGGACTTGTCTGTTTCTGCTTAGGGACTTTTTTGCAGTTCAACTGCCTCTATTTAACTGTCTTAATAGAAAACGACCAGCAGAGGTCAGTAAAATACCAGAATTGCTTTCTGCTTAGGTCCTTTCTCTTTTAACAACTTTCTGGCAAGTGCCTCTTTTGAACTTTCTTGATAGAAAACGACCAGCAGAGGTCAGTAAAATACCAGAATCTCTTTAGCATTCTCTAGATTCCAGTCCATAGAAATTGTCTTCCATGAGCACCCGTAGACAATATTATATTTTTCAAATCTTGTATTTTCAGTGAAATTACCAATGAAAGCCTTGATTATATATTAAAAGCACAGCTTTGGACTATACCATTTCCCGCTGAAAGGCAATATTTATCTCTGTGTATTCCCAAACCTGGTGTGTCACGCAGTTTGGTGCTTATTTTCCCTCCATGTTAAAGAACAGTAGATGTTTCAGCACCCAGGCTAATGTGCTGCATAGCTAAATACATATAAGGTCCCAAAGGGGAGACCGACTGCATTGCAAATGCATTTTTTTGTTGTTGAGTTTTTATATAGTGCGAACTGGACCCGAATGTATTGGAGCGCTTTACACGACCATCAGTTACATTACAAATTTTATCAGCAGTAGCACTCCCTTTTGTGTGGTGAGTGCATGGCATACAATTGTAGCACGTAGCTCAGCTCACATAACAGGCAGTGATTTCTAGCACATACTCAAAGGTGCTGAAGGCTTTACGGAACCACTAGCTTGGGTAGTGTAGGGTCAGAAATCCAATCGTTCCGTCCTGAAATTTATTTTATTTTCATGCGGACTCTGTGCTCCCTAGGCTGCTGCTACGACAGAAGGTGCTTCAGTATGATGCCCTGCAAAAACAACAATTGATGGACAGAATGTTGCACAATGGCAAAACATTCAACCCCAGTCACAGATCTGGGTTTAATCCATCGTTATTTTGCTCACCACACCACCCCAGATCAGACATGGCCATATGCAAATCAGTCTTGACCCTGTGGCTCATGGGAACAGTCCAGCCCGAACTGCCAAGCCATGTCTTCCTTGGACTGGATTCAAGCATCCTAGGACCGGTTTCTGGCTATCAGCTGTCATCAGCCAGGATAGCTTGATTCCAGCGGCATGGAGAGCACGGGACTCATGTCTGAGCATACCCGTCCCACTTGGGGTGACAAATGCAAAAACATTTGATTGACGGAATGTTGCACAATGGCAAAACATTCACCCCCAGTCACAGATCTGGGTTTAATCCATCGTTATTTTGCTCACCACACCACCCCAATTCAGACATGGCCACATGCAAATCAGTCTTGACCCTGTGCCTCATGGGAACAGTCCAGCCCGAACTGCCAAGCCATGTCTTCCCTGGTCCAGAATCAAGCATCCTAGGACCAGTTTCTGGCTATCAGCCTTAATCAGACAGGATAGCTTGATTCCAGTGGCATGGAGAGCAGGGAACTCACGTCTGAGCATGCCTGTCCCACTCCGGGTGACAAATGCAAAAACAACAATTGATGGACGGAATGTTGCACAATGGCAAAACATTCACCCCCAGTCACAGATCTGGGTTTAATCCATCGTTATTTTGCTCACCACACCACCCCAGATCAGACATGGCCATATGCAAATCAGTCTTGACCCTGTGCCTCATGGGAACAGTCCAGCCCGAACTGCCAAGCCATGTCTTCCCTGGACCGGAATCAAGCATCCTAAGACCGGTTTCTGGCTATCAGCCGTCATCAGCCAGGATAGCTTGATTTCAGTGGCATGGAGAGCACGGGACTCACGTCTGAGCATACCCGTCCCACTCGGGGTGACAAATGCAAAAACAACAATTGATGGACGGAATGTTGCACAATGGCAAAACATTTACCCCCAGTCACAGATTTGGGTTTAATCCATCGTTATTTTGCTCACCACACCACCCCAGATCAGACAAGGCCATATGCAAATCAGTCTTGACCCTGTTAAACAACCCACTTTGCTGGTCTGTTTAATCATTTGAATCTTTTGGTTGTGCGTGAACACCTGATTAAGGTTTCTGGTTCAAAACTGAACTAAGGTGTCAAAAAGGCCAAAAACTAAGAAAAAGTTGTTAATCACAATCCAAGTTTACAGTGGGCAGAGTCTGCCTAATCCGTTTGTAACCAGGGAAATCCTGAGCAGAACGCCAGCTCCCTGCCCCGTCAGCACACCAGTTGATGGCTAAGTGATAGGGCTTGGCCAAGAGTCTCTAGAATCAGACCTTCCTACCTTGCACAGCCTTTGCATCCACCTGATCTATAGAGCTATGGTTTATATATTAGTTGTAGGGTTTAGGGTCTGGGCTCCTATTGATTCACAGGCTTAGGGTTTCTATTGGCTAGGGTTTAGGGCTTGGACTCCATTGGTTAGGGTTAGGCTTCTCATTGTCCAGGTCACCTGATCACAAATGGTATTTAAACAGAGGGTTTAGGGCATCCATGCCAAGGGTTTTCATTTAAGGGTGTTGCCTGTTTAGACCTGGAAAGGTACTAGGGGCAAGAAAATCTATCATAAAACCCACTCACAACAGGTAAGTAGGTATACCGCTTCCACATGCAAGATAAGGAAATCATTTACTCCTGAAGTAAACCCCACTCCTTGCTCCATTCTTATAACCTCTCTGTCCTGTGATAGTGCTGCCGCAACTAACTGCTGTAATCCCTATGGCCTACCTCACTCTTCTCTCCAAACACCCAGGGGCACAACTAGACTCAGACTTTGGGGTGGCTAAGACACCGAACAGTGGGTATGAGGTCCTCTTCCGAACTTTACTGAAAAATATTCCTGGCGCCTTCTTTCACTGTTCTTGGCCAATGTGTAATAGTGGGGGGGGGGGTTTGAATAAAGGTCTGTAGCTCAGTCAGTCAGGCATTTGACAACAAATACAAACAAGTTCTAGGTCGGTAAGTTAGTTATCTACGTAAATATATCCCACACATATGAGACCTGTCACACATAAGTGATAGAAAAAATATATTCATTTTATTGATTAGTATTATTTCATATTTATAGAATTATGATAAATCATTACTTTCTGTAGTGACTCATTTTATGCAGCGATACATATTTCTTATAAACATTCATATATATTAAAAATAATCAGGGTAACGAAAAACTCATTTAGATTGAGGCAGTGCGGTAGATGAAAACAAAACTCATTTAGATGGAGGCAGTGCGGTAGATGTGGGGGGGGGGGCATTTATCTGGACAAAATGTGGCGGCGAACTGTGTGTTTTTAAAGCACACCGGGCCAGAAGGAATGCTCTCAGCTAAACAGTTCTTGATAGCATTTACTGGAGGTGCTGGGCTCTCCATTAAGTAAATTTAGCAAGCTGTACGGCAAACATTGCATTTTAAAATACATTTGGCCAGTAGACCCGACAGGATGTGGAACTTTATTTCTATTGTTTGGCAGTATCAGTGATATTTTTTATTTTAAAACACTTCAGGCTAGTTGGATATGACTTAAAAAATTATAGCAAAATATCTGAGCATCCTTCTCCCAAAAGAGTTTTGGAAAAGTGGTGATAGGAAGCATACCTTAAGCAAAAATTGATCAATTATAGGCATATAATACCTTTACACTATTTTTAGGAGGATGTATGACGTTACAACGCATGCTTTTACCACGGATGCTTTTACAACGCGGTTTTTACATCGCATACCATTACAACGCAAAGCGCTTTTGGGTGTTGGATAGTGAATAGTTTAATTTACTATTCCAGCTCCAGTCCCCGTGGACACTAGGGAAGGTTATTGGATAGTAAATTAACCTATTCCCTAACCTAGAGCGCCCCCCAGCGCAATGCGTTGTAATAGTTTGCGTTGTAATGACCGCGTTGTAATGGTAGTGCGTTGTAAAAGTTTCGTTGTAAGTGATGTTTCCCTTTTTAGGATGGGGTGTTAGTGAAGGAGGAAATGTTCTTGCTGTTCTGTGGGAAGGATGCCCCAAGTGCCTGCCATAGAACAGATAGTCAGTGGAATATGTACTCCATGACAACTCAGAGTTAACCTTTTTTGGTTTTGATATGATTTATCCCTCCAGCTTGAAATCGTGCCCACATTTGAAAAGATATTGGATGAAGAAATATGCATAAAGCAGAGAAATCAGGCACAAAGAGTGAGCGTCCATTGTGATGTTCTAGCCCAGAACTTATACTCAAATTTAGAACATACCCATGAACACTGGTTAAAGCAGACTAATATATAATAGTACTCTTATAAAAATAAGTGGCAGCAGTACATGAAGAATAATTTCAGCTGCTGCCCGTGCAGTAAGAGCTGTGAGGCCGGGTTGGGGGGAGATACCACAGACGACCACGAGGAACAATGAAATAAATTATTAATTTTCCCTCTTCGTCTGTCAAAATTCCACCCAGTCCCACCCCTCTTACCTGCAAGGGCCGCGGCTGAATAATTTGGCAACCAGCTACAACTGTTGTGGAATTTTTACATATGATTTTACAGATGGCATTGTGAGTGTTTTCTGTCTAAATATTTTGTGAAGCAAAGGGATCATGAAATAGGAAAAGTAGCACAACAAGCCTTGCAGAATGAATAATAGGGAAAGTCCTAAACAAAACCAAAAAGGTTTTGGACAAATTGGAGCAATCACTGTAAGGAAAAGAGTGAGTCCTAAAGACATTTGAATTTCAGTAGTAGAGTTCTGAGTAGGAAGAAAGTACACCAGAACAGTAATTTCATGCGTTTGTCATTATCCATTTCAAGCACTACCTGCTAATATACTCCTTTCCCCCCAACTACGATAAACCCTTGTAAAAGATTTGACTTCCCTAAACCTCATGGTATATGTCCTTCCAGAAGTCAAGTTACCTCTCCATCAACTGAACATGTCTATTAGGAAGACTGATTGTGTGCGGCATGGGCACAGTTTACTGCCTCTGGGTGGCTTGCTAGAGCCTGCCCTAAAATATCTTGAATAGCGCCGTGTCTCTCTGTCAAGCCCTGATTCTCTTCCAGGGGCTCCTCATCAATAGTCATAAGCATTGAATATTCCCGTCCATGTGCGGGGACCCCGGAAATAATACAAATTATATATGAAAAACATATATATACAGCTATATATATATACTATTATATACAACTTCTACGCTCCCAAACGCCACCTCCGTTCAGCCAACCACGCCCTCGCCGCCGTCCCCCGCATCCGAAGAGCAACTACAGGAGGAAGGTCCTTCTCCTACCTGGCCGCCAAGACCTGGAACTCCCTCCCGACCGACCTGCGCCTGACCCAAGACCACCTCTCCTTCAGGAAGAAGCTGAAGACCTGGCTGTTCGAGCAGTAGCGGCACCCCCCCCTCCCCTAAGCGCCTTGAGACCCTACGGGTATGTAGCGCGCTCTATAAGTGTCATTGATTGATATATATATATATTCTATTCTATTCGTTTTGGTAGAGCGCGACAGCTGCCCCAGCAATGAGGCGTCCCGGCGCTAAGAACCCAAGATCCTAGCCTGAGCAGGGAGAAACGAAGGCTGGAGAGAGGCTTTACAGGCAAGGGAATAGGAACGTTTTCACTGCTTTCCGGAATGCCGGTAGGCTGTCAGTGGAGCGAATGTGTTGTGGCAGGTCATTCCACAGCTTGGCTCCGAGGAACCTAAAGGAGCGGCCGCCCATGCGGCTGAGTTTTAAGCGTGGGACGCATAGGAGGTTTTGGTTGGAAGATCTTAGGTTCCGTGACGGCGCATAGGGAGTGAGAAGGGGTCGAAGCAGAGGAGGGGTGTTGAATTTGAGGATTTTGAAAGACAGAATGAGGGTCTTGAATTTGATTCTAGAATCAACGGGTAGCCAGTGTAATTTCTTGATGGTCGCTCTGGCAGAGCATCTGCGGGGGAGGCCGACCAGAGTTCTAGCCGCAGAGTTCTGCACGCGTTGGAGCCGTGCTATCTCACATTTGTTGGCACCAAGAAGGAGCACATTGGCGTAGTCCAGGCGTGAGAGGATGGTGGCTTGGATAATGAGTTGGCGGGTTTTAGCGTTAAAAAAGCCAAGTATATGGCTGAGGCTTCTCAGTAAGCCAATGCAGGTGCCCGCAACCTTTTTGGTGTGAGACCGAAAGTTGAGTGAGGCATCCATCCAAACGCCTAGATTTTTTACTAGGGTTTTGGGGGGAGGGATGGTGCCTAGGGAGGACGGCCACCAGTGCTCATTCCAGAGGCTGGTGTCTTTGCCAAGGAATAGCACCTCTGTCTTTCCGCCGTTGAGTTGCAGACAATTCATTGTCATCCATTGGGCGACCGCAGAGAGTCCGTTTTTAAAGTTAGAGGATGAGCTGGAAGGGCCTTTTGAGAGAGCGATGGCTAGCTGTGTGTCGTCGGCGTACGACACTAATGTCAAGCCCCATTCTTTGGCCACTGCCGCCAAAGGCTGGACGTAGAAATTAAAAAGGGATGGGCTCAACGCAGAGCCCTGCGGAACTCCCTGAGCAATGGGGTGGGGTTTGGACAGGAAGGGGGGGGCGGAGACTCGAAAGGACCTGTTGTCGAGGAAAGATCTGAACCAATCCAAGGCCTGCTCAGCCACTCCAAAGGTCTCCAAACGATTAAGAAGGATGTTATGAGACACCGTGCCAAAGGCCGCGCTGAGATCCAAAAGGATCAGCGCAGCACTTTGACCGGCATCTAAGATCGTTCGGAGATGCTCTGTGGTGGCTAAGAGAGCAGACTCAGTGCTATGGCCTGGTCTAAACCCATTTTGGGGTCATATATATATATAGCTGTATATATATGTTTTTCATATATAATTTGTATTATATATATATATAGCTGTATATATATGTTTTTCATATATAATTTGTATTATTTCCGGGGTGTATATATATATATATATATATATATATATATATATATATATATATATATATATATATATATATATATATATATATATATATGAGGTACGTAGTGCTCCCACGTCGAAATGTTCAGTAACAGCAGTTACTGTCGAACAGGAAAACAGGAGCAGCGAGACCCAGAAATGGTGCAAATATTGTATTTTATTGAGTGCTAGCCCAGCACCAGTCCGCCATGACGCGTTTCGGCTAGAGATAGCCTTGATCACATGACAAGCGTCAAGAGGGCTGTTCACCTATTTAAAGTGCAACGTGCCATCACATGCAAAGGAAACAGAAAAAATACTGTTGATGTTACCGAGTTGTTAAACCTCTAACATTGCGACATAAATGTCTGAATTGCACATGTATACAAGAAACTCATCACAAACAAAGAATAATGTGTGATATACATAGTTATCATTCAACAAGAATACCATCTTAATAAATTAGGCATCTATTTACAAGAGTCAACATGGCAACGGCTATATCCAACTTTTAAAATGATATAAAAGCTAAAAGCCGATAAATAGTTATATACATCTAAAATATAACCATTAAAATCACCAAAACTCTGTACAAAACTAAATATAAATTAAGGTTCTGTTTGTCATGAACTCCTAATTCAGTGTAATAGTGCCCAAGTGGGCTGGTAGTCTTGCAGACCAATAATAGGTACTAGACATGTGCAAAATTCGCAAATTTCTACAAACGCAGTGATGGTATAAAGTGCTCCCACAATTAGTGATATAAAGTGATTGGTGAAATTAAAATGGTCATGGAGATTATATTCTTCAGGGAAATGGTTAATAATCATCAGGTAAAGTATAAAAAGTCACACTGCAATTGAAAAAGGTTAAAACTTCATATGTATATATATGTACACGCTCTAAGTGGGCATAAACAGAGATGCTCTTGATAATGAACATGGCATAAGTTGAACATTAATGTCTAGAGATAGGTGTGGCAGTCCTCCCCAATGTTAAGGCCCTGTGGTGCCTTGGTATCTAATAGAATTATATAACGGGTCTCTAATTTCCGCAGGAGAGATTCCCTGTCACCACCTCTCCGTTGGGGAGGAACACAATCTATCACAAAATATTTCAAAAGGGAAGCATCCTTTCCATGTTTGCTTTCAAAGTGCCTGGCTACCGGGTAAGTCACATCTGCGTGGGCGATTGCTCGCAGATGTTGTAATATCCGCTTGTGAACTTGTGGTCGAGTACTTCCCACATACCTCAACCCACAAGGGCATTCCAGGACGTAAACAACAAACTCTGATTTACAGTTTAGTTTCTGTTTAATTTTGATGGGAAAGGGAGAAAGAGGAGTAGTCACCTCTGTTTTGCTAATGCCATGTTTGCATGCTTTACAACTCGAGCACCTCAAAAAACCTTTGCTGCCACTTAGCCATGAGGCTTGAACTACCTCAGGGCTGCTGGACACAAGGCTATCCTGCATAGCCCGGGCTTTGCGGTAGGTAATGCTGGGTTGTGGGCACATTAGAGAACCAATGATAGGGTCACTTGAGACCAGGAACCAATTGTCCTTGACTATTTTATGAATACTTTTGTGTTGACTATTGTATGTCATAATTAGTCTAGTCTCCTCACCCACCCTGTTTGTCGAAGTTTTGGATCGAGAACTTCCTGCACCCAGGAGTGTGGTTCTATCAATCATGTTGGCCCTAACCATGGCATTATCTGCAATTTCTGGTTTGTAGCCTCGTTCCAAAAAGCGTGCCTTACAGAGGGATTGTGCCATCCGGCAATCAAACTCATTGCTACAGATTCTCCGAATCCGCAGCATCTCCCCATAAGGGATGCTGCGAATCAGATGCGCAGGATGTTGGCTCTCTGCGTGCAGCAATGTGTTCCCTGCTGTAGGTTTGCGATGTAGTCTAGTCTGAAGTTTTCCTGCCTGTATATATATATATGAAAAACAATTTTCCTGTTTCGCCACTGCTCGGCAAACACAAACCCAGGTGCTGACCTCACAGCCAACTCCGTCGTTGCAGCGAACAAGTTAAAAAAAGAGTAGAGGTCCTCAAATGGATTGCTGAGTAAATAGAATTTATTTAGAACAAAATCAAAGGACTGGTGTCCATCCTAGACGCGTTTCACTCCTCTAGGGAGCTTGATCACTTGAAACGCCCAGAATGGTGTGCAAATATATAGTAGACATGAAGGTGGGACAAATTAGAATAGTACACGCCCTCGACGTGTAAATAATAAAAATAAATGACAGACTAAAGTGCAGAGCGTATTTTTCATGTAGCACAATGGTGCAAACGATATCACAATTTACAATTAAAAATCAGATTCTGTACATAATCTAATACATTTGTAGTTAAAGACTAGTGTCCAAATGAGAGAGAATTACTAGAAAGATAACAAAGTATTTCTGTATATATCTACAGGCTAGGCATATGTTCAAAATGCGAAAGAAAAAATATTGTGAGTTAAAGACCTAAAATATTGGTCCAATTTTGTTTCGCCAAATGAACAATGAATTATTGACAAGTGCCATAAAGATATAAGCCAAATAAAATAAACTTATACAAGTAAATTCTACATCAAAATCACCTAATGATAAAGTGCTCAATTAAATTCTCTACAATATTTGTACAGACCTGATAAACTCATTTCAATTGATAGCGATTCAAAACTGTCAAAAAAAGTGCAAAAAAGTGTAAAGCAAATTAAAAAAACATATTCTACATGGTTCAACCCACAAAAGAAAATATGTACAATTTATAGCCGATTAAGCAAATGAGAGAGCCTATCACAGTTTATATATATTTATATCCACGCGGCCTCAAACATAGGACTGCGATAGGAGTTACACCTCTGGAAACTTCAATTCCAGTGAGACAATTATAAAACATAGGCATAACCCATTGGTAGGGCTTTCAACCAACGAACTGGGAACGTGGGACTACAGAGTCCATCATGCCTGGCGAATCATCACACTAAGCATGTCCACTAGAGGGCCGGCAACGACTCAAATTAACATCATCTGTGGCTCGCGAACAGTTCCTGCTTGCCTGGGCGGACCTTTGAGAAAGTTCAGAGATTGAACGAAACACGTCAGGATTACTGCCCTACAATTGCTCTAAATAAATGCTTGCTGCATTGGTGTTCCGTGTGCGGCTCAACTTCTTTCCATGACGGGGGAGAAAACGATGTTATATATATATATATATATATATATATATATATATATATATATATATATATGTATATATATATATATATATATATATAAATTATTTTGTTCTCATACCAATGCAGCCCCCATATAGGAGGCTAAACAATGCAATAATAAAATATAAATACTTGTGCAAACACATAATGAATATATGAACCACAGGAGTGCATGTATCACTTGAACTCTTTTTAATGAGTACAACTCATGAAAAGTGCGAAAAGAGCAGGCATTGTTAGCCTACAGGCTGCATTGTAAGCCAATAGCATAGAAAATGAATGCAATGGTCGAAAAATGGCACTGTGCCTTTAAGGCAGCTGTGACCCCTAGCTTCCCATCATGCGTCAGGGGTGACAGTTAGGTCAGTTGCTCTTTCCGGCTCCTTCAGTCAGGACCCTGGATTTCACAGCACTGTCCTTTTTTACTTTTTTGTCAAAATTATCTAAACTTTTTAAGGTTTTTTACCTTTCACTCAATATCTTTTTGTCTTTGGAGTGAAATGTGACCAGTTTTTTTTAGCAGAAAGTGGTTTTATTTCTGTCAGAATGCCTTCAGTTTTTGATCCTTGCCCCTCCTGTGGCAAGAAGGCCAAGACTGACACTCATTCTGTGTGTAAACTCTGCCTTCCTGACTCACTCTCCAGAGAACTGTCCACATTGTAAATAATTATCCAGAATAACTATCAAGGATGGAGAGAGAATTTGTTTATATGGACTCTCTGAAAGAGGTAGGTCTCCTGTGAGGCAGAAGAAAAAGAGACCACGATCAACTTCGAGAAGCATGATACCGATCTGTTCACCTTCGGTGTCGAAGAAGTAGATGTCATCGTCGAAGTCTTCAGCACTGCACTCGCATCTTTCAACTCCAAGACCTAAGACGGTGGCTTCAACGTTGAGTCAGGTAAAAGACCCTTCATTGACGTCAACCAGGCAACTGTGAATGACGAGGAACAGGTCTCCGTTGGGGTTGGCCAAACGTTCGACGTCAAGATCTGTACATAGATCATCGACGTCGAAGCATAAAATGCCGTCTCTGGCGTCGAAGCAGAGGACTTCGTCTTCTTCATCCCAGAGAAGATCAACGTCGAGACACCAGTCTTCGGCGCACAGGTTTCAACATCAAAGCAGAGGTCTCTCTCGACATCAGCGCAAAGACGCTCGTCGTCGAGGCAGAAGAGTCCGCTGACGATAAGACGGTCGACGTCGAGGCAGAAGACTCTGTTGATGGCATCACGAAGATGGTCAACGTCGAGGCAAGGGGTTCCGTCGACAATACCATAAAGGCGTTCTATGTTGAGACAGAGGTCTCCGTTGACGTCGAGGCCGCGACGTTCACCGTCGAGACAAGGGACTCCGTTGGCGTCCAAACTCAGACTCAGAAGCACAAATCTGCTACGGGCTCATGCTCAGTGAGTTTTTCCTCCGTCACCATCACCAGCGTCAAAGGCAGAATCTCACTGCACGTTATCAAGACATTCTTCTTTCTCTTCCTCAAGATCACCGTTGGTCATTTCAACGTCACATAGCCAGGCGTCTTCACCTGTACGAACCCCTGCAACTCAGGAGTTTGCAAGAACGAAGAAGCAAAATTCTCCATCTGAACATCGGTCCCAGATGGTTGTTGCCTCTGCATAACTGCCAGAAACCTGACGCGGCACAATCGAGAGGTGTTCAGGACTATTCCAGCCCTTTGCACAGGTCTCCTCTAACCTGTCTCATGCAAGCGGCGTATCTCTCTCCTACTACTCCATCGAGCGGTAGAGATCGCACGCATACTCCTACTCCCTCTCCAAGAAGAAGATCCAGATCTTGAGAACAAAGGAGAAGACACAGGTCTCCAACAAGTTCACCCTCTTCCACCCATTCCTCGAAGAGGGATTACTCTCCGACTATGGCAGACAGCCCACCGTCGAGAATCTCTCCGGTGGATGACGTTGTTACTTTACATGATGTTCTATCCAGAGGGGCCAACAAATCAAACATCGCTATGCCTACTCCGCAAAGCTCGTCCTCAGTCATATTCAAGACTTTGCATCAGAGATCAGCAGCCAAACCATTGCTACCTCTGATCCTGGATCTGCTCCAGCCTGTAATGGACATTTTTCTGACATCGGTGAATCTCAAGGCTGCCCCAGAAGAATCGTGAAGAAATGAAGGCATCCTGAAGAAAGACCCTTTATTTCTCAGATTTGATCCTCCACCAGATTCTGGTATTATAAGCAGCGGCTAAGAAAACGCACGCAGTAGCCTCCTCATCTACAGTTCCACCGGATAATGAGAGCAGAACACAGGATATATGGGGGAGAAAGATCTGTGGCACGTCAGCCTCCATGATGAAGGTCTCCAGGACTTCCTCCCTGTTGGGTCGCTATGACAGATCTTTGTGGGACTCCCTTCAGAGGTTCACAGCGAAACTGCCAAGGTAAGACCGCAGAGATTTTGAGGAAATTGATCAGGAAGGCAGCTTGGTGGTAAACCAAGTGATCAGCGCCGCAGCTGATGGAGCTACATCTGCGCTGCAGCTGATGGAGTGACATCTGCGCATTCCTATGCACATGGAATCAGCGCCAGAAGATCATCCTGGCTCCGTCTTACTGCACCTAAACCGGAAGCGCAGTCCCGATTCTCAATCTCCTTTTTACAGGCTCATCCTTGTTTGGCACTCACACTGATGAGATGTCGAGGATGAAGTCAGAACTCGATAAACTGAAGGCGGTTGGACTTGAGAAGAAGAAAGAGTTCTGGCGCTGTTACAGGCCCTACGATAGGCGGCCCATCCTTCAGAGGGTTTAAACCCTCACTGGCAGTGGCAACAGCAGGGTCAATCGAAGACCCATTACCAGGGTCATCGTACCCCCAGAGGAAGAGGAACCCGTCGTCAGTCGACTACCTCAGCAAAAACACAAACTAACCAATGAGTGTCAGCTTCCTCCATCACTGTTTTCCACTCCTGTAGGGGGAAGTATTGCCAATCAGATAAAGGAGTGGCAGAGTATTACAAGGGACCAGTGGGTATTAACTATGCTGCAGAATGGGTACCCTCTACGTTTTCGACATCGGCCTCCCTCGATCCCACCAGCGAAAACAACATGCCACCAGATAAAAATACTACAGCGGGAAGTATCTATCCTTCTAAGAAAGTCGGCCATCGAGAAGGTTTCTACAGCGCAACGAGGTCAAGGAGTATACTCAAGATACGTCCTAGTGAAGAAGAAGGGTCGAAAGTCAGACTACAGGTCTATTCTAGACCTTCGGACACTCAACAAGTCCATCAGAAAAGAAAAGATTCGCATGTTGGCCCTTCATCAAATATACCCGCATCTACAGCAGAGAGATTGGATGTGTTCGCTGGATCTGCAAGATGCATACTTTCATGTCCCAATCAATTCTCTTCACAGGAAGTTCCTGCGTTTTCTGGTGGGGTCCTCCCATTATCAGTTCAAGGTGCTGCCCTTTGGGTTGAAATCATCTCCCCGAGTGTTCACTAAGTGTGTGGCAGTGGTGGCAGCCACTACACGACGCAGGGGCATCTTTGTGTATCCCTATCTCGACAACTGGCTTCTGAAAAGTCCCTTTCCCCCCAGAGCGAGAGGAACCATTTTCAACGATGTCTAGACCTTTGCCAGCAGCTGGGTCTCCACATAAACTGCAGAAAATCGACTCAGCAACCCACGCAAAGAATTCACTATCTGGGGGCAACAATAGACTTCGCAATAGGAAAAGTGTTTCCTTCGGAGGAGAGACTGTTATCGATCACACTGAAGGGCAAGCATATCCTACGCAACAACTTGCTTTCGTCTGTCAGGTTGCATCTCTTCTAGGATCAATAGCATCCTGATCTTTCTGGTACCCAATGCCAGGTTGAGAATGCGTCCCTTACAATAGGATCTGTAGGTCAAGTGGAATCAAAGAACGGCTTGGTGGGAAGGCAGGATACAACTGTTGCATGCAGCCAGCGCCTCAATACCATGGTGGATGAGACAGGAGACTCTTCTGGTAGGGGTTCCAACATTCCATCAGCTCTTCCCTCCCAATCATTGATCATGGATGCCTCCCTCCAGGGTTGGGGCGCTCATTTGGGGTCCCTCCAGACTCAAGGTCAATGGTCAACAAAAGAGCAGTTGTTCCACATCAACATGCTGGAGTTGAGGGCGGTGCATCTGCAAAACATTTTTTTATTGAGATGAAAGCTCAGACAGATATTACATCAGAATCACTGATCAGGCGTAAGCATCAGCCTATCACGAGACAAGTACTTGGTTAAATTCCATAATCAACAGTAATCCTGTACACACATAGCCCTTGTACTCTGGGCCACTAACATGGTAGTGCAACCAATTGCAAATGATAGAACTAAAACCCCTGTAGGACCCCCCTCCCCCCCAACATATACTCACTACTCCAACTATACCCCCCCTTCCCTCTCCCCCCCTTCATTCAACACATGCCCCCCCCCTCCCCCAGGTGTGTCGTGGTGCAGCCCCATTTGATTGTAAAGGTGTGGACATCTCCGCTCTTATCTCACATCCGGGCCAGTGGATAACATGTGGTATGTGTCGTCTCACTGCCCAGTGTGGGGCATCCGTGCGCAACCGGATAATGCAAGGCAACTTGCTTTCATCTTGGCATTTTATGGTGGGTGTGCCCCAGGGCTTTGTGCAGGGGTCCCTGCGCCAGTACCAATGTGACATGCAATTCAAGCCTTGCGCAAACACGGATGTGTCGTGTACATATGGTGGTGCACTGTGGTGCAGGGATAAACAGATGTGTGTTGAATCTGATGGTGTCTAGGGGGGCTTTGCTGAAGTTGTGTTGCAAGAGCGTTGCAACTCCAACAATGTCCATGCACTGCCCATACCTAACGTGCTGTGCCACTCCTTATGTCTGCTTCAAGCAGGCGTAAGGTTGCGTCGCAGCGGCCTCTGATAAGTGATACTGTGAAATCATGTAGATTACACTGACTCACTTGGACGCGGTATATCCCAAAGGAGTGCACACCCTGCCTACCTCCAAGCTGACATTGCGCAGGGCCTCACAACATGACGATTCACCCTAGTAGCGTCACGTTGCAAATAATCCTAAATGTGTTGTCTGTTGTAAACCACCGTCGTGTCACAGAAGTGATGCAACAACAGTGTAAATTATTTTTCTAGGGGGTCGTAAACCTGCCACAAAATCTCCAAAAAGTACTTCACCCTGTGCCAGCCTAAATCACAAAGCAGATGGTGAGAGTATCCTCTGATGTAAATATGTCCAACACATATCCTGTTGTCCAATTTCCACTCTGCCATGCCATTACATCCCCAACACACCACTGCTCCTACCTGCCCCGTCTGCGGCAGTTCTGCACAGTACTGTTATCACACAGAAGATATGGGCAAATCCCCGAAACGTTACACAAGCACATTTCCCATTTGTCAACTTTTCTCTCTTCTCACCCATTGACATATCCAGCCGGAGCACAGACAACTGCAGTAGCAGAGGGCACCGCATCGCATAGGAGGAATTGGCAACGTACCGAGGAAGGCATGTCAACCACACAAACTGGTAAGTCAAAGTGGACAGGAGATGTTCAAAATGCATATATCGTCAGACGACAACAGAGGGACAAATAGTGCCCAGCTATGTAAGTCAACCATTTATGCCACATTTGCTGCATTACAATTGGAGTTGTCAATGGACATTCACCTTTAACATATGACATTTGTGAACAGCGAAAGACAAATCATAAAATGTCTTGGCTCATCATACCTTTGTAAATGTGGTACACAACATGTATTACACCAACAAACCCAGAACGGGGAAAGCAATCCTGTAATCGAGGGCCACAACAAGTCAAAAGGGTGTACACACCATATTGTAATAGTGTATGTAGACCTTATCAAGAAATAGCATTTGCACCGATACGGAAATGAAGACCAAACAGTGAGATACCAGTCTCTGTAGTATTGACAATGCATACACTGTCCAACTTCTAATCTGTCATACATACTTCATTCAGCACAGTCCACACAGCTGATCATGTACTGCGTACATTGGATGGATAATTTCCGGACATCAACAAAACACGATAGTGGACTTTACCTATGGATTCGTAGGCATGTCATTGTGACATAGGTAGCAGCAAGGTAGTGGGCCAAATCTAAGTTATATGTGGGATCACTCATTACATAATGTATGACACACTTCTGCAACGGTGGTGAACATGACTGCTTGTGCCCGTCCTGTGCCAGAAATTGAATGCATCACATGTGGCAGCAGGAATGTAAAGTTGCTAAACAAACTTATCATTGTAGGTACAATGTTGTCCTCCCAGAACCCCAGACGCCCACTGACTTCTGCTACTAGGTTGGACTTGACATCTGTCCAGGGACCACCTACTGCTCCGGTGCAGGGCCACGGTAAGTCAAGCTTGCTGAATGCTTATTAATTGTGCCTTTCACCTCCACCGTATGTGTTGTACAACATTGTTATCCTGCATCACAATATGCTCACATAGGGCATTTGAACACATGGCCAATCAGACCCTGGTGGCAAATGAGATGCTGACACAAAATGTATGCCAAGTGTGTGCACAATGGACATACAATAGCACAATGTGTCATAAGAAACGTCCACAACACAACAGGCTTGCAATTCAATGATATGCTAAATCCCTAGCAAAATTAACATGGTCAAATCAACATGAAATTGGTATGGCTGAGGCACACACTGGTGACAGTTGTGTACCTGTGAGATGGGTGTAGGGGCTGCTAAGGTGAATCTTCATGCAGTTAATCCTGCAAAATGATTTGGCTGAAGGGCAACAGGATAATCCAGTGCAGGTGGGAAGATTCAAAGCTTCTCACCTCATCTGCAATGTGTGATCTAAACCAAATGTTGTCTTCTGCTTGCCTCCCTTCTACCATATTCAAATGTATAGGTGAGTGTATGATATATGAGTTTTGGATGTCTGCTGCACAAGACACCATCTGTTGTCATGTAAGTAGTACCATGATGTTGGAAATGGAGCATGGGAACAGAGAACACTCAAAGGATGGGCATTAGTAATCTGTGTTCGCTCATTCAACAAGCATTTGCAATGCAATAGGTCTCGCATTAGGAAAGTTTGAGCTATTCGTATTGTAAATGCCAAATTTTTTATTTATGTGTTGGTTTTGAGAATAGCGAAATGAATAGCTTTGTCATTTATAATGCCAATAGTTTTAACTTTCGCAAATGTGACATCTTTAGCATGTGTTGTATTTACATGACTTCGATGTATTGCTATTACAAAGAACAATGGCTTTTATTTTTTACAATAATTAATAGTTAAATAAAAGTTAGCATTAACATTCCCGCCGGCGGCGCGGTAGTACAGTGAGTCACTGCCTCTGACTGCCCAATTACGGAGACCCGGGCGGGGCCTGACCTTAGCAGTCTTTGCATTACAGGCTGTGGCCCCGCGTGGGGGGCAGGTGATCGGATGTGACCTCACGAGACCTGGAACAGGCAAGGTCGGTCAGAAGCTGAGCCGGGCCGGGGCCTCGACTGGAGTCACGGGTCAAATTTAAAATTAATCAACATTATGATACCACGAGGACTGGACTGACGGCCTGAAGAATCATGCTCGGGTGGCGCGGTTTGCCGCCGATGGACGAGTCATTGCGGCCACTGTAAAAACATTCCTATGTCGCGTGATCCCGGAGCTGCAGCATATTCGCTCAGGAAGCCTTCGTGAGTTGAGTAAGTTATTCCCAAATCAATACTGTCGAGTCATCCTGCCAAGACACACGTTGTCTGTGAATCCCGTGCACATATAGGCTGTGGGAGAGCTAGGGCGGGCATAGTTTAAACTTTTGAAGCCAGAGCACGCAGCCGGGAGCCCGACTCTGCTGCAGCTCCGACTGTGTTGTGCTGCGCTGCTGCCGGGGCTCCCAGCGTGGTAATGAACACTTACTACAAAGCTACCAACCCCCGGCAGACTCGTGGGTGGCCGCCGCTGGAGTTGTTGCCTAGTGCCGTAATACTGCAGCCTGGTCCCCAAGTATGTCAAATAAAACTTCAGAATTCCATGCCAGTCACAATGTATTTGCGTTTGAGTGTTAAGTATAAACATATGCTCGGTAGATTCTGTCTCAAGATGTCCTTTTACACACTCGTGAGCTAAAGCGCGAGAGTATGTGTGTGCCTAGTACTCACTTCTGAAAAGATGCTGCCACCACTTTTGCTCTGTGACCGCGGCGGCTGGGACACGCTAGTAGCCAGAAGGAGACGTGCTCGCGACAGGCTGGGGAGCACGCGCACACGTTCCAGGCAGCGACGGAGGCCTGGCGCGCACCCCCTCCCTGTGCCGTGTCGCACGCCGTGGGTCTCCTCCCCTTTTCCTCTTCCCAGTGTGTGCACCGCGGGGGCCTGTTTCCTACGCTGGGGGCCTGCAACCGCCGCTCCCTGCGATGTTGGCGGAGGCTGGCGGGGATGCGCCCCCGGTCTGGGGGAAGCTGCCGGTTTTGCAGCCACTCTCGGTCCTTCCCCTGAAGCCGGCCCGCCTTCCCGCCACTGCCTCCTCCACCCGGAGCCTCCGGAGCTGCAGAGGAGCCTGACTCTAGACGGGCCGGAGTACGAGGAGGAAGAGGTGGTGATTCCGCTGACCGCTCCGGCGCCTAACTAGTAAGTACCGAGGTTCGGGGGTATGGCAGATCTCCCGATGCATGGGGCGGGGGTGTGTGTCTGTGTGTGCGTGCAGGGGGGGGAGGGGGCGGCGGCGTGTGTATGCGTGCGTGTCTGTCTGTCTGTATGTGTGTGTGTGGTGGGGGGGCGGCAGCGTGTGCCTGTGTGGTGTGTGTGCAGGGGTGTGGGGGCAGGCTGTGTGCGCACGGGAATATGAGGCACGAGAGGGGCACGGCGCCGTGCGCGCCCACGAGGTCAAATCTGCGCTCGTGCCCCTCTCGTGTCTACATTCCCAAATACGGGCAGCAATAGGTCTCAGGCAGACTGCTGCTCGACCTAAAAATTAACTGGTTTGAGGATGCCATGCTATTAAAGTAAACTGGACCTGGGCTCAGGCCATGCTGGACATGTGGTGTTGAGGCCAGTGGACATGGAGCCCATTATGGCACGCCTGTGACTGCTGGACGACTGGGGATACTTCAGGAGCTCTCGAACCTCATTAGGGTGGGTCTACTACTTGCAAAGTGCAACATCACCGCTCACTGGCGATCTAAAGCTCCCTTCTAGAGCGCATTCAGTACATGAGATGTACACCTGTTCCCAGCAACAGGAGGTGATATACAGAAGCGGGGGGGATCCACTGGTGCAAGGAAGGTCTGTTGCCCTTGGTTCACCATATGAGGAAAGCAGTGCCCAGTTGAGTGCAGTAGGATGCTAACAGTGGCAGTGCCGGGTTCAGTGTAAAAACTGTAAAATCAAAGGCATGTAATTAATTTTCTTGCCTTGTTGAAAGTTAAGAAAGACGAATAAAAATATGTTGTCGACATTGAGGGGTGTGCCTGGACAAACCGACCTTGCCTTTAGTATGGTTTTATATACGAGACGTGTATACAAGATGGAATTGCTACTGCATCCTGAAGCTCTGAAATGCAAAACGTCAGACCAGAAATGAGCACATTAGCTTTGCCAAGAATCATTGTGCATTAAGGCGGCCAAGTGTGAAATATTCCTACAATATCTTGGTTTCCAAGTCCACTCATGAATGCAGTGAAAAGACCCGAGGAAACACCCCACAGGTACACAGTGGACAAGGCTGCAAATAGCAGCTTACACCGTGCTCTGGGCTTTACATGCATTGACAACGTTTTGTTGTTTCTGATCCGTTACGTCACAGTTTACACACAACACTGCGAAAAGGTTGGGTGTCAGCCTTTGTCGTAATGTTCACAGAATTGAAATACGAGGCGTCTTAAACAAGTACAATAAAAACTCACCGCCGCAGCCCGGCTTGAACAGGAAGCCAGGCAACCTGTGTTGGGACGGGGGCGGGGCCGCAAAAAGACAGGAAGCAGACGGGAGCCTACCCCGCGCTCCTGTGCTGAAGCGCTCCTGTGCCCGTCAGCCGGAAGATTTGCGTGTCAGCTAGCGGGGCTCCCGTGCTCGTGGAGAGCCCCGCCTGCTGCTGAGGATGACCCGCTGCCTGCCGCTGCCTGCCGAAGGAGAGAGGGACACACGAAAAGAACTCGGTGAGTGGGGTGGGAGGGAGGGGGGGGACATGTGCGCGCGCGCGCGTGTGTGTGTGTGCGAGTGTGTCTGTGTGTGTGTGTGTTTGTGCCTGTGTGTGCGCGTGTGTCTGTGTGTGTGTGTATGTATGCATGCATGCATGCGTGTGTAAAAAGATCCGATGACTGGTGGGGGGATGTAAAGTGAAAGTAAGCAGCGCGCGTGTGTTTCAGTCTGTGTGGTGGCTGGCTGTGTGCGCACGCGTGGACGGAGGCGACGTGCGTGTTCGCGCACCCAAATCCGGCCGCTTTCAAGCTCGTAACACCCTCTAGTCCTTCCTCCCCCCGAGACAGACAACATTAGGTCTCCAGCTGGACACCTGCATCCTTTGGATGCAGTTTACCAGCATGACCTAAAAATGAGCTGTTTGACCTCATGGTTAGGGAAGCACAAATGGGCAACATCAGGCACCTGACAACTGCACATCTCACACATGAACTCCTTTCTGACTTGTCAACAGACAACATTACACCCATGAAAAAAGTCAGTCACAATGGTAAGGGTGAAATCAGTAACCTTCTCATACAAGTTCGTCAGTTGATGGGTCATCTTATTGATGTCAGTGCTGCATGGCTGTAAGCTAGCAAATGCTGCTTGTGAGCAGGTGCCCACATGTTAAGTCAATGAGCTACACATGCTGCACATCGTCCTTGATTATCCACAAATGGCTAATGAGAATGTAATTTGATCTCATAGCTACAATCTGTTGTACTAAAATATGGCCATGTATTTCTCATCACAGGTGCTGACAGGATGAGACCACTGCAGCGGACACCATCACGGGGGTTGCATGACATCCTGGCTGCAGCTGTGAAACCGTTGCGCACCTGTCCCACAGGTAAATCGGGCATGAGGAGTGTCAACAGCTTAGATTTCAAAGCCATTACAGAGATCGAGATCCCCTTCTACATGGAATCAACAGTTGTTGATTACAAAGTGAAATACTGACCAGGAGTGACACATATGCAGGTCTGTCATTTGGTGAGGCAGATCGTTGAGAATGTTGTTTCTACCCTCTACAGCTATTTCTACAACAACTATGATGAGACAGGTGCAGCAGGGTACACCAGGAGGGAACGCAAAGGGACAGAGAGTTGGGGCTGGAGCTGGTGAGTTTGCTAGTATCATGTAGATCTCCGTGTAACACCTCAGTGCTATGGTGTGAGCGGCCATTTGTGGTGGTACCCTATCATGATCAGATGATCCTCATCTGCTGATGCAAAGTGCAGTATATACAATCCTGGTGTTGCTGCACATGTAATACCTGGTCAATCACTAATACAGTTGCAACCTCTGTGTTTCAGATGATGCTGAGGGAGAGGCAGGCAGACCGACAACCAGTGGTGGCCGACGGGCAATCCGAGGGGAGAATCCTCTGATCCTCCAGGCAGCAATGTCGGTTGCAACTCATGCCCAAGAGGAGGAGGATCAAGATCAAGAGGACGGTGACTTTGAGGAGGATGATGAGTACATTTCTATTGACTCCGGGGATTACAATACTGACGTCCTGGACTCAGATCCTCTGACAAGCAACGCCCGTCTGCCTCCTCTCAAACCATCAACAACACGGCATACATCAAACCATCCACGGCTCACACACATCCACTCACAGATATCACTCACTCACAGCCCTCACGTCCGTGACCGACATGGTGGTTCCCCTACCCACTCTTCCCTACGCAGTTTATCCCAGCCATTCTCTCCAACAACTGTGGGAAGTACCAGCCCTGTTGTGGACCTGGTATCCCCTGGGCACCCTACTCCTGCCCACAGACTTCTACCTGCCACCCCCCCTGTTGTTGGACCTGCTCATCTCATCCCTGGCAGACACCAGCAGAGGGGGTCTGCACGTGACGATGGCAGCCAGTGGAAGCAGGACTTCTTCCGACAGCAGGCAGATGTGAGGCAGGACATTCGGGCCATAGGGGCTACCCTGTCCGACATTTCTGGGTCCCTGCAGGACATGGCCCAATTCCCTCAGGTGGTGGACAGGATGGGCCAAGCTTTGGATAGGATGGATAGCACTTGGCAGGAAATGTCTAGAAATATGAGAGACCTGATATCCATCCAAAGGGAAGAGAGTGCAAGACACCATGCCTTGGCCATGAAGATGATGGAGGGCATGGTGAGAGTGATCCAAAGTCTACCTTCACGGCCAACGCAGGGAGGGGAACAACCATGTCGGCCTGTAGGACAGCACATCCCCACACCTGTAACACCAACTGCACAGCACCACAGCCAAGGTACCCAAACACACCCGCACCCTGAACAGTCACTCCCACCACCCCCACTACCTGCCCAAACACCACCAACCTCTGCACAGTCACTCCCACCACCCCCACTACCTGCCCAAACACCACCAACCTCTGCACAGTCACTCCCACCACCCCCACTACCTACCCAAACACCACCAACCTCTGCACAGTCACTCCCACCACCCCCACTACCTGCGCAAACACCAACCTCTACACAGTCACTTCAACCAGCCCTTGTCCAGCCACGGACACCTAATGTGCAGACACCATTGGCACCTGCACCTCTTGATCAGCCTGGACAACACCCACAGACACGAAGGCGACAACCTCAACCTCCCCCCTCACCGCGTTCCTCCCCCCCACTATTGCGGAAACGCAAACATGACCGCCATTGAAATGCCCATTTTGTTTTGGGCTCCTTAGGAGTATTTTGACAATAAATATCTACCAAAGTAATATCCTGTTGTGTACCATGTCCCTTCGGACAATGTAGGCATGTGTGTGTGTGTGTGTGTGTGACAGGTACAAGTGTAACACATCATAGCAACACGTTGTCATGTGCATAGAATGTGACTTACTAAATATGTGTCTATATTTGGGGATAGACATTCAAAATGAAGTCAAAATAGTCAGACAAAGTATAATTCTGCAAGTTATTTATGTAGGAACACAAACAAACCGTCCGTTTGGAAGGGAGAAAGGAAAACAAATGATGATCTTAATGCAGAAGGAGAATGGAACTTGGATTTGGGTGGGGCAAAGCAAATATAATACGTCATGGGAACCAGTCTATTCACAAGGGGAAAAAGAAATCTCTGTCCGAAACAATGTCTCAGTCCAACAGTCAAGTGTCTTTCTGGTCATCCTCCAGGACCACAATGTCTAGATCCTCTGGGTCGGACACATCCACACGGCTGGCGGATGCAGGAACAGGCACCACACGGGAACGTGACACACAAGGAGTATGGGGGGAAACAGTGTGGGGCAACGGACAGGGGGACACATTGACGGTGGTATGGGAAGGCACTTGGGAGATGAAAGACATTATGGCTTTGTTCAGGGACTGGACTTGGGTGCCGAGGTTGTCCATAGATCTTACTAGGTCCGTGTTCATGGACTGGACATGGGTGGCGAGGTTGTCCAATGATCGGACTATGTGCGCTTGCATCGAGCGTATCTCCAGACACACCTGTAGCAAGATGCGAGCGGACATGTCCGGTTCACCCTCGACCATCCAACTCAAGTCCCCTGGCACAGCCACGGAAGGAACAGCACTGGCACAGGGGGGGGGGCACAGAAGGGATGTGGTGCCTCAGGTCCGGAGCCGATGGGTTCGGCTTGGCGGCTACGAGGAGGGGGACAGGTATCAGGGGATTGAGCTGGAGCCCCCGATGGCATGGGGGACGCTAGAGGTAGGGAGGGGCTGATGGCAGGCCCAGGTTGAACATTGGCCTGCCCCGGTGACACCTCTTCGTGACCCACTGGTGAGGTATGTGTGGCTGAGTGGCCATCCCCCACATCATGGTCGGAGGTGTCCGCTCCTTCACCCCCCCCTTCAATGTCCACAGCCTCCACCCGGGACATAGTACCAGTGTCATGTTCTTCTTCATCCCGGGTGGGTGAAACCCCCTGGCCTGCAGATGTTGAGGGCCCCTCCTCCTCCTCCTCTTCTCCTTCATCGCTGGTGGAAAGAGGGTTTAGCCGCCGCCGAACTGATGGTCTCCTTCTCCGGACATGTTCCTGCGGATCTCCTGTCTCACCAGCCGTGCCTGCAGAAGTGTAAGCAAAATCCTGATGTGGTGGTTGTTCCATGCATGACGCTACACATACATTGAATAGCCTAGGTCCGAATTTGTTTGCCTCTGATCACACTGTATAGTTATCAGGGGCCGATTTACAACTACTGGCGCATCTCGCTAATCAGCAGAGGTGTGTCTGATGAGTTGCAACGCATCAGCCCACCCGTGCGTTCACCCCTGATGGCCCGCATGTACAAAGCGGCACACCGTGGCGCTTGGGTGGCAGATGTGTGATGCATCCACGGGGGAATAGCCGGACTTTGCTGGAGTGGCGTGGCAAGTGTGAACCCGCCTCCAGCAAGGCTCAGGGGTGCACGATTGCTGACATGCTGCGGCAATCCTTACACCTGCTTCAAGCGGGTGCATAGATTTCAATCCGCTTGGCCATAATAGTAACTGAGTGAAATCTTATAGTTTCAATCAGCCACTTTTAGGATGCGATCCTGCACCGTATGCGTCACGTTGTAATAATCCTGCAGCATGGCGCTTTGTGTGCTCCGCCGCTGCGTCACTAAAGTGACCCTATGGCGGTGCACAGAGGCGCAGGTGCCTTGTTGATCTGCCCATCAGTCCTTATGGACTCAATGGTGGTTGGGAGCACACTGCCTCACAGTCCCAGCACAGTTTGCCCCTTTGTATCCGGGTAAATGCTGTTTACAGTACTAACTTACTCCTGAATCATCTGTGTTTGCAGGGAATGCTGCCAAGTTCCTCTCAGATCACAGTAACACTCACAGGCACACAGCAAACCCAGATGATTAACTTTGCTCTCTGAAACTGCTGCTCTCTACTGATGAAGCGCTCATTCCAGAAACACGTGTCTAGAGATATACAGCAAAGTCAGCTGCAAATTTGGTGTATGACTCCAGATTATTCCTAAGTAAGTTTGAACTGTGTACTGCATTTACCAGGATGCAAAGGGACAAACCGTGCTGGGACTGTGAGGCAGTGTGCTCCCAACCCCCATTCTGTCCATGCACTTACATTACATGTATGCACACTGTCATATACTGATTTGAGTTTGACATGGACATCTCATGTGTATTATTGTGGCTTGCGCAACTGCATTATCCAAACCTCAACCTTGGCATTGTTGTGATCTGTGTGTCATGTCACTGCTGCATGTGCCAGTTCAACTACAAGTCCACCAGAGGAGAACATGAAGAGTCCAGATATAATAGATAGTGGCCATTGATATGGATTTGCAGCTATTTAACGTCTGGACAAGTGTCATCTGCTTTGTAGCATTGTATGGGACAAGACAAACGTGGGTCACACATCCACGTGAGGTCTGGAGTACACATCTAGCTACATTGTGTGTCTGGCCTTTTGATGTCCCCACACATCTTCGGACAATCCAGTGCCACATAGTGTCTTACTTGACTTACAAGGTAGTGCAGTACACCGCTGAACAGTGGTGGGCGGTTGTGACAGCTACCTGTACATGTGAAATGTCATATAGGCCACTGAGGGTGAGACGTCTGTCAGTGGACACACCTTGCCAAACTATGAAAACTTGTGAGTGATGCAAGGATCTCAAAATCTGTCATGACTCCAAGGCACATGATGATCTGTCTCAATTGGAACACAACGCTACAGGTGCAATGCTAATCACAACATCCAATCCCCTATGGCCTGCCATGTGCAGACTGGACAGTCTCTGTACCATCGGTCATCCAATGCACACATCTGTTATGATTGACTTGGTTCAATTGTAGTGGTGCTGGCAGAGCAGAATTCAATATGAATGCATGAGTGTGGCTCATTTACCCAGTTGTCATGAGAAAACTACAACTCCCAAAATGCACCCTGGCCTGTATAGTACATATGCCACAGTGTGCCTCTTGAAACCTGGTGACTGCTGCTTGGACATGCAATTGGCTAACAGAGGCATGGAACACACAATGGTACAGCACTGTTTCACTCACATCATACTCCTAGACTCATATTGCATATGATGCACTTACTAGGTTCATGCTGCTCGTGCTCCTCCAGCTGAGCATGGGGGTAGGCCAAGCTGCTCGCAGGACCCTCCTGTACAGTGGTGACAGACGAGGACGATGTACATGGTGCTGGGAGGACAGGCCAGTCAGCTCGGTAGCCTTGGTACGGGCCCACCGCTTCAGGTCCTCCCAGCGCTTGCGGCACGCCCTAGCCCTCCTGTTGGCCACTCCCACTGCACTGCAGCGCTCGGCGATGTTGGCCCATAGCCTGCCCCGGGCTGCAGTGCTCAGCTGGTGCTCAGGGTCCCCATATAGCTGAGGGAATTTCTCCAGCACCCCCTCCACCAAGATGTCCAATTCCCTGTCTGTGAAAGGGGGGGGCTCTCTCCTCATGTTCCTCAGCCATTATAGGGAATTAGGTCAGATGAGAGCAGCAGGATGCCTGAGGATCTGATCAGTGATAGAGGATGACTAAGAATGACCACAAAATGGCTGCCAACTACTTCCTGTGATGTATTTCCTGTCTCCCACTTCATGTATTGCCTTGCCTGTATGAAATTATGTGTTCTAGTTTATTTTCGTAATTTACGGCCCAAAATCGTAGTTACCGGTTCCGGGTCGTAGTTTCCGGTTCCGGTCATAGTTTACGCACACGCGCATTACGATGCGGCGCCGGAAAATACGTATTAGCGCCGTAAATAACGAAAATGACCCGGAACACATTATATCATACAGGAAATGTTATACAGGTAGTAGGAGACAGGAAATACATCACAGGAATTAGTTGGCAGCCATTTTGTATTCATCCTGGGCCATCCACATTCAGTAAACAAATCCACTGCCATCCTGTTGATCTGATGTAGGGGAAAGTGGAATGACTATGCAGGTGTGTATCATGAATATGTATGAAAAGGGGGAACAGGTCATTTCAAGTCATTTATGCAGTGACAGGGGGTAGGGGGCTGACAACATCCATCCCACTTTCCTAATCTCATACTTTGCATTATGGGACATGTAGTTCATATTGAGTACTCAGTATCAGAGTTGAATGAAGTGTTATGTAACATTGGTGTGGATATGTCAGATACATATGGGGGCAGCTATACGAGCCCTGTGTGCACCAATTGCGCCACAGTAGCGTAACTTTGGTGGCGCAGCAGCGCTATGCCACCTCCATGCTGTAGGGTATCTTCAACATGACGCATCTGTGAAATGTGTCATATTGTAAGGCCCTGCACCGCAGTTGTGCATTCCTGCACAGGGGGGACCTTCCAGCACACAAACACCTCCGAACAGTGGCAGGGTGAAATTTACTAAATTACACTCAGTCATTTTCATAGCCATGCTGCGTCACAACCCTGCGCCTGCTTGTAGGAGGCCTAAGAATTGATGCAGCATGTTAGGCATCGGCTCGCCGCTTGCCTTGCTGGAGCTGCATTGCGCTTGCGACCCAACTCCAGTGGTGCTTCACCTTTATGACAGCATATGCTTCACGCTTCTGTCTATACTTGGCCCACAGCGCACAGCTTTGTAAATGCGCACATCCATGATGGCGCAAGGGATGTCTGCTGTGAGGCACAATTACTGGGGCATCCCTGCTGATATGCAGAGATGCAACTGTTATTGTGAACCTGACCCATGGTGCATGAATCGCCCATGACATCATCACTCACATTCTGTGCCTATCATTTGTGGGGAAGTCAAATCTGTAGTGGTCATAGGCTTGAGTATGCAACCTTTTGTGATTTGGTGACCCATCCTTATGAGTTCCAGGTATGTCTGTCAGGACATGTATAGTTTGTCATTAGCGTGAATAGTTTGTTTTAGGGATGTCCACTACGCTGCTTGCTGACATGGGCACATGACCTGAGGCGCATTCCACCTTTTGACTTCTGTCAGCAGCTGTGATTTGCATGCAGTTAGTGTGGTTTGCAAAGTCGTCTCAGGGTGGCATTTATGGACACTGTTGTGTCTGTCCACATTTCATCATTGACAACAGACAGCAAACCACATGTTGGCCGTGACACTACAGGTTGCTCATGCAAAATACGTGGCAACGAGCTGATCACGGACTTGCATGCCCTGACGTTGGTCATGTGCAATAGCTCGGTCTCCCACATTCAGAGCTAGTCGAGGTTCGAGAGGCATGTGTAAGCCATGCATTAGAGCAATGTTGTGCAAAACACAACAGGCTAGTATGATATTGCACACGACTACTGGGGAGTACAGAAGCACACCCCCTGTACGGTCGAGACATCTGAATCGCGACTTCAACAGTCCAAAAGTGCGCTCGATGATGGCTCGTGTACGTATGTGTGCCCTATTGTACCTACGCAGTGTTAGCACGCCTGTAAGGGGTAAGGAGATGTGGAGAGAGTGCATACCCAGCGTCGCCTGAGGAGGGAAGAAAGGGCAGTTGTTAACATTTCACTCTTTGACTTTCACAGGACATGATCTATACGTTCATACATGCAGTGTCTGTTGGGCCATGTATCTTATTGTACAATCATTACTATTGGGGGGCATTCAGACATTTCAATGACGCATATCACTCATTTTCAGTGCTTGGTACTTACCCAGTAGCCACATGTTACCAAATTCTCCAGCAGCCATACGCCGAGCAAGAGGTGACATGCGGAATATGAAGCTGTCATGTGTACTGCCTGGGAACACTGCATGCACATTGATGAACCTTCCACTGGCATCACAGACAGCTTGTACATTGATGGAATACCATCTGTGTCTGTTGCAGAAGATGTGTGCAATGTGGCGGGGTGGCTGAAGGGCCACATGGGTGCAATCAATTGCACCCAGCACACGTGGGAATTGTGCAAGGAGATAAAAATCTCTTGCTGCCCTTTGTCTCATGGCCAAAGTATATGGCATTTTGATGTAGTTGGGGGCTCTATCAGTGATGCATCTCAGTACCTGATGCAGGCACCGCGACTGGCTCGCCTGGGTAATGCCCACATGGTCACTGGTGAGCCTTTGGAAGGACCCAGTAGCAAAGAAGTGGAGGGCAGATAGGATTTTGAGGTATGCTGGTATTGCATGTGAGCAGCAGGTCACAGAGTCAAGTTCCTGCTCCCACTCACATACCATTTCCAAGATGACTTCAGGTGGGAAATGGTACCTGGCCCTTACATCCTGGCTGGACATTCCAAATATGTTGAGCCTCTGCCTGTAGATCCTCTCTGCTCTTCTCCTCCTCCGCAAGTAGTTTTGCCGCATGGCAAGGGGTAGTGCTACAAACACGTTCAGTGACATCCTGGAAAGGGATTGTTTGTGTCTGCTCTGCTTTCATACATGCTGCAGGGCTGGGATTGGCTGCTGTGTGTGAGCTGATCCATGTTGGGGGATGGGTGGACCTTGGCCAGGTGTTTCCCCTTGGCTAACATGTCCAACGGCCCATAATCGTAAATTACGGCCCGTAATCGTAAATTACGGCCCGTAATCGTAAAATACGGCCCGTAATCGTAAAGTGCGGCCCGTAATCGTAAATTACGGCGCAATGCCGTAAATTACGATTACGGGCCGTAAATTACTCCCCGGCGGCGGACGTAAAGTTAGTAGTCTTAAATCAATTCTGTGAATACCGAAAGTAGTAAGTTCATTCTGTGAATCCCGAAAGTAGTAAGTTCATTCTGTGAATTCCAAAAGTAGTAAGTGCATTCTGTGAATACCAAATTGTAGTAAGTGCATTCTGTGAATACCAAATTGTAGTAAGTTTAGGATTTTGTCTTAAGTTCATTCTGTGAATCGGGCCCAGTGTTCTATAACTCAGAAGTGTCAGCTGGTATTTCGCAACAAGGCTCAGAAAGTGTGGAAAATTGCCTCCCTGCTAGGGTCGATGGCATCATGCATTTTCCTGGTCCCGAATGCCAGACTTCGGATGCGTCCTCTTCAGCAGGATCTGGAGGACAAATGGGATCAGCAATCAGCTCGCTGGGACGACCAGATTACTCTGTCAGATGCAGCTCGAGCTTCCATTCCGTGGTGGACAAAGAAGCAGAATATGCAGGTGGGAGTTCTGTTCCATCAACCTCCTCCTGCACAGACCTTGATCACAGATGCTTCTCTGCAAGGTTGGAGAGCTCACATGGGTCAGCTCCAAGTGCAGGGTCTGTGGTCTTCCAAAGAAAGCACTTACCACATCAACATGGAGTTGAGAGCAGTCCACCTAGCCCTCAAAGCGTTCCTTCCCTCGCTTCAAGAAGCTTCAGTATTAGTACAGACGGACAACACCACCACAATGTACTACTTGAACAAGCAGGGGGGAACACGCTCAAGGACTCTTTCATTGGAAGCCCAACGCATATGGCATTGGCTTCTGGCTCGCAAGTAGTCCGTCACAGCAGTCCACCTCCCAGGAGAACAGAATGTGAGGGCGGACACACTAAGCCGGCATTTCGAAGACAGGGAAGACTGGGTTCTCAACGACGCAGTAGTAGAAGACATCTTCCAGTCTTGGGGTCGTCCCACCATAGATCTTTTTGCGGACGACGAAAACACCAAATGCCGAGACTTCGCCTCAAGGTTTTACCAACCAGGATCGAAAGGGAATGCCCTTTTGATAGACTGTAACCAAAACATAGAAGGGAGGTAGAGCTAATCGTTGGATTTGTGCTCCACTTTGGTACTTAGGTAAACAAAAGAAATCCAACATTCAAAAAGGGGGGGAGGAAGGAAAGAGTGGTCAATAGGTATTGAAGCACTCAGTGTTTGATAAAATACCCCTCACACACCAAAAGGCCCCTTGGTGTCATGCTTCATCATCGGGGTCTTCGCACCCCTCTATTGGGATGCGGCGTGCTGCGACCTACGGCTACGCGGGAGCACTATAGAGTTGGCTATGTGTGGTGTACAGTGTGTGGGGTATGTTTTTAGGTGAGTAGGGAGTGTGGTGAAAAAAATAGTTAAAAAGTACCTGGCACTAGAGTGTAAAAGAAAAGCAATTTTATTCTGAACTCTGGCTGGTACTGTTAAAAGAAGTGCAGGGCGAGGTCAAGTCTGTTGTGTTAATGAACAGGACCTCTGGTGTGCTTTGTTGTCGACATGTTTCGGAGGCAAGCTCCTTCTTCAGGACAGGGGCACAAACTCCCTTCCCTACTCACGTCTTCTTCTACAAAAAAATGTGTATTTTTACAAAAAAGTGAAAATTTTTGTAGGAAATAGGCTAAGTGTGCCTACAGCGGTCTGCTACAAGCTCAATGACCTGTAGAAAGACAAAAATAACACCTAATGGTTACCCATGTAGCGGGTAGTTCGTGCAGGCACAGTCACCTGGAACCTCACCATTTGCTTATTAATAAGCCTGTTGAAAAAAGGGGGACTCACAACACATACAACATAAAACACATATAACCTAGGTTTTACTGTAAGTTGTATTCATACTTGTGAAGCTTGGTTTGTAGGCTTCATGAGCAAAAATGGAAACGTCGGGGTGCTGCTCCAATGGCTATCTGTAGTGGAGAATGGTGCAGCTTTTAAAATTCAATTCAATCACACTTACTCCACCAGCGGAGCAGCGTGAGGGGTAAGGCGGCGATCAGAGTGCCCTGACCTTGTGAGTATAATACCTTTGAACAAGTATCCTACGACCATCTGCACTCTTTTACATAAGTAAGTGTGATTGAATTGAATTTTAAAAGCTGCACCATTCTCCACTACAGATAGCCATTGGAGCAGCACCCCGACGTTTCCATTTTTGCTCATGAAGCCTACAAACCAAGCTTCACAAGTATGAATACAACTTACAGTAAAACCTAGGTTATATGTGTTTTATGTTGTATGTGTTGTGAGTCCCCCTTTTTTCAACAGGCTTATTAATAAGCAAATGGTGAGGTTCCAGGTGACTGTGCCTGCACGAACTACCCGCTACATGGGTAACCATTAGGTGTTATTTTTGTCTTTCTACAGGTCATTGAGCTTGTAGCAGACCGCTGTAGGCACACTTAGCCTATTTCCTACAAAACTTTTCACTTTTTTGTAAAAATACAAATTTTTTTGTAGAAGAAGACGTGAGTAGGGAAGGGAGTTTGTGCCCCTGTCCTGAAGAAGGAGCTTGCCTCCGAAACATGTCGACAACAAAGCACACCAGAGGTCCTGTTCATTAACACAACAGACTTGACCTCGCCCTGCACTTCTTTTAACAGTACCAGCCAGAGTTCAGAATAAAATTGCTTTTCTTTTACACTCTAGTGCCAGGTACTTTTTAACTATTTTTTTCACCACACTCCCTACTCACCTAAAAACATACCCCACACACTGTACACCACACATAGCCAACTCTATAGTGCTCCCGCGTAGCCGTAGGTTGCAGCACGCCGCATCCCGATAGAGGGGTGCGAAGACCCCGATGATGAAGCATGACACCAAGGGGCCTTTTGGTGTGTGAGGGGTATTTTATCAAACACTGAGTGCTTCAATACCTATTGACCACACTTTCCTTCCTCCCCCCCTTTTTGAATGTTGGATTTCTTTTGTTTACCTAAGTACCAAAGTGGAGCACAAATCCAACGATTAGCTCTACCTCCCTTCTATGTTTTGGTTATAGTCTAGGCAGCGCGCAGCTGCGGGAGTTATACTTCTCACTCTCTCCACAACACATAATCACATACACTAGGTAACTGTAGACCACAGCGGTCTCAAACTATGGAGGACGAACATGGCCTAACCTTTGGCGAAGATGAAATTGACAGAATCCTGACTGCAGTAAACCCTTTTGAGGGACTCAGCAACCCTGAAACCGGCCCAAACATTGATGACTGGAATGAACTGGTTAAATTAAGACGCAACCAGATAAAGGCAGCTTTACACGGTCTGATAATGACGGAATACCTGAGGAACAAGATGGGACCACCTGGCTTGATTGTAAAGAATGAACCATTCATTTTCCAAACAGACATGCAGTTCAAGAAGGAGTGGTCATTAATCTCATGGCACTGTACCAGGGACTGGTTGGTTCTAATTATAAAAACAGCAACCAGAATCACACAAGAGCTAAAGATTGATATTGGAAAGATTGAGGTAAAATTAAACACGTATATGTCAACAGAGGACCTTAAAATCAGATTGGATGAGCTCAGTCAACAAATGACAGAATTTGAATTTACTCTGAAGCAAAGCAAACTCAATAAATTGAGCAAAGATAAAGACAAATTCACACCTGAAGGAACCTACCCATACACGAAGGCCGACTATGTATCCACGAAAAATGATACAGACAGTGATGGGTCAGATATTAGTTCCGCCAGCTCAAATTCCAGCGGTGGTAGAAGGAATCGCCCGAATAGAGGCGGATGGAGGCAAAGAAGACAACAGTTCCCAAGACAACGAGGGTGGAGAGGATACCCACCCCAGTATCCACAATACATGGGACCAACACCATTCCAGCCGTTCCAATTCAACCACCCTACCGATGCTCAGGGCTTTCCACAATGGAACCAAGACTTTAATGGAGGTTTCTATGGTCCACAACCTTTTTTAGGCTCCCGCCCAGGGACACGGGGAAGGAACCGGAAAGGCAACAACGTCACATGGGAGGAACCAGACCAAGGGAACCCCCGACAAACCAGGAGCATGACAGGCTCCTTACCCAACCAAGCATCAACCAGCAACCAGAGAGGGACTTAGTGGTGAATCTAACTTCTAAACCCTTGACGAGTATCCAACAACAGGTATTAAATAAAGGCTTGGGATTTGTACCAACGCAGAGACCAGATATCTTCAAAGTGAACGTAGAAATGAAGGAATTTGTACGGAAATTGAAACTGCAGGCTTTCTTTGTAGACAAACCATCACAAGCCTTGACAACAGATACAGGTCTGAGACCCAAATCGACCTTTTCACCTCCTGACTCAGTACTTCCTATTGAGTTACTTGCTTTTGAAAAGGCTGTCATGACAGAGGTCAATAAATTGGATGTGTCCTCCACACGAACCTTCCACAACACAACAAAAGAAGAACAACTTGCCTTAAAAACCTTATCTGGGGATACAAGCATAGTCATAAAACCAGCAGATAAGGGGGGAGCGATAGTACTACAGTCAACTGAGGATTACGATAACGAATGCCTGCGTCTTCTATCAGATAGACGCAACTACATGGTCCTACAACAGGATCCAACAGAACACCTCAGGACGAGAATCGGTGGTATGATTGAGGAAGGCCTAACACATGATTGGTTGAGCAAGAAGGAAGGTGAATTCCTGGAGCAGAAAAAACCACGTATTCCATATTTTTACAGCATTCCCAAGATCCACAAGGATCTCAACAAACCCCCGGGAAGACCGATAGTTTCAGGCATTGGCTCAATTTTAGAACCTCTGTCGAGGTTCGCAGATGCCTTCCTGAGACCTTTAGTACAATCGACAAACACTCATCTAAAGGACACAAAGGCAGTGTTACAACTACTGCAAGAAATAACATTTGACCCAAAAACCCAACTTCTGATGTCCCTTGATGTGGAAAGCCTCTACACCAGCCTTCCCCACGATGAAACACTGGCGATTATTGAGGAAGTACTCTTTTCCACACCATGGAAATATCAAACACCACGAGGACTGGTCCTAGAATGCATTTCACTGGCCTTGCAAAAGAACTTTTTCCAGTATAAAACCACAATTTACCAACAATGCCATGGGACCAGCATGGGAAGCACCTTTGCTCCGAGCCTGGCTGGACTCTACGTACACCACCTTGAGACCAGCAGGATTCTCCATGATCAGAACCCATACAGGTTGAATATAAAATGCTGGAGGAGATATATTGACGACGTCCTGGTCATCTGGCAAGGCGATCGCCAATCAGCTGAGCTTTTTCTGGAATGGTTGAACACCCAGAACGCCTTCCTGAAATCCACGAGTACCATCTCAGACCAAACATTGGTCTTTCCTAGATCTCAATATCTATGCAGATGCAGGGGTATTAAAAACAACCACCCATTTTAAACCAACCTCTAGAAATTGCCTGCTGAGGTATGACAGCTTTCACCCTCGACATCTACGGGAAAATCTGCCATATGGACAGTTCTTACGCCTAAACCGTAACTGCACAGATGTGTCCCAATTCAAGAAGCAGGCGAACGACCTAAAAGAAAAACTCAAACAACGAGAGTATCCCAACAGAATTATCAACAAAGCAATGAAGAGGGAAAAAAATAATAACAGAGAGGCATTGCTGGAGGAACGAATAAAAGAACCCACAGAAAACAAGAGACCAATCTGTGTAACAACATTTAACACAATATCAAATGAAGTGTCCAAAATTGTGAATAAACATTGGAGAATACTAACAAGTGGCGAGTTGGATCTGGACAAACCAATGTTTGCACATCGCAGGGGACGTAACCTCAGAGACATATTGGTACACACTAGACCAAAACCAACCACTGTGTCCTTACAACCATCTATAGGCATTCAGGGTCATTTCCCATGCGGAAACTGCAGCAGTTGCCACCTGACAGAAAAAAGCACAAGACTCATCTTTCGCAATGGCTCCACATGGGAGCAAAGGAGATTTACGAACTGCAATTCCAAAAACGTAATCTACCTAATAAAGTGCCCATGTAACCTTGAGTATGTGGGAATGACAACACGAGCCATCAAAACACGAATGAATGAACATAAAAGCAATGTGCGATGTAAGAAAAGCACAACGAAAATGGCCACGCATTTTCTTACTACCCAACACTGCGTCAACGACTTAAAATGGACAATCATTGAACAATTACCCTCGGATGTGGGCCTTTTCCAAAAGGAACAAAGGTGGGTGTTCCGTTTGGGTACCCATCTAAATGGGCTTAACGATGATGTGCCCTGGAGCCAACTGTCAGCATAACATACACAGCAATATGCAAGCGGAGGACCCTTGCTGCGCAATTACCTAGACAGTTATACTAGCCAATGCCCCCTTTTTTTCCTAAATGGATTCTCTTTAAGATGGCTTTGATCATGTCATAGATCTAACCAAATGTAGACATCACTTGTGTAAAGCGGATATTTATTAGTATACATACGACTCCTATCTCCCGCTGAAATAGCCCATGGTTATATATACACCTTATTCTATCCATCGCGCAATAGTACTTGGGCACAAGGCTAACACTCGCGCTCCTAAGACATTCATCGATATGCGCGTGTGCATACTGCGCATGCGCAGGGAATGGACAAATCAATTCCTAACACGCATGCGCATGGGAACAGTGGCAATCCGGTGCGCAAGCTCAGAGACGATCTCCTGAACATGCAGACGCTGATCCTATGCTAACGCGTCTATTACATACGAATGCCCTGTATGGTTGTAAAGCGGAATACCCATACATGGGGACACACTCGTTTCCGTCCAATTAGTGAAACGGGGTATAAATAACCATGTCCATTGCATGACTCCACACCAGCGGAGCAGCGTGAGGGGTAAGGCGGCGATCAGAGTGCCCTGACCTTGTGAGTATAATACCTTTGAACAAGTATCCTACGACCATCTGCACTCTTCTACATAAGTAAGTGTGATTGAATTGAATTTTAAAAGCTGCACCATTCTCCACTACAGATAGCCATTGGAGCAGCACCCCGACGTTTCCATTTTTGCTCATGAAGCCTACAAACCAAGCTTCACAAGTATGAATACAACTTACAGTAAAACCTAGGTTATATGTGTTTTATGTTGTATGTGTTGTGAGTCCCCCTTTTTTCAACGGGCTTATTAATAAGCAAATGGTGAGGTTCCAGGTGACTGTGCCTGCACGAACTACCCGCTACATGGGTAACCATTAGGTGTTATTTTTGTCTTTCTACAGGTCATTGAGCTTGTAGCAGACCGCTGTAGGCACACTTAGCCTATTTCCTACAAAAATTTTCACTTTTTTGTAAAAATACACATTTTTTTGTAGAAGAAGACGTGAGTAGGGAAGGGAGTTTGTGCCCCTGTCCTGAAGAAGGAGCTTGCCTCCGAAACATGTCGACAACAAAGCACACCAGAGGTCCTGTTCATTAACACAACAGACTTGACCTCGCCCTGCACTTCTTTTAACAGTACCAGCCAGAGTTCAGAATAAAATTGCTTTTCTTTTACACTCTAGTGCCAGGTACTTTTTAACTATTTTTTTCACCACACTCCCTACTCACCTAAAAACATACCCCACACACTGTACACCACACATAGCCAACTCTATAGTGCTCCCGTGTAGCCGTAGGTCGCAGCACGCCGCATCCCGATAGAGGAGTGCGAAGACCCCGATGATGAAGCATGACACCAAGGGGCCTTTTGGTGTGTGAGGGGTATTTTATCAAACACTGAGTGCTTCAATACCTATTGACCACTCTTTCCTTTTGATAGACTGGTCAGGGGAATTTGTGTACGCCTTTTCACCCCTTCCGCTGATCCCGAAGGTGGTGAGCAAGCTGACACACTCGTGCACAACGATGATCCTCATTGCCCCCGACTGGTCGAGGCAATGGTGGCGGACCTGCTTCACCTGTCAGTGACTCCTCACTTGAGGCTAACATGCAGGCCAGACCTGTTATCCAAGATGAACGGGAGGATTCATCATCCCAACCTTCCGTCACTGAGCTTGGCAGCATGGCTCCTGAGTTCATACAATACGGCCATCTAGGACTGCCGCAGGACTGCATGTCCATCCTAAAAGAGGCGAGACGTCCTTCCACAAGACATTCTTATGCATGCAAATGGAAGCGCTTCTATGTGTGGTGTATGCAAAATGGTCATAATCCTATTAAGAGTCAGGAAGAAGCAGTTCTTCCCTATTTATTGTATCTGGCTAAGGCAGGTTTAAACTTTAATTCTATTAAGGTGCATTTAGCTGCTATAACAGCTTATAGGCGGTCACCTTCTCAACCTTCTTTTTTCCAGTTGCCAGCTGTAAAGGATGTTCTGCAAGGGTTGAAAAAAGTGTACCCTCCAGTGCGTCCTCCTTCTCCTCCCTGGGAGCTGAACCTGGTGCTATCAAAGCTAATGGGTCCTCCTTTTGAACCCATTCATAAAGCTACTTTGCAGCACCTTTCCTGGAAAGCTGCTTTTTTGGTGGCAATCACGTCAGCTCGTAGGGTGAGCAAGATCCAAGCTCTCTGTTCCAAGGAACCCTATACTGTGTTTCATTTGAATAGAGTGGTACTAAGGACACATTCGTCTTTTCTTCCTAAAGTGGTGTCAGATTTCCATGTCAATCAGACCATTTCTCTGCCCACTTTCTTTCCCAATCCCTCTACTCCAGCTGAGAGGGCTTTGCATTCTTTGAAAAGGGTTTTAAAATTCTATCTGGATAGGTCCAAGTCTATACGTCAGTCTGATCAACTATTTGTTAACTATGGATCGATCAGAACAGGTCACGCAGCCTCGAAACTTTCTATTTTGAGACGGATCGTTTCGTGTATCAAGCTTGCTTACCAATTGGTGCAGAAGACTCTCGGGTTTTCTCCCAAGGCGCATTCCACCAGGGGTAGATCTGCGACTGCGGCTTTTCTCCATAATGTGCCTATGTCTAAGATCTGTAAGGCGGCAACCCGGAGGTCCGTCCATACATTTACCAGACATTACTGTCTTGATTCTGACACTAGAACAGATGCCCAGGTAGGCCAGGCCTCCTTGCGAAATCTGTTTAACAGCTGAATTCTTGACGGTTATGATTGGTTTTTGGTTGGGTCATGTACTTCTCATTTACCTGCAGGTGATTGATGGGCTTTCTATTCTATTCAGTGCTTATGACTATTGATGAGGATCCCCTGGAAGAGAGGATAAGTTACTTACCTGTAATCCTAGTTCTCTTCCAGGGGTATCCTCATCAAAGTCATAAGCAACCCACCCGCCTCCCCACGTAAATGAGATTTGTACGTCTCCGACTTATGGTTGAGCCCTGACTTCAGGGTTATGCAAAGAACAACTGACCTAACTGTCACCCCTGAGGCATGATGGAAAGCCTGGGGTCATGGCTGCCTTAAAGGCACGGTGCCAGTTTTTGTTGAAAATGCTTTCATTTTCTATGTTATTGCTTTTCAATGCAGCCTGTGGCTAGCAATGTCTATTTATTAGCAATTCTTAGGATTTATGAGTGTTTTTACTCATTAAAACACAATGTTCAAGGGCTATTGGACCTAATATGTTTTTTATTTCCTTGCTAATTTCAGTACATGTATGAGTGATTACATTGTTTAGCCTCAGTTTTGGGGCTGCATTGTTATGAGAAAAAATAATATATGTACATACATATATGTGGAGCGAGATATATATGTTTTTCTATATATATTTTTATATTGTTTCCGGGGTCCCGCACATGGGAAGGAATATTCAGTGCTTATGACTTTGATGAGGATACCCCTGGAAGAGAACTAGGATTACAGGTAAGTAACTTATCCTTATTCTGAATTTGCGATTCGCAATTTGAGAATCGCAAATTGAGAATAATTTCAAGGGTGCAGGGGTGTCCAAAGAATACCCTGTTGCACCCCTGAAATTAGCATGGATGCACATGTGGCGCACAAACATGCCTTAAAGGGCATGTATGTGCTTCACATTGCACTTTGAAAAATGAAAAAAAGTGCATTTTTCAAGGAATTCGCAAATTGGTAATTTGCGATTCCTTAAGGCCAATTTGCATTTTTTTTAATGCTTCTTACATTGCATTTAAGGAATCGCAAAATTTGCGATTCCTTAAATGCAATAGCAAAATAAGGAATCGCAAATTTTGCGATTCTTTATTTTGCACGCAGATTTCTTTCATACATACCATTTTGCACTAATGCGTTCGCAAACGACAGCTGATAGCTGGAAAACCGCTAACAAAGTTACCGCGTGCTATATCCGTGTTTCCATCAAGCCTTAATATAAACTGAGTGCAATCAGTATAGCAAATGAAGGACATCTTGAAAGATATTAACAACATTTCTAAAGAAACCACATATAGATTAAACAATGCACAAACATGCCACTAGAACACCTTCACCAGAAATGGGAGGAAGACATTGTAGAGCCGACCCCTCTATCAGTCTGGTCCAAGATTCTAACTAACATATATACGGTCTCTCGCATTGCCAGATTTAAACTAATTAATTATTACTTCTTGCACTGGGTATATCTTACACCGGGGAAAATAATGCGACAATTCGGGACATCAGACGGGAGATGCCCTAGATGTGGAGAGCAAAGAGTTGAGATGCTCCATATGATCTGGTCATGCCCAGAACTGCGGGAATTCTGGAAGGGAGTAGTAACATGCACCAATGATATCACAGATAGGACAGTCCCATGCACCCCCTTGTTCTGCCTGTTGGGCGGATTCCCCCACCAGGCTAAACACAAAACCACTACCAGAATACTGGCGTTATCAAAACGCGCAACTACTATGAAATGGAAGGCCGCTATTGGCCCCCAGGGATCCCAATGGAAAGAGGCCCTACTGAGGTGGGCAGGCTGTGAAGGCGTAGTACTATTCCGAGAGATAAGGAAGGGTCGTTGCACGATAGATGAGGCTAAAGCCTGGGACGTGCTTGTGAAATGCTTGAAATACTCTGAAGCCCTGAATCACACATTCAGGATGACTGAGCTTGAACGGGTGGGACACACAGATGGGAACTTTGATTGGGATAATGGGAGACATGGACACACTACGAGAGGACGGGCCCGAGGGGAGCACGAAGCCCCCATGCAAATCTAGCCTGTGAGGGAGGGGGGGGTGAGTGAATAGGTATAAGGTAGCCAAATTGATTAAGTGAACTGCTTTGCCATGTTTCTAGGAAATAATGCCAAGAGACATAACCACAATACAATATGTAACTATATGTGCTACTGTAATTAATCATAAAAAGGCTTACATAAATCCTGTACCGTTTGCAACCTAGTACAAAATACCAATAAAATATGTTTTAAAAATATATATTTATATATATAGATTAAACAGTGTGTGTTGGGAGGAAATGTTCCCTACATGGTAATGGCAGTGCATCCCTGCCCTGGGTGCCTCAGCTACAGTGATATCAGGATCCTTGGTGCTGAACCTTTGTCATGGGCGAACACAGATCATGCCTGAGCACCATGACTTAGGCCTCTGTCACAGTTGCAGCCTTGTTGGACCAAGAGGGGGGCCAAAAGCACTACCCTCATAAGTGGTAGAGAACTACTGCCCATACTGGAGAGTTCATAGCACAAGCGCAGTGGTGGCAGCATACTGTGTTTTTGTGCTAGTGATCAATAGAGTGATCAGGACTTTAAAGGTCGAAGCCTACCAGACAGGGCAGCGTTCTGATTGCTAAAGACGTCTTGAGAGTATTCTTAAAGCTGATGTAAGAATGCATTCCGCCCACTGCTTACCATTGGATTTGTGGTTTGTAGCTAACATTTGCTTGCTTTCTATTTGCTGGCTTTATCTGTTTTAGGTTGTGCAGCATAACGTTGTCCCTCCTATGGAGTATACCCCATTTATTTTATACTTCCACGAGTGCTCGCTTTTTGTAAACAGGCCTTTACATTTTGTTCTTATCTTGTCACATTTGCTGTGCCTTCAAAGACAGAGGTCAAATGTCAGGTCCTATCTTCCAGGGAGCTTGGTGTTTACATTTATTTCTCTAACTTCAAAGTGAGGATGTATCTGACAGTCTGGGGGTGTCAAAGAAAAGGCTTTTTTTCTAGCTTACAACAAAAATTAAATGTCTGTAAATTAACTGTTCAAATACTTCAGAATATATCCGAATTAGGAAAGCACACATGAAGCTAATTTCTTTAGTAATTCAGAAGTTTGCTGGAAATACATGTTTTAATTATGAGCAAAACAAACCAATGCACTAGGTGATGGCATTTCCACACATTATTGTTTATGTGCTGTATAGTTTTATTGTACAACTGTGTGTCTGTGCAAATGTAATGGTCATTTCAGTTGAAAATGTGTTTTGTGTAATGCCAATACACTACCACACCATGAATACTCCACTCTACTCTGTACTACTCCACTCTACTTCACTTTCCCCACTTTACTCTACCCTACTTTTCTCTGTCACTCTACTCCACACCACTCTATGCCACCCCACTCTATTACACTCTATACCACCCTACAAAACTCTGTGCCACTTCACTTTAGGTCACTGTACTCCTCACTATACTGCTCAACTTCTGCTTCACTCTACACCATGACATTCTACGACATCTTGCTTCATGACACTTTACTCTGCTCTATGCCCCTCTGCTCTATGCCATTCAATGCCCCTCCACTCTATGGCCCTCCACTCTGCGACACTCTATGTCCCTCCACTTTACAACACTCTACACCACTACACTATACTCCGCTCTATCCCCCTCCACTCTACGGCACTCCTCTCTGCTCCACTCTGACACTCCACTGTGCAACATTCCACTCTACTGTACTCCACTCTACTGTTCTTCAATTCTCAACACTCTACGCCACTGTACTCCCCGCCACTCTATTCCATGTCACTCTACTGTACTCCACTCTGTGACACTTCACTCTATGACACTTTACTCCACTTCACAACACTTTACTCCACTCTGTGCTACTCTACTCTGTGCCACTGTGCTCTACGCCACTCCACTCTGACATTCCATGACACTCCACTCCACTCTACGCCACCCTGCTCTGCTCCATGCCACTGTACTCCACTCTATGCTACTTCACTCCACTCCATGACTCTCTGACACTCCACTCAGCGAGCCTCCACTCTACAACACTCTGCTCTATGCCATTTGACTGTTCAACACTACTCTGCTCTACGCCCCTTGACTCTACGACACACTACTCTGCTCTATGCCACTCTACAACACTACTCCACTCTACACAATCCCTCTACTGTACTCCACACCACTCCACTCTATGCCACTCCACTCTGCGAACCTCTGTACCTATTTCATTCTATGCCCCTCCACTCTATGGCACTCTGCAGCACTCCAATCTACACCATCCCAATCCATTTTACACCACTCTACACCACTATACTCCACTATACAGCATGGCAATCTAGGACCCTCCACTGTACGACACTACAGTTGATGATACTCCTGTCCACACCACTCCACAAGCCTCCACTTTGCCACTCCACGACATTCTATGACACTCCAGTCTACAACACTCTGGTCTGCACCATTCTATGCCACTCCACTCTATGAAACTAAATGTCCCCCTATTACACTATATTCCACTTCACTCTACACCACAACACTACTGTATGACACTAGGCAACTCCACTACACTCCATGCCACTTTAGTGCACTCTATGACACTCCAAAATGCGCCACTCAACATTGACACTTAACTCCACTATACACTACAAAACTCCTCTCCACTCTGACATTCTGGTCCACTCCAATCTGACACTCCACTGTACACAGCTCTACTCCACTCTACACTATTTGCTGGTTTATTTATTTATTTGCTGGTTTGTATAGCGCTTGAATCGACTCCAAGTGGAGTATCTCTGCGCTTTTGGAGCCGGTCGGACAGAGGGTGTGGATAGAATGAGAGCTAGATCTCATTTCTGAACAGTACTGTTTTCAGTTGCCTCCTGAATTTGAGATGTTCTGTACACTGTCTCAGAGACAGAGTAAGTCTGTTCCATAATGTGGGTCCTGTTATTGATAATGCTTTGCTCCCATGCCTCGCTTCCACTATCTACTCCACTCTGCACCACTCCACTATATGACACTCCAGTCTACCACACTCATCTCCACTCTACGTCACAAGACTATTGTATGACATTGTAGGCCAGTCCACTCCACCCCAGTGCACTCTATGACCTTCCACACCGTGCCGCTCCACTCTGACACTTAATTCCACTCTACACTATGACGCTCTACTCCACTCTGACATTCTGGTCCACTCTATGCCTCTCCACTCTACGCCACTCAATGCTCCTTCACTCTAGGCCCCTCTATTCCAGTCTAAGCCACTCCAGTCTATGACACTCCACTCTACGACACTCTACACCACTCACTCCATACCACTCACGCCACTTTACTGTACTTCACGCCACAACACTCTATGCGACTCCATTCTGCTCTAGAACACTTCACTCCGCTCTATGTCATTCTATGCCCCTCCACTCTGCGACACTTCACTCTATGCCCCTCCACTTTACAACACTGTACGACCATCCATGCTGCATCACTTCTCTCTACCCTACGACTATACTCCACTCTACTCTGACATTCCACTCTACAACACTCCACTCTGCGACGCTCCACTCTGACACTCTATGCCACTCTACACAACTTCATGTCACTCTACACCGCTCCGCTCCATGCCACTCTATGCCCCTCCAATTTACGCCCCATTCTACGACACTTTTTTCCACCCACTCTACGACACTACTCCCCTCCACTCTACAACACTCCATGACACTCCATGCCACTCTACGCCACTGCACGATTCTCAACTCTATTAAACTTCTCTCCACTCTGCTACACTACACTCTACTCAACCCCACTCCGACACTCCTCTCTACCCCACTCAGACACTCCACTCGACTGTACTTCAGTCGACAACACTCCACTCTACAACACTCTCCTTCACACCACACCACTCTACAACACTTTACTCCACTCCATTACCCTTTACTATAATCTACGCCACTCAATTCCACACCACTCCACTCTATGCCACTCCACTCTGCGAACCTCTGTACCTATTTCATTCTATGCCCCTCCACTCTATGGCACTCTGCAGCACTCCAATCTACACCATCCCAATCCATTTTACACCACTCTACACCACTATACTCCACTCTACAGCATGGCAATCTAGGACCCTCCACTGTACGGCACTACAGTTGCTGATACTCATGTCCACACCACTCCACAAGCCTCCACTTTGCCACTCCACGACATTCTATGACACTCCAGTCTACAACACTCTGGTCTGCACCATTCTACGCCACTCCACTCTATGAAACTAAATGTCCCCCTATTACACTATATTCCACTTCACTCTACACCACAACACTACTGTATGACACTAGGCAACTCCACTACACTCCATGCCACTTTAGTGCACTCTATGACACTCCAAAATGCGCCACTCAACATTGACACTTAACTCCACTATACACTACAAAACTCCTCTCCACTCTGACATTCTGGTCCACTCCAATCTGACACTCCACTGTACACAGCTCTACTCCACTCTACACTATTTGCTGGTTTATTTATTTATTTGCTGGTTTGTATAGCGCTTGAATCGACTCCAAGTGGAGTATCTCTGCGCTTTTGGAGCCGGTCGGACAGAGGGTGTGGATAGAATGAGAGCTAGATCTCATTGCTGAACAGTACTGTTTTCAGTTGCCTCCTGAATTTGAGATGTTCTGTACACTGTCTCAGAGACAGAGGAAGTCTGTTCCATAATGTGGGTCCTGTTATTGATAATGCTTTGCTCCCATGCCTCGCTTCCACTATCTACTCCACTCTGCACCACTCCACTATATGACACTCCAGTCTACCACACTCATCTCCACTCTACTTCACAATACTATTGTCTGATATTGTAGGCCAGTCCACTCCACCCCAGTGCGCTCTATGACCTTCCACACCGTGCCGCTCCACTCTGACACTTAATTCCACTCTACACTATGACACTCTACTCCACTCTGACATTCTGGTCCACTCTATGCCTCTCCACTCTACGCCAATCAATGCTCCTTCACTCTAGGCCCCTCTATTCCAGTCTAAGCCACTCCAGTCTATGACACTCCACTCTACGACACTCTACACCACTCACTCCATACCACTCACGCCACTTTACTGTACTCCACGCCACAACACTCAATGCGACTCCATTCTGCTCTAGAACACTTCACTCCGCTCTATGTCATTCTATGCCCCTCCACTCTGCGACACTTCACTCTATGCCCCTCCACTTTACAACACTGTACAACCATCCATGCTGCATCACTTCTCTCTACCCTACGACTATACTCCACTCTACTCTGACATTCCACTCTACAACACTCCACTCTGCGATGCTCCACTCTGACACTCTATGCCACTCTACACAACTTCATGTCACTCTACACCGCTCCGCTCCATGCCACTCTATGCCCCTCCAATTTACGCCCCATTCTACGACACTTTTTTCCACCCACTCTACGACACTACTCCCCTCCACTCTACAACACTCCATGACACTCCATGCCACTCTACGCCACTGCACGATTCTCAACTCTATTAAACTTTACTCCACTCTGCGACACTACACTCTACTCAACCCCACTCCGACACTCCTCTCTACCCCACTCAGACACTCCACTCGACTGTACTTCAGTCGACAACACTCCACTCTACAACACTCTCCTTCACACCACACCACTCTACAACACTTTACTCCACTCCATTACCCTTTACTATAATCTACGCCACTCAATTCCACACCACTGCACTCTATGCCACTCCACTACGACTTTCCATTCTACGACACTTCACTCTATCCACGCAACTCCTCTCTACTCCTCTCTACACCACCCTGCTCTTCTACACGTCACTGTACTCCACTCTGTGGCACTTTTCTGTATTCCACTGTACTTCCCTCCACTCTACGACCCTTCACTCCACTCTACAACACTCTACTCTACAATAATCTTGTCTACAACACTAAATGATACTCCACTCTACGACACTTCACTTAACTCTGCACCACTCTGCTTCACTCTATGCAACTCCACTCTACAATGCTCTACTCCACTCTATGCCACTTGACTATACAACACTCTGCTCCATGCCCCTTCACTCTATGACACTCTATTTTATGCCACTTCACTCTACGGCACTACTCCACACTACGCAACTCCCTGTACACCACTCCACTCCACTCTATGCCATCTCACTCTACGATACTCTGTACCACACCACTCTATGCCCCTCCCAACTCTACCCCAGCACACTCTACCCCACCCCACTCCACTCCACTCATCATCACATATCTTTATTCGACATTACAAAACACCATAAAGGTACAGTTTAAAATAACATTAATATATACATATACACTATATCAATTACTGTTCATTGAGCCCCAGTCCCACCCCCGATTTTTGCTTTTTGTTTTCGGGGGCCCTCCTTTCAGCAGATCCCTCTTGTCTCTCTTAGTTTGACTGCTAATCTTAAAAAACTCGTAATGGAGAGTAGGGTCAAGGGGTCTTGTGCCATTTGTGTAATATAGAAGAGCCACCTTGGCATGTTTAATTATTTTTTTCTTCAATAGGCTAACTAAAAGACGATGCCTGGGCAATGAATATAAGGGGCATAATAGTACAAAATGAAGGGTATCCTGCGGAGATCGTTGATCGCAGCCGCAGGGACCCTTTGGCTCAGCTGCAGTAGCAAAACCTGCCGGATCGGCTAATAAATAATGTCAAAGATTGAGCCTAAAACGTGTAATTAAAAACCTGTCCTGGGCGTTGTGTATGAGGGCGAGGTACGGTTCCATTCCATCACTGGACCTCACTAAACTATAATCTTTGATCGACTGTTTGCCCCATTCCCTCTCTTCTCTTGTGTGGACTTTGTGCATAAAAAACTTCCTCTTCACACTGCCCTTATCCCGACCTGTAATTCCGGTTGGGTTTGCGAAGAGATCTTTACAGCCAATCTTTTCGAAAGCCACCTTTAAATACTTCAGCCATGGGATATTTATTCCCTTGTCCCTCGCAAGACAATCCATGATTATTAGTCTAGTGAGTGTTGCCTCTGGATTGTCCCAGATCTTTAACCTTGCTATCAGGGGTCTGACCTGGACCCTGTCCTCTATAAACAAAACCTCACCCAGTTCTTCATGAGCAATATGAGAGGGGACGCACTGTGGAACTTTGAGGAGCCTTCTCATAAACTTATTCTCCTCTACTTGCAGATTGTTAGAGTCAGCAAACCCCCAGAGTTCCGCCCCATATGCCGCTTTAGAATAACAGATTGAGTTATATAATTTCATCATTTCAGCCAGAGACCAACGTCCGAGTCTGCGCCCAAAACTCATGATTGCCCCTGTGCTGGACACTAACTTGTTACAACGCTCCTCCGTTAATAATTTAAAATGTAAATGCCCATCAAATAAAATGCCCAGGTAAGAGAAGGACTGCACCTTCTCAAGTTCATGGTCACCTATTCTATAGTTGAAACTTTTCCTTGACTTAGTCCCTGTTTCCATTACATATGACTTGGTCAGGTTGGCAGACAGCTCTAGATTATTCATAAAATCCATGAAACCATCAATCAATCTCTGTAGTCCCAGTGGAGTGCGTGCCAACAGTACCTCGTCATCTGCATAAGGCAGAATAGGGATTACTCTTCTGCCTACTGTAGGTTAATCCATATTTAGACTTACTAGGGCTTGTTCTAGACTGTTTATATATAGGGAAAACAGAAACTGGGCCAAGATACATCCCTGTCGCACGCCACTAGTACAAGTAAAGGACTCAGTGCATCCGCCCTCTAAGTTGTATCTGACTTTGGCCGAGGTATTCCAGTGTAGGGCTTTCATAATCTTAATCAGTTCTTGATCTGCCCCAAGAGTGATCAGTACATCCCACAACTTCTCCCTGTTGACATAGTCGAACGCTGCGGTAATGTCCATAAAGGCTAAATAGACCGCTTCATTACAGGCGATAGTGTATTTTGTCACCAATAAATGTAAATTTAAACATTGGTCTGTTGTAGATCTTTTAGCCCTGAATCCGTACTGGACATCAGAAATAATATGGTGATCCTCAGCCCAATTCATAAGGCGATCTAAAACAACTCGTCCCAAAACTTTAGCAGTAACATCTATAAGGGAAATTGGGCGATAGCACTGGGAGTTGTCTCTATTCCCCTTTTTGAAGATAGGCTCAATTATATCTGATGACCACGAACGAGGGAGGCCCGTGGCTATAGCAGCATTTATTATTCTTGTTAAAATTGGCGCCCATAGGTCCACCTGACTTAGGAAGAGGTCCGGGGGGATCCCGTTCAGTCCCGGTGCTTTATTTCTAGTAAGACCCAGGATGCCAGCGGTAATCTCTCCCAGGGTAAATTCAAGTGGTACATTCCCCACCCCCTTCCCCTCCCCGTTTTACGATGGCTCACTATTCCCCCGATTGTATAGCCCTCTAAAATGATCCACCCACTGTTCCGGAAGAACATTAGATCCTGTCTGCGGGCTGTTCCCATCTTGGAAGCAAGGATTATTAATTAGACGGCCCATTTCCTCAAATGACTCCACTAAATGCGGCCTTTCCACTGATAAGTCTAGGCATTCCTCTAAGAGTTGTTTCCCTTCTGTTACTAGCGACCTATAACATTTTTCGCCATTAATACGTGACCATTTTTTTTGCATGATTATAGATTTGTGGCATAATCCATAATTTGCAGCACAATCTGCAGATTTTAACAAAACATTTTTTTTTTCTAGTTCAAACAGTTCAAAAGTTACTGAAAACGCAGTGACACATGTTGCTGCACAGTGAAAGGCCCTTTGCAAAGCCAGGCTGGTCACTTTCTGTTTCTTATTGCTATATTTGGGTGTTAAACAGGTACTAATGAAAGACGAAAGAGGCTGTATTCGCATTGCTATATTATTGTATTGATTGTCTGAAAATTCAATAACATTTGTTTACCCCAAAAAAATGTAAACAGGTACTAATGAAGTGCAACCAATGCCCAGACCCTGTAAACAAGTGTGAAAATGACAAAATAATTAAGTTATACTATCATAAAATGTGCTGCATTACGGCACACCATTTGACTTTTCTTGCTGCATAATTTACTCAACCCAATGTTTAATTTGGCCCTCCCTTGCCGCATAATTCTAGTGGCCCTTGCTAAAGAACATTGGCAAAGCCAATAGCTCCTGCAAAGGCAAGACTTATTGGCCTTGCAATACTTGTTTACCCTAGTCACAGGAGTGAGGCCTATTGGTCGATTCATGTGAAGTTCAATGCTGTGTACCTAACTCGCCCTTGGCCTACATCATGTTAATATGTAGGTTGTGCGGCACGCATGCGATTGTGTGTACTCTGATGCCCTGAGTATGTGACAGTACATCGCGACCTGTGGGTTCCATATTAGAAGCCCAGGGTCTCATGGAGACACGGATGAGGAGGAGCCATCTCAGACAGATTTATGGTTTACATGCATGTCTGAGAACTTGGTGGGACACACACACACTGTAGGAAGGAAGAGCCTGAACCAGGGTCTCTTGTGCACTGGAAGTTTCTTTGATTCTATGAAGGTCAAAGGTCAGTGGGCCATGGAAACATCTCGGAAAGAAGATTGAACTGATAAAGGAATCATAAAGAATAAGGCTTGAGGACCTAGGTGAATATTTAATATGCACATATCAGTGAGACTGATACCCAGGTATGATCCTCTAGTTACTACAATGCCCTTTGTGAGGGTCTATCAAGTCTGGAGGCGCTCCTGTTGTGACAGCCTGCTTTCTGGACAAAGAACAGAACAGAGAAGTGGACAGGAGATCACGACATCACAAACTCAGACACTAAGGGCCATATGTAGGTAATCGTGAAATACCGATTCCTTAATACCGAATTTTACCGATTCGGTATTAAGAAATCGGTATATCCGATGTACGTAAAAATCGGTAAAATCTACCGATTCAGTAAAAATCAGTAGGAAATACCGAATTCGGAAGCAATCGGTAAAAAATAAATACCGAAACACCAATACCGAATCGGTATTACCGAATCGGTAATTCAAAAATTCGGTTTTTGATGAATCAGCCAATCCTGTGCCTCCCAATTACCTCCCAAACAGGAAGTGGCCGCACCCAGGCAGCTTCACTGAACCTGGAGCTGACTGTGAGGCAAGCAGGTGAGCTGAGGATCCAGGAGCAACAGAGCCACACATCCACAAATCCCCCCCAAAAAACCTTGATAATGGCAAGCCAGGAGAGAGAGAAGGAGGGATCAGAAAGCAAAAGGAAGCTGAAGTTCAGCGAGAAGGAGCAGGAGGTACTTATACAAGATGTGAGCAAGGACCATGACAAGCTTTTTGGAAAACAGTCCCTCCATGTGGCTGAGTCTCAGAAGAGGCAGATCTGGACTGGGATCCAGAGTAAAATTAATGCAATTGGGGTCACCCAGCGTTCCATAGAGGACATAAAAAAAAGGTGGTACTACCTCAGGAAGACGGCGAAGGCAAGTATGGCTGAGAGGCAGAGGCAGGCCGGCAAAACTGGTGGAGGGAAGAACACAGCACCTGCACCAACATCACTGGAACTGATGGTAGAGTCCACCCTCCAGCCGGAGAGTGTGAGTGGCGTGGGAGACGCAGACAGCTCTGCCAGAGCTGCCAGGAAACAAGATAAGATGCATGCCCAGCATGCTGTGCTACCCCCTCCCCAACCCCAATCCCCATAAAGGCATAGGGGCTCCCACTCCACTACATGTCTTACTCGTTACCTGCTATGCATTGTGGGAGATGTAGTCCTAGGGAACAGATGTATAGGACAGTCAGCCTAGCAAACCCAATAGCATGTGAAAAAAATTTGCAAACTGAGGACAGTCAGTGTGATCTGTAGGCATGATGTTTAATGCAATGCAAATGCAGCCAGAGAAGTGAGTATATGTACATTCTGTCATTACAGGCGAGTCATCTCGCAGTGCTGCAGAGGGGAGCGGACCAAAGGCAGCCAGGCCAGAGGGGAGGCAACAGGAGGAAGTGAGTTTGCCTGCAGGGCACACAACCTCCGCACCACCACCACCAACAACAACTTCTCCTTCCCCAACATCACCACAGCACCAGAGAACGCCGCCATCTCCTCAAACTCAATCCCCAGTGCCACAATCACCACCACCACCACCACAATCAGGCAGGAGGCATGCCATGGCCACCCTCCAGCAGATGGAGGAGTCGGAGGAGGAGGGTACAGGCGGCCAACAGTCTCCAGTCCATGAGGAGGGCAACATGGTGAGGGCAGGGACTCCATCTGAGCGCGCCCACACATCATCAAGATGCCGCAGGCAAAGGCCAGCCAGTCCTCAAGGCTCAGAACATGATGAAAGTGTTTTTGCTGGACTGGAAGGCAACATGCTCAAGGTCCAGCGCCTGCAATGGAGAGAGATGCGATCATTGCATAGGGAGGTGGCTCACATCAACAAACACATGTACAAATTGAGAAGGGCATCACTGCAATGGAAGGCAACGGAATCTGCTTTTAAACAGTCCAAAGGTGCGCTCCACCACGTTGCGTGTGCTCTTATGTGCCACATTGTATCTCCTCTCCCTTGGTGTGGATGGGTTGAGATACGGTGTGAGTAGGTAAGACCGGAGGGCATATGCGCTGTCACCTAAATGCAAAAGAAAGTGCCATTTATTTATGTCACAATAGGTTGATCCAAGGTATACATCAGGGTGTGTCACATTGATTTACCTAGTAGGTTTCCTTCTCCAAATTCACCAGCAGCCAGAGTGTATGGATACCACTGTTCCTGAATATGTACGAGTCGTGGGTACTCCCTGGGAATTTTGCCACAATGTCAGTTATGATGAACTTTGCATCACATATCACCTGCACATTTATGGAGTGAGTGGGAGACCCGCCATTGTGTTCACACTGTTGCATTTTTGGGCTGTTTTTATGCACTCCACCTGATTACCACCTGCTCAGGACCAGTGGTAAATACCGATTCGTTAATACAGATTTTGGTCAAATTCGGTATTACCGAAATTTGCTACATCGCATTTCGGAATTATTACCGATTCGTTATTTACCGAATCGGTAATGTTTGTTTCGGTGTTCACCGATCGGTAAATAAGGAATCGGTAACGATTTACCGATTCGTTATTACCGAGGGCATTCGGTAAAACGTACATCGCACAGGGCTAAATACCGGTCGGTAAAGCCGAAATTTACTGAATTTCAGCTTTACCGACTGGTATTTGCCCACCTACATATGGCTCTAAATCACATCAGTGCCTGTAAATGGATAGCAAAAAGGGGAGCTTGGATCTTCCAAAATGGTCATACGGGAGCTGTATATCAGTGTGGACAGCTCGGCATGACTTGTGTCTGTGGTGTGCCTGTGTCCCAGATAGGTGACAAAGCATCACCAAGGAGCATTAAGGCCACTCACCCTGGAGCAACACCACCTGCCTTCCAAGACCAGAGGACCCTGTGAGGAGGAGAAAAGATTCTGGGGTGAGCAATGTCCACTGGGGATCATGTCGAATAGATCCCTGAAGCAGTGTGAGAGATTCTGGGTATGCGGTGAGTACCGTTGCACCTATCAGGTCGTCCACTGAGTGCTTCTGTTGTGACCCACTTACCAGGTGGGGGCTGTGGGTAAGATAACAGCCCTTGGCCATATACAGCATTGTGGCAAGAGGCAGGCATCACACATGCAGTGTTGTGACCCAAACGTGATGCTTCCTTATTGGCGCTCTTGCCACCCCTCTCACCCACGTACAGCTCTGTGGCTCGAAGCAGATTGCCACCTCTGCAGATCTGTCCTCCTTACCGACTAGAAATCCTTTAAAGTACATCCTGAGTGTACCTCTTTATCTTGGCCCTTTGATTGTTTTCTTAGAACTACTTGCCTTTCAGAGTCTCTTGAAACAACAAGATCTTGATCCACTGGCTAACTTGAGTGCACTCTAAGCAAAGCATTGCCACCCTTGATACATATCAGCTCTTTCTTTTTTGTGGCTCTACTGGTCTCCCAAACGGTCTCCACTGCCTAATTGTCCTCAGCTAATCTGTCCTGGACTGTGCTGTGTACCTTATTTTTTGCAAATTAACAAGTCATTCAGGGCCTAACTGCTCTACAAGGCCAACTCATGCTACTCCCTACCCATCAAAAGCAACTAAATCGAACACCATTCTCCTTAACCACCCTTTGGGCAACCTTCCTGACTGACTACCTCATTCATTACTTTCCAGTCTCCCAATATCCAGTCTGTCCCCCCAAAAAACATCCGTAAATCTCCTGCCCCAATACAGAGAGATGTATCATGACCTATTTAGCAAATAATAAGAAATTAAAATGTTTTTAGGATGGGCAGTTTCTCCTCGGCACAGGCTTAGAAACCCCCTTGATTTTCTCTTCCAGGCAGCATTTGTCAATAGAGGCAGCTCTCTGCCCAACTCCTGCTCACTTTATCCGAAATTCCCAAAGACAAAACTTCCCTTCTTCCCCGAATCTCCCATTGTAGTTTTCACTATGGTAATGGAAAACTGCTGTTGACAGCACTGATCAGTGACAAAAGTTATGGCTACATCTATTATGATTAAGACCATCCCTATATTTTTCTACCTATTTCTGACTTTCCTTGTCCCGTGTGCTAGTCTGAAGCTAATCAGGTAGAACAGTTCCCAGAACACACCAGGGCTCTCACTCGTCCTTCCCTTTGCCATTCTTTTCTGATAGACACTTTTACCTGCAGATTTCTCACCTTAGAATATTTCCAAGGTGACCTCTGACTGCTGGTAGGTGGCATCAATCTGCTCCTCATTGGTGTCAACCTCGTCAGAAGTGACGTTGCGGTGCCCATTTCAGCGCCACCCTGGAGTGCTGAAATCAGTTCCTTTCCAGAGAGCTAACTCTTTGACCACCTTTTTTGGATCTCTTTTGAGCTTTGCTCCAAGTGTTTTAGGGACATGTCTCCCAATAAACCCACGGTGTTCAAACCATGTAGAGAATGTCACCAACAGATGTATGTCTCTGGCTCACACTTGGTTTGTCTGAGGTCCCTGGTGTGGAGGCACTACCCCAAGGCCTCCTCTGACTATAAGTCTATGAATCTGAAGGTGATTCATGAGCGGGCGTTGAAGCTCCTGGTGGTATGACATGAGAAGGCTCCACGCCGATCCTGCTCCTGTGGGAGATCGCAAAACCATTGCTGGAGCTGATTACATGGACGATTATCTTCAGGTCCAAGGCTTCTTTCTCCAAGTAGGGTAGGTTCAAGAAACACAAGAAGTCATTGAACTGTTCTTCAGCTTCCATGTAAAAACACATTGCTTCTAGGCCCCACTCACATCCATCACCTGCAAAGCGGGTGTCAGGGCCGGCTCGGTGCTACCCTGAATTACCTAACGTCAGCCAGATGCTCACCCAATATAACAACACCAAGCACGCCATCTTTGGGACACCATTTCCCTCTGGCGTGCCTTTGGGCTCAATGGAGCTGAAAGGCGACCCTGCTGGGTTATTGCTGGCGGGTTCGTCCTTACATCAGCTGGGCCCATCGTATCTGCCCTTGGATCCAGACCGATGCCTTCAAAGGTGCCTCCTTCCTCCCCAGCTCCTTCCATTACTGAGCCATCCCCGCTTCTAGACGGTGAACCCTTCGTTGTCACCCACTCTGAGCTGGTGCCGCCCCAGTGCTGTTTGACATCGATGCTGGTGTTGTTCGACTTCACTACTGGCGCTGTCCAGGCCTACCTAACACTGCACTTCCCTCTTCTAGAACAACCTTTCCTCTCTGAATGGGGAGATGAGGAGGAAGATTTTTTCCCTTAGAGGAGGACCCTCAGCCAGCAGAAACTGGTATGAAGAGCTGGGTGATGCCAGTGACCTGTTCACTTCAATGCACTCTAGCATGCTTTCACCTCTGGGCCCTGTGTTGAAGGAAGGCACATCCTTTGCCACAGTGATGCGCAAAGCAGCAGAAGTTGACCATCAGCTGCTTGCTGTTGAGGTCTTGAAGAAGGTGCTTCACCCAGGAGCCAGTTCAGCTACATGCTGCTCCCTTTTAATGAAGTCCTCCCTGACATTCTCCTGGAGACTTGGGCTAAACCTTGCACAGGGGCTCCTGTGTGATGTATGATTGACTGACTACATCACCGTGCCCCAGGTGAAACAGCCATCCTCTCCCAGCTCACCTCCTTGGACAGCCTTGTTGTCCAGGCCTCAACTTCAAAGGTCATCACAAATGAGTTCCCTTCCACTACATCGGACAGGGAATCTAAAAGGCTGGAGATCTTTGGGAAGTGCATGTTGTCTTCCATCAGCCTAGCCTTGCAGTCCCTTGCCTCTTGTGCCAAAATTCCTATGTATTATGGGTCTCTATTGCACAGCTGCTTCTCATGCTTCCCGAGGAGGGTTGTGCTATCTTCACCTAAGCCTTAGCAGATGTTTGGGATGCTGCGAAGTTCACCATCAGGTGTGGGCTGGATACTACAGACCCCCCCCTACTGAGAGTATTGGCTACGCTGTGTTGCCATGCCTGGTTGTGGTCCACTAGGTTCTAAGGTGATGTCCATGCATCCATGATTGACATGCTTTTTGATGGCTTCTGCATATTTGTTGACAAAACTGAAATGGTCCTCAAGCGCTTTCGGGAGAGCTGGGTCACCACCAGATTTCTTGGGCTTCCACTGTCTATCCGTTCCCAACAGCAATCCTTTCACCCCTCCTGCAGCTGTGGCCGGGACACATATGGGCGTCCGCCATATCATTCATACCAGCCAGTACAGCCACCTTTGCAGTCGTTTTGTGGGCGGGGACACGGATCCCAGAGAGGGCATGGGCCAGCAAACTGACCAGTCCCTCACCCTTCCGGCAATCACTGCCTCTAAGCATCTTTGGTGTAACCTCAATTCAGCACAGCCATCCCGTTGGTGGTAGGATCGGGCATCACCTACCCCAATGATCTGCAATAACCTCTGACAAGTGGGTGCTTCGGATTGAGAAGAAGGGGCATGCATTCCATACATGGAAACCCCTCTGCCTTTGCCACCATCCCAAGAATAGCTGACGGAGGACGATCTCTCCTTGCTTCATCAGGAGGTACCAGCTCTTCTGACCAAAGGAGCCATCAAGAAGGTGCCTGCACCAGAAGTAGTTTGTTATTCCTGCTACATTCTTGTGCCAAAAAAGGATGGAGACCTCCATACTATAATAGATAATGACCTCTCAACTACTTTCTGGAAAAAGAGAAATTCAAAGTGCTCACATTGGCTCAGGCTCTGTGTGTGCTGAACACTGTATACTGCATGGGAGCACTGGATCTGCAGGATGCGCATTTACTCATCCCCCTCTTGCTGGCCCACAAGCTTTACCTGAGGATCACGGTGGCCCAGAAGAATTTCAAGTTCACTGTGCTCCTTTTTGACCTTACCAGTGCCCCTTGGGTGTTCATAGAATTGAGAGAGGTGGTTATAGCCCAATTGCAGAGGTCAGGGCTTCCAGCCTTCCCCTGCTCTGCGACTGGCTGTTGAAAGCGGGCTCGCCCCAGGCATTCATTATAAACCGCCAGACTACGGTAGACCTCCTGTATTTGCTGGGGTTCACTGTCAATGTGGCAAAGTTACATCTGACCCTCTCAGATGCTCCATTTATCAGTGCCATTATGGAGTGGCTAGTCCAGGAAATTCTGACATTTAATCCTCTATTGCGGTGAGACTGACTTTCTGATAGATACATCTGCCGTGTGGATTCCTCACCTTGTGAATATCCCCCTTGCGTCAGCAACGTTAGGAAATTTTCTTTGTAGCACGCCGGCGTGGACGACGTCACAGGAGCACGGCATCGCGCGTGACTCCGTCTGACGTCATTAGACCCACGTCGGCGTGATGACGTCAGTTCCCTTTTTTCTGCGTCGTCGACGCTAACGGTTTGTGGGATCTTCTGCGATACTTAGTATCTTCTACTATTTTCGTGTTACTGTTTCATCTGTTGATTGTTCCTTCTTCGTCGAGAATGTCGTCGAGGAAAACAGGGTTCAAACAGTGTGGGTCATGCGCTCGCATGATGTCGATCACCGATCCACATGGTGATTGTTTATGGTGTCTTGGATCAGACCATGACGTTAAAAACTGTCGATCCTGCTTCAAAATGAATCCTAAGGCCTTGCGCGAACGTGAAGCTAAACTTCTTCTAGCGAAGGTAAAAGGAAGAGAAGCTGATAGATCATCGAGGTCGACGTCGAGACGCTCGAAGTCGAGACAGAAGTCGCGATCGAAGTCGAGGTCGAAGTCGGCTTCGAGGTCAAGATCCAGGTCGAGGTTTAGAGAAAGATCGAGGTCCGGATCCAAGTCGGCTTCGGGTCATGCTTCGGGCTCCTCGAGGAAGAAGTACAAGAGAAGAAAACATAGCTCGAGACTCTTCTGATTCAAAGAAAAAGTCTCGAAGACATCATAAGGACTCCGTATCTCCTTCTCCTTTACAATCTCTTCGAGGTTCCCCGACGCCGGAACAAGAACCTGATCCGGAATCACACCATTCTTCGGATCATGAGGTTGAAGGAGAAGTTCCTCGGGCTCAGACTCCGGTGGAAGTCCCTGTAAATCTCGAAGGCCAGGATGAGCCGATGCCGGAACAACCTCCTTCGGAACAACCGGTTGGTTCGTATCCTCCCTTTCCTGGTCTGGGACAAGACCCCTCACATTTTCTTAATGCGATGTTTGGGGTCTATACTAGAGCTATGTACCCTGCCGGCGCACCTGTTGGTCCCGTGGGTCCATTGTCTTTCAACTTGGGCATTCCTCAATCTTATGCCCCGGCTCTCTTTATGCCGTTTATGCCGGCGCCTTATACAGCTTGGTTCGGTACGGCTCCACCGAGGTCATCGACTCCGCATACGGCTTCGCCGGCTCCGGATCGACCTCGTGAATCTAATCGAAGTGCCACGCCGATTCGTGAGTCTCATCCTCCTGCTGCTCCGGCTCCTCGCTCGACGTCGGATCCGGCTCCTTCGGAGTCGTTACCAGATCCGTTGACTTCGATTCGTATGGAATGGTCGAGACACAGAGCTCAGCGTCTCTTGGAAGAAAAGGAGTACGATGATCCTGAAGTAGAGGAAGGTGAACTTCTAGATCAAGGAGACTGTTTTGACGACCTTCATAGTGCCAGTGGCCTAGAACTTTCTCCTGAGTGGGGTTTGCCATCAGTTTCTGATGCTCCATCAAAGGACGTGGCACCTTACCACATTGTAATTAGAAAAGCTGCAGATCTACTTAATCTGACCTTACCTACTGTTGAATACAAACCTAATATTCTTACAGAGGTTTTACATTCACCCTCATCCATTATTGAGCCTACACTTCTATTTACTGAGGCTTTGACTGAACCGATAATGGAGGTTTGGAAAAGACCTTTAACTGCTCCTGCGGTTTCCAGATCTGTAGCGAGACGTTACAGAGTGGCTCCTGGTGACCCCGAGTTCCTCTCTTCACATCCTTCTCCTGAGAGCTTGGTAGTACAGGCCGCTTGTTCCAACAGGTCGGCAGGTTCATTTCCTCAAGTACCAGCAGACAAAGACTCAAAGAAATTGGACCAATCTGCTAAAAAGATTTTCTCATCAAGTAGCATGGCTTTAAAATCTACTAATGCTACTTGTCTGCTAGGGAGGTATGTACATGCTTTGATGGACTCTGTGAAGCAACTGTCATCTAAACTTCTTGAGGATGATAGGAAAAACTTTAATGAGGTAGTCTCCGACACTCAAGCTGCAGCCCGCTTAGTCATTCATTGTGGCATGGATACGGCGGACTCTGTTGCCAGAATTATGGGTTCTACTGTTGCCACCAGAAGGGCTGCATGGTTAAATTCTTCTGACTTTTCAGCAGACGTTCAATCCACTTTGATGGACTTACCTTTTGATGGGACAGGCCTCTTTGGGAAGAAGGCGGATGTGGCTTTGGAAAGATTCAAAGATAGCCGGGCTACAGCACGATCTTTGGGTCTCCAGGCAAGAGGTTCTACCACTAAGAGGTTTAGAGGATTTGGTAGATCCTCCTTTCGTCCCTTCAGACAAAGCCAGCAACAACAGCAGCAGCAACAGAACCCTCTGTACAAGTCTTATAGAGGTAGACAGAAGGGTCGTGGACGTGGACGTCAAGTCTCCTCTTCCTCTACTTCCTCCAATAATACCCACCCTCCACCTACATCAGCAAAGCAGCCCTAGGTCCACCATTCTGGATCATGCGGGTCCGGTAGGGGGTCGGCTTACTCATTTTCTACGGGATTGGGAATCGGTTACATCAGATCTTTGGGTTCTCAATTTCGTAGAAAATGGGTATGCACTTCCTTTTCAGGAGTTCCCTCCCAATTACCCTCCTTGCCAAGGTTATTGTTCGGAGGACCACCTTCTTCTCCTGCAGGAAGAAGTCCTGGCACTGTTCAGAAAGGGTGCGATAGAGGTGGTTCCGGAACAGGAGAGGGGTCAGGGGTGCTACTCCCGGTACTTCCTGATACCCAAGAAGGATGGCAGGCTTCGGCCAATCCTGGACCTCAGGATTTTGAACCTCTATCTCAAACAGGAAAAGTTCAAAATGCTCACACTTGCATAGGTTCTTCAAGCGCTGATGGAAGAAGACTGGATGGTGTCGATCGACTTGCAGGATGCCTATTTTCACATTCCGATCCTGAAATCGCACAGAAAGTATCTCCATTTTACGGTGGGATCGCAACACTACCAGTTTGCGGTCCTTCCTTTTGGGCTTACTACTGCGCCTCGAGTTTTCACCAAGGTGATGGCGGTGGTGGCTGCGCATCTCAGAAGATCGGGGATTCCTGTGTTCCCCTATCTAGACGACTGGCTGATAAAAGCGGAGTCGCCGGAGAATGTGCTTCATCATCTGCAAGAGACAACTCAGTTGTTGCACAGGTTGGGATTTTCGATAAATGTACCCAAGTCTCACCTGGTGCCCTCCCAGCGCAACCTGTTCATAGGTGCGGTACTGGACACTACTGTATGTCGTGCATTCCCTCCACCTCAAAGGATTCACGACATACAAGAAATGATTCCTTTATTCTACAATGGAGTGGTTGTTCCAGTCCTGAAGGTCTGATGGCTTCTTGCATTCTGTTGGTCAATCATGCACGCTGGCACATGAGGGCACTCCAGTGGTGCCTCCGCAGGCAGTGGTATCAGCACAACGGAGATCTCAGGGAGTCAGTGAGGATCTCCAGAGAAACTGCAGCGGATCTGTCTTGGTGGAGCGTGGAAGGCAATCTGTCACAAGGAAAGCCTTTTCAACTTCCTCCATCAGTGGCCACAGTAATAACGGATGCATCCACTCTCGGGTGGGGTGCTCATCTGGGGGACCTGGAGGTCAAAGGTCTTTGGTCTCCAGAGGAAAGGTTGCTTCACATCAACCTTTTGGAATTGCGGGCGATACGTCTGGCGCTCAAGGCCTTCCTCCCTTCCCTTCGCGGTCAGTCGGTTCAGGTCCTGACAGACAACACGACCGCGATGTGGTACATCAACAAGCAGGGAGGTGTAGGGTCGCAGTGTCTTTGCAGAGAGGCTCTGCGTCTCTGGTCCTGGGTTCAGGATCACCAGATTTGTCTGATGGCAAATCATCTGGCCGGAGTTCTGAACGTTCGTGCAGACAGTCTCAGTCGGCAGTTCTCTGCCGACCACGAGTGGAGGCTTCACCCGGAGGTGGTTCACGACATCTTTCAGATGTGGGGGACTCCTCAGGTAGACCTGTTCGCCACTCACAAGAATGCTCACTGCCCGTCATTCTGCAGTCTCCAGTTTCCGATGCAAGGAGCTTTGGGGGACGCGTTTCAGTTGGGTTGGGGAAATCAACTCCTCTACGCGTTTCCTCCCATACCCTTGATTCCTCGGGTTCTGAGGAAGATTCAACAGTACCGGGCCCAAGTCATATTGGTCGCCCCGGATTGGCCAAGAAGGGTGTGGTACACAGACCTTCTCCACCTCTCCTCTCGCCCGCCGCTCCGTCTCCCTCACAGGGCAGACCTCCTCTCTCAGATGGAGGGGCAGGTTCTACACCCCCACCTCCAGACATTACACCTTCATGCCTGGAGATTGAACAGGGCAACTTGAATTCTTTTTTCCTCTCCCTCACGATGTGGTGGATGTCATTCTTTCTGCCAGGCGTGACTCCACTAAGTCCATTTATTCGTATAGGTGGTCTAAATTTGTCTCTTGGTGTAGGGAGAGGGATGTCGACCCTTTGAAGGCTCATTTGTCTGACATTTTGCAGTTTGCTCTTTCTCTGGCGCAGCAAGGATTTGCTGTTGCCACGGTCAAGGGGTATCTTTCGGCTTTGTCAGCATTTCTCTGTTTGCCGGATCAGCCTTCTCTTTTTAAGTCTCCTGTGGTTTTAAGATTTTTGAAGGGACTCACTAATAGATTCCCTCCTACTCCTTTTGTTGTTCCTCATTGGGATTTGAATCTTGTGCTGACCTATTTGATGGGTTCTCCCTTCGAACCCTTGCACAAGTGTCCCATGAGGCTTCTTTCTTTTAAAACGGTATTCTTGATTGCAATCACCTCGGCAAGGAGGGTGAGTGAGCTTCAGGCTCTTAGTTCTAAGCCCCCATTCCTCGCCATTCATGCTGAAAGAATGGTTCTTAGGACCAGGGCTGCTTTTCTGCCTAAGGTGGTAACTCCCTTCCATCTAGGGCAGTCCATTACCCTTCCTACCTTCTATCCCCCCCCTCACCCTTCTAAGGAGGAAGAGAGACTGCACCGTCTGGACCCTAAGAAGGCGGTGTCTTTTTATCTGGACAGAACTAAAGACTTCCGGATGGACGACCAGCTGTTTATTGGTTTTGCTGGCTGTAAGAAGGGCAGAGCGGTGCACAAGCGCACACTTTCCAGGTGGATAATCCTGTGCATCAAGATTTGCTACTCCTTGGTGGGTAAGGACCCTCCTGAGGGTATTAGAGCACATTCAACTAGAGCAAAGTCTGCAACATCTGCTTTGTCTAGAGGTGTACCTGTTGAGGACATTTGCAGAGCCGCGACTTGGGCCTCCCTCCACACTTTCGCGAAGCACTACTGCTTGGATTCCGAGGTGAGGAGGGACGGCCACTTCGCGCATTCTGTCCTCCAAGATTTCCTGGTGTAGCAGAGTGGACACCCTCCTCCGGGAGTGGGGACTGCTGTGGGACTCTATTCACAAGGTGAGGAATCCACACGGCAGATGTATCTATCAGAAGAACAAGTTACTTACCTTCGGTAACGCTTTTTCTGGTAGATACAATATCTGCCTGTGGATTCCTCACATGCCCACCCGCCTCCCCGTTGTCCACTCTGCTATACCTGGTTTTATGTGTGTATATTTTCTGTTATTTTGCTAATTTTGCTGCGCACTTTGTGTGCGGTTTTGATTTGTATGTACTGTGTACATTGTATATTTGCATATTTGCTGTCGTTGGTCCGTCCGGGTGCCTCGAAGGCACGGAAAAAAGGGCGGAACTGACGTCATCACGTTGACGTGGGTCTAATAAGGAGTCGGTGACGTCAGACGGAGTCGTGCGCGATGCCGTGCTCCTGTGACGTCGTCCACGCCGGCGTGCTACGAAGAAAATTTCCGAACGTTGCTGACGCAAGGGGGATATTCACAAGGTGAGGAATCCACAGGCAGATATTGTATCTACCAGAAAAAGCGTTACCGAAGGTAAGTAACTTGTTCATTAGGGTGCTGGGTCTCATGGCCTCCTGCATCCTGCTGGTGAACCATGCCTGACGGCACATGCGGGCATCAGGGATATCTCTCCAACCTTGTTGGAGGGGATTATGCAAGGTCTGCAGTGGTGGCTGATGAACCATAATTGGCCCAGCGGCAAATCCCTCTTCCTTCTCCACCTGGAGCTGACAGTGGTGACCAATGCATCACTTCTGGGTTGGGGCTGCCACCTGAGAGAGGTCGAGATCTAAGGTCTCTGGTCTCCGGCAGAGTCCCAGCTCCACATCAACCTTCTGGATTTGAGGTTGTTTCATTTGGCATTGAAAGCCTTCCTTCCCCCCATCAATAGAGGGTTGGTTCAGCTGTTGCAATACCGCCTTGTGGTATTGCAACAAACGAGGCAGGGTGGGGCCGTGGACTTTATGCCAAGAGATTCTTCACCTCTGGACTAGGCTAGAGTGCTAGTATATCTTCCTGGTTGTGCAGCACCTGGCAGGCTCACTAAACGCCAGGGCGAACGAACCCAGCCGCTGATGCCCTATGCTTCGCAAATGGCATTTGCATCCGGAGATTTCACAAGGTCTCTTCTGCATATGGGGAGAACCTTGAATCAATCTGATTATCTCCGCCGAGAACAGACAATGTCAGCACTTCTGCATGTTGGTGTTTCCCAAGCAGTACTCACTCGGATAATAAGCATTTCATCTTGAGTGGAATTTGGGACTCCTGTACGCCTTTCTGTCGATACCACTCCTAACCTGAGTTCTCAAGAAGATCAGGACAGACCACCCCCAAGTCATTCTTGTGGCTTTGATTGGGCACGAAGGGTTTGGTAAACCTCCTAGAATGAACATCGTTCTTTCGGTCAGGCTGCCTCTTCAGGCGTATCTCCTGTCGCAGCAACAGGGCAGATTTTTGCACCTGAACCTGTACACTCTCCACCTTCATGTCTGGAGATTGAGCGGCGACAGTTGAAAGTTTTTGCTCTTCTTCCCAAGGTCTGTGATATAATCCTGGCAGCCAGAAGTCCCTCTACTTAGACTGTATACTTCTGTTGATAGGATAAGTTTATGACTTGGTGTGCCTCACGCCAGCTGGGTCCCCTTTCTGTACCATCTTTGGAGATGTTGCCATTTGTTTTGTCTCTAACCTGGCAAGGCCTTGCCCTCTGCACTGTTAAGGATTACCAGTCTGCCATTTTTGCTAACAGCTTCCGGATCAACCCTCGTTCATTGTTCAAGTCATCAGTTAAGACTCATTTTCTTAAAGTTTGCAACACTTGTTCCCTCCTACCTCTTTCGTGATACCCTAATGGGATCTCAAACTGATCCTCACGTTTCTCATGTGACCCCCTTTCAAGCCCACACACAGTTGTAATCTGTTGCTTTTAACTATCAAAACATTCTTTCTGGGGGCCATTACATTAGCCAGAAGGGTCAGCGAGTTTCAAGCTGTCTCAGCTCACCCTCAGTACACCAGCTTTTCCCCTGACAAACTGGTTCTTCTTAAGTGTGACTCTTTTCTGCCGAAAGTTGTCACCCCATTTCATTCTGTCCAGATCATTACTCTACCTACTTTTATCACTTCCCTTCATCCCTTTAAGAAGTTTGAGAGACACCATTGCCTGGACCCAAAGAGAGTTCTTTTGTTCTATATTGATCAAATTAATGAACTTTGGGTGTGCGACCAGCTCTTTATCGGGTTCACTGGAACAAAAAAGGGCATGGCTGTGCAGAAGGGGACCATCTCTAAATGGATTTTGCTTTCCATTAAGACCTACAGTGCGTTTGCTAAGAAGCAGCATTCTGAAGGCTTTAGGTCCCATTGCATATGGGCCAATGCCGATACTACTGCTTTGGTATGTGGGGTACCTGCCCTGGAAATCTGCTAAGCACTATATGGGCGTCCCTCCACATGTTCACAAAGCACTACAGCTTGAAGAGTCAGGTCTATCAATATGGGCATTTTCCCCATTCAGTCTTTCAGTATTTTCTGGTTTGAGTCCGTTTTCATACCCACTTCCAGGGAGGTATTGATTGGGTATCTGTTATAACGGGAGAAATCTGCAGTTTGAAGTCTCTATTAGAAGAACAAGTTACTTACCTTTGTAACATTTATTTATTTATTTATTTATTTATTTATTTTTTACACTTATAAAGCGCGCTATTGCCAATCGGCGTCCTGGCGCTGAAGTGATAATTCCAGAGAAGCGAGAATCAAAGAACTTATTGGGAGAATAGCCATGTTTTTAGCTCCTTCCTGAATGCCAGGAGATTTGTATTGAGTTTGAGGGAGAGAGGAAGGGAGTTCCACGCCATCGCAGCTCCCCTGACAAAGCTCCTTCCGCCCCAGCGTGCCCTCCTGATCCGGGTGGTTTTGACCAGCCCCAGACTGGCCGACCTCAGTTGTCTGCCTGGTCTATACCACTGAAAAAGATCTTGAAGGAACACTGGGCCAAGGCCATGCAGTGCCTTAAAGACAATGCAGAGGGCCTTGAACCTGATTCGCTTCCGTACCGGAAGCCAGTGAAGTTTAACCAATTCCTTGGAGACTGAGGAAAATCTGGGCAAGCCCCCAATCAAGCGGGCGGCCGCATTTTGTAAAACTTGAAGCTTGTTAAGCACTCCCTGTTGTGCCTCAAGAAAAAGGCTATTACAATAGTCGATGCGAGATAGAACGAGGGCTGTCACCACCGACTTTCTACTGCCCTCAGGAAGGTAGGGTAGAACCTTTCTGATAATTCTCAGAATGTAATGTACTGAGGAACTCATCGCATTGACTTGGGGTTTAAAGGTGAGAAGGTTATCAATGACAACCCCCAAATTCTTCACCTTTGTTACAGGGATGGGAGGAGACCCCATATCAGTGGGCCACCAGTTAGGGCTCCAAAGATTAGTGCTTGGGCCAAAAATGATCACCTCTGTCTTTGATGAATTCAATTTTAAACAACTTTTTGCCATCCAGGAGCTAATTGCAGACATACAATCCTGGAATCTGCCTGCCACCTCCGTCTCAGTCCCCGGGAGCACCGAGACCACAATCTGGGTGTCATCGGCGTATGATGTTAACTCGAACCCGAAGGATCTGATTACTGGGGCAAGGGCGGCAACGTAGATGTTGAATAAAGTGGGGCTTAGGGAGGATCCCTGCGGGACCCCCCCCGGGAGCTCGAAAGGTCTTGATTCATACTCCCCCATGGCCACCACTTGTACCCGCTCCGTTAAAAATGCCTCCAGGAGCTTAAGTGCTTGGCCTCGAACCCCGCAGCCCTCCAGCCGATCTAATAACAATGCATGGTGGACAGTATCGAAGGCTGCTGACAGGTCTAAAAGAATCAGCACTGCCTGGCCCCCTTCGTCAAGCACCTTCCGGATCTCCTCTGTGGATTTGATAAGAGCGGTCTCGGTGCTGTGACCCTCTCTGAAACCATGTTGTGCTGAGTCAAGACCTTTAGAATTGCGCAAAAAGGAGCAGAGTTGGGAGTTCATAATTTTCTCAACCAATTTAGCAGGCAGTGGCAACCTGGATATTGGTCTGTAACTATTGGGGTCCGAAATGTCAAGGGAGGGTTTTTTAAGGAGCGGGCTAATTGAGGCCCGTTTCCAACTCTTAGGGAAGTTACCTTTCTCAAACATCAAATTGAAAATCCCTGCCAGTTGGTTCGCGATAGGAGCAGCCGCCAGTTTTGCAATGGAGGTGGGGCAAGGATCGTAAGGTGAACCTGATTTGGTGGCTAGCAACAGTTTTGCTACTTCCTCTGCCTCCACAGGGTTAAAGGTCAAGAGAGTAGCCCCCGTAAATCCCGCATGGGAATTCCCATGAGGGGTTTCAAGGAGGCTCTGGGCCACCTGAGGTTCAAGAGAGGTGAATATTACCTGAACTTTATTCTGAAAGAACTTTGCTAAGGACTCACAGAGTTCTGGGTTGGGCGGGACCGTCACCGCCTTCGGAGAGGCAAGACTGGTGACGGTATCAAAGAGTTCTTTTGTTGAGTTCTTAGCCTTCTCAATGCGGTCCGTAAAGTATACCCTCTTCGCTTGCCTGATCTCATCTTTATAGACCCTTTGGCCGGCTCTAAGCCTTTCCTTATCATACTCGGAATAGGTGGACCTCCAGCTCCGTTCTAGTTTTTTACATGCTAATTTAGCTTCTCTAAGGACGTCCGAGTACCAGGGGGCTGATGGCGCCGACCTAGCGGGTCGACATCGTTTGGGGGGGGCCAGCTTAAGGCAGGCGTGATCAATCCAGTCTGTGTACTCAGAAGTAGCTGTATTTACGTCTGTCGGTCGGGCCGGGCCAGAGGCCAGGAGCAACTCCTCCAAGTCTGTTCCTTTGATGTTTTTCCAAGGCCTACACATACTGCTAGTATGACCCTCATCTGTCACTGTTTTAGCCTGAGGAATAAGGATGGCGAACCGCACCACCCCATGGTCTGTCCAGGGTAGAGGTTCGGCTATTTGAAACCTGAAATCAGAACTGTTGGTAAAGATTCCATCTAAAGTGTGGCCTGCCTGATGGGTTGGACCTACTACCGACTGGATCAGGCCCACTACAGACATAATGTCTAATAAGGCCAAGGTATCAGAGTCAGCGGGATCTTCCAGATGGAAGTTAAAATCCCCCAGCACAGTGAAGGAGTCAGCCCCAACCGCCTCCTCTAAAATACTGCCCACTGTATCAAGAAAGCGGGACTTCGCCCCAGGGGGTCTGTAAAGCAGACATCCCTTGAAGGAGTAGTGGTTGGAAAGATCCAGCTTAAAACCCAGGGCCTCACACGCCCCGGAGGAAGTAGGAAAAAAATGCCCTTGGATGGATGAGTGGTAAATAATAGCCACCCCTCCACCCCTCTTTTTTGGTCTATCCAAGACGAAATTAAGGAAATTAGGCGGTGTTGCTTTTACCAGGTCAGGACCTGAAGCTGCGTCCGTCCAAGTCTCCGTGACAAAGGCTATTTGTGCGTTTGAGTCGAGAATCAAATCGGCGCATTCCATGCTGTGCTTTACCAGGGACCTAGCGTTAATTAATATACAGTTAATGGTAATTTCTCCTCGTCTATTCGTCTGCCTGGGAGTCTGAGAGAGGGCTCTGATTCTATCCCCAGTAATGGGAGGGAACATAGCTTTACAAGAGGTACAGCAGTGTAACCCCACCTGTAGCTCTTTATCCGGGGCCATCCTCTGACATCCACTCATCAGGTTGTTCCCCCCTAATTCCCAGAGCTGCTTATGATCATAGCACAATCTCTTGCTGGGGTCTGGAGGAAAATTGCCAGGGGTTATGGCGCTGGGCGCGGGTCCGGCGCGGACGGGCGCAGACGGGCCCGCCTTTGGCCCGCCTTCGGCGCGCCGCCGGCGCGCCCGCTGCGCCCGCCCGCTGCGCGGGCGAGATCTCATGATCATTTTATGGGGCGTGAGGAGGGCGTGAGGCTGCGAGAACTAGTCCGCAGACCTTCCCCTCCCTCCAAGATGGCTGTTTCTGTGCCCCCTTCCGCGTCAGCGTCCAATCGGCTGTGCGGAGGGTCGGCAGATGACAACAGGACAGTCCAAGGACCCGAGGCCCCCCGCCTGCGTTTGTGAAAAGGTTGAAGTGGTAGGTGCACAATTAAAAATCGTGTCGGTAATTCAACAAATTAGCAACAGTTTTAAAAAATCGGTAAATCACAATTAGCAGCAGTTTTTAAAAACGAAATAAATCAGCAAAACACAAGTGCAAGCGTCCAAATCCAGAGTTTAAAACATTGGCTCAAGCTCCGGCCCTAAGCCCCCGGCTTTCCGCCTCAGGGGAATATCATTAGTGGGCGCTGCATGGAGCTGCAAATTTATCCCGCCGGGAGAGCGGGAGGCTGCGAGAACTAGTCCGCAGACCTTCCCCTCCCTCCAAGATGGCTGTTTCTGTGCCCCCTTCCGCGTCAGCGTCCAATCGGCTGTGCGGAGGGTCGGCAGATGACAACAGGACAGTCCAAGGACCCGAGGCCCCCCGCCTGCGTTTGTGAAAAGGTTGAAGTGGTAGGTGCACAATTAAAAATCGTGTCGGTAATTCAACAAATTAGCAACAGTTTTTAAAAATCGGTAAATCACAATTAGCAGCAGTTTTTAAAAACAAAATAAATCAGCAAAACACAAGTGCAAGCGTCCAAATCCAGAGTTTAAAACATTGGCTCAAGCTCCGGCCCTAAGCCCCCGGCTTTCCGCCTCAGGGGAACATCTCTTCTGGTAGAGACTCTGTCTAACCACAAATTTTTCACCGACCCTCCCATCCTCCCAATTCTGCGAACTGGTCTTTTCAAACAACAAAGCCTATTAGATACCCCACACTGTTAAAAACATTGTTTTTTACGTGGCTCTGCATTTTTGGTCCAGACATAGCTGGGGTGATACTCACATAGGCACCATGACGTCCCTTCCTCTGTGGGCGATGCAGGCAAAAAGGCAATCGATGCCAACTGCCGGCGTGCAGATGTACTACTCAAGATTTTCCAGATCCAGTCTGACGCTAGGGGAATAGTCTGAGGTGAGAAATCTGCGGCTAGATAGAGCCTCTAGCAGAAAAAAGCATTACTAGAGGTAAGTCACTTATTCTTCAATGTTCCATTAAGATCAGTGCTTGAAATGGCCTGGTACTGTTTGGTACTGAGTACTGTCACTTCGCTAGAGTGACGTAATACTTTTGATAGGAGACAAGCCGGTAGGCTGGTACAGGGTACTTACACTACTATTTTTCCATTTCAAGCACTGCTCAAGATACATTCATTCATTGGTGCTCCGGACATGGTTCCATTAAAACGTAGACCTCTTTCCTCTTCTCACTTTGTTCACAGACTGTCCTTTCACCCAGGTGTACTTCAGAAACTGAGAAATGGTGTGCCATTTATTGTTCCTTCCTAGTTCTACATGTCATATCCATTCTTGGCATCGGACACATCATTCGGGTTCAAAGGTATGCTCTAAGAGCCGTAATAAATATGTTTCCAGCTAAATCTGATGTCATTTTAACATTTAACAAGCTATTTTTGCAGTTGAAGCAGTGAAAGTGGGTTCTTTCGAAAACGCAATGCTTAGACTGAGGATGCTTTTACCCGTAGTTATAGATGCATTATAGACAGTGCTTTTATTTTGAATATTACAATGTTCTTAAATCAAGAGTTCCTTATAGCAACACCTAGATATCCCTTGATGCACGCTGTTGTGCCAAACTGATAACATAAATGTCAGATGCCGTGGCTCAAAGTTCAAAGAATATGAAGTGGCTACGTTGCAGTTTCCAAGAGCTTGCTTCCTCTCTGTGTGCGTGTGTTTATGCATTTCAGAAATAAAATTTCTGGTTTTGTGCACTAAGCACTTTTGAGAATGGTATGGGGACCCTTAATACAGAGGTTTATAACCTCCGCAGCTAATGCACTCTGACACTTTGTTTTGATATCATTACTACATTATACTCACAATTTTTGAGTGAAAAAATACAGTACTTAGAAAGTCGAAATTCATAAATAAATTCATGTCAAACCGCACTTAATATTGATTTTGTTAGTGTTCAGATTCAATAATAAGGTACTGCATGCATGAATATTTAAATATAATCTTCATTTCTGCATCTCCTAATGGCCTCTGCTCTTCTACACTCAATTTAAACACAATTTAAAAACTATAATGTATTGAAAAATACTAGGATTTAGCAATAAATCACCACTGGGATACTCCAAGCCTTTTATAGGACGGCTCAATATTGTCCTCTCCTGGGACAGCACAATTAGATTCATGTTTTTAAACTTCTCAATTATCCATATACCATAATTTTATGTGAAAGTTTGTTTCCCTTCCTCCTCCTCGACCTCCCCCCTCCCCCAGAAGACTCTACGCCCCCACAGGCCCTCTCTTACTATGAGGCAGAGACTCTGCTAAGTGTACTTTAGCTGGTTTAGTATACTAAAGGGAGTCAGGGGTCATCGCCCTTTAAACCGAATTAAAACTGCAGCGTGGCAGGAACAGAATTGTGCTGACTCATTTAATTGCATTATTTCTGAAAAAAATATATGTGGAGAAGCAGATAAAATGTCTTAAAATGAACTCGCAAAAGAGGATGTAGAGCTTTTATTGATATTTAAGAGAAATCCTTATATTGACAAAATAGGCACATAAATGGTTCCTAAACCAGCTGCTGTGCATAGCCTTTCTGTATTTCCAGTTTTTTTTTACACAATGTATCCTTTGATGGGCAGAAGTTAGAATTTCTATACTTAACTCTTGATGGTGCTGGCGGAGGGATTGTCTTGCTGGTGTTGTTCAGAGTTGAAATCTTCTTTCAAGAAATTGTATGATTGTTGTTAGTTGAAGGTGAAGCAGGATTCGATTTTAATGGGGGATGGATAGTGGTTGTTGGTTGTACTCTGTGTTGAATGGTTGTCAGAGGTGTCAGTGATGAAGTGTTTACTTTTTTATTGTAGTAAAGGAGTTTTTAATTTGTTTGCAGGTGATTTGAGGCACATATTTATTATTGGTGATGCACGGTTAAAATGTTAGTGGTAGAGGTTTTGCTGAGGTGGGGGCTTGATGCTACAATGGTTGGGTTTGCCAATCTAGGTTAGAATTATGTTGGTGTAGTTTGAATGGTTCGGTGAGGAGTGGATTTTTGGTAGAAGTTGATCATTTTTGCAATTGTGATTGAAGTTCGAGTTGGGTGGTGGATTATTCAGTGTAAAAAAAAGTGTTGGCAATTGAAGTTTTTTAGGGTTTGGATGGAATGGTTGGTGTTGGAGATGGGTTGGGTGGTTGTTAGAGTGTTTAATGTTAGTGGTGTGGGTATGAACCTTTATAATTTCAATAGGAGTTAAATGGGTGATGGTGATGGGGAGCAATGGTTGTTACTGGCAGATTATTTGACTGCTGTTGATTGTGTTTAAATGCAGGGTTAACTTTATTGGCAGTGATTATTGGCGATCGTGAAGCACAGGTGAGTAGTTGGTGGTGCCCATTGTATGATTGTTGATGGTAGAGATTGTATAATTGGTGTTTGTAGTGAGGTGGATGATTTTAGATGGATGTTGGATAGGTGCTTGGAAAGAACATGGGTGACTGGCATAGTGATAGTCTAAGATATTAGATGGAGGGTTTGATAGTTGGTGGGGGTGGTGCTAGAGATGGATCCTTGTTTTTGAGATGATTGGATGCTTGTTAGTGCGGCAAGATGGATTGGTATTTGCGACTGCAGTTAGTTCATTGATGATGTGGTGTGATGGTTGTAGTGGCAGGCTTAGATTGTTGTTTTTTGTTGTTGGAGGTGGGGGTTGGATAGTTGACTGAATGGTGATATGATGATTAGTGATGATGGGAGATGGATGATCTTTGGTGAAGTGGGTTTGATTTTTGATAATGGGTTACTTGTGTGACTGCTTAGATGGGACCTGGTTTGGCAGTTTAACATAGTCTGTAGCATGTGAGGTGGGCCTAAGACTGATTTGCATATGGCTGGTCATGTCTTTAATGGCACGTATGAGCTAAACATGGTCATGAATCTGGTCCAGAGTGTTTATCAGTGGCTGAGAATAATTAAATCATTCCACCCATCAATGTTGTGCTGCCTGAGTGGGTCAAGCTTAAGGGCAATAAAAAGTGACAGGCTTCCATAATAGGGTTGGGGGTATATGAGTTAGTCATTCAGATAACTATTAATTTATCACTTTGAACTAGCCCTTTACTCCTGAGAGAAAAGAGAAATAGGAAGACTGGACATTCTGGGAGTCACATCCGCAGCTAAATAACTGCCTTTCCCAGATAACCGGAAGACACCGTTTTGGATTTGTTGGCCTCACCATGCCACATCTCTGCCTAATGGCCCCACCCCTCAGATCTCTGGACTCTAGGAGCCACTGGAAACTAATAATTTTCCTGCATATTTATATAGCATCCTGTTACCTGCATTTTTTTTATTTGCCCTATCAGCTTCTGCTGTCCCAGAGGAGCCCAAGTCCCTCAAGAGCCCACACAGCTGCATGAAAAAACTGCTAAGATTGAGCCTGACCATACAAAATTTACCTAAAGGCCTACACCCAACGTAGGAAAACTGACAAACATATTAAGAACAAGCCCCTTTCCTTCCATATGATGGTCATTATCAACTACAGTTCTTTGGCTACAATTTTTACCAACGTCTTGGTCCCAATTGGTACAGTAAGGCTGAAATAGAAAATAAGCACAGTTCCAGCTTGGCAGGAAAGCAATATGAGAAAGTCACAGAAGGCAGCTTATTGCTGACTTGCTTTCATCTGTAGGAAGCAAATGGAGAAAATAAGAGGCCTTTGATGAAAGTGGTTGGAAAATGAAGCCGATGAAAGTCTTTGGCGAGCTATAAATGCTATTGTTGCTTCCACAAAAGCCCATTTTGTTATTAAAAATTCTAGATCCACAGAACATGGAAGAGAAAGGGTTAATCAGTTACTACTTGGAAGCAAACCTGATGATTCTGAGCTGAAATTCCCAACGTAAGGAACTTGCACAGACAGAAGCTGCTGAATGTCTGGGAAGCGTGTGAATGACTGCCTCCTGTTTTACTTGTGGTCTAACTTCACTGGTCGATGCATTGGAAACCGAATTGTGTCATGGGGCACATAGGGAATATTGACACCATTTGTGTCTTCTGGGGCATTTTACCTCTTATATCCTGGGACCTGAAGTATTAATGAACCCATAAGTGAGCGCCAAGTGCCTTCTTTTAGTACTTAGTCCTCAGGTTGGCAAAGCAAAGTGAATCAACTTACTCGCGAAAGTGGTGTAGGGTTAGAGACTCAGGACCCAGCATAGTGACAATAGCTCACCATAAATTAATGCCCATCCATTGCCTTATATTTAAAAAGAGAACATTCTTTAGTCTAGGTATGACAGAATGCTGTGCATTCGATAACTAAATTGAAGTATGTACGCAAAGTTATTGGTGCATTCAAAGTATGTGGCTGGAGGTAGTGGTTATTTCCCTCTGGAATTCCGGACAGAGCTCCCACTAATAAAGTCTCTTTGCACTTGTTTCATAATTTGCCCTGGTGTTTTGTGGCATTTGTAGATCATGGACCACACTTTAGTCTGGGACAGGTCTCTTTCCCTTTGTGGTAACTCTCCTTAGAAATATCCGAAACAAGGTGCCTTCCAGAAGTAAAGGTTCACGGCTCTAGTCAAGTATTCGGACCTTGGCTCAATGCTTCCCTCTTCGGTACTGGGCTGCGCCACACTGAGTGATTTTTAGCTGGTTCTGCCAGTCGGGGACACATGCAAGCATGCCAATCTCGGTTGTGTGCGGTGGTCCACACTGGGAGTGAAAAAAAAGTGAGACCCTCGGCACCTCAGAAAAATGATGGTTGTGGTTGTTTAGGCTCCAGGTTGAGAAATTAATTATCCGTGTACAGGTGAAAGTGTGACGTCTTGTGGGAGTCTGAGATCAGAGCTGTTTATCTAATTGAGAGCAAGGTGTCTTGTTGCAATTTTGCCCACAGGATGCCCCCATACCCTCGGACCTCGATGTCATGGTGTAGTGAAGCCTAGGGGAGGGGGCCCACTCCTATAGTCCCATTCGTAGGAGACACATTCTGCAGGTTTCTCCTACAATCAGGCCTCTTTCCTACCAAGCTGTCCATCCAGAGGCACCGCGGGAAGTTCATCTGGCGCAGTTTAGTGATCCAGCAGTTTTAGCCCTCTGCAAACCTCACACCGTCCTTTAGCCCTTTATGAGCTGAAAAAGCGGCCCCTTTAGCTGGCTGAGATGGAGGGGCTGCAGCCCATGAAGGGTCTACAAACATAAAGCAGCTTCAGGAGCAGGGTCATCTATAGAGATGCAACAAGCACTGAATGTCATATGTTGTATTCAAATTAGAAGGGACCTGCACACAGGGCTTTAAGGGGGTTAAAATACTGGGGGGGGGCTCTCAAAAGGGCGTGGTCGATAGAATTAAGGGCGTGGCTTAAAACCATCTAAGCTAAAAAATCTGTGTTTAGCATGGTGTGCCGTCCGACTGGTATTTTGCTGCATCTGTCATTGCATCCAGATATATAATACAACAAGTAACATTACACCTACAACAGGTCAGAACTAGTGGCTTTGTCAATGGGTATTAGTTGCATAAGATAAATAAGCAACAACTATGGCTTCTTTGTATGTAAGATTGAAAATGCTTCAGTTCTGAAATGATGAGACTGAACGTACTATAACGAGTGTTATTAAACTATCATTAAAAACAGTGAAGGGTGGACCTGCTGCAGAGTTAAAAAAAAAATCACCCTGATGGTGAGGTTAAAAACAGAGAGCCCGATAGGGACCCGTCTCAGCACCTGCTTTTTAGAACTGCCGGTGCTGAGCTCCAGCAGGACCCGGCCCACTTAAAGCAAACTGTGCAATTATGGTCATAAATCACACTTCATCCAAAGGAGGAAAACGTGGTGAGACGCAGCATTAAATCACCGCCAATCACTGCGGGGGGGGGGGGAGGATCACCATGTCTACCATTTCCCCTATTGAGCCGTTTATTGTAGAGGGATCTCCTTCAGCCCAGGCATCTAGATGGAAAGAATGGGTAGAATGCTTAATTATCTTCTTTGAGGCCATGAAGGTACACAAAGATCAGAAGAGGGCCATGTTACTTCATCTCGGAGGAAAGGACATTCATCGCATTACAAAAATACTTGTGGAGGCGACGCCCAAGACTCACCATACCCTCATGATGATGATGATGAGGATGATTAAAGCCTTGTAAAGCGCAACTTAGCCCGTAGGCGTCAAGGCGCTGAGGATGGAAAAGACTGTGTGTAGGGGGAGGCGTGCCGACTAGCAATAGAATTCACTGAAGAGCCAAGTCTTCAGGGCCTTCCGGAAAAGGAGATAGGATGATTGGGCCTTGAGCTCAACTGGAAGGGAGTTCCACATCCTTGGAACGAGGGAGGAGAAGGCCCTCCCGCCCCACCTTGCTTTAGTACTTCTGGGAATGGCAAGGAGATTTTTATTCTCCGAGCGAAGGGCCCTGCCGGGAATATGACGGGACACAAGAGAGCAGATGTCTTCTGCCCCAAGTCCATGCAGGGCACGATGAGTAAGGCACAGGGCCTTGAATTCAATCCTTGCTTGCCTGGGGAGCCAGTGCAAATTTTTCCTGATGGAGGAGCCTGAAGACCGCCTCGGAGCGCCAACAACGAACCTTGCGGCCGCGTTTTGTATAATCTGGAGACCCTGGACGAGTTGCTTGTTAATTCCTAGGTAGAGTACATTACAGTGATCTAATCTTGAGGTTATGAGGGCCACCGTAACCTGTTTACGGGCTTCGATCGACAGATAGTGGGCAATTTTCTTTAAAATTCGCAAAACCCCACAGCAGGTTGAGGCAGTCCTTCCAACCTGTTTATCAAAGGAAAGCGAAGAGTCAAAAATAACACCAAGATTTCGGGCAGACTGAGAGGGCGTGGGGCAGGCACCAAGAGCAGAAGGCCACCAGTCAGCAGACCAGGTCTCCTGCTTGCCTCCGAAGATGAGCACCTCCGTTTTCTCCCCGTTTAGCTTAAGGTTATTTCTCACCATCCAGTTTGCAACTGCTTCCATGCAGGCTCTAAAATTACGGGCAGTGATGTCAGTGGTTTGCGAGATGGAGACCATGATCTGGGTGTCGTCCGCGTAAGATACGACTTCCAGACCAAAGGATCTGACCAACCTGGCCAAAGGTGTTACATAAATATTAAAAAGCGTGGGGCTCAGGGACGAGCCCTGAGGAACCCCACACTGCACCGGCTTGACGGGGGCAAGATAGTTGCCCAGCTTGACCCTCTGCTCACGTTTAGCCAAAAAGGATGTTAAAAGGCTAAGCGCGGGTCCCTCCACTCCTATCTCCCTAAGGCGCATGGCCAAGATGGAAGGGGACAGGGTGTCAAAAGCGGCTGTAAGGTCGAGGAGGACCAGCAAGGTAGTCTGGCCACTGTCGACCATAGCACTTATGTTGTTAGTGACAACTGTGAGTGCGGACTCGGTGCTGTGTGCCTTCCGAAAACCGTGTTGGGATGGGTCAAGAAGGCTGGTGTGCTCTAAGAAGGCGCTCAAATGGGTGTTTAAGTGGGCTTCTAACATTTTCGCAGGAGCAGGGAGCAAGGAAATAGGGCGAAAATTCTTGAGGATACCTGGGTCTAGCGTAGGGGTTTAACAATAGCTAATTTCCACAGATCCGGGTAGACACCCTCGTGGATTGCCTGATTGATGACTTCCAGGAAGGGAGGGAGTAAGATATCTCTGCACTCCTTGAAGATTTTAAGGGGGCAGGGGTCAAGAGGAGATCCCGACTTGAGGGCATCTAGGTGCAGATTAAGTTGCTCTAGGGCCATCAATGCGCTCATGGGCCATTTTGAGCCTTTGGCCAACCAGGACTACGAGCGCTTCATATTTCGTCAAGCCAGACAGTTACCTGATGAATCACTCGACACATTCCATGCCAGACTCAAGCATCTGGCAACCACATGTGGGTTTAGAGATGAGACGTAAGAGATCCGGGGGCAAATTATCCAAGGGTGTGCATCGGCGAAGCTTCGCAAACGGATATTAGAAGAGTCAGGCAAGCCACTAGCGGAGATTTTAACACTTGGACGTGTGAAAGAGCTGTCCAAAGCCAGGGCAGCGCATATGGAGGCGGCAATTCAGTCACCTGTCAAAGCGGAACCAGTAAATGTGGTCACGACGAAGCCAGCAGACCGTCGCAGCAAAAAGCCGTTCACCAGTGGTCCGCAAGGGAGCCAACGATACTGCGGGTATTGTTGTGGACCACCTCACAAAGCAGCTGAGTGTCCAGCGAAGGGCAAGAAATGCACCGGCTGCAGCCGATTCAATCATTTTGAAAAGGTGTGCCGCTCCAAACAATACAGAAAACCCAGGCAAGCAATTAATGCAGTACCCAAGGGTGGCGGTAAATCAAGTGACATGGATGACGATGAAGAGGAAGAAAAGGCGGTACACAAGGTACACATGATCGGAGCCGCGTCGCGCAGAAGCCGACGGCTTCCCCAATGCCGCGTTCAGGTGGGGGCACAAGACTTCATGGCTGTCGGTGACACCGGAGCCACCATCAACATAATTGCCGCTGCTCTGTACAAATCTGTGCACCCGGCACCCACTCTCCAACCCACCAAAAATCACGGTCGTCGCTTATGAACAGGAGAAGTCACTGGAAATGAAAGGGAAGTTCAAGATTACCATGATCCACGAGAACAAGTCATTCACCACCGCGGTGTATGTCACCAAGGATGGGCAAGGCATGCTGTTGGAATGCCGAACAGCAGAGGATCTAGGCATTGTGTCATTTGCATTCGGGATCCATCAAGAGTCAATTCAGCACATACTCACTGAATTTGCTTCAGTCTTTGAGGGCATTGGAAAGTATAGAGGAAAGGAAATACACCTTCATATTGACCATACCGTGCGATCTGTAGCCCTACGCCACAGACGAGTAACTTTTCATCTATGCCCGCTGGTGGAACAGGAGCTGCTCAAGCTAGAGCAGGCGGGCATAATCGAGAAGGTGTCTGGTACCACGCCGTGGGTCTCTCCAAATTGTCGTAGCCCGAAAACCGAAGCAACCGGGAGCCGTCAGGATATGTGTTGACATGAGATTGCCGAAGGCAGCCATCAAAAGAGAGCGACACATCACCCCGACTATCAATGACTTGATCAGAGAGATGGCAGGGGCATGCTGGTTCTCGAAGCTAGATTTGCAGTCAGAGTACCACCAACTGGTAGTTGACCAGGCGTCCAGGAATTTCACAACCTTTTCCACTCATGTAGGACTTCGCAGGTACACCCGACTGAGCTTCGGGATATCAAGCGCCGCCGAAGTGTTCCAGAATGTCATCCACGAGTTGATCATGGACATTCCGGGAGTCATCAACGTGAGTGACAACATGGTTGCATGCCTAGTCCATTGCGGAGCACCACTCCCCTCTGGTGCAAGTTCTCCAGAGAATCAAAGATGCACGTTTAACTCTACAGAGAAAAATGTGAATTTCTCAAGAATAAGCTACAGTTCTTCTGATATACATTCTTGGCCGAGGGGGTAAACCCGGACCCCGACAAGGTCATGGACATCAAGAATGCACCGGCCTCAGTCAATGTCACGGACGTCCGCAGCTTTCTTGGCATGGTTAACTACTGTGGGCATTTCATCAGGGACCTTACAACTCTCACCCAGCCCCTGAGAGACCTCACCAAGGACACGGTCCCATGTGTATGGGGAGAACCACAGGCCAAGGCGTTCCAAGACATTAAAGATGCCCTGTCTGCTGCCATCAACCTGGCGTTCTTTGACCCACAGAAGCTCACGCTGGTTGCAGTTGATGCTGGTACGAAGGGATTGGGTGCAGTACTCATGCAACGCCGCACCGCTCGCTCCCTGCCACCCAGCAGTACTCCCAGATTGAGAAGGAGGCCATCGCGATCCACTGGGTGTGTCGCCAATTTCACCTTTATGTATACGGCAAACCGTTTGTTGTAGCTACCTACCACAAACCCCTTCTGCTTCTGTTCTCTGGCACCTCTTCGAAACAACCACTGAGGATCGAGAAATGGATGCTGCAACTGCAGAACTACAACTATTGAAGTGAGTATCAGCCAGGGAGCCAAAATCCTGCGGACTATTTGTCAAGGGATCCCAGGAGTGCTACGGCTCAAGAGGAAGAGGATGCCGCAGACACGGAGGAAAATGTCAGATGCTTCACGGAGAGATCTTGTCCCCTTCCTCTCTCAATGATTGATCTGAAGAATGAAACCGACAAGGATGAGTGCCTGCAAAGAGCCAAGCAGGCTGTGAATCACAGCAACTGGCATAGAGCCCGAGAAGAATGGAAAATACTCACAGAGGAGGCCCGCAGAATATTAGAGAGCTTCTATCACGTCAGTGAAGAACTGGCAGAGGACACCACAGGCTGCCTCATGCAGGGACACTGGCTGGTAATTCCTTCCTCCCTGACCGACAGGGTCATTCAACTGGCACACAGTGGACATCAAGGATGGTCAAAACCAAGTTGCAACTGCGAACCAAGGTGTGGTTTCCCTTGATGGATGAGCTTGTGGAAGCTGCTGTCCGTGAGTTCCAGTGGTGTCAAGTAACTGGGGGAAGCCCCAAACCTGCTCCTGTGCTCACCGAACCAAGGCCTTCTCGTCCATGGCTGAGCATCAGCCTAGATTTTGGAAGCTTTCCGGATGGCAGACATACCTTCGTGGCTATCGACGACTACTCCAAGAATCCCGAAATTGAGATCGTAAACACATTGAGTGCCGCACAGATAATCCCAAAATTGGAGAAGTTAATAGCGACGCACGGCATTTTTAAAGAACTCAAAACTGACAATGGGCCGCCTTTTCAAAGTCAGGAGGTGGCAACCTACCTAGCCTCGCTGGGCATCAAACATCGACGGATTACCCCTCGCTGGCCGCAAGCCAACGGGGAGGTGGAGAGGTTTATGCGGACCTTAAACAAAGTTACCCGCATAGCCCATGAACGCCACCAGTTAGCTCTGTTTACGTTTGTGAGAAATGACTGTCAAATCCCTCACACCACGACGGGCTTGGCTCCGGGACATTTGTCAATGGGCGGAGTGATGACGGGCTCAATTCGGCATCATCCCCACTGGTGCCCGGAAAACCCTGATGATCGCAAGATAGATGATCAGAGGCGTAGGGTGCATGAGCAGGTCAGTCAGCGCCGGGCTGCTCAACAAGTGCATCTGCAACAAGGAGACAAGGTGCTGCTCAAGAACCGCACCACCAATGGCAAGTTCCATCTTCCATATGAGAGGCGTCCATGGACTGTCGTCGGAGTACGAGGCAGGAGAATAATGGCCCAGAGGGGCGGTGCAATTGTAACACGGAACATTTCCCAATTCAAGAAGTGTCATCTCGCAAAGACTACTGCGTCGGACAAGGGAGCGGAAGGCCAGACCCAGAACCCTGTCAACGATCTGATTCTCCCAAGTACTTTGGTGAACACGGAAGGTGCGTCGTCACAGACACGTGGAATGGACCCCCGTGTGTCAATGGAGGCTGACACCATGGAGGCAGGGCCTTAGGAAATGCCAGACATCTCCGAAGAATCCTTGGCCCCGACATCAGGCGAGGAGTTGGGAGTCGAGTCCAGTGGACGGGGAAGTTCTCAGTATCATTTACGAAGCAACCCTGAGCCGAACAGGAAGCTGAGAGACTATTTCATGGAAGATTGTTCTTGTTTCTTTTGGGTTTCGTCATTGAATGCGTTAAGGGTTTGGGTTGTAGAGTTGCTGTAAAGTTGTATAGACAATCGTTGGGGTAATCTTTCTGTTTCTGGGAGGAATGTTATGTCGCAGCTGTGACGGAACAGAGGTGACCATGAGGGCACCCACAAATACGTTCCCAGTGGGGAATGTCCTAGTGCACCCCTACTGTGACCGGGCCAGATGATATGGTCCTGGTCACATGATGGCTAATTAATATTACGCCTACCGTGCACATGACATCAGAAGACGCCTGTACACGGTAGCAGTCATGCACACCACATTGGCTCTGTGTCGTTATTTAGCATAGGCCGAGTCACTGTGTCCAGGGTGCATTCCACCAAGTGCCGAGGCATCGCAGCACCAACACAACAGACACCTGGTGTCAGACGTTGCTCTCAGTGCTTGTGTTATTTACCCTTACCTGCACACAGCTCCTTCTCTGTTCCCATATCTAGAACATTGATATGTGGTTTCTAGCTTATATTTATATTGGGCTAGCAGAATAAAAATCCTTTCCTGTTGAGGGTTACGTCGAGTTTCGGAGAGTGGGTTTCCGTTCACACTAGCTAGGTTGTCATTTGCATTTGTTTTACAGATATGGCGGGCAGGTGTTCCGTTCCAAGGGCTTGTGAAACAATGAGACAAAATAAGTCCCTCATCTGCCTAATTCATAGAGACTGCCCACAAATACTTCAGGTGAAAAATGGAGAAAGTATGGAGGACAGAAGCTTTTCTTACATTTTAGACTGGTTTCTGTGTCTCTCCTTCCGTCTTCAGCCTAGTCCACTTTAAATGGCTCTCAGGAATGTTCTAATCGCTAGATAATCCACAACCATGTCTGGCCGGGTGTCTCCATTCTGCCCTTGTGCCACTAACACCTTCAAAGAATTGTCCTTGGGGGAAGGGGGTCTGGATATTCATTCACGGTTGTCTAGAGACCTATGCTTTTGACGGGAAATCTTTGTTATTGTCAAAAGTATTCCCCTTATAGCTGTGGAAGAGCAGTGTCACAAGAGGAGGGCCCCACAGTTTGGACGTCCTGATACTAGTATAGCCAAGAGCATTGCTCATTGGAATCACTCGGACAAGATGCTGAGTGCAGGGATGATTATCCTAAACAAGTAGAAGGCTGTCTGTAAAGAGCCCATAAATCACCCACGCTCAGGGAAACACCTACTACATCTCTGCCTGACATAGCTGACCATGTGACTTCCAGATCTGGTGACTGCTCTCCCCATTCAGCCCTGCTCCTGGGATAGGTGTCCTAGTTGGTTTTTCGGCCTGATTTTTGTTTACCCGCAGTCCAACCATTTTATTGCGAGGTATTTGAGGTTCATGACCTGGATCTTCCATCTTGCTGTTTCGATAGACTCCCAGACTGATTCACGCCTCTGGTCAGCGCCTTGTACGCCAGATTGACCATCGCCCTCAGTCGACCCCCCTATTTGAGTCACTTTCACCCCTCTCTCATTGCATGATCACGATGAGGCACCCTTTTCGCCCCCTCCCTCGGACCTGTTCCATCTCTAATTGCGACCTGACGTTGTGAGGGAGTCCGGCTCTGATGTGGGTGATCATGGGAACACCACTGGTTTGTTTGACTCTGACTTTTTTTGGTGTCCCCTGCTAGTACTTTACTCCATGGCCTTTCTGCTGAGACCTGATCTGCATTCAAACCCCTTTACTTTTTCCCCATTACCCTCTTTGCTCCATTGGTCTTGTTTTTATGTTATTTAATGGTCTAGTAACAGATGTAATTGTAACTGATGTAAAGTTGTAACACTGTTTAACCTCCTGTAAAGCGCTCTGATACCTCCGGGTCTAGCCAGCGCTATATAAAACTCTTCAAATGAATAAATAATGTGTCCCTTTTTACTGAGACGGCCTGCTTCAGTGCTTCAACTGCATCAGGGTTGAGATGAAGTGGTGATCTGATGGAAAGGCTTCACTCAGTACCCAAGGAGATCAGCAGTTTGATTGAAGGCACCAGTTCATTGGAAGAGTCAATCATACTTTGGTGGCCATTTTTTGAAACAATTGGAAGTGGTTGAGGAACAAATGCATTTTAAAAGGGCTGGGTGATGGAGTTTTATGGTGGACCCACTTCAGGGGTAGGTGTTAACAGTTATCTATCCCGTCTGATACACCTAGGTATTGACATCTGAAAGGGATGCACATTGTCTACTCTTTTGTTAGCCTTTTGGTCAAATCACCGTGGTGGAATAGTATGTCTATAGAGTTTGGCGTGGATGGTTTTAATCTCTCTATGTTCACTTTGATGTACTGGCCTCTTTGCAGGACCCAAGGATCTATATCTGCTACTAATAATGGACAGGGAGGCCTGTCGGTTTCCAGGCTCAGGATAAACATTGACAAATCTGTTGATAACTTTACCCTTACAGAATCTGCTCAGTGATTCTTTATAAAAATTAGGTGGGTATCCCAGTCTACCAGAAACCTGGGTGTTTATCATATCCTCACGTATGAAGACCTTTATGAAGCAAATCACCCAAGGTTGTTTGTTCAATTGCATAGTGACATGGATAGTTGGCATAAGCATTCTACCTTGTGGGTGGGCAGAGCTGCTACGTTCAAAATGAACCTGTTTTCAAGAATATTCGATGTATATCGTGGATTTCTTGTTTCAACTCTGAAAGCCTTTCTTTTTTTTAAAGAAATTTAGATTTTTTAAAACAACTTTTTCCATGGCATATTAGGTACATTATCGAAGAGGATACATGGCTGACAAATATTACAAGAGGGATCACTATAAAACAATATTCAAGCTTGCTGCAGGGTCAGCCTGTCAGGTCCTCTAAAGAGAAGGCTGGTGAGCAAAGGCAGGGTGGGAGAAAGTCTCTATAAGGCACCCCAGGTTGGGCCGAATGCCTGAAAGCCCATGTGCCCCCGTGCAAATGGGGCTGTCCCCCTGTCTCAGTCTATAATGTTGTTTCCCTTGTCTCAACAATTCCAGGGGTTGTGGTACACCTGTGTCCTGCTTTATATATGTGTGGAAGGGGGCCCATATTCTGTCAAAACGGGAGAAACTGGAGAACAGCCGGGACGTGGTCACAGAGAGTGGCACATTTCTTCATCGCCTAGGTGTCCCATTAGAACAGTCTAGGGAACTACTGGTAGTGTTACATTCATTGTATCTTTTACAAGTGTAATTTTAGGCAAATCCACCACATGTGGACATATGTTCCTCGTGAACCACAGTCGCTGCAACATGTAACAGAGGCCCCCTTTTTTTGGTCTGTAGGTGAACGGGGGTCAAGTGCCATAGCAGCATGATTTTAAAAGCATTAGGTGTGTGTTGAAGGTAGGTTAAGGATTTTGTTGCGTCCCCCTCCCCTCATCAACACCATATCAAGATTCAGTCTGCTTCCGTCAAAGCTACATCAAGGTCTGCAGACCAAGAAGGGGTGTATGTCAGTTACATTAGGGTTGTGGATTTGTCGAGTGCCCTCTATAGCCGTGATAGTGCTCTATTGGTATAGTCATACGAGAACATATGTTCTACCCCAGTCATCTCCCTACTTCCTAGGGCCCGCACTCCTGACTGTTTCGCCAGGGTAGGAGTTGTGTGATTCTGTAGAGATCAAGTGGTTTTAACAAAAAGTCATTTCTGCACTGATGCCTGGTTTTAGGAGCCCCATTGTCGTAAATCTGACCAAGGCACAGGGTATCTCCGTCCTTCCTTCGCAGATATCCTTTGTTGATTGTGCCAGGGATAAATTCGGGATTCCCACCAGCAGTGTTAGGCGAGAGAGAAATGCTGCAACCTGTCTGGTTCAACCTTCAATGTTCCTATAGTAAAGTGTCACTTCCATGGCCAACATCTGGGTATCCCAGGGGGAAAACCATAACAGCTGGTGTAGGAGGGATATTGATTGCTCCTGTTCCATGAGGCATCAGGGTTTATTCGTATCCAGGGAGTACCAGGTAAGAGCCAGGGTGAGTTGTGCAGTTAAAATATAATGCTCAATGTCGGGGGGACCCATGCCTCCTTCTGAAGGGCTCCCTAATATAAGGACTTCACTGTAGAGGGTTCTTTATTGCTCCAGGTGAAAACCCACACCTTTATGCAGATAGATCAGCATCTCCTGAGGGAACTGCATTGGCAGTGAGGGGAAAAGATACAAAAGGCGGGGCATAAAGTTCATTTTAACACAAGTGATCCTGCAACCCATGAGATGTCCAGCCTACACCAGTGGTAGAGATCTTTAAATATAGTATTGAGTAGGGGAGGGGAGGGGGATTTTTATTATATATCGCATTTAACGTAGGGGGGATCCCTAAGTATTCAATACTCTGCAATGACACTTGGTGCTCAAATTGAGTGGTGATGGTCTAGCTATCCTTCTTGGAGGTCCCCATTGCATAAGCTTATTGTGGTTAACACTAAAGTCCGCAATTTGATCAAAGAGTTGGTGCTCCTCCAGCAACATTGGAACTGAGGTGGACTGTTCAGTCAAAAAGTACAGAACATTGTCTACAATAAGGGCTATCTTCACTGCCCTCCCTTTAGTTTCGGCACCCGTTATGACAGGATTCGCCATTATGTGCTTGAACAATGGTTTCATTGTTAAGGTGAAGATTGTCGGCGAAAGAGGACATCTCTGACTCATGTCTCGTGCCATGATTATACGGTCTGAGAGTGTAGATTGGGTCTTCAGTGTTGTGGAGGGTTTCACATAATTGGCCAGAATGAAGGTCTACATGAGAAGGCCCCGGGTCATTATATCCAATACTTTCCATACGAAAGCCTAGTTCACCTAACAAAAGGCCTTTTCTGCATTGAGCGAGAGATGGAGTACCTGTGTATTCGTCGTCGCACTGGATGTTATACCTCATGTGTCTGTACTTCACAAAACAAGCCTAATATGGGGAGATAATGGTCAGACAAACCTTTGCAGTCCTATTTGTCAAGATCTTAGAAAAGTTATTGTGATCACTATTTAGCAAAGTTATAGTGTGGTATGAGCTATAGAGTCAGGTTTCTTTTCCTGGCTTCGCCCAGAAGGTCAGGAGGGATTCCATCAATGGTGGCATGACCGTTTGCGCCTCAAGGAAGGATTATAGATCGTCGCTAGATGAGGAGAGAGTTGGCCCAAAAAGACCTTATAAAAGGAGTTTGGGAACACATCCAGTTCCGGGGCTTTGATGTTAGGGAGTTGCTGGATGGCCTGTTTTTATCTCGTCCAGCATTATAAATAAATAATAAACATAAATATTGTAGAGGGCTGTAATAACCCATGAAAGAGGCCATGATACATTGGTCTGTTGTGTGGGTGTGGCCATCCTCTTCCACTATTGATGTGATGTGGTGTTTTTTGGCTGTTGATTCGAATTTTGTGGGCCATCAGTCTGTCCTCTCGGCCCTCCCTTTCATTGTATGGTTGTTTCATCTCTAGAAGCTTATGTGCTGCATCCTTAATCAGCACTGCCTCTAGTTCTACGGTAGCCCTAAACAGAGCCTCCTGTAGTCTCCTACTACCTGTGCGTTTAAACTCTGTTTCTAACTTAACTATGCCTGCCTCCAGTTTTAGTGTCCTGTCCTTGACCAGACGCAGGAAGGTGGAGGTATGATTGATAAGTTTTCCCCTTCATCATTGCCTTATCTGCGCCCCATTTCATCACCCATGACATGTATTCTAGGTCACGTTCTTTAAAAGAGTTTTCAACCACCTTTCTTAATTTCAAAAGTGTTTTATTGGTTGTTTCCAGAAATCAAAACACAAATATGAAACATACAGTGAGGACGTAATATACATCTAGGTGGCAAAATGACTATACATTGTAATTCGTGTTACATGTCATATTCTATGATATCTTAATAGTAGGGCTATAGGAGCCACCATAAGTTTGCCTTTGTTGTACAATAAAGTAAGATAAAGTAAGTAAAATAAGTAAAATAAGTGAAGTACAAAAATACAAAGTACCGCAAATATCCTGAAATGGAAAAAGATAAGAATACAGTGACATCAGAAATGCAATTACAGGTATGCATCTATTGGGCTTAAGTGTAAAGTGACATTATTGCCAACTAGTGTAGTGTATTGAGATAGTGTAAAAGACACCTCAACTGACCCACTGACCAGACTCTGTCATCCTCCTCCTGGTTCTTTTAAAATAATCCAGGTACAGTGTTTCTGACTCCCCTTGCAGGGTGTTAGAGATCGAGTGCCGGGAAAGAGATACCAGCCTCTCTCATTCTAAGGTATGGAGCTGATTAGAACCTAGAGAAACGTTTGGCAATCTTGGCACAACTAAACTAGACTATGGCTAAAACAAGCACCTGCTTCTTCCATCGTACTACACTTAAGTTAGGTACACTGGGGTAAAATTATTTTAAAAGCACCAGTTGAGTATTTTAGCCTGTGTTATTTATGTATGTATTTTAATGAATATGTAATAGCCACAAAACCATGCTATTGCAGTATTATTTTATATTACTGCTATCGCTGTACATATTCTATTTCGCATTCTGTCTAACAATTGTAGCAGTTCATATCTCTTGCATGAGAAATAAGACTGTTCAATAAACCCCTTTAATTGAAACGCCAGTCTCTATTTCTATTGAACTCTGTAGAAACAAAGCATGCACGATTGACTGAGTGAAACTGTAATCTGTTGTTTCCACGACTCTAAAGATATTCTTCCCACTCTCGGGAAACAAAGTTGTCATGTTTATTCGGTTGTCAGAGACTAATCCCTTCTAGTTCATTCGAGAAGTTTCTAGTGACCTCTGATTTAGCTGGCACACACAAGTAATTACGTTTAATGTACTCGCATCTTTCAAAAAGGAAGTAAAAGTGATTCTAATGGCAAAATTCACTTGATCATAGACTAAAGAAACTCAGAGATCAATCGTACCCTTACTAGTAATCCTTACTATGACAAGGGTCCAACTAGACATTCTAGTCACTTTATCTGACCTTGACCTGATTCAACGGATATATTTTGTTTTTTACCCTACTGCTGGAAGCACGAGTTGTTATGTATACATGACTTACCTGCATTTATCTGTTTGTATAATTAGCCTGATTTAATGTAAAGCGCTCTGATATCTGCAAGGATCTTGTTCGCGCTCTATAAAACCTTCAAAATAAAATAAATAAAATAAATCCCTTTATGGCGGTTTATGTGAATTGAAGTACAAGTCAATGCTGTTCCACATGTGTCTGATGGGAGGCTTCCACGGTGAGTTCTGGAGAGCAGTGTTGTCAGCCCCTTAGGCTTGAGATCCAGTTTAACAGAGCACTTTTCGTGTGTCTTTCCAGTTAATCAGTACGATCTTCACCGCTGCTGTCAGAAGCAGGTCTAGGAGTGCCCTATCCTTGTCGTATAGCGATACTACCTTTAGGAAACCAAATGTCAGTTTAGATAGTTCCTTTTTGAGGAAGCTTGAGAATAATTCAGAGATAAAATTGAAAACACTGCCCTAAAAAGGTTTTGCACATTTGCAAAATAGTAAAAGATGAGCTAGGTCATCTTTCTCTTCCTTGCAATTTCAGCAATTAGGGTCATCCCGAATCTTGTGTGTGTAACCGGGCTGGTGTCCAGTAAGTTTATTTGGGAGCCAACATTTTGTCTGTGAAAGGGCTGGAGAAATTGTAGCCCTCGAGACAGAGCACCATGTTTTGGACCAGTCGTCTTCTGTTAACAGGGAAGAGGAGTGTGATTCCCAAAACGATATGAGCTTCTTATCGAGGACAGTTTGTTTGGGACAGATTAGTTTGTAGATACAAGAGACCTGGTGTTCCACCCTATGAATCCTCGCAATGTATTGTGGTAGGGAGGGAGGTAAGGACTGTAACTTGGCTTTTGGAAGTGCTGTCTTTATTTTTAAAAAGTTGTAAAACTCAAAGGGGTCCAGTTTGTGTTTAGTCTGTATGTCTTTGAAAGTTAATGGGTATGCTGTGTCGAACAGTTGGTATGGGAAAAAGGTACCACTATCGATCCAGGACTTAAAATGTAATGAGTTCCCTTTATATACAATATTATGGTTATCCCAAAGGGATTTGAGATTGGATCGACGGATGCTGGTTACTAGTTTTTTATCCACTTTTAATAACGCAGACTTTGTGTTTTTAAAAATCGGTTTTGATCCTGTGACTTTGGTAAAGTTTGAGGTGAGGAGGGCTGCTGGGGCAAGGTTATTAAGTAATATTTTTTCAATTGTAAGCCAGACTGGGGTATTCTCCTCTGGAGGCACAAGCCAATAAGATCCTTGTTTAGATAGGAATGCTGTTTGATAAAGTTTGCTAGGTTGAACCCCCCATAGATTTATCCAATCTAAGTTTTTTCATGCTTATTCTCGCCCTTTTACCTTGCCATAAGAAGTTTCATATTAGGGTGTCTAACTTGCGGTGGAAGTCCTCAGCTAGTATTAAGGGGAGCATGGTGATTAGGTAGTTTACTAATGGCGTGATCATCATCTTGATAGTCTCAATTCTGCCCCACCATGTAATGAACCTCGGGGATCATGCTTCAAGGAGGCCTTTTATTTTCCCAAGGGTGCTAGGTTCATTCTGTTGTAGTGACTCTAAAATATCGCTGCCGAATTCCATTCCGAGTTATTTGATAAATCCCGGTTGCCATGTCAGGCCTGAGTTACCTAATACCTCTCGTGTGCAGTGGATGTTCAGGGTTCTAACTTCGGATTTGTCTCGGTTTAACTTGTAACCTGAAAGGGATGAGTAGATTTCTATTGTACTCATCAGGGCCTTAATGGAGCAGCACGTATCCTCCGTGACTATGAGGATATCATCCGCATATGCGGCTCATTTTACATGAGACTCACCAAATGTTACTCCTTTAATGTGTTTGTTACGCTTAATATCTTGTATTAGTGGCTCCAGTGCCAGGAGAAACAGGGAGGGGGAGAGAGGGCAACCCTGACTTGTTCCTTGCTCCAGTGTGAAGGCATCTGATAGGGTTCCGTTGATCGCTACCTGGGCTTTAGGGTCTGTGTACATAGCCATTACCATGTTAATATATGTATTACCTAGATTGAAGGACTCCATGCAGTGTCTCAAGAATGACCACAACACCCTGTCAAACGCTTTTTCTGCGATAAGGGTGATGGCTATGGATGGGCCAGGCTTTAACTTCGCCTACTCAAGTATGTGGCATTGCAGCCGCGTATTGTCATTAGACATACAATATTTGAGGAAGCAAACCTGGGAATTGCTAATTAGTTTAGGGAGAACCTCATTCAGCCTCGTTGCTAGTATCTTTGCATATAATTTGCAGTCTATGTCAATCAATGAGATTGGCCTGTAACCACCTTTCTTATATTCTGTCTAAGGATGGAGTCCCCAAAGGCTATTTCGTTCAGTTTCCATAGTCTGCGTGAGGGCAACTCAGGAGGTGAGATCCATAGAGTCATGGACACTGGGGCATGGTCTGAGAGGATCCTTGTGTCTATAATAGATGAGGATACGTGGGAGAATATTGTGGTAGATGTGCAGAAGTAGTTGCTCCATGAGTGAGACCTATAGAAGTGGGAACAAAACGTATAATCCCTCTCTCCTGGGTTTTCCGAGGGACATGCAACTGTCAAGTGCAGGTCCTTGATACCCAAAGACAAGTATGCAGAGGGGTTCAGGCATTCCATGATTAGTTGGATCTGACAATTCCTGGGTCCAAAGCCACATTAAATTCCTCTTCCAGGATCAGGTTGTCTTCAGAATAATGTGCTAAGTGGGGAAGAGCCAGGAACTGATCTACTCTTTCCGGTCATTAGGGCCATCGACCGACAACAGGGTCACCTCCAACCTACTCAGTGACCTATTAATCAATATCATCCCCCTTTCTGCATGTTTGTGGACAGAGGATACCCGAAAGGAAGCCTGTCTGTCTATCAAAATTGCCACTCCCCTAGTTTTGGTGTCAGTAAGTATTGGAGTGATATTATCGAGGATAATCACGTGATCAGCATCACTGTACATCTTGGAGTAGTAGATGCGTCTCCTGTAGTCGGGCCACGTTGCCTCCCTTTGTGTGGAGCTAACAGAGTAGGGATTTCTGCTTGATCGAGGAGTTTAAGGCCCTGCACATTTAGAGTCACAATGGTCAAACACTGATCAGTCTCTTAAATCAGCTTTGTTAGTGTAGATTGCTCCGACTGACTCTAGAGTTACAGGCTGTCCTCAGCGTGAAAATGAAAGAAGCACCATCATGGCCAAACATATTGTATTGTATTGTAATTGCATTTATATAGTGCTTACTACCCCTGATGAGACGTCAAATTGCTTTTTTGGCAAGTAGCACGATACTCTGGAACCCATAAAGGATTAGTGGTGAATTAGTATAGTGAAATATGAAAATGATTTGAAGAGTGGATATGTTAGTTTGTTATTTGCATTGAGAACGATAGTGGAGGGATAGAAGATGGAAACGGTTTAAATTTATATAGCACTTGCTACCTCTGATGAGGTATGGAAGCACTTTTTCGGCAAGTAGCACGCAACTCCAGAACCCATAAAGGATTTGTGGTGAATTATATAGTGAAATATGAAAGTAATTTGAGCTGTGAATATGTTAGTCTGTTATTTGGATTGAGAAGGATAGTGGAGGGATAGAAGAGGGAAAAGGTTTGCATGTATGTTGCGCTTGCTACCCCTGATGAGATGTCGAAGCACTTTTTCTGTGAATAGCACGCTACTCTGGATCCCATAAAGGATTTGTGGTGAATTATATAGTGAAATATGAAAGTAATTTGAGCTGTGAATATGTTAGTCTGTTATTTGGATTGAGAAGGATATTGGAGGGATAGAAGAGGGAAAAGGTTTGCATTTGTATAGTGCATGCTACCCCTGAGGAGGTGTTGAAACGTTTTTCGGTGAGTAGACCACTTCTCTACAACCCACACAGGTTTGGTGGGGAATTTGTATATGGAAATATGAAAGTAATTTGTGTTGTGAGCATGGATTGAAAAGGAATAGCGGAATAGTGGAGGGATAGAAGAGGGAAGGGTCTTGAATTTTTTGTTTGCTTTGGAGTTCATAGCATTAGGAGGAGGTTTGGGAAGAGTAAAGGGGAGGCGGAGGGGGTAGAGTCAGAGGGAAGGTTTTAGAAAGGCTTGCTTGGGAGATCAGAAGAGTAAAAGAGGTATGAGATGATGCAAAGAGGGGTTGAGGATGGAAAAGTCTAGAAAGGGTTCTTTTAGGGCTCATAGTAGTGGTATGGGGTTTGGGATGAATGAGACAGTGGAGGTTGAGGATATATTGATGGAGGTATAGGGTAAGAAATAGGGTAGTACTTTGGAAAGAGTCGTAGAATGAGGTTTGAGATGAGTCAGAGAGTTGAGGCAGAGGATATACCGAGAGTGGTATAGTGTGAGAAATAGAGTAGTGCATTAGATATGCTGAATTAGATGCTAAGTACTAAATATATAGATACATAGGTACATAGACGGTGTATATATATTCATGCATAAGGAAGGTAATATATGTAGAATAAAGTTGCATTTAATAAACTCCGGTTTTCCAGTGCTGTTGAACTTTAAATGAATGTATTTGTTTTTATTTTTGTAGTCAAATTGTGAAGCGATTGTAGATCAACAGTTATGATAAAAGATTTACTTATTTATGCAGTCACTTATATACATGTTAAAACATAGAATAGTGTAACTAAAAGTAATATGTACATTTTAATATATATATATATTTAAAAAAACATTATTATACACGTTTATAAAAAGTAATAAACATATGTAAGTACATATCTATAGTCCAAATAAATGCTTATATACAGAGGGATATGCTGTATATTTCTGTTTGGGTATGGTGGTCATATAGGGAAGAGCCATAGGGAAGAGCTCTTGGCTCAATTCTTTCTCCAGTGGTCCACCCTCTGCAGAGTGGAGTGGATGATACATTGTCCTCTCCATCAGGGACCAGCTCCTCAAAGAAAGGGGGGGAGGGGTTTCGCCCCCGCACCCTATGTACAAAATACTACTGGGAAACCTTCGGCCATCTGTTGCAGGCAGGTGAGACCCCACTCCCCAAGGAGTAGGAGATTCATGCTTCTCTTTGGTCAATGTAGGGTCCAGCCGCAGTCCATGCAGGTAACAGCAGTGGGGCGGTGAGGCCGCATTGGGGATGATTCCGAGGGACGATGCTGAGGGAAAATGAAATAAATAATTTACCTATCAGCTTGTCCCGACCTTGATCTGCTCAACAAAATCCTGGTGTGTCCTGCAGCCCCCAGAACCGGGAGGACCTGCCCTGCCTTCGTAAACCAGAATTTGTCTCCTGTGAGCACCAGATTTGGTCACCAATAGACAATGGCTCCGGCCAAATCTGCAAGCCTGCACCACTCTGCACCCGACTCCCAGGGCCTGAGTTTGAGTGGCCCAACACCACGAGGAGGTCTCACCGGCGATCTTGACCTAGGATCTGATGATCCCTGACCTACCTCGCATCTCCAGCCGATTCCTGCATCCCCTTTCTGGAGTATCCCCCCAACCACGACCAGAGCCGGTAAGAAGAATCCGATGCTAAAAGACACCCCTGCACCTGATGCCCCACAGCCTTGGGTGGCCCAACCGATGGTGTCTCGGCATCCCACAAGTTACCAACTTACCTCTCCAACTGGTGGTCGCCTCCAGAAGATCTTCGTCCCTGAGCCTGCAGTGTTTGTTGCAACCAAAGAATCCCCATTGAAAAGTACAGGGAACCTGATGTCAAAACGGCACCCTGCACCTTGCCATCCCTTTGCCGCTGTGGGTGCACCTGGTGTACTAAATTGGACCCCCCTTTGCCCTGAACCTAAATTCAGCAACTTTGCTCCCACAAGCTTGTCGCCTGCTCGTGAGCAGCCACCACCCGGAGGCCCCTATCCCCCTTTGGATAACATTGGGACTCACCACTCGTCACCTGGCCGCTCTCTTGCCGCTGAGAGTGCTTTGAGAGTGCATTCTTGACCCTGGGGGAAACCTGGTTCTAACCCCAGAAACCCGAATCCCAAAACGAAGTTCTTACCTTAAATCAATAACTTCATTTGCTCCCATAGGACTGTATTGACTGCTTTTCTGAAAAAAGTGTGGAGTTTGAAATCCTATGAAAAAGCATACAAGTGTGTTGTGATAACAAATTTCATTACTTGCCTTTATCCAGGAAAGGTCCCAGTGTGTTATCTAGGTATACCACACTGAGTAAGAAAATGAATCTGAAAAGTAACTAAAACAGTAATCCCAATAGTAATTGTAAAGTAATTACAATAGTAACTGAAAAGTAATTTTTACTGTGTACTTACCTGTAAACAAACCGATGGCATTGAACTGCATTATTCTTGCAAAGTATTATTTCATCATTATCATCACAACTTTATTTTCCTAAAATGTGCATGGAAAAGGAAAGAAGTTAAAACGCATAAAAGCATAAAAACCATAAAAGTATACATCTCTTCCATATATATAGATAATTGCCTAACCCCGGCGGCAATTCCGCAGCGGGGGGGGGGGGCGAGGGGGGGGGGGGGTCGGTTCAGCGGAGTTAGCAGGGCCACGTCGGCCAACGGATGCGGCAGCACTACGAAGGTAATGCGCGCCGCCAGAAGCACGCAAGGGGATGTAAATGTAGTGTATTTTGTGAAGCGCACAGCTGCCCCAATGGGGCGTCCCGGCGCTGTATAACGCTGTGGAACCCTTCCTGGCTCTTCCTGTGAGATGCCTCTCCTGGGCACCCCCAAGGTGAAGCCAGGCATCCCAGTGTTGTAGGGGCCGTTGTGGAGATTAAGCAAGCTATTGCCCAGAGTTGCAGCGTGGGACCCATGATTAGAGTAGGCACCGATGCGAGAATTATCGAGTCCGCAGACATTGAGCCCAAGACCCTGCCGCGTCGGGACTTGAACCCTGGTCCCGGGCCTGATCTCTGCTTCAGAGTCTGCTGCTCTAACCAGTGAGCCACACTTCTCCACTCAGACAGTATGTAGCAATATCCTCCAAGATAAAGATACAATAAAAACTATTATACAGTTCTCCTAAACATCTGTGAAATTTTTGGGAGAGCATCTGGATACACTATAAATTGGTCCAAATCGGTCCTTTATGTTCTACGTGGCCCCCCGCCGCAGCTCCCCTCGGACTGCCCACTTCAAATATCCGAAAAGGTATTGAAGAATCTAGGTGTACATATAACTGCCTAACCTGACGAATTCCTCAAACGAAATCTCCAACCCCGTTGCCTTAAGAGGGATGCAACACATTGGGAGTCTTTGCCATTAACATTGTTGGGTAAGGCAGCACTTTTTAAGATGATGGCGCTCCCTCGATTTTTATACGTGCTGGAAAAACACGCCGTTCCCAGTCCCACCAAGCTATTTTAGGGCGGTAGCAGCCCAGGTCTCCAGCTTACTGTGGGGAAACAAACTGGCGCGTATAGCACAGTTGAAGTTAGTCCGGGGATGGTACGATGGGGGGATAGTGCTCCCTGATATACAGTTGTATTACTGGGCGGCGCAATTGAAATCCATTAACCAATGGATCCATGCCCCGCAGACAGACCCAGCATTTAAAGCGAATTGATCAGCCTTGGGAGCAAATCGTATGTTGTCTGCTCTTTACGACCGAGGCTGACCACATCGCTAGTGGGACCTGCAAAGCACACAGTTTCCATATGGCACAGAGCTCAGGCTAAACTTGGATGGCAGGGGGTTATAACTCAGCTGACACCTCTCTGGGACATAAAGCGACTGGGTAAACTCAGGTATAGTAAGGGCTTCGATAAGTGGGATGACATAGGTATTTCCACAGTGGGGGGATATGTGGAGCAAGGGGGAAGTTATCACGTTTGAGCATCTCCAGCGACAATATGAATTGGCTCCCTACATACAGATAAAGCACGCACTGACTACGGCATCACCACCTGGCACCGATGTCCCGGAGGCATCTCCTCTGGAGGACAGATAGCTGACAGACTGCATGTTTAAGAAAGCAACGTCATTTACTTACCGGAAGTTGGTTAATAACCTGCCGGACCCCACTGGACCCCTTAGGGGCAAATGGGCCCAAGGCGTGGGCAACTTTGACGAGACTGAGTGGCAGGAGGCATTGGGTTCCCCGCGGGTGGAGGGTATACCATCGCAACTCAGACTGGTGCAATTAAAAATTTTACACCGCTCTTACTATACCAGACATACCTTACACAAGATAGGGAAAACACCACACCCATACTGCTTATGACATTGTGGGGACGAGGGTACCTTTTTCCATACCATATGGCAATGCCCCAAAATCATGGAATTCGGGGTAAAAGTGATGAGAACGATTTCCCAAGCTGAGGGCGTCTCACTAATACCGGAGCCCAGGCGATGTCTGTTAACCCCTTCGCTGCTAGGCCTTTTCCCCTCCTGTGCTGAGGCTTTTTTTGGCGTTTTGGAGTAGTGCGCGCTTAGGCCCTTGTAACTTTTTGACCACATAAGGTATCCACGCCAAATTTGCGTCCTTTTCTTCCAACATCATGTGGATTCTAAAGGCGCCCTGGGTTTGTGGATTCCCTTGGAGGGGGCCCAGAAATGTAGCAAAATATAGTGATTTTTTTGTTTTTTTCAGAAAAATGGGAAAAACGGGCTGCAAATGAAAGCCTCTGGGTGTTTCCCTGAAAATGGTATCACAAAAAGGTTTGTGGGGCTGAAATCTCCATTTTCTCAGCTTTCAGGGAATGACAGACTTTTGTCAGAGAACCGAAATTTTTCACTCAGTTTTGGCATTTTTCTGGGACATAGCCTATTTTTGCTATTTTTAGAGCTTTCCACCTCCTTCCAGTTAATGGTAGAAATGAGTTTGAAAGCAATAATGGATCCTGGAAAGCTTTACATTTTCGAAAAGTAGACAAAATTCTGAATTCAGAAAGGGGTCATTTGTCTAAATCCATGAAGGTTTCGTTATAGAAACTAACAGTTAGATATTGGAATATTTGAAATTTTGTTGAAAAAAACAGCCTTTTGTCTCAACGTTTTCACCTATAACTTTTTCTAATTTTGACAGCTCTTGGAAAGCAATATACCGTTACATCCGTTAGACCTTCCTGGTTGTGGGGATATATAGGACTTGTAGTTTCACCAAGAACCCGACGAACCCAGATCCAAAAACTGAGCAGCAACTTGCAATGGTATTTTTTCATTTACTGGGTATAGTGCACTTTGTCTTGGAAAATGTATACATGGAATAATCTGTATGAAAGACACCTATGTATTTCTGAATTGGGTACAAATTTGAGACTTCAGAAACAGTATATAATTGCACATTTTCAAAGTTGGGAATACTCATACTAGCATGAGAATTATTGGTCATTTTTCATAAAGATTTTTTTTTTACTCAATGTCTTTCATTCAAAGGGAGAAATGCATGAAAGCTCAATTGGTAATAACAGTTGATTTACAAATCTGAATTACCCCAAGTGTCCCGATAAAAACGGTACCTCACTTGTGTGGGTCGGCCTTGTGCCTGCGACAGGAAACGGCGGAAAATGCAACGTGGTCACACCTAAATTTAGCAGTTACAAATTGACCCTTTTTTGGCAAAGTGCCTACCTGTAGTTTTTGCACCCTAGCTCTGCCGGCACCTAGGGAAACCTTGCAAACCTATACATTTTTGAAAAGTAGACACCCAGGGAAATTCAGGATGGGGTGACTCGACTGCCTACCACCAGGTTTTGTTACCCAGAATCCCTTGCAAAGCTAAGTTTTTCACAAAATAAACACATTTTCCTCACATTTCTGTGGTGGAAAGTTCTGGAATCTGCGTGGATAAACAAATTTCCACCCACCCAGCGTGCCCCCAGGTCTCCCGAAAAAAATGGTACCTCACTTGCGTGGGTAGGCATAGTGGCTGCGACATGAAACAGCGCAAAACGCAGCATGGTCGCACCTCAATTTCCCAGTGAAATTTAGCACGATTCGGACAAAAAGACTACCTTTTGTTTTTGCGCCATAGCTCTGCCAGCACCTAGGGAAACCTAGCAAACCTATACATTTTTGAAAACTAGACACCCAGGGAAATTCAGGATGGGGTGACTCGCCTGCCTACCCCCAGGTTTTGTTACCCAGAATCCCTTGAAAACATAAAAATTTGACCAAAAAAACACATTTTCCTCACATTTCTGTGGTGGAAAGTTCTGGAATCTGCGTGGATCAACAAATTTCCACCCACCCAGCGTGCCCCCAGGTCTCCCGAAAAAAACGGTACCTCACTTGCGTGGGTAGGCATAGTGGCTGCGACATGAAACAGCGCAAAACGCAGCATGGTCGCACCTCAATTTCCCAGTGAAATTTAGCACGATTCGGACAAAAAGACTACCTTTTGTTTTTGCGCCGTAGCTCTGCCAGCACCTAGGGAAACCTAGCAAACCTATACATTTTTGAAAACTAGACACCCAGGGAAATTCAGGATGGGGTGACTCGCCTGCCCACCCCCAGGTTTTGTTACCCAGAATCCCTTGCAAACATAAAAATTTGACCAAAAAAACACATTTTCCTCACATTTCTGTGGTGGAAAGTTCTGGAATCTGCGTGGATCAACAAATTTCCACCCACCCAGCGTGCCCCCAGGTCTCCCGAAAAAAACGGTACCTCACTTGCGTGGGTAGGCATAGTGGCTGCGACATGAAACAGCTCAAAACGCAGCATGGTCGCACCTCAATTTCCCAGTGAAATTTAGCACGATTCGGACAAAAAGACTACCTTTTGTTTTTGCGCCGTAGCTCTGCCAGCACCTAGGGAAACCTCGCAAACCTATACATTTTTGAAAACTAGACAACCAGGGGAATTCAGGATGGGGTGACTCGCCTGCCTACCCCCAGGTTTTGTTACCCAGAATCCCTTGCAAACATAAAAATTTGACCAAAAAAACACATTTTCCTCACATTTCTGTGGTGGAAAGTTCTGGAATCTGCGTGGATCAACAAATTTCCACCCACCCAGCGTGCCCCCAGGTCTCCCGAAAAAAACGGTACCTCACTTGCGTGGGTAGGCATAGTGGCTGCGACATGAAACAGCGCAAAACGCAGCATGGTCGCACCTCAATTTCCCAGTGAAATTTAGCACGATTCGGACAAAAAGACTACCTTTTGTTTTTGCACCATAGCTCTGCCAGCACCTAGGGAAACCTAGCAAACCTATACATTTTTGAAAAGTAGACACCCAGGGGAATTCAGGATGGGGTGACTCGCCTGCCTACCCCCAGGTTTTGTTACCCAGAATCCCTTGCAAACATAAAAATTTGACCAAAAAAACACATTTTCCTCACATTTCTGTGGTGGAAAGTTCTGGAATCTGCGTGGATCAACAAATTTCCACCCACCCAGCGTGCCCCCGGGTCTCCCAAAAAAAACGGTACCTCACTTGCGTGGGTAGGCATAGTGGCTGCGACATGAAACAGCGCAAAACGCAGCATGGTCGCACCTCAATTTCCCAGTGAAATTTAGCACGATTCGGACAAAAAGACTACCTTTTGTTTTTGCGCCGTAGCTCTGCCAGCACCTAGGGAAACCTAGCAAACCTATACATTTTTGAAAACTAGACACCCAGGGAAATTCAGGATGGGGTGACTCGCCTGCCTACCCCCAGGTTTTGTTACCCAGAATCCCTTGCAAACATAAAAATTTGACCAAAAAAACACATTTTCCTCACATTTCTGTGGTGGAAAGTTCTGGAATCTGCGTGGATCAACAAATTTCCACCCACCCAGCGTGCCCCCAGGTCTCCCGAAAAAAACGGTACCTCACTTGCGTGGGTAGGCATAGTGGCTGCGACATGAAACAGCGCAAAACGCAGCATGGTCGCACCTCAATTTCCCAGTGAAATTTAGCACGATTCGGACAAAAAGACTACCTTTTGTTTTTGCGCCGTAGCTCTGCCAGCACCTAGGGAAACCTAGCAAACCTATACATTTTTGAAAACTAGACACCCAGGGGAATTCAGGATGGGGTGACTCGCCTGCCTACCACCAGGTTTTGTTACCCAGAATCCCTTGCAAAGCTAAGTTTTTCACAAAATAAACACATTTTCCTCACATTTCTGTGGTGGAAAGTTCTGGAATCTGCGTGGATCAACAAATTTCCACCCACCCAGCGTGCCCCCAGGTCTCCCGAAAAAAATGGTACCTCACTTGCGTGGGTAGGCATAGTGGCTGCGACATGAAACAGCGCAAAACGCAGCATGGTCGCACCTCAATTTCCCAGTGAAATTTAGCACGATTCGGACAAAAAGACTACCTTTTGTTTTTGCGCCATAGCTCTGCCAGCACCTAGGGAAACCTAGCAAACCTATACATTTTTGAAAACTAGACACCCAGGGCAATTCAGGATGGGGTGACTCGCCTGCCTACCCCCAGGTTTTGTTACCCAGAATCCCTTGAAAACATAAAAATTTGACCAAAAAAACACATTTTCCTCACATTTCTGTGGTGGAAAGTTCTGGAATCTGCGTGGATCAACAAATTTCCACCCACCCAGCGTGCCCCCAGGTCTCCCGAAAAAAACGGTACCTCACTTGCGTGGGTAGGCATAGTGGCTGCGACATGAAACAGCGCAAAACGCAGCATGGTCGCACCTCAATTTCCCAGTGAAATTTAGCACGATTCGGACAAAAAGACTATCTTTTGTTTTTGCGCCGTAGCTCTGCCAGCACCTAGGGAAACCTAGCAAACCTATACATTTTTTAAAACTAGACACCCAGGGAAATTCAGGATGGGGTGACTCGCCTGCCCACCCCCAGGTTTTGTTACCCAGAATCCCTTGCAAACATAAAAATTTGACCAAAAAAACACATTTTCCTCACATTTCTGTGGTGGAAAGTTCTGGAATCTGCGTGGATCAACAAATTTCCACCCACCCAGCGTGCCCCCAGGTCTCCCGAAAAAAACGGTACCTCACTTGCGTGGGTAGGCATAGTGGCTGCGACATGAAACAGCTCAAAACGCAGCATGGTCGCACCTCAATTTCCCAGTGAAATTTAGCACGATTCGGACAAAAAGACTACCTTTTGTTTTTGCGCCGTAGCTCTGCCAGCACCTAGGGAAACCTAGCAAACCTATACATTTTTGAAAACTAGACAACCAGGGGAATTCAGGATGGGGTGACTCGCCTGCCTACCCCCAGGTTTTGTTACCCAGAATCCCTTGCAAACATAAAAATTTGACCAAAAAAACACATTTTCCTCACATTTCTGTGGTGGAAAGTTCTGGAATCTGCGTGGATCAACAAATTTCCACCCACCCAGCGTGCCCCCAGGTCTCCCGAAAAAAACGGTACCTCACTTGCGTGGGTAGGCATAGTGGCTGCGACATGAAACAGCGCAAAACGCAGCATGGTCGCACCTCAATTTCCCAGTGAAATTTAGCACGATTCGGACAAAAAGACTACCTTTTGTTTTTGCGCCGTAGCTCTGCCAGCACCTAGGGAAACCTAGCAAACCTATACATTTTTGAAAACTAGACACCCAGGGAAATTCAGGATGGGGTGACTCGCCTGCCTACCCCCAGGTTTTGTTACCCAGAATCCCTTGCAAACATAAAAATTTGACCAAAAAAACACATTTTCCTCACATTTCTGTGGTGGAAAGTTCTGGAATCTGCGTGGATCAACAAATTTCTACCCACCCAGCGTGCCCCCAGGTCTCCCAAAAAAAACGGTACCTCACTTGCGTGGGTAGGCATAGTGGCTGCGACATGAAACAGCGCAAAACGCAGCATGGTCGCACCTCAATTTCCCAGTGAAATTTAGCACGATTCGGACAAAAAGACTACCTTTTGTTTTTGCGCCGTAGCTCTGCCAGCACCTAGGGAAACCTAGCAAACCTATACATTTTTGAAAACTAGACACCCAGGGGAATTCAGGATGGGGTGACTCGCCTGCCTACCCCCAGGTTTTGTTACCCAGAATCCCTTGCAAACATAAAAATTTGACCAAAAAAACACATTTTCCTCACATTTCTGTGGTGGAAAGTTCTGGAATCTGCGTGGATCAACAAATTTCCACCCACCCAGCGTGCCCCCAGGTCTCCCGAAAAAAACGGTACCTCACTTGCGTGGGTAGGCATAGTGGCTGCGACATGAAACAGCGCAAAACGCAGCATGGTCGCACCTCAATTTCCCAGTGAAATTTAGCACGATTCGGACAAAAAGACTACCTTTTGTTTTTGCGCCGTAGCTCTGCCAGCACCTAGGGAAACCTAGCAAACCTATACATTTTTGAAAACTAGACACCCAGGGGAATTCAGGATGGGGTGACTCGCCTGCCTACCCCCAGGTTTTGTTACCCAGAATCCCTTGCAAACATAAAAATTTGACCAAAAAAACACATTTTCCTCACATTTCTGTGGTGGAAAGTTCTGGAATCTGCGTGGATCAACAAATTTCCACCCACCCAGCGTGCCCCCAGGTCTCCCGAAAAAAACGGTACCTCACTTGCGTGGGTAAACATAGTGGCTGCAACAGGAAACAGTTCAAATTGTACGGTGGTGAATTTACATTACCTTATTGCAAAACTACCTTGATTTTGGGGGGGGGCATCTGAGTTTGTGGCCCGGGGCTCGGTGGTATTCTTTGCAAAGTAGCAAACCCAAACAGTTCTGAAAACTAGACACCCGGGGGACTCCAGGGAGGTATGGCATGCATGGGTCCCCCAATGTTTTCCTACCCAGAACTCTCTGCAAACCTTAAAATTAGGTAAAAATTGCACTTTTCCAAACTTTTTGGCGTGGGATCGCCGGGTCGGCAAAAAAGTCATACCACCCTGCGTTCCCCTTGTTCTCCCGAGTAAAAGGATACCTCACTTGTGTGGGTGCCCCAAAGCAGAATACGCCAAAAATGAATTTTGAAAAAAGTAGTTTTTACTCATATTTACGTTTTACAAATTAAGCACCCCAGCCTAAGTCACATGCCTTTGGCCCACCCACACAAGTGAGGTATCATTTTACTCGGGAGAACAAGGGAAACACTGGGTGGTAGGACATTTGTTCCGGCAGCGAGATCCCACCCAAAAAAGTATGGAAAAGTGGGTTTTTTGACCAAAATTTCAGGATTGCAGGGGTTTCTGGGTAGGAAAACATTGGGGGACCCACGCATGCCATACCACCCTGGACTCCCCCGGGTGTCTAGTTCTCAGAACTGTTTGGGTTTGGTAGTTTCCAAAGATGCCTGCCAAGCCCCGGGCCAAAAGCTCAGGTGACCCCCTCAAAAAATAAGATTATTTGGCTAAAGGTAAAGTTTTTGTCTCCACAGTATGAATTGGGCCTTTTCCTAAAGCAGCCGCTATGCCTACCCATGCAAGTGAGGTACCATTTTTATCGGGAGACCTTGGGGAACGCTGGGTGGGAGGTAATTTGTGTGTGCCCAGTGATGCCACGCTTTCCCACACTAAAACGTGTGAAAAAACTGATTTTTTACCATGCAAAAAATGAGGTTTGCAAGGGATTCTGGGTAAAGGAACGTTGGAGGATCCACGCAAGCCATACCTCCTTGGAAGCCCCCGGTTGTCTACTTTTCAGAAATGTGTGGGATTGGTAGGTTTCCCTAGATGGCTGTCTCGCACGGGGCCAAAAACCCAGGTAACCCCTCTTGCAAAAGCTGGTGGACTTAGGGGTTACCTGGGTTTCTGGCCCCGTGCGAGACAGCCATCTATGGAAACCTACCAAACCCACACATTTCTGAAAATTAGACACCCGGGCGCTTCCAAGGAGGTATGGCTTGCGTGGATCCGCCAACGTTCCTTTACCCAGAATCCCTTGCAAACCTCAATTTTAGCAGAAAAAAATCAATTTTTTCACACGTTGTAGTCTGGGAAAGCGTGGCATCACTGGGCTCACACAAATTACCTCCCACCCAGCATTCCCCCAGGTCTCCCGATAAAAACGGTACCTCACTTGCGTGGGTAGCCATAGTGGCTGCAACAGGAAAAGGTCCAAATCTAACAGTGGTGAATATAAAATACCCTGAAGCAATATAACTTTGATTTTTTGGGGGGGAGGCACCTGAGTTTTTGGCCCGGGGTGGGTGGTATTCTTTGGAAAGTAGCAAACCCAAACAGTTCTGAAAACTAGACACCCGGGAGAGTCCAGGGAGGTATGGCATGTGTGGGTCCACCAATGTTTTCCTACCCAGAACTCCTTGCAAACCTTAAAAATAGGTAAAAATAGCACTTTTCCAAACATTTTGGCGTGGGATCGCCGTGCCGGCAAAAAAGTCCTACCACCCTGCGCTCCCCTTGTTCTCCCAAGTAAAAGGATACCACACCTTAACAGAGTTACTCAAAAGTCAAACATTCAAGCACGGCTATCTATTCCTCAAAGACACACACATACAGGTTGGATTTGGCACGAGGGCGAGTGATGGTTCAGTACATAAAATTTTATTAACAAGATATTTCAAAAAAATGAAATGCTCTGTCAATAAATAAATGCATAAAAACTGAACCAGTGACTCGCAACTCGTGAGCTGTAAAGCCACGACAAGGCACCAACCGTTTTACAGGCCATTCACGCACCTTTCATACCTGATACAAACCAGACCATTGACACCATCCGAATGGAAAAGCAACACATAACAACAATCACAATAAGGGGCAAGGTACACCCTACTGCAGAAATTAGAAAAAAAACAATTATTACTGCACACCCATCTAATCCGCAAGCACACACACATACTGGTTGGATTTGGCACGAGGGTGAGTGATGATTCAGTACATACAATTGGATACGCAAGTAATTTCATCAAAAATGAAATACACTGCGTATAATTGAAAGTATGATAAACTGAACCACTGACTCGCAGCTCGTGAGCTGTAAAGCCACGTCAAGGCACCAACCTCTTTACAGGCCATTCATACACCTTTCGTACGCGTGACACATACAAAACATTCACACCGCCAGCCGCGGACCCATCACATTTCAACACTCACACCAGCAAACAGCGCCATTCAAGGGCCCATCACTTTCACACGCCCACATTTCTGACACTGCAACTACACAAAATGATGGACTGTGTGGAGTGTCACTCAACTAGCAGTGTGTGTAGTGACCAACAGAAAGCAACTACTCACACACCGCCTGCCGAGCGCCAGTCCACCCACACCACCATCCAAGCACCAGACCATGCACACTGCCAGCCAAACACCACTCAGCGCACACCGACAGCCAACTACCACTCCACACACACCACCAGCCAAGCATCACTCCACGCACACCACCAGCCAAGCGCCACTCCACAAACACAACACCATCCAAGCACCACTCCACACACGCCGCCAGCCAAGCACCACTCCTCACACACCGCCAGCCAAGCACCACTCCACTCACACCGCCAGCCAAGCACCTAACCATACACTCCGCCAGCCAAGCAAAAATCCACTAACCCCCCCAGCACAACTCCAATCCATGCACTATTCCAGCCAAGCACCAGACCACGCACACCACCAGCCAAGCGCCTGTCCACGCACACCAACAATCCAAGCACAATCCTGCACACACCACCATCGAAATTAGAATTTTTTAAAGAAATACCACAAATCAAATGTAGAAACCTACAAATCTGCTAACACAAATTCAAAACCTAAATGCTTTGCACTAATGCAAACCTAAAAGCAAACAAAAAAATATTACAGAAAACAAACCAGACAGTACACTTACAAGCTCAATGAAACTCCCAAAACTTCTTTTGTGTGTGGTACGATTTAAAACAAGCTGGCACACACAATCCAGGATTTGAAGGACAGTCAGGACAGTGCATACGAGACTCCCTCCGCACTTCTCTTCGCCAACAGACTCTACATCTTTTAGTGGGATTGTCTTTTGCAGTTGTGGGAGGAATGTATTCTGGAAAGTGGCGATCTTTCAGTCTAGCCACTTCCTCCACCACTCCAAATCTTGGCACACTTGCCTGTTTCACTAGTACAAGGCTGCCTATTATAGTCTCCTGAAACTTAACAAAAGGCATCTTTGACTCAGGACAAGATTTCTGGAAAACAACAAAAGCATTAAAGGATGCCAAGTGGAAAAGATGGATAGCCAACTTCTTGTACCAAACGTAAGCCTTTCGAAGAGCAGCATAAGGTTCCAACCTCTGATCTACTCTGTCAACACCACCCATGTGCCTATTATAGTCTAAAATGCACACAGGTTTACGCACTTCAGCAGTCTCACCCCGAACTGGCAGAGCTTCAGTGCTTTCGTCATGGATAGTAGTCAGCATGTAAACATCTCTCCTGTCTGAAAACTTCACAGCTAGAAGCTTCCCACATCGCAATGCAGTAGACTGTCCCCGCACAAGCCTTTTGCAAACAAGTTCTATTGGAAAACCTTTCCGGTTACTGCGCATCGTGCCACATGCAACAGTGCCCACTTTGGCCAACTCCTTGAACAAACGCACACTAGTGTAGAAGTTATCTACATATAAATGGTGGCCTTTGTTAAATAATCGTCTACCTAGTTCCCACACAATTTTCTCAGTCACTCCAAAAGTGGACGGACAAGCAGAAGTGTTAATGCTGGAATCCTTACCGGTGTACACCCTGAAATTATAAACATATCCAGTCTCACTGTCACACAGCATATACAGTTTGATGCCATAGCGTGCCCTCTTACTAGGAATGTATTGCCTAAAAACCAAGCGGCCCTTGAACAACACCAAAGACTCGTCCACAGCTATTTCTCTTCCAGGTGCAAACATCTCAGGAAAACGATCAACAAAGTGATCAAGGACAGGCCGAATCTTAAAAAGACGGTCACAATCAGGGTGATCGCGTGGCAACGCTAAATCATTATCAACAAAATGCATCATGCGAAGAAGAAGCATATATCGATCACGAGTCATAACTGCTGGAAATATAGATGTTGCCATCAAGGGACTAGTGGACCAATAAGAAGACATTGATGGCTTCCTTAGCAAGCCCATCAAAAAAGTTAATCCCAAAAACTTCTTCATCTCTTCAACATATGTGGGAGACCAATGGGTAGCTCTGGAATGGGGCTTAAGGCTGGCACTGTGGTCCCTCAAATACTGCTCTGCATACAAATTAGTTTGCTCCACAATCTCCTGCAAAAACTCATCGTCAAAAAACAATTGAAAATATTGAATTGGCAAAAAATTGTCAGTATCCACTCTACACCCTGGAACACCAGTGAAGTCTGGCAATTCCGGCTGCACCATGCCAGGGGCAACCCAGACGTCATCACTAACATGAGGAGAAGAAGCCACCCTAGCCTGCAGGCCAGATGCCTCTTGCTGCACTACATCAACGGGAACACTAGCATCCCCAGATGCCTCTTGCCTCACTACACCAACAGGAATACTAGCATCCCCAGATACATTTTGCATCTCTTCACCAACAGAAGAACTCACATCCCCAGCTGCCTCTTGCATCTCAACATCAACAGAAGAACTCGCATCCCCAGATGCCACTTGCTGCTCAACAACAACAGAAAGACTAGCAGCACCAGATGCCTCATGCTGCTCAACAACAGGAAGACTAGCAGCACCAGATAACCTTTGGCGCACCACAGCAATGTGAAACCTTTTGGGCGCAGCCTTTACCACACTTGCCTGTTCCTGACGAGAAAAAAAGGGAAACCTTGAGGACCTAGGCTGCCGCTCACATGGCTCTTCCCTCTCTACCGGCACATCAATGTCCCTCTCTACCACAGGCACTTCATCAGCACTAGAAGAAGAATCATCATCCGATGATACCATGCGAAGAGAAAACTCACTGCCTGAATCTTCTGCACCTAACTCAAGCTCCGAATCGGAGTCAGTGTCTGGACCATGGTCAGAGGAAGACTCAAAAAGCAAACTAACAACCTGCTTAGCAGTAATCCTGCGAGCAGCCATTATCCTTACAAATCAAGAAGACTACACACACAAGTGAACAACAACCTACACTGTGCAAAGGAAGAAGTAAACAAGGTAGAGTCTTCACACAAAAATCAATACACTCAAAAACAATTCAAATCTAACCAAATATAAGAAGACTCACCAGCACCTACTCTGCTGAAACACAGCAAAAAGAAAGGAAATCCCACTGGAAAGAAAAAAAACAAGTATAGATTAGACAAAGTACACATCAAGCAGCAATACAAAAAAAAAAGTTAACAATCAAGAAACACAAAGCCACACAAACAGCAATAACTTCACTTTTCATAACAACACATTTATCTAGGAAAAATAGTACAAAAAACATTTACTTACCAAGCACATGCAACTACACAAGCTGCAAAACCAGCATTAACCGAACCACAACCTACACCAATACAAACAGCAAAAGCCTGGATCAAAAACAAAGAAGAAAAAAAATAATTTAATACTACATTTCACAAACAACATAACAAATGAATAAACAATACACAAATGTACCCCCAAAATCACATCCACACAGATGGGCCATCAAAAAGGGCAAAACGGACAAAAGTACGGGTTGATTTGCCCACCGGGGGGGGGGGGGGCAGAAAATCTAAATTTAAAATCCGACCCACCTGAAAGCGACCCTTGCACAATGGGTCACTTCCTACAATCTAAAATAAAATCCCTGGTGCTAGTGAGGGCATTTCCACCGCACAATCGCAATGCTGTGCGCGACCGTGAGCCAGAAATGCCCTGCAAAGAGACATCAGAAGAGAGGAAAATCACTTACCTCTCCCCTGAAGCCTCTTTGCAAACCCCCCCAAATATCTCAAAACCAACCTAACACCTCCAGGCGCAGGAAGCAAATGGCTTCCCGACCGCCTGGGAATCCCTGAAGATGTTGGCGCGTGCTGTGCGCGCTGACATCATCAGGGATTCTCATGGGGAGGGGGACAACAGAATTACTGTGGTTAACTGCGATGCTGGACAGAGGCACTTGCATCCTTGATTTTCACAAGCGCAATCCTAAAACAGTTCCTATGACCAGGAGCTTCTTTCTCCCCATCTGCTGCTCTCAACAGTCTCTGACCATTTATACACATAAGAGGCATGTGAACTCACACAGAAGATCCCCTATTGGCAACGCCCACCAACTAGCGGAGTGCACCATCTTTCCTAAATTTACCCACTATGATGGACAGCTCACTCAAGGGACCTGTGCACACATTGGTGCGATGGCATAGTAACACACACGGACACTGGAGACAAAGCAAGCGCTCGAGTTGCAGCACAAATTCAGGAAAACATTCATCAGCCCAAAAACATTTGTGACCTTCCCACTATGATTCACAGCTCACACAAGGGACCCCTGCGCACATCTGTGCAATTGCATAGTAACGCACACATGGACACTGGAGACAAAGATGGGGCTCGAGTTGCAGCACAAACTCAGGAAAGCAATCATCAGCCCAAAAACATTTGTGAACTTCCCACTATGATGAACAAATGGTCTCTGTTTCCAGATACCTAAGAGCCTTGCTAGTTTATTCAGATAACAACCAACACACACTGGGGTCGATTGTGAAAATATGGTATTGTGTACAAAAAAGGGGAGAAATGCTCCTCTTTTAGGTGTCCCCTCACTCACCAGGGTTGCCCCACGGTGACATGCTTCATCATTGGGGCCATCCCAGTCCTCTACGGGCTGGGGCGTGCTGCGACTTGCGAAAGTTACGTAGGAGCACTTTATTAGACTATGTGTGGTGCATGTGTATTTGAGGAGTGGACTATGTGATTTGTGAAATACCTGCCCAGTAGGTTTACAATAAACTTTATTCTTGCCTCTAGGTGGTAATAAACGGGGTGGAAAGATAGGCTGCCCTAAACGTAATGTGTCCAGATGTACCTATCAACTCCTATCGTCGACATGTTTCGTGCATACACCAAGCACTATGATGGACAGCTCACACAAGGGACCCCTGCGCACATCTGTGCAATTGCATAGTAACGCACACATGGACACTGGAGATGGCGCTCGAGTTGCGGCACAAACTCAGGAAAACAATCATCAACACAAAAACATTTGTGAGCTTCCCACTATGATGGACAGCTCACTCAAGGGACCCCTGCGCACATTTGTGCAGTTGCATAGTAACGCACACATGGTCAATGGAGACAAAGATGGCGCTAGAGTTGCAGCACAAATTCAGGTAACAATCAACAGCCCAAAAACATTTGTGAGCTTCCCACTATGATGGACAGCTCACTCAAGGGACCCCTTCGCACATGGCATAGTAACACACACATGGTCACTGGAGACAAAGCATGTGTTTGAAAAGCAGCACACAAAAAAAAACATTCATCAGGCCAAAAACACTAGTGAGCTTTGCCTAGGCAGCACAGGTGTGTTTTTTAGCCACTTCAGAAACACACATCAGTATAAGTAATGAAGGACAGAGGCACTTGCATCCTTCATTACAATGAGCACTATCATTTTACTTTATAAATGACCCCCATCAGCATTTTTGTACAAAAAACGGCCTTTCCACAACATTGCAGCCAAGAAAAGACTTCATAGATAATGTTCCCCCAACAAGGGGAGCGACCCTTCCCCAAGGGGCCGCTCCCCGAACTAAGAAACTGATCACAAAACCAAAAAAAAAAAAAATCCCTAACATTCCTGCTGCACGATCGCACGATCGTGCAGCAGGAAACCTCTAAAATGCCACCGAGGGAAAGGAAAAGCCTTTCCTTTCCCTCGATGCAAGTTGCATCACAATCCCCCCCGCCCCAGCCGCAAAACTAACCTCTTTGTGCAACGACGCGCAGGAAGCAAATGGCTTCCCTGCGCGTCTGTAAACAAAGGAAGCCTCCGGTGACGTCAGCGCGCCTCGCGCGCTGACGTCATTGATGACGTGGGCGGGGAGGGCGGGGGGAGGCAGGGGAAGGTCTTCCCCTGCCATCCCCGCAAAAACAAAAAAAATCAGGCAGACTCGGAGGGAGCGCTGGCGCTTCCCCCGAGGGTGGGGCTCATGACGAGCTGGGCTCGTCATGAGCGTGCGAGGAGGCTACGCCATGACGAGCCCAGCTCGTCATCAGCCCCGAAGGGGTTAAATATTTGAGAGCCCAACGACCTCACGCACCAAGCAAAGGACTGGGCCTCATTGGGGATTATGGTAGCCAAGTGTAATATCTCACACAAATGGGGCTCAGCGGAGCTGCCGACACTGGCCTCATGGTGCAGAGATATGGACACGGTTGCTGAAAGAACGGTATTCGCCAACCGGGGGTGTTCCCAGAAGCGGAGTAAAGTCTGGGGGGCATAGAACAAATTTAGGGGGGATATATGTGAACCACCAAGAGATCGTGATGAGGAGGGTTCGGAGGAGGAAAGCACAGAAAGGAATGTAGATACTACATTGGGAATGGGCTGCAAAGAGAGAACAAACTTTATTACTGGATTGATTGTCACAATTATGATTGACTGGATACTGAAGCTTGATAATGTACATCTGAGATTTTCTAAATTGCTGTACTGTGATTTCTTTGTTAATAACTCAATAATATTAACTTTAAAAAAATGATTATACAATATATTTCCAGCGTTTGATCCGTAGACCTAGCAAAAATTTTGCCAAGCCAAAGACTATTACTCTACGAGTATCTGTAGAGAGAATTCTCAACACTTCAAGGTAGTGGCCAGGGCCCATAAGCCTACTCAAAGGGATTATCCGCCTACCCCTCAAAATCTTCTAATAGGGGCAAAAAAAATAACCGATGGACCAGAGATTCGGGGCTTCCTCTACAAGCTGGCCAATTATCATCAGAGGGATCATTAGTGTGCCACTTATTACAAAACAGTTTAGTGGGAAGGGACTTGTATCTGAATTGGAGGAATAATTTACGTGCAAGGGGTGGAACAATTTAATTGATGGTTTCCTCAAACAGCGGGAGAGGTTTAAAGTTCATAAACTCCAGGGTCAAAGTGTCCCACTGAATTAGTAGCAACCTTTACCAGAGTGGACTCCCAATAGAGGGTTTTGACCCTGCACTTCGAAATTGAGCACAGCTTCTCGGGGTTAGACCAGTAAACCTCCATCCCTAGTTCCCTCAACAGATCTCTCAACGTACTGAACCAGGAAGTTGTGGTTACCTTGAGCTGTGTCAGGAGGTCCCTAATCGCAACTCGATAGGGGGCAAGCTCCTCAATGTCCATAGGTGATGCATTTAAGATGCTTGTAGTCCAGCTTGTGGGCCAATTTTCTTTGGGCAAAATCCAGATAAATTGGAGTAAAGGGGGTACTAGTTGGTAAACTGAAGAGCGTTCTTATAAAACGATGTTTTATAATAGTAAGACAATCGGTGTTCCCGCTACCCCACAGTTCAGCTCCATATGATGCGGCTCCTAAGGCTTTGATATTGTATATTTCGATTGCTGCGGCCACTTTCCTGGACACCGTATTTTTATGGATCTTACTTATGTGGGCTCTCTGCTGAATTAGGGACAACTGTGTTTTCTCAATATGGGGTGCCCCGCATAGGTTTCATGTCAAACGGATCCCCATATAGTCAAAGACAGAGTCTAATTCTAATGTGCTGTCTCCTACATACATACGTCTCTTAGAGGGCTTCTTGATGCCCTTAGAAAACATAATATATTTACTTTTTACCTCATTGAGTTCCACCCCAAGCTCCTCATAAATGTTTTTCAAATAATGTAATAGCTGTTGGAAACCTAGTGTTTACTTTGATATTATTAACGTATCGTCAGCAAAGAGGAGTGTGGGCACTCTTCTCTCACCGACTTTTGGAGAATCGCACCTGTCCCTATCAAGGAAACTGTAGGAGAGTAGGGTCTGCAATCCTATGATCACCCAGATTTTTGCTTTTTGCTGCACTGGTTTACGACTTTCCCTGGCTGTGGGCCTGCTAATCAGACCCACAGCCTAGCTGTTCTCTCTATCCAAATTGTACTCAGGTACTGAATTGGCACTGGGCCCTCTCCAAGTCCCTGTACCCAGGGCTGAGGTGCACCCAGAAGTCTCCCAGGGGCTGAAGCATGTATTATGCCACCCCTGGATTGACTAACTAAAACTGACACAACTGGCTGCACGACAGCTGGGGCAAGGTGGTGTACTCACCCTTTGCTTTAGATATAGTATGCCTATATCTAACCCTAAAATGGACACACAGATCTCCTATCAGTCACTCCTATGGCAGGCCTTAACAATCCTGAAGGCAGAGTGCGTGGAATCGTGTGAGATGGTGCTCTGGCATGAGCTGAGCCTGTCTGCGGCTTTCGGGATCTATCCCTTAGCCGTTTCCATGATATCGCCTACCATATACTCTTAAGTGCATTATAATCCTCGCGGTTATGTGCCAACTCTGGTATCGCTTTATCAAAACATGTCGAGTAAGGTGTCATACGAATTGGAATACTAACCCCTCGCCAATTCTGGCGACGGGGTTAGCATTCCACCCTTCTAGAGGGACACGACATGCCTGTAACCTATAACCCGGTTAAAAGTCAGACAGAGCCTTAGCATCCACAAAATGGATGCTGCCACCGAGACACAAGTCTGCCCTCCTGCTGCTGGGAGTCCTCCCAGAGCAGGAGATAAGGACAAAGGGTTTCCTGCCAGGGGCGGTGCCAGCACCGTCCCAGACAGGGTTTTGTGTATTGTAGGTAGGCAGGGCTTTAGAGGAAGGTGACTGCACGTGGCACCCCGGTGCTCACTGTGCATAGGCTGGCTGGAACCAGTTCCAGGGTCACTCCAGACCCTGTGCTGGGGAAAAGCCCGCCAAGGAAGTGGGTGTAACCACCCCCCTCCTGGTCCCACCCATAGGGCAGGACCTAGTCGCGTGCCAGCCCCTTTTTCCCAGATAAAGGTAGAGACTGGCCCCCTTCCAAATCAGATCATCTTTGGAATCAAGACACGACTTTCTGCGAAAGGACTTCAAGATTTCCTTCTTCAAGATTCTCCCTTGTGACTAAGGAGTAGTCACCCTGCATCCGCAGGCACCATCTAAGAACACTGCGGTCTGCTGCACGTCCTTCCTCCGGAATCCGACTGCCCAGCTCGACGAGACCCGGCTTCCCTGGCACCTCTGACCTCTACCCACCTCTACAGCCCAGCTGAGAACCGTGGGTGCGACGAGACCTCGAGGGACCGGCCATCGCCAAGACTGCACGACTTCTGCACAGCAAGCCCACCGAGTAATTTCCTGGTGAGTGCTTTGGGGTCTGAGAAGCCCCCACCCTGAGCAGCTCCAGCACCGAAGAGCAGCCCCCCAGCATCTCCACGATCGGCGTGGGGCCCTTCTGCTTTTGCTTTGCTCACCGCGTTGTTTGGCTACTAGCCCGCTGGCTTGTGGCCTTCTGAACGACGCCCGACGACAACACTGCTGCTGGTCTGGTTGCTCCAGACTGGCCCTTGCTCCCTTCCAGAAGAGGAGCACCCTGGACCCTCCTGGTCCACTCAAGACGCCAGTTTGAGTCCACCGCGTGGGCTTGAATTAGCCAAGGCTTGTTGCCCAATCCTGGGTAACTTCGACGCCAACGACTTCATCCTTCGTGGGACAGCTCGCACCTCCATCCTGGTCGCCGACAACGCCTCCTGGTCCGAGAGACTGCAGAGCCCAGCAGTGCCCACTCACCTGACTGCGGTGACTTCGCCCGGTGCCATCCTGGTGCCCACTTAATCACTGGCTAGTGATTCAAGAACTTGGTCCCCTCTGCTTTCAGGTTTCTTCTTCCTTGATCCAGGCTTGGATCCATCGAACTTTCCTTCACTGGTCGCCTGCCAGCAACTTCTTCCTTCCAGGCTCCCGGTCCGGCAACGAGATCCCCGACGTCTTTTCAGACCTATGCAGCTGCAGCCCCTGGGCTAGGTAACTTCGGCACTCCGGTGTCCCAGCATAGCCTCACTATCCAAGGGTCAGGATCCACTGTCATTTTCTTCCTACCAGGTCGGGTTCGCCCGTGAACACTAACTTTGTGAATTCTAGCTTCCATAGACTTTGTCCCGCATCCCGCGTGAGAGTGCACACTCTGCACCCGAGTCCCCTAGGCCTCCTAGTAGTAATCTAACGATTCCCTAGTCCAGTCCTAGCGATTCCAAAGCCTATTAGAACTGTTACTTACCTGCTAGTAATTCGCATTCCACTTTTAGTGTATATGGTTTTTCGTGCCCCTCGGGCATTTGTGTAACGTGCTAACTTAAAAGTATTTTCGTAAGAGTTTTGTTGTGTGCTTAGCACCCTGTCCTCATAAAGAGTACAGGGTTGTTGTGATTCTAATAAATACACTGTTTATTTTCATAACACTTGTGTGGTGTCCTTTCACTGGGTGTTCAAGGGGTAATGTGATGGTAAAACAGCTGGCTTAACACGCCCTCTAGAGTCTTAGCCTTAGACTGCTCGTATCCATGCTACTAGGATAGCTGGTCTATAAGGTTGACTTACAACCAATCATCAATAAGGGTTGTTTGGACTGATATATAGTGATCACTAGAATAGTGAACACTGCACATCAGGCCAACTTCTCACATTGGTGAGCAGCGGTTGGGATTTGAGCTTGCTGTTGTTTTACCACACATGCCCTAAGAATATCTTGTGAAAGATCACATAAGTACTAAAGGTACATATAACTTAGCTTAGAATACTCTGAGTTCTACTGAACCAGCTGTTGTAGCTCCTAGGGCCTAGCACACCCTAAACTACAACTCTAGCAAGGGATCAGTAGGCAAACATATAGTGTAGGTAAGTGCACCACTTACACCTCACTAGAAAAGCATGTCGACTCAGGGGGACTCTACTGAGACTCCCCTGGTCAGTGTTGACCCTCCACAGGTCACTTCAAGATATGCAGCTCTCAATTTTCAGGAGATGAGGCAACTCTGTGTCTCCAGGAAACTGAAGCAGGGGTCTAACCCCACCCTTCCCTTTCTGATAGGTCTCTTAGAGACATATGATGCCAGAAAGCTCTCTCAGTTACATGAGAGCATGCCAGCCTTAGAGGGAACCTCTGGGGATCCAGACCTCCCCAACACTGATTCAGCAGTTGAGGAGGAGGATGAGGAGGTACTCTCTGGGGATGAGGTAGACAAGGGTCTTGAGGTAGTCAGAAGGCTAACTAGGACCAACTTAGACTTACTTGGGCTAGGATCTGGGGGCCCCCCAGTACTAACCCGAAGTGGGCCTAACCTTGGAGTTAGGAGAGATAGATCTCTTTCTAGGGACTCCAATAGATCTCTGCACTCTAATGCCTCTTCTCAGGGGAGAAGGAATCCTCCACAGAGGAGATTTACTTCCCCTCAGAGAAGGGAGCATGAGGCTAGGATGAGACAAGCTGAACTGAGGATTGAAAGGGAAGAAATTGCCCTGGCCAAAGAGAAGCTTGCCCTGGCAAGAGAGCAGCAGATGAGTGGGCTAGCTCCCACTGGTGGCAGCAATCTCCCAAGAGATAGAGAGAAGGGTTTAGATACTAAACACCTGACTAAAATAGTGCCCCCCTTTAAGCAAGGGGATGACATCCAGAAATGGATGGCTGCTCTGGAGAGGGCCTGCACTGTGCAGAACATTCCCCAGAGTCAGTGGGCAGCTATACTGTGGCTCTCCTTTGATGGTAAAGGTAGAGATAAGCTCCTCACTACAAGGGTGGAGGATGCTAACAATTACCAGGTCCTGAAGAATACACTGGTTGATGGGTTTGGTTTAACCACTGAGCAGTACAGGTTGCTGTTCAGAGACACCCAGAAAACTCAGTCTCAGGACTGGTCTGATTTTGTGGATTGTGCCACTAAGGCTTTGGAGGGCTGGTTGCTGGGTAGCAAGGTTACAGATTACACAGGATTGTATAATCTAATGATGAGAGAACAAATTTTAAACAATTGTCAGAACCAGTTGCTGCACCAGCACCTTGTTGATTCAGATCTGACCTCTCCCCAAGAATTGGGAAAGAAGGCAGACAAATGGGTCAGGACAAGGATCAAGCAGAACCAGAACCAGAATCAGGGTGGTCAGAAGAAAGCAGACCAGAAGGGTAATGTTAAGAATGAGCAAAATGACCAGAAGTCTTCACCAGGTCCCCAACAAACCAAAGAGGGTGGGGGTCAGGCTTCCCAGAAGAAGAAGACTCAAGAAGGCCAGTCAAAAAGGTGGTGCCAGTACTGCAAAAGTAAATCTCACTGGTTTAGTGAGTGCACCAAAAGAGGAGGACAAACTCCTGCCACTACAGCTCCTAAAGCAACTGCACCCCCTAGTACAGTCAGTAGTGGTAGTGTCACTCCCAAGGCATTAGTTGGGTTAACCTTGGGTACTGAGGGGTCTGACAACTTAGTTGGCACACTCACTCAGGCTGTCCTTGTCTGTACAGGGGATATGGATATGTCCCCTGAAATAAGTCCCAATACTTTGGGCAAATACAGGCAGACACCTTTGATTAATGGCAAAATGGCTCAGGCCTATAGGGACACTTGTGCCAGTGTCACCATGGTGACACCTAACTTTGTGGACCCTGGACAGATCATGCCAGGTACTGATTTCCTGGTGACCAATGCCAGCAATGTCACTACTAGTCATAGTGTGGCAATTGTAGCTTTCTCCTGGGGTGGAGTGAAGGGACAAAAGAAAGTTGTAGTCAGTTCAGACCTCCCAGTTGATTGTTTGTTGGGCAATGATTTGGAGTCATCACAATGGTCAGAAGTGGAGCAGAGGACTCACATGGAGATGTTAGGCTTGCCAGCACATGTGCTTGCTGTGACTAGGTCACAGGCCAGAAAATGCCCCACTGAACAGGTGCTGGATCCTGAAATTATGGACCAGACACCTCCCAAGAAGAAGAGCAGTAAGGGTAAGGCTTTGCCTTCCCCCTTGCCCCAGGTTGAGGATCAAGTCTCTGAGGAGGCTGATCTAGAAGAGCTGAGGGAAACTGAGCCTAAAGAGCTTGAACTTGATCAAGTTGAGTTTCTGGGCTCAGGGGGACCCTCCAGAGCAGACCTGGGGAAAGAACAGTTGAGCTGCCCTTCCCTTGAACCCCTCAGACAGCAGGCTGCTGCTGAGGCTGCAGGGAATGCCACAGGTGCCCACAGGGTATACTGGGAAGATGGACTCCTGTACTCTGAGTCAAGAGACCCCAAGCCTGGTGCAACCAGGAGGCTGGTCATCCCCTTGTCTCTGAGAGGTTTCCTTCTCACCTTGGCCCATGAGATTCCCCTTGCAGGTCATTTAGGTCAGACAAAGACTTGGGACAGGCTTGTCTCACACTTTCACTGGCCACATATGAATGAGAATACCAAGGAGTTTTGTCGCTCATGTGTCACTTGCCAAGCCAGTGGTAAGTCAGGTGGCACAACAAAGGCCCCCCTCATACCACTACCTGTGGTGGGGGTTCCCTTTGAAAGAGTGGGGATTGACATTGTTGGTCCAATGGAACCCCAGACAGCATCAGGACACAAGTTTATACTGGTGGTGGTGGACCATGCCACCAGGTATCCTGAGGCTATTCCCCTTAGGACCACTACAGCCCCTGTAGTGGCAAGAGCCCTAGTTGGAGTGTTCTCCAGAGTGGGTTTCCCTAAGGAGGTCGTTTCTGACAGAGGTACAAACTTCATGTCAGGATATCTGACTGCCATGTGGAAAGAGTGTGGTGTGAACTACAAGTTCACCACACCCTATCATCCACAATGCAATGGGCTTGTTGAGAGATTCAACAGGACCCTGAAAGGGATGATTCATGGACTACCTGAACCTCTTAGGAGAAGATGGGATGTTCTGATCCCCTGCCTCTTGTTTGCTTACAGAGAGGTCCCACAGAAGGGGGTTGGCTACAGCCCTTTTGAGCTTCTGTATGGGCATCCTGTAAGGGGACCCCTGTGTTTGGTGAAGGAAGGATGGGAGAGACCTCTCAAAAAGCCTGCAACCAACATAGTGGACTATGTACTTGGTCTCCGCTCCAGGATGGCTGAGTACATGGAAAAGGCATCTAAAAACCTTGAGGCCAGCCAGGAACTTCAAAAAGCTTGGCATGACCAAAAGGCTGTACTGACTGTGTACCAGCCAGGACAGAAGGTGTGGGTGCTGGAGCCAGTGGCCCCAGCAGCTCTGAAAGACAAATGGTCTGGGCCCCACACCATCATTGAGCAAAAGGGAGAGGTTACCTACTTGGTGGACCTTGGAACTCCCAGGAGCCCTCTCAGAGTGCTCCATGTTAACAGGCTCAAAGCATATGTTGACAGGAAGGACATGAGCTTGCTCATGGCCACAGATGAGGGACAGGAGGAAGAGAGTGACCCTCTCCCAGACCTGCTCACTCAGAATCCTGATGATGGGTCAGTTGATGGTGTTGTCTTTTGTGGCAGCCTCACTGAACATCAGCAACAGGATTGCAGGCAAGTTCTGCAATCCTTTCGACATATGTTCTCTCTGACACCCAGCCAAACTGATTGGTGTACCCATGATGTTGACACTGGAGACAGTCTGCCTGTCAAGAGTAAAATCTACAGACAGCCTGATCATGTTAGAGACTGCATAAAAACTGAAGTGCAGAAAATGTTGGAACTGGGAGTCATTGAGCCCTCAGATAGCCCTTGGGCTAGCCCAGTAGTTCTAGTGCCAAAGCCTCACACCCAGGGTGGTAAGAGAGAGATGAGGTTTTGCGTAGACTACAGAGGCCTCAATGCAGTCACTAAGACTGATGCCCACCCAATACCAAGAGCAGATGAGCTTATAGATAGATTGGCTTCTGCCAACTTCTTAAGCACATTTGATTTGACAGCTGGGTATTGGCAAATCAGGTTAGCTGAGGAAGCCAAACCTAAGACAGCATTTTCTACCCCTGGAGGGCATTATCAATTTGTGGTAATGCCCTTTGGACTGAAAAATGCACCTGCCACCTTCCAAAGGTTGGTGAATCAAGTCCTCACTGGGCTGGATGACTTCTGTGCAGCTTATCTTGACGATATTGCTGTCTTTAGCTCCACCTGGGAGGATCACCTGGTCCACCTGAGGAAAGTGTTAGAGGCCCTGCAAAAGGCAGGCCTCACTATCAAGGCCACCAAGTGCCAGATAGGGCAGTCACAGGTTGTATACCTGGGCCACCTTGTAGGTGGAGGCCAGGTTCAGCCACTGGAGAGTAAGATACAGGCCATCAAGGACTGGACTCCTCCAATCACCCAGACTCAGGTTCGAGCTTTCTTGGGCCTGACTGGGTACTATAGGAAGTTTGTCAGAAATTATGGGTCCATAGTGACCCCCCTTAATGACCTGACAAGCAAAAAGATGCCAAAGAAAGTTCAGTGGACAGCAAGCTGTCAGAAAGCATTCAATGACCTAAAGCAGGCCATGTGCACAGCACCTATCCTCAAGAGTCCAGATTACTCCAAGCCATTCATTGTCCAAACAGATGCTTCTGAGTTGGGTGTGGGAGCTGTTCTGTCTCAACTGAATTTTGATGGTAATGATCAGCCTATTGCTTTCATTAGTAGGAGGTTGACACCCAGAGAGAAAAATTGGTCAGCTATTGAGAGGGAGGCCTTTGCTGTGGTCTGGGCCCTGAAGAAGCTGAGGGCCTACTTGTTTGGCACTCACTTCACCATTCAGACAGACCATAAGCCCCTCTTGTGGCTAAATCAGATGAAGGGTGAAAACCCCAAACTGCTTAGGTGGTCCATTTCCCTACAGGGGATGGATTTTACAGTGGAGCATAGACCTGGGACTGATCACAGCAATGCTGATGGGCTCTCCAGGTATTTCCACTTAGAGCAAGAAGACTCACCTGGTCAAGGTTAGCTTATTGTCCCAAAGTTTGGGGGGGGGGTCATGTAGGAGAGTAGGGTCTGCAATCCTATGATCACCCAGATTTTTGCTTTTTGCTGCACTGGTTTACGACTTTCCCTGGCTGTGGGCCTGCTAATCAGACCCACAGCCTAGCTGTTCTCTCTATCCAAATTGTACTCAGGTACTGAATTGGCACTGGGCCCTCTCCAAGTCCCTGTACCCAGGGCTGAGGTGCACCCAGAAGTCTCCCAGGGGCTGAAGCATGTATTATGCCACCCCTGGATTGACTAACTAAAACTGACACAACTGGCTGCACGACAGCTGGGGCAAGGTGGTGTACTCACCCTTTGCTTTAGATATAGTATGCCTATATCTAACCCTAAAATGGACACACAGATCTCCTATCAGTCACTCCTATGGCAGGCCTTAACAATCCTGAAGGCAGAGTGCGTGGAATCGTGTGAGATGGTGCTCTGGCATGAGCTGAGCCTGTCTGCGGCTTTCGGGATCTATCCCTTAGCCGTTTCCATGATATCGCCTACCATATACTCTTAAGTGCATTATAATCCTCGCGGTTATGTGCCAACTCTGGTATCGCTTTATCAAAACATGTCGAGTAAGGTGTCATACGAATTGGAATACTAACCCCTCGCCAATTCTGGCGACGGGGTTAGCATTCCACCCTTCTAGAGGGACACGACATGCCTGTAACCTATAACCCGGTTAAAAGTCAGACAGAGCCTTAGCATCCACAAAATGGATGCTGCCACCGAGACACAAGTCTGCCCTCCTGCTGCTGGGAGTCCTCCCAGAGCAGGAGATAAGGACAAAGGGTTTCCTGCCAGGGGCGGTGCCAGCACCGTCCCAGACAGGGTTTTGTGTATTGTAGGTAGGCAGGGCTTTAGAGGAAGGTGACTGCACGTGGCACCCCGGTGCTCACTGTGCATAGGCTGGCTGGAACCAGTTCCAGGGTCACTCCAGACCCTGTGCTGGGGAAAAGCCCGCCAAGGAAGTGGGTGTAACCACCCCCCTCCTGGTCCCACCCATAGGGCAGGACCTAGTCGCGTGCCAGCCCCTTTTTCCCAGATAAAGGTAGAGACTGGCCCCCTTCCAAATCAGATCATCTTTGGAATCAAGACACGACTTTCTGCGAAAGGACTTCAAGATTTCCTTCTTCAAGATTCTCCCTTGTGACTAAGGAGTAGTCACCCTGCATCCGCAGGCACCATCTAAGAACACTGCGGTCTGCTGCACGTCCTTCCTCCGGAATCCGACTGCCCAGCTCGACGAGACCCGGCTTCCCTGGCACCTCTGACCTCTACCCACCTCTACAGCCCAGCTGAGAACCGTGGGTGCGACGAGACCTCGAGGGACCGGCCATCGCCAAGACTGCACGACTTCTGCACAGCAAGCCCACCGAGTAATTTCCTGGTGAGTGCTTTGGGGTCCGAGAAGCCCCCACCCTGAGCAGCTCCAGCACCGAAGAGCAGCCCCCCAGCATCTCCACGATCGGCGTGGGGCCCTTCTGCTTTTGCTTTGCTCACCGCGTTGTTTGGCTACTAGCCCGCTGGCTTGTGGCCTTCTGAACGACGCCCGACGACAACACTGCTGCTGGTCTGGTTGCTCCAGACTGGCCCTTGCTCCCTTCCAGAAGAGGAGCACCCTGGACCCTCCTGGTCCACTCAAGACGCCAGTTTGAGTCCACCGCGTGGGCTTGAATTAGCCAAGGCTTGTTGCCCAATCCTGGGTAACTTCGACGCCAACGACTTCATCCTTCGTGGGACAGCTCGCACCTCCATCCTGGTCGCCGACAACGCCTCCTGGTCCGAGAGACTGCAGAGCCCAGCAGTGCCCACTCACCTGACTGCGGTGACTTCGCCCGGTGCCATCCTGGTGCCCACTTAATCACTGGCTAGTGATTCAAGAACTTGGTCCCCTCTGCTTTCAGGTTTCTTCTTCCTTGATCCAGGCTTGGATCCATCGAACTTTCCTTCACTGGTCGCCTGCCAGCAACTTCTTCCTTCCAGGCTCCCGGTCCGGCAACGAGATCCCCGACGTCTTTTCAGACCTATGCAGCTGCAGCCCCTGGGCTAGGTAACTTCGGCACTCCGGTGTCCCAGCATAGCCTCACTATCCAAGGGTCAGGATCCACTGTCATTTTCTTCCTACCAGGTCGGGTTCGCCCGTGAACACTAACTTTGTGAATTCTAGCTTCCATAGACTTTGTCCCGCATCCCGCGTGAGAGTGCACACTCTGCACCCGAGTCCCCTAGGCCTCCTAGTAGTAATCTAACGATTCCCTAGTCCAGTCCTAGCGATTCCAAAGCCTATTAGAACTGTTACTTACCTGCTAGTAATTCGCATTCCACTTTTAGTGTATATGGTTTTTCGTGCCCCTCGGGCATTTGTGTAACGTGCTAACTTAAAAGTATTTTCGTAAGAGTTTTGTTGTGTGCTTAGCACCCTGTCCTCATAAAGAGTACAGGGTTGTTGTGATTCTAATAAATACACTGTTTATTTTCATAACACTTGTGTGGTGTCCTTTCACTGGGTGTTCAAGGGGTAATGTGATGGTAAAACAGCTGGCTTAACACGCCCTCTAGAGTCTTAGCCTTAGACTGCTCGTATCCATGCTACTAGGATAGCTGGTCTATAAGGTTGACTTACAACCAATCATCAATAAGGGTTGTTTGGACTGATATATAGTGATCACTAGAATAGTGAACACTGCACATCAGGCCAACTTCTCACAGAAACCTACTACACCATTGATTAAAAGGGAAAATAGGGTAGACGCTAGAACACACCCCTATCTCACTCCACAATTTATCGGGAAGGGCTCAGTTAACTGGCTATCTCCCCCTCACCTAACTTGGACTTTACTTCTGAATGCAAGCGAATTAGAATATCAAGCGAATTTTGAGGGAGTCCCATCTCTGCCACCACCCTCCAATGTTTGGCTCGGGGTACCAAATCAAAGACTGTATGCAGATCCACAAAGGCTGCGTATAGCTTCCCCTTTTTGATGATGACCTTTTTCCAGTAAATGCAGAGGAAGCGGAATACCTGATCCAGGGTGCTGATATTGACACGAAAGCTCACCTGGGAGTTGGACAGAATATTTGAACCTAGAATCCAATCCTGGATGCGAGCCAGTAGCTGCTTGCAGACAATTTTCTGCAAAGAGTCAATTAGACCGTTGGGTCTATAGCTGGCCGGGTTTGCCCTATCTCCTTTCTTATCTATACTAATATAATAAAGAGAGAGCCCAAACCTTTGAGGCGGGTAATCTCAAGAACCACAGCACCAATCACAACACCCAATACAGTGTTGGAAAGGGCAGTTGCAGCAGAAGGACATAGGCTATGCAGACGTCCACCATATACATTTAAAAGGTAAAAGAACCGTACCAGCAAAGTAGTCCCTTGTGGGCGTGTCTGCGTTGTGCTGTGGGCGTGTGCTGGGGGCGTGACAAACACTGGGGGCGTGTGGTACGTTCCGCCCTTCATGCCTTGTCTCATATCGTGTGCTGTAGGCGTGTGCTGGGGGCGTAGGCATGTGGGGGGTGCGGGATTACGGGAAAAACAAAGCGAGCGTTGTGCCCAATATTTCATTGTTTTTTCTTCCCAGGTTTTGTACATTCCAGCTCCGGGTGTCCACCCTGCTCTCTTTAAATACCTATTCACCACATAATCATAACCCACCCTTACTCCTTAAAATACCCCAAAACCCTTAACACTAACCCATCTTAACCCTATAAATATACCCTTTACCCCAAAACCCAAACCTATCCCTAAACCCTAAAAATACCCCTGTACCCCAAAACCCAAACCTAGCGCTGAACTCTATAATTACCCCTGTACCTCAAAACCCAAATCTACTCCTGAACCCTAAAAATACCCCTGTACCCCAAAACCCAAACCTAGCCCTGAACCCTAAAAATACCCCTGTACCCCAAAACCCAAACCTACCCCTGAACCCTAAAATACCCCTGTACCCCAAAACCCAAACCTAGCCCTGAACCATAAAAATAACCCTGTACCCCAAAACCCAAACCTACCCCTGAACCTTAAAATACTCCTGTACGCCAAAACCCAAACTTAGCCCTGAACCCTAAAAATGCCCCTGTACCCCAAAACCCAAACCTACCCCTGAACCCTTAAAATACCCCTGTGCCCCAAAACCCAAACCTACCCCTGAACCCTAAAAATACCCCTATACCCCAAAACCCAAACCTAGCCCTGAACCCTAAAAATACCCCTGTACCCCAAAACCCATACCTATCCCTAAACCCTAAAACTACCCCTGTACCCCATAACCCAAAACTATATCTGAACCCTTAAAATACCCAAACACCCCAAAACATATACCTCAGTACCCCAAAACATGTACCCCTATACCCATACTTACCTTATCCAAACATTAAAAAAAACATGCTTTTACCATTCACGCATTTACAACGAATTTCGCTGTAAATGTATGCGTGGTAAAGCATATAAAATGTAATGCCATGCGTTATAATGGCATTGCGGAGTTATGGTACTTTCGTAATGAAAGTATGTGGAGTGATGGTATGCGGAAAGAAAGTTGCGGAATAATGGGTGTTTACCCTCCCCCGTTAAGTACATTGGTGGCACGGGGGCCCACATCTCCAGCAACATACTCATATTTTTTCACCACCCATTTGAAAAATGCACAGGTCTCTCTCATTGATGGCCAGCACCGACATACACTTTTTGACACACCTCCCGCCACAAGTTCTAGAATTGCGAACTTTAGAGCTGGGGAGCTACGTTCGTATCTCGGCATCAGCTCAACATCCTATGATTCCAGACAAATCGCTTTGTCTCCCTGTGCCTACCACAAATGAATGTGTTCTTCTGTAATGTAAATTGTGCTCATGCCATGTTGTCGAGTTCGCGCTATATAATATTGCAAGGAAAAATAAAGTAGGGAAACTCGAGTTCACACACTACTGAACGCGCACTCTTAAGTGCATCAGCAGTGCACTGTGAATTGGAGCATTTCACAGGCCTGTCACAGATAAGAAATGCTATCAAAACGAAAATCCTACAAAACAATATACTACTGGCCGGCAGCAATTCATACCCGGACAACGTCCGGACGGGCTGCTAGTAGATTGGTACAATCTCAGGTATATTCCAAGAAGAAGGGATTTCCATACCTGAGAGGATGGCATTTGTTAGTATATTATTGTAAGGGGCCCAGACTTTTAAATCCTATCTATATAGGTCGTTAGGAATTCCATCGTTAAATGTCAATTCAGCATGCGGGTCAGATTTCGTCGTACCATTTTTGGCCCTCAAATCATGCTGCAGTGTGAGGGCCAACACCTGGCCTCCTCTCTTGGACCATCTAACCGGTTTAATATTGTACTGTGGGGTTTGCCAAAGGCAATGCCACTCCTCGGTCAAATCTAAGGGTGCAAGGGCAAGTGGTTCAAATGTACAATTGAAATCCCCAGCTACCAATAGAGGGACATTTCCAGTACATTCGGACAGAGCATATGAATAGTGTTAGTTTCCTCTGAGCCCAGGGCCACTCTATTGTATACATTATAAATTCTCATTTTTAGTCCAGCTTATAGTGCAAGATCAATTGCTAAAATGTCCTGGGAATCAACAGGAACTAATTTGACTTTGGACCTGAGTGTAATTTTAACCAAAATTACCAGGCCTCCAAAGGTCTGCCTATCTCTTTCTTTGTTGCATTAATGCCATAAGATGTGTACCCACACCTATGGGGAATGTGCAGACTGCAAGTTTCCTGGAATAAGATCATGTCATGGGAATCCACAAAATTGCCCCGTTCAATTTGGCGATCCCCGCAACATTCCATACAAGAACTTTTAGCTGCCGGTGAGGTACAACAGTAGAGGTATTGTCAAGCATCTGCTCAGTGATTTTGACCGTTTCCTCATTGTAGATAGCATTACCATCAACCTCCCCCTTTACATTTTCGATGTTTCGGGCCAAAACAGCATCAAGAGTTAACAAGGGACCGAGACAAGGAGTAATACTTTAGGTGAGATTTTGCCAAAATAGGACCAGGGTCATTCTGTTATCATCCTGGTACAACAATCATCCTTCCTGCAGTCATCCCTGTCTCCCCTGGTTCACTAAATCCCCTCTCTTTGGAACAAGCCTATAGCCATAGAGAGACTATATTTAATGGCAAAAGAGGTATTAGCAAGTGGGATGGTGCGAGAGTTAATTGCCATCAGTTCATCTACTAGGGCTCTATTAAAGAAACTAACTTTGACTGCATCTTTTGGCATCCCTGGTAGTATTAGTCTTTCCAGTTGCTTAATATCTTCTCTTATGATTAACAGTGCAGTGTTTCCCTTAACTAATAAGTTACCATATTCTTGAGCGAGACAGACTCCTCGCATCTGTCACTGGGAAGCTTAGGGACCTCCACAAGATAGATTACCGCTTCTTCTTTCTGGGCGTACATTCGGGTGTAAAAACCGTCCTTAACCACCCCTCTTTATGATGATTGAATATAGACTTGGCATAGGGGAACACCCCATATCTAGTACCGCCTCTCCTCTTCGGGCTCTCTACCCTCCCCCTTACCTGAGATATTCGTTGGTAGGCTACTGGCTTACCACTATAGCCAATTTGGTCAGGGCGACCTCCTGGGTGGTTGGGAGGAACACTGCTATAACACTGATGGAAAGCGCAGTGAGGCAGGTTGGTGATGGCAGGGGCTATATCATAATCATGCCTCCTTGCTAACTCATAGTGGATGGGGATAGGGGCCTCATGGGTACTAGCTAATAATTTTATTTGTGTCCCTGGTAAATTAGCCTTGCCACTGTTCACCCTCCCCTCTAGATCAGCAACCACCTTTCTCAAAGATGCAACCTCATCCCTAAGGGACTCAATAGTAACCTTTAGGCTCTGCAATAAGGAGGAGCCTTCATCGCTCTTATCATTAACACCAATATGTACTCGCCCACCACTCCATTAGCTTCCTCTGAAAGTGCCTCATATCTGTTATGGCATTCAACTTGGACTACCTGTACTTCTACAGAAGTGTCCAGGTGTTCACTATTGCCCACTAAAAGTTCTAGTTCAGGTTCTGGAGTGCTACATCCTACCCCTTTCCCACTACTATTTCAGGGATTTTTAAACATCTGTGGGATTTGTTTAGCGGCCTACATGGGGGGGGGGAGCAGGGGAAAGTTCCAACGGAGCTAGAGAAGCGAAAGATGGTGTGGTAGCCATTGTATGTGCAATCTCATGGCATTCCGTAAGTAGGGTCTCAATTCTATCCATCGTGTCTGAGCAAATAGCTCCCATTGGCGTTTCTTTGGAGAGAGACGTGCCCTGAACTTTGACCTGGGCTTTCCTTATGCCCATTGCTCAACAAATTCTACAGGTCCATCAGGTACGAAAAGGTACCTGGGGTATACTGGGCTGGGCTAGGACCAATAGTTTGCAATTGTATTAGCCCAATCTAACCCAGAAGCTCTTTGCCCTCTCTCTTAATCACATAAAATAAAATAAATAGCGGTCCTGTCGGGTGTGTCAATTTCTTTTAAGATTCAAAACAATATTGGCTTGTAATCATAATTCAAACGTTTTTTCGTGAAAGATCAATGTAACACACACCGGAAAGAAGTTTCAATTTATATATTTGAAGATCAAATCAAATATTGAAGGCTAAAGCAATATACATATTTAGTTACTCACAAAGGGTATCAAGTGACTGTGATGAATTCTGGTGATAGGTGATATGAAAAACACACTATATACAATACAACATTGCAGTGCAGTGAACAGAGGGGAAACAATTGTAGTTCGTCTTGAAAACGTTGTACATATGGCCCAGAGTCAATTCAATTTTCTTTTATGTACATGGGCAGTGTAAAGACACATAGTATGCGTCGACGTTTCGACCCAAATTGTAGCGCCGAGTATGATGCGTCTTAGAAGGATCTTTAGCATTGTTCCTCATGTGAGAAGTGCAGAGTCAGGGGTCACCTGGCACTGCAAACAGCTGAGTTTCCTTCATGGCTCACATATATTGGATTACACTGTTGTAATGGTGCCACTGATGTCATCATTACTTTCAGTTCATCAGTCCAGGACACCATCAAGCAAAGTATTGAGACATATATCTGAGTATAACATTGTCTGTAAATTGCACAGTCCATGATTAGTGAAGATCAGTAGTTACAAGGGAGACTAGTGTGCAGGGACAAAAGGAGTGTAGCATCTAGGTTAGAGTTGAAGTGACAAGGCCTCATGGTAGTTGTAGTCACTTCTATCTTACTTTAGCCACACTTTAGTAATGGTAAGCTGCCAGACTATTGAACTTCAGTAGTAACATAGCTGACAAGTGAGAAGGGGCAAAAGGTTTGTAGCATCTTGGTTAAAGTTACAATACCACAGCCCCGTTAGGTGTAGTCACTTCAATGTCATTTTAGCAACACTTGACAAATGGAAACTAGCATAAACAGTTAACATCTGTTGTAACATGGGGGACAATTCAGAAGGGGCAAGAGGAGTGTAGCATCTTGTTTTGAGTTGCAGTCACAGGGCCTCATGGCAGTAGTGGTAGCTTTTCAATGTCACTTTAGCAACACTTGAAAAATGGTATCTAGTGTGAACAATTTACATCAGTTGTTACGTGGGAGACAAGTGAGAAGGTGCAAGATTAATGTAGCCTCTTGGTTTGAGTTGCAGTCAAAGGGCCTCATGGTAGTAGTGGTATTTTTCAATGTTACTTTAGCACAAATTGACAAATGGTAACAAGCATGAACAGTTAAAATCAGTTGTTACGTGGGAGACAAGTGAGAAGGGGAAAGATGAGTGTAGCCTCCTGGTTTGAGTTGCAGTCAAAGGGCCTCATGGTAGTAGTGGTATTTTTCAATGTCACTTTAGCAACAATTGACAAATGGTAACCAGCATTAACAGTTAACATCAATTGTGACATGGGAGACAAGTGAGAAGGGGCAAAAGGAGTGTAAACTCTCGGTTACAGGATCTCATGGTAGTAGTGGTAGCTCTTCAATATCACTTTAGCAACACTTGACGAATGGTAGCCAGCATGAACAGTTAACATTAGTTGTAACATGGGTGACATATGAGAAGGGGCGCAAGGAGTATAGCATCATGGTTAGAGTTGCAGTGACAAGGCCTCATGATAGTTGTAGTCACTTCTATCTCACTTTAGCAATGCTTGTGAAATGGTAAGCTGGCTGACCAGTGAACTTCAGTAGCAACATGGCGGAGAAGGTGCTCAAGGAGTGAAGCATTTTGGTTAGAGTTGTAGTGACAAGGCCTCATGGTAGTTATAGTCACTTTAGTCTCTCTTCAACAACACTTGAGTAGTGGTAAGCTGCCTGACTAATGAACTTCAGTAGTAACATGGCAGACAAGTGAGAAGGTGCACAAGGAGTGTAGCATCTTGGTTATAGTTCGAGTGACAAGGCCTCGTGGAAGTTGTAGTCACTTCTATCTCACTTCAGCAACATTTGAGAAATTGTACGCTGCTTGACTTGTGAACCTCATTAGTAATGTGGCAGACAAGTGAGAAAGGGCTCAAGGAGTGTAGCATCTTAGTTAGAGTTGGAGTGACAAGGCCTCATGGTAGTTGTGGTCACTTCTATCTCACTTTACCAACACTTGAGTAATGGTAAGCTGCCTGACTAGTGAACTTCAGTAGCAACATGGCAGACAAGGGAGAAGGTGCACAAGGAGTGTAGCATCTTGGTTAGAGTTGGAGTGTCCAGGCCTCATGGTTATGATTATGAGAATATAGTGTGGTATTTTAATTATATGAATATTATTTGTTTTAATGTATAACATGTATTAAACATTGTAATACATATGTAATTTGTACAAAAAAGTTTTAAATGTATATATATTTTTTCAATTTAAATATTTATATTTCTTATTATGTAATATAGTTGTTAAAATATTGAACTACTCTCTCTCTACTGTTGCACAGACTGGTTGGAGTGGGAGAAGTAAGTGTTATCAATCCCCAATTCAACACTTTCCCTACCTTTGCACTGACTGGAGTGGGAATAGTAATTTTTACCCCTCACAAGTCCAAGGCTTTCCCTACTGTTGCATAGAATGGAGTGGGGATAGTAAATTTAACCTGTCCGCATTCCAACACTTTCCCTACTGTTGCACCAGCTGGAGTGGGAATAGTAAATATTACCCCTCCTGAGTCCAAAACGTTCCCTACTGTTGCAGAGACTGGATTTGGAATAGTAAATGTTTACCCCTCCTGAGTCCAACCCTTATTTTTACTGTTGCACAGGCTAGAGCGGGAATAGTACATTTTACCCCTTTGCAATCCAATACTTTCCTTACTGTTGCACCGACTGGAGTGGGAATAGTCATTTGTACCCCTCCAGCGTCAAAATCATTCCCTACTGTTGCACAGACTGGAATGGGAGTAGTACATGTAACCGCTCGTGATCCTGCCTTCCTCTGTTACTGAGAGCCAGCCAGCTTTGCGGAAGGGATATTATCTTTATTGAATTTCCACGGATTGCACACAGGGGCTGGGACTGCGAGAACCAGGGTCCTTCGCGCACGTCCAACACAGCGCACCTGGTGTCTCTTCCCGCCCGTGCTCCTCCCTGCTTCACCGGCTACTTACAGCTCGCGGCCCCCGCTTCGCGGGAGCCGCTCGTAGCTGTCACTTTGGGACACGCAACTTGATCCTGCCTTCCTCTGTTACTGAGAGCCAGCCAGCTTTGCGGAAGGGATATTATCTTTATTGAATTTCCACGGATTGCATACAGGGGCCGGGACTGCGAGAACCAGGGTCCTTCGCGCACGTCCAACACAGCGCACCTGGTGTCTCTTCCCGCCCCTGCTCCTCCTATTTAGTCACGCCCCTCCACGCATAGCGGGACGCGAGCGGGACGCCGGACGAAGCCCGGACAAAGGGCGGACAGTCTGAGACAGTCCGAGACTGACCGTGACTGGACTGGGCCAGGATTTTTATCCGTTGCTTTTGCTGCTTCCTCGCGGTACTCTGACCGTAAGACTTTTTGTTGTTGTTTCTCTTGCGTATTGCTGGTGCTGTGCTACATTGTTAATTGCTTTTTTTGGCGCTGTTTGAGCTTTTTTGTATAACTGTGGCACCAATTTATCGAGCGCAATATGTCTAAACAGAAGTCTTCCTCTGCTACCAATACCATAGACAACTACCTAGTGCAGGTAGTCAGTACAATCAATAAATCTAGAAGATTATCCCTGGGTCTGAGTTCCACTCCCATAATCCCCATAGAGAACACCCTACTAGAACCGAACCAGGTTGAAGTTCCGATACAGGTACAGCGTAGTGACTCCCTTGATAATGTATTTACTCAGGAAGACAACCCTGACCAAACTATTTCCACTGCTATTAACTTGGTAAATGATTCCCTAGAACAATCCAATACGACCCAAGAAAAATCACTCCCACCCTCCCCTGTGTCTGTTCCAGTAACTAGAGCAGTTAGAGCTTGTAGAAAGGGCTTGAATAAACGTGGTGGGCTGCGCTCTAGTAAGAAAAGGATTGTCTCACCTCCTAAAACTATGCCCGCAAAAGACACAATTGGGAAGCCTGGTGAGAAGGTGTCTTTGGAGGAAGAGCAAATTAAAACACTTGTGAGCATGATTGACGCTAAGATCAAAAATATTGTTAAACCCCTGATAGACAAAATCGATCATCTAACAGAAGAGGTTTTTAGGCTTGGGGGTATCATAAACCAGTCAGTGGAATTGGTGGGCAATATAACAACCCCAGCCTTCAGTAGAGCCGATCCAATAGTAAATGCACCAGGTGCTGGGATAGAAAGTAGGGAAAAACGGCCCCAATCCCCCAAATACCCCCCACTGTGTATCCAATAATGACCAGGGAATCAACATCGAAATTCAACCACCCAAATTCATGAGGACAGGTACTGAGAAAGGCCCGGTCCAACTTGTAGTAGAGGCTTCCCCCCTAGATTTGGTCCTGGCCAATGTACCTCCCTTAAAGTCTGGCCAAGTAGAACCTACAGCTTCTTTGATTAGTAAAGCTTTTCACTGGCTATCCAACAACATGGTGATATCCCCTTGGGGTAAACAACAATTAGCAGAAGAAATCACTATGGCAAGAAGGGTGGTTTGGATAGGGAATGGTGTCAAAAAATTCAAAGGTGACTGTGTAGTCCTACATTTTTTAAACCCGGAAGTACTCCCCGAGGTTCTGAGAAATCTTCTTCCTCCACAACGTAGGAGCACAGACATCGTTCCATTAACTTTGGATTTTTTCTACCATAGCAGTAAAATAGGGAACCCGAGCATCCTAAAAACAAAGTGGAACCTGGTATCACACAAGTGGGGTAGGCTCCCCCAACCTAGTGAATGGGAAATTAACCTAGAAAACCGGTTTGGGGCGTTATAGAATTTGAATGAATGTGATTGACTCAAACTGGCTGATAGAGCAGTGCAAAATAAGTCAGCGGAGTTAACTAACAAGGATAACCCCGCAGAGGAAGAGCACTGTTTGACATATGCCATTTCCTCGTTTACGGGGATAAGGGTAGAGGGAGCATCTACTTTAAGTAGTGGAAATATGAACAGACTTCTGAAGTCACAGTTTGATCCTTTGATTGTGGAACCGGCTCCCGACCTAACTGCACCCATACTTGAACCCCCATGTCACAATAATATTCATCTAGATTTAGAAATGGGGTGGGGGGATGATCTTCAAGGATCTCCCCTTCCACAGATTCCATCTGAGGCAGTGATAGCTGGTATAGAAGAGACAGGGTTGACCTTTCTCTCCTGGAACATTGCTTGAATTACCAACAAGTTGACATCTCCTGAATGGTGCACATTTATAGAACAATTCGACATCCTACTGTTCCAGGAAACATGGTCTGTGACCCCAATACTCCACCAAGGGTACCTTAATTTTTATATTCCAGCTACAAAAAACCCTAAGGGACGTCCATTAGGGGGACTAATAATCTGGGTTCGCCAAAATTTATGCTGCAGTATTCATCAAAGGAGCTCCCCACTAGCAGACATATTGCCAATTACTCTTACCTGGACCAATGGTCATGGGATGGTCATATTTAATATCTACGCCAGGGGAATAGCGGGTGGTAAAACATCAGAAGTAATAACCGCTCTGGATCATGAGCTTGAAGTTCTCCCAACATACTTGCCTTTCATTGTAGGGGGCGATGTTAATACCACTTTTGAACCGCTTGGCCAAGAAGACCAAACTTTAACAGATGAAGAAGATAGCAGATGGGGTATCCCACAGTTAGAACTTCCTGTAGTTAATAGATGGACAGAGGCGGCCATCCAATTGAAGGCCCTATGTCTAGCAAGAGGAATTAGAGCAGCAAATGGAAGAACTCCATCAGATCGACAGGGGAACAAAACATTTAATAATGGTAGGTCCTCCAGTCGAATAGATTATATTTTAGTGGATGTCAGACTATGGAATAGCCTGATCGACATGGCAGTTAAAACTCGAATAGAGAGTGACCACAATCCACTTTGCATGGTTCTTAAAGTAAATGTAGGATTAAGAAAACCAAACCTAGGAGGAGGTAAAACTACCCTAGATATAGTATCTTCGAACAACCAGCGCCATATTAAATGGGGTAGACTTATTGAGAACATGGAGAGATTAGAAGACCTAAAAAAGCTGTGTTAGAAGAGGTTGCTGAGGTTAATACACATGTCAACAAGCAAAATTTCCCTGAAATCATGCTTGATGCTCATTCGACCTTCTTTACAAAGCTCCAGGGTTTTTTTAAGAGGGAGAATAAACCAGGATATGCTCAGAACAAAAAGCCCACACAAGGATGGTATGATAAGACCTGTAGAGAAGCCCATGAGAACCTTAGCTTAGAACTCAGAAACAAGAATACTCTAGGGGTGAGAAAAGCAAGGGACAACTACAGGAAGGTACAAAAAGAGGCTAAGAAAAAGTGGGATGAGGCCCATTGGCGTGATTTGAAATCCGCCTGCGACACAAGGAATCAGAGTCAATTCTGGGCTCTGGTTAAATGGGATAGAGGAGGGGTGGCCGAACCCCCACAAAATAACGTAGCCCAAAACCAATGGGTAGATTTCTTTAGACCTCAATACGCTTCTGCGCCAACCAAAGGGGAATATACTTTACCCCCTACAATCTTCTACCAACACCAGCTATTCACTATAAAAGATGTCAGCATAGCATTGGATTATGTGACTAGGGGCCGCGCCCCAGGAATGGACGCCATACCAGCAGATGTGTTCTTAAGTGATCGCCCATCCTGGTGCCAGTATTTTGTGTGGCTAGCAAACTCTGTGGCTAGAGGTGCACCCATACCTGCCTCTTGGAAGGGCGCAGAAATAATTCCGGTTTTTAAAAAGGGAAACAAATCATTACCCAGCAACTATAGACCTATTAGTCTTATAGACTCTGCCCAAAAAATAATAGGTTGTCTAATACAAAATAAAGTACAAACCTGGATCGATGAAAATAATATTTTATCCCCATATCAAGCCGGGTTTCGTCCCTGTACAAGCTCAGTTGACCAGGTCTTTTTCTTTATAGCTCTGTATTGGAGGAATGTGTTGCTCACCAATGGTACCCTCTACGCTGTGTTTGTAGACTTAAAATCAGCTTTTGAATTAGTACCTCGTTCCAAACTTTGGGGGGTACTCGCTGAAGCTGGATTGTGTCCGGAACTATTGACGTTACTCGTCCGCTTGCATGAGAGCAATTATGCGAGAATCAGGTGGGGTGCTCAGGGCGAGGTGACTGACACATTCCCTGTCGAGCGTGGGGTACGGCAGGGGTGTGTCCTGGCACCGACATTGTTCTCTATTTACATCAACGGGATTGTAGACCATCTAAGCCGTTCCCCCACCGATGCACCGATACTGGCTGGAGCTCGAGTACCCGTTCTCATGTTTGTGGACGACACGCACATAGTTTCCCGTACACCAAGTGGGCTCCAGAAGGCAGTCAATGCCTTCGGAGAGTTCTGTAAAGCTCATGGACTCGAGATAAATACATCTAAGACTAAGTTAATGTGCTTAAACCAGCGGAACACCTTCAGGGGTTCTATAAATTTTGATGGTACCCCATTGGAACAGGTTGAAGCTTTCACATACTTGGGAATAAGCCTCCAAAGTAATCTGAGCTGGAAAAAACATACTGATATGGCTGTGTTAAAGTTTCATCAATTGGCAGGCATAGTGGCTCACAAACATAAAATTTCACTGACCAAGCTTATTAAACCTGCACTAGAAATTTATAACATGAAGGTAGTCAGTGCCTCCCTATACGGTTCGGAACTTTGGTGTTTCTCCAACCTGAAAAAATTAACAATGGCGGAAAATAGTTTTCTCCGCCGCTTGATTGGGGTCCCCCAAAGTACTCCTACCGTAGCATTGGCCTATGATCCGGGCAGGAAAACATCAAGGATTTGGCACGGCTTCGTCCGCTGCTATACTGGAGACGTCTAATGACCACGCCAGAACTTGTGCACTTTGCAAATGCCCTAAAGGATATCATGAGGGCAGATCGCTTTCATTCGATCTCGTGGTTAAAAGAAATAAGAGGATTGCTTAGCAAGCTGGAACTTGATTATCTATGGAACTCTCCTAACATTGAAAGTTTCCCACCAAAGGCTACGCTAAAGAACATGTATTGGGAAATGGTATGGTTGTCTACCCAATGTACAGGCTCTAATACAAATTTAACAGTACGTTATTTGAACATCAAATCTGTACCTTCTTGTGAACTTTATTGGGACATTATCGAAAAACCACTTGACAGAAAACTGTATTTTCAATTTAGGATTGGGACGCTTCCCATAAAGGCGTTTACCTGCAAATGGTCGACAAACACGGACAATAAATGTCCCCATTGCAAAGATGTGATAGAGGATACAGCCCATATATTGTTTGTTTGCCCTTTGTATGTTAACCCACGACGCAAATGGATAAAACCAGTGTGCCTAAACCTAGGAACAGGTAGGTGCACAGAGGCACTAAGAATAATGGAATGAGACTGTACACCCTACCTGGCGATTGCTATCGCAAAATTCCTAGGCTGGTCATGGATTATACGTACTCGCACCTTACAGCAGCTAGGCACAGTCTAAAGATACCATTGATATGGTTGATTGTTATGATTTAATGTAGCTAATTTCGTAAACAACAGTACTATGTTTAATAAGTTTCTTAAAAGATGTTGTTTTTAACATTGTCTTAGTATTTATTGTATTGTGTAAGTAAGAATGTAAAATTGCTTTTATGACTGTTGTCGAATAAAGCTTTGAAAATTGAATTGTAACCCCTCCTGAGTCCAACCCTTTCTCTACTGTTGCAGAGACTGGAGTGGGAATAGTAATGTTTAGCCCTCCAGAGGCCAACCCTATCCCTACTGTTGCACAGACTAGAGTGGGAATAGTAATGTTTAGCACTCCTGAGTCAAATACTTTCCCTACTGTTGCACCAACTAGAGTAGTAATAGTCACGCTTACTCTTGAGCATAACGCTTTCTCGACTGTTGCACAGACTGGAGTGGGAATAGTGAATTTCACCCCTCTGCAATCCAACAGTTTCCTGACTGTTGCAGTGACTTGAGCGGGAATAGTCATTTGTATCCCTCCTGAGTTCAACTCTTTCCCTACTGTTGAACTGACTGGATTAGGAATAGTAATGTATACCCCTCCTAGTCCCAATATTTCCTTCCTGTTGCACAGACTGGAGAGGAAAAAGTAATTTTTGGCCCTCCTGGGTCCAAACCTTTTCCCTACGGTTGCAGAGTGGAGTGGGAATAATACATTGTACCCCTCTGCAATCCTACACTTTCCCTACTGTTGCACCGACTGGAGTGGGAATAGTAATTTGTACTTCTGAGTTAAATTCTTTCCCTAGAGCAGCACCTACTAGAATAGGAATAGTAAATGTAACCCCTCCTGAGTCCAACCCTTTTTCTACTGTTGCACAAACTGGAGTGGGAATAGTAATGTTTAGCCCTACTGAGTCCAACCCTTTCACTACTTTTGCACCGACTGGAATGGGAATAGTACATTTTACGTCTCTGCAATCCTACAGTTTCCTTACTGTTGAAGCAATTTGAATGGGAATAGTAATGTGTACCCCTCCTGAGTTCAACTCTTTTCATACTGTTTCACTGACTAGAGGGGGAATAGTAATTTATACACCTCCTGAGTGCAACCCTTTCTTACTGTTGCACAGACTAGAGTGGAAAAAGTATCTTTAGGCCCTCCTGGATCCAACCCCTTCCCTACTGTTGCAGAGTGGAGTGGGAATAATACATTTTACCCCGCCACAATCCAACATTTTTCCTACTGTTGCACTGACTGCAGTGGTAAAAGTAATTTGTACTTCTCTTCCAGGGGATACTCATCAGTAGTCATAAGTAGTAAATAATCCCTGCCCACATTCAGAATCCCGGAGCATATATACAATACGTACATATGTGTATGTTTAGACACACAAGTAAAGAGTACTTCCAAAACATACATATATACATGTATACATACATAAACATGCAGCCTATTATAGTTCTAATAGGCTAATATGCCAAAATGACATGGATTTCTCATCAAATGAAAATAATTCCACACATAAATACTGTAATAGATAACATTCACTCCAATAGTGTTCCAAGACAGACCTTTATTTTCAGAGAAAGAAACCGGTAATAGCAGGCAATTAGCCCATAGGCTGCATAGATGAAGAAAACATCACAGTATTAAAATAAAAAGAAAAACTGGCACCTTGCCTTTAAGGCTTCCAAGAACCTGGACACCGTGCCTTTAAGACCTCCAGGAGCCCTCTGCTCCCATCATGCACCACAGGTGATAGTTAGGTCAGTTCTTTTTTTCGGGCCCCTTCTGTAAGTGTCCTGGAGCTTGAGTTTTTGATTATTTCTAGTCAGAATTTGGTTTATTTTATCTTTATTTGACATTTTTGACTGCTAATAACTGTTTCAGTTATTTTCTGACAAATTTAACAACTATTCCCTGTCAGAAATGCTAGCTTTATTCAACAAATGTCCTTCCTGTGGGAAGAAAATGGCAAAATCAGACCCTCACTCTGTGTGCATCGTATGTTTGCCATCTTCACACAACACAGAGAAATGCTATTACTGGCAGCAATTCTCCAGAAGAACTCTGTAACAGAGAGAAGATTAGACTTCATGCCTGGAGAGAGGAAAGGAACATTCTAAAAGTGGCCTTGAGAGCAATCCTGCCTTCAAAGAGCCCTCCTTCCTCCTTTCAAGGAAAACTCAGAAAACGGCATCAATCCGCTTCCCCAGCGACAAAAAGGAAGCAGATTCCTGATTGTTCGCCGTCGAGATCGACCTCGGAAAAGCAAGTAAGGCATGCAACAATGTCGAGGGACAGATCGCCGTCGAAGTGACGAGAGCCCTCGTCGCCAAAAAGTAAGTCGATGTCGAGGCATATTACTTCGGCCTTGAAGTATGTTTGTGCCGAGAGACCTAAGACGACGTTGAAACATTCGTCGACGTCGAGACACCGGTCGGCATCTAGATCTCCGCCTTCACGAAGGTCAGCGTCGAGAGATTCGACTGTGAAGACACCGCCGCAAGCCTACAGGCAGGGGAAACATCACTTACAATGCAACTTTTACCACGCAATGCATCGCAGCTTTTACAACGCAAACCATTACAACGCATTGCGCTGGGGGGCGCTCTAGGATAGGGAATATATTTAATTTACTATCCAACACCTTCCCTACTATCCACGGGGACTGGAGTTGGAATAGTAAAGCACTATGCGTTGTAATGGTATGCGTTGTAAAACTCACGTTGTAAAAGCATGCGATGTAAAAGCATGCGTTTTAATGTCGTACATCCTACAGGCAGTCAGCATTGAGGACTCCGCCGCTGTCACGATGATCGCCGTCGAAGAGGTTGACTTGGAGGACACCGAAGAAAGTCCATAGACGGTCGACGTCGAGGACTCCGCCACAGTCCCGTGGGCAGTTGACGTCGAAGAGACCGATGTCGAGGACATCCTTGTACAGACAAGAGTCCTCAAGTTCTCCCTGCAGGAGGGGTCGACGTCAAAGGCGGCACATACTGTGTCATCAGCGAGATATTGTTCGATGTTGAGGGAGACCCTGCGGTCACTTCAGGAGTAGTGCCAGAAAGGCCGAGGTCGAGCACCATACGTTCGACATAGACGGAAGTGTCATCATCCGCTGGCATTAACATCATACAGGTTACACTGGAGGGATCTCCGGTTCTGGGAGAGAAGACTCCTCCTGTCAATCTTTCGCCCGGATAGCTAGAGAGCATACAGCACTGGAAGGTACCACACAGATGTTTGGGCTCAGATTTCTCCAGAACATTCTCTCCCTCCAGAGTCTCTGGTGGATCTTCTCTTACTGCATCCACGAGGGCTTCTCCACGCAGGTCCCAGAGAAGCGCTAGGTCTCAGTCAGCTCGACGCTCACAATCCAGAACACGGGGCGATCAGGATCTCGTCCTTCTTCCACACCAAAAAGAAGGAGATGAAGGTCACTGTCATGGTCCACGTCCTCAAAGTCTTCCATTAGAGACTATTCTCCAACTCTGTCTGCGACACCTCCATCCAGAGTGTCCCCAATTGACGATATAGGGACTTTTAATGAGGTTTTATGCCGGGGTGCCAGCAAACTGAACATTAATATGTTGACACCGACAGTCTCTACATCTGTCATCACAGGTCTTCGGCGAGACCTTTGCTCCCTTTAGTCCCAGGTCTTGCTAGAACCAGTGATACAGACTTTTCTGACTCTGCCTTCCATGGGTTCAGCTCCCCCACATATTTCCAAGAAGTACCAGGCCCCAGATCAGGATCCGCTTTTCCTTCAATCGGATACCCCTCCAAACTCAGTCATAGTGGCGGCAGCCAGAAAGGCACTTTCAGTGACCATCTCATCCTCAGTTCCCCTGGAGACGGACAGTAAAAACATGGACTCTCTGGGCAAAAGAATGTGTAACACTTTGTCATCAGTGATGAAGGTGGCTAGTGCTCCCCCTCTCCTGGGGAGGTATGAAAGATCACTCTGGGACTCCTTGTCACGGTTCACAGAAAAGCTGCCGAAAGAAGATCAGCAAGATTTTCAGGAAATCCTGCAAGAATGTGGCTTGGTGGCAAACCAAGTTTTTAGTGCAGCGACAGACGCATCAGATTTGGCTGCCCATGGCTACTCCAATGGCATTTGCCCTAGACACTCAGCTTGGCTGCGTCTCACAGGGCTGAAACCGGATGCACAGCAGAGAATTGTGAATCTCCCTTCAATGGCTCCTCTCTATTTGGATCTCATGCACACGATGAGATGTCCAAAATGAAAGCAGAGTTGGCCACTTTAAAAGCCGTCGGATTGGAAAAGCAAAAGGAATTTGGACAGAAGTTCCGTCCCTCCGACCGGCGCTCCATCCCGCAGATGGTTCTAACCCCTCACTGGTCCACTCAGCATCAAAATCAACCCAGGTCTCACTACCACCAGAGAAGGCCTGGTAGAGGAAGGGGAGCTGCAAGACAGTCATCTTCTACAACGTAGCAACCAGCAAAGCAATGACCTATGGCTTCCTCCATGCCCATTGACCACTCCGTGTGGGAGGGAGTATTATGTTTGATCTGGAAGAGTGGAAGAAAATAACAATGGGCAAGTGGGTGCTGAATATTGTGCAAAATGGCTATTTGCTCAGATTCAAATCCCCACCTCCATCGGTACCTCTGTGAGAAAAATATCTCCAAAAACACCACTTGTTGCAAGCGGAGGTGAACAGTCTTCTGCAGAAAGATACCATAGGAACAGGACCGGTTCCACAAGGAATATATTCTCTGTATTTTCTGGTACAGAAAAGTGGCCCTACCAGAGTATACAGACCAATACTCGACCTGAGGTTTTTAAACAAATTCATCCGCAAAGAAAGTATCGGATGTTAGCGCTGCACCAAATCTTTCCTCAACTACACCAAGGGAACTGGATGTGTTCTATAGATCTGCAGGATGCCTACTTTCATGGGCTGGTGTCGAAGAGACATTGGAAATTTCTGCGATTTCAAGTCGCTCTCCAGCATTTCAAATTCAAGGTTCTCTCGTTTGGGCTCAAATCAGCTCCCTGTATGTTTTCAAAATACATGGTAGTGGTGGCAGCTTTTCTTTGCAAACAAAGAATATTCATATATCCTTACCATGATGACTGGCTCTTGAAGAGCTCGAAACCCACTCTGCTTTAGAGTCATCTCTCATATTGCCTTCAACTACTGAGCAAGCTGGGCCTACAAGTCAACTTCAAAAAGTCAATTTTCAACCCGACCCAGAAGACCCACTACCTGGGTGCTTCCCTGGGTACCGCAAAGGCAAGCTTGTGTCCTTCGGAGGAGAGGTTATCCTCAATCCAAGAGAAATGTCACAATTTTCGTTCTCAGCATCCCACAGTCAGATAGGTTTCATCGCTTCTGAGGTCAATGGCATCATGCATCTTCATCGTACCAAACGCCAGGTTAAACATGCGTCCTCTGCAGCAATCTCTGGAGGACCAGTGGATGCAGATATTGGGCCACTGGGAGGAACGTGTTGCTCTCCCCCAAACGGCCAAGGATTCCATCAGATGGTGGATGAAGCGATCCCATCTACTGAAGGGAGTTCCTTTTCACCAGGACCCTCCTACTCAGACAATCATCGTGGATGTTTCCCTCCAAGGCTGGGGGGCCAATATGGGTCCTCCCCAAGTACAAGGGCTTTAGTCAGAGGCAGAACAAGGGTACCACATCAGCCTTCTAGACCTGAGAGCCGTACACCTATCTCACTGTTCCCTTCTCTCCAGTCTCGCTCCCTATTGGTTTAATCGGACAACACCACAACAATGTATTATCTGAACAAACAGGGGCATACCAGGTCGAGATCTCTCTTTCTGGAGTCTCAGACCATCTGGAAATTTCTTCTTGCAAGAAATTGAACCATTGTGGCGATTCGTCTTCCGGGAACTCTCAATGTTCAATCAGACGCCCTAAGTTGGGACTTCGTCGAGGACCACGCCTGGGTGCTCAACAACGAGGTCATGCAAGACATTTTCCACCAATGGGGAGTGCCAGACATCGATCTGTTTGCAGACGTGGCAAACGCAAAATGCCACGACTTCGCATCCAGGTTTCACCAACCAGGTTCCCGGGGGAATGCCCTTTTACTATACGCCTTTCCATCAACCCAGTTGATTCCTGCAGTGATCAACAAATTCTACAGGACCAACACCAGAATGAGACTGATAGCCCCAGAATGGCCTCGTCAGTTTGGATGATTCAATGTTAAGGTGCTATATTTACTGTTCTTTGTGCTGTTGCTCATCCGCGAGGAAATGGGTATGGGCTTGCTACTCTATTCCGTGCTTATGACTATTGATGAGTATTCCCTGGGAGAGAAGGATAAGTTATTTACCTGTAATCCTAGTTCTCTTCCAGGAGTATACTCATCAGTCATAAGCAACCCTCCCGCCTCCCCAGACGAGTATTGACAGTTAATAGCGTGTTGCCTGCACCTTATGTCCTGGTTCCTACAAGTTAGTACACCGTAAAAAATAACTGACCTAACTGTCACCTATTGGGCATGATGGGAACAGGGCGCTCCTGGAGGTCTTAAAGGCACGCTGTTCAGGTTCTTGGAAGCCTTAAAGGCAAGGTGCCAGTTTTTTTTCATAATACTGTGATGTTTTCTTCATCTATGCAGCCTATGGGCTAATTGCCTGCTCTTACCTGTTTCTTTCTCTGAAAATAAAGGGCTGTCTTGGAACACTATTGGAGTGTTGGTTCTCTATTACAGTATTTATATTTGGAATTATTTTCATTTGATGAGAAACCCATGTAATGTTGGCATATTAGCCTATTGTAACTATAATAGGCTGCATGTTTATGTATGTATACATGTATATATGTGTGTTTTAGAAGTACTCTGTACTTGTTTGTCTAAACATACACATATATATGTATTTTTATGTATGCTCCGGGGTCCTGCACGTGGGCGGGGATTATTCAGTGCTTATGACTTTTATGAGTATACCCCTGGAAGAGAACTAGGATTACAGGTAAGTAACTTATCTGTCTCCTGTGTGGAAATTGAAAATAATTTCTGTAAGCATAAAGCTGAAGCAATCTTGTTTGTGGCATCCATCTTGTTAGCTATGTAATTCTTCTGTCTTCACTGTTGCTTGCCCTTCTATTCTGCTTGTGTCATCAACTTTAGTAAACTGCTTGTGTTCTGGGCCAAAGCAATGAATGTGCTGAGCAAAGGCCTGTAGTTGCTGAAATGCACCTGGTCCAAGATGTAACTGTCAACTATATGTGGCTGCTGTAAGCAGTTCTGTTCCCCCTCCCACTTTGCTAACTAAGTAATCTCCCATCTGCCCATGTTTTTCGGTAACTATTCTTGTGTATGCTTGTACCTTCTATTTGTAACTACATGATTACTCTCAGTATATAAGCGCCATGGTCTGTGTATTCAATGCACTACCTCCTGGAACACTTGAGGGTGTTGTATGGAAGTAGTCCCACTCATGAGTGATTAATAAACTTGTTATTTGAATTCCAACTTCAGTGCCAATCTCTATGTTGTTGGTCTGCGGACCAGTGGACAGAGAAGGGTGACCCCTGCATTAAAAAGCACATTTCTACAGTTGGCGCCTGACACGTGGGTCCTCATCGGAGACGCGCCCATCCAAAGGAGTGGTCTTGACGGAAGAGTGGAATTTTGCTGAGGAGACGTCCTGCATGAGGAGACCCTTGTCTTTGCAGCCGAAGTGATATTTTTCGATTTGACCCTCCAGGTGGTGGCCGGTCCCGACTGAGGTATCCTTAGGTGTAATTTTTTGCAGTGACCATTAGGTGGACCAAGAGATTGGAAGTTGGAGACTCTTGTTTGGTAAGGTCCCTGAAGCAGCACTCTTGGTATGCTTGGCCAAGATTTTGGTTTTGTTTGTTTGATTTATTTTTTGCAAAGGATAAAGGCAGGTAATGGGGAGATTTTTCTCTACTTTTGATTATTTTGGAAGGGTAATATTTTACAAAAACTTGGTAGCATGCCTGATTCCAGCACACTCCGTAGGCTGTGTTGCTGTCTTGGAGGTACCAAAATGGATTTAGACAGAAGTCAGCCGGCTCCCCCAGTGGGGACACCTAATAGGCATATGTACATTAAATACGGTATTTCTTCCATAATGTATAGTACACTGTGGAACAAATATACAAAAAAGGATCCTGATTTACGATGGCCTGTGAATGGGTCATTTGACTTTGAAAGATTCAATATTTAGAGCAGTGTTTATTCAAGAAAAAACGTCGACAAGATATGTTTGGTTCTGTACGAATGTGGGAGAAAGAAGTGAAAGAGAGAGTGAGGAAAGAAGAAGCTAGAGCAGAAAAAGAACAGCGTAAAACAATATATCAAAACGCGTTGGAATAAAAAAAATATATGAAGTCAATAAAAGAAAAAGAGGAAAGGGAGCGTTATTAGAGGTAACGTGCCAGTACCCTATTAGGCTCCCCATTTATCCCATACTTAATAAACCTCAGGATGATTCCATCTTGATAGATCAACCCCCGCCCGTATAAGTTTCCCTCTGCTCCTGAGGATGATCTTTCTGATGAAGAACATCTTTCTTCAGACGATAAAGACATAGATAAGCAAGATGGGCGGCAAACTCGCTCCACTTTGACTGTTGATGAAAAAGCCAATATCAGATCCACTGCTCGCAAAGAAGCTCGTGGGACTACTTCTTCTCCGGATCTTGTAGCAATAGTACAGAAGTGGAAAGATTTAGAGCATATATATTTTGCAGAGAAGTTTACCTGGGAGGTAATACTTGGTTTTTAGAAACGTTTCTAAAAACTTAGTGCCCAAGTATATTAATTTTGATTATAAACAATTAAGTGATGGAACTTTCCTTTTTTCAAATATACCTGATCTAATTAGGCGAGTAGTTAAATTAAGACATTATACACAACGTTTAAAAGCAGAGCAAAAATCAGCTGGTAAAGTTAAAACTGCACAAACAGTTCAGACCCCAGTCCAAAAAGAATGAAATGAAATGAAAATTACATTTGTATAGCGCATAATCTACCCTGAGGCCTCACAGCGCTTTGGCTAGAATCAGGAGGTAACGGGGCACAGAGCTAACAGGTTGTTCCAAACAAATACGTGTTAAAGGCTTTCTGAATGCCTGCAGATTGTTATTCTCTCTGAGAGCAAGAGGGAGGGAATTCCATATTTTTGCGGCGTTGTGTGAAAAGGAGCGACCACCCCAACGGGCCTTGTTTATCATGGTAGTGGTGGCCAAGTGTAATGAACTAGAGCGAAGGGCTCTGTGGGGAAGGTATGGGGTCACTAGAGGATGCATTATAGCTGGGCCCATTCTGCGTATGGCTTTCTAGGTCAAACACATGGCTTTAAACTGTATCCTGGCTGACACAGGGAGCCAGTGCAGTTTCCTCAAAGCTGGTTTGGCCGACTGCCAACGTGGGATTTGAAAAAGCAGGCGTGCGGCACAGTTCTGAGTGACCTGAAGCTTGTTAATCGCAGCCCTCGGGGCTCCCAGATAGAGGGCATTGCCGTAATCAGGCGAGAAAGTATCAAAGCCTGGACCATGATTCTTCTCGCCTGGAACGGAAGCAGGGGGAGAACCTTCCGGAGCATTCTCATTTGGCCATAACAGGTAGATGAGGTTTTGGTGGCCTGAACTGTAAAAAGTGAGCTATCCAGCCACAGTCCTAGGCTTTTTATCTGAGATTTAGGAGAGGGAGGGGGGACCCAAACACGTGGACCAGATGGACGCTAGACTGGTGGGTGAGGGATTGCCCACCAGCATAACATCTGTTTTTTCCCCATTCAATCTGAGGCAAGAGACTTCCATCCATCTGGCCACGGCCTATAAGCACGGACTCAGAGTACTAGATGACCTCTCAGCGTGATTCAATGACACCACCAGCTGGGTGTCATCTGCGTAGGTGACAATTCGAACGCCAAATGGGTGGACTATCTCCGCCAAGGGCCTCATATAAATGTTAAAAAGTGTGGGGCTCAGGGCCGAGCCCTGGGGAACCCCACAGCTAAGTGGCTGTTTGGTAAAAACAACCTCTCCTTCAAAGACCTGAAAGAAGCGCCCGTCCAGGAAGGAGGTAAGCCATGTCAGAGCCGCGCCCGACACTCCCATACCATTGAGACGATGTAGAAGTAGTTTTGGGGACAGATAATGACCCTAGTGAGATTGTAGTTTCTGTGAAACCAATGCGTGAAGCTGCGCCTCTGTATGTTCCCCCAAAGGTGCGGGCACAAATGACGATAAAACTTCAGATGATGCAAAGGGATATTTTGTCTATAATTGGGTCTATACTCCTTGGAGTAGAGCAGATGTTATGGCTCTTAAGGCTGCTTTGCCCGACCCGCAGATAAATCCGGCAGCTTCCTATGAAGAGGTGGAAGGAGCTATTAGTTCCTGCACTATGACCTTGCCAGATATCGATATATTTTTTGGACTTATTTTGCCCCCTGATATGTGGAGAACAATTCGGGAAATAGATGATAATGTAGCATATGGTGATACTTGGGTGCATTTAGAAGAAATAGATGCAGCTAGGGAACCTGCGCAGAAACCAAAACAGGAGATATTAGATCTTCCCAAGGCTATCGTGACTAAGCGTTTTGTAAATGGAAAGTGGATGAGTCAGTTTCTGATTTCTGTACACGATTTGAAGAGACATTCCATGAGTTTGGTGGGCAGTCATTGACAGATGACACAGCTAAGCGTTTGTTCGTTGACAAATTTGTCGCTAAGATGTTGCCAGAAATAGCTATTTGCCTTTAGGCCAGCTAGAGTTTGTGGACTACTTGTTCCCTAGTCTCCCTCTTGACTATAGCCCAGTATTATGAGTGTCAGGAATTGGAAGCAAAAGGCAAAGAGGATAAGAAGGTTAAGGATTTAAAGACAAAAGTTATGTTGGCTCAAGTATATGATCCACCATTCCGAGGTAGTGGTAGAGGTGGACGAGCAGTATATACCCCTGGTGTGCCCCCTTTCTCTCGAGCAACTTTGTCTTCTGATCAGTGTGCTTATTGTAAAGAGATTGGACATTGGCGTTCGGAGTGCTCCCTTTTGCAAGGTCAGCAGTTTCAGCTGGGTAGAGGAAGCATGAGAGGACGCCCAGGAGATTCAGGACATAGGGGAGGAATAGGAAATCGTCCCAGGTTTAAGGCAGTTGAACCTGGACCAAATTATTCTAATACTTTTGACAGACGGAATCAACATCAAATGTCAGATTATTCCGCTGATGGTTTTGGGGATTCTGATTATGCATAGGAATGCCTAGGATGGGGCAAGGAACCGGTTGAGGTTCCAATAGATCAGAAAGGTCCTTATTTTGATGCAAATGTTTTGGGCTCTACTGATCGATTTCTTGTTGATACAGGAGCTACTCGTAGTGCTCTGTCAAAAAAATGGGTTCCTAGGGCTCCCCTATCTGGTGCAATAAAAACATTGATAGGATTTGATGGGACAACTACGTCTAGCCCACTGTCACAGCCACTTGCATTTAGTCTTGATAAATTCACTGCAGAATGTCCATTTTTGCTTTCCACTGCCACGCCGGTTAATATTGTGGGTATCGATATGCTCAAATATTTTCGTTCTACAATATGTTGTTCCCCTGAAGGTGTGCCTGTTATTTTAAATGATAACTATCCAATGATTGAGAGGTCATGTCCCATTAAAGAGGGTATCACTCTGGCATCCTTACCTAGTACTTTGTGGGCTAAATCAGATACCGATGTGGGACAAATGGTTATCCCACCAGTACATATTCAAGTGAAGGAAGGTGCTTCATTGCCTCGACTGCCCCAATATAAAATATCTCCGGAAGGTGAAGAAGCATTGACGCACATTATTCAGGATTTGATCAAGGTGGGGGTTGTGAAAGAAGTCCCTTATTACATTTGTAATAGCCCTGTCCTTCCTATTTTGAAATGAGACACTGATACTAAAATGTACAGATTTATTATTGATTTACGGGAGGTTAACAAAATGGTGGTGCCCCAATACCCGGTAGTCTCTGATATCACAACACTTCTTACTATGGTTCCTCCTACTGCCACTACATTTAGTGTAATTGATTTAAAGAATGCATTTTTTTCAATACCTATTCATCCTGATAGCCGTTACTTGTTCGGCGTCACTTTGAATAGTAGATCATACAGATTCTGTAGCGCTTCACAAGGGTATACAGAGAGTCCTAGCATTTATAGCCAGACATTGAAATGGCAGCTTAATTCTTTTCCTGTACCAAAAGGGGAGTCTATTTTGCTGTGGAGAAAACTTTTGGACCTGGGTATGCCGGCCATCCTCTTGGAGTTAGACCGTGCTCTCCATACAGATAGTTGGTGTACAGTCTTAATGGGAGGGGAAAGAGGTCTCTCCCAAACTATCCCCACTGTAAATGGCCTAAAAACAGGATGTTTATTGGCCCCTCTACTATTCTCTCTATATTTATCTGACCTTCCCAATGCTTTGTCTCAAAGTGAGGGCATTGCCCCATTACTGGGGGGAAAACCGATTGCTTGTTTACTTTATGCTGACAAAATATTATTACTGGATTTGACGCCGAGGGGATTAAATTGTCGTCTTCAGATACTACAATAATATGCAGAGGCCCACTATTTAAAGATAAATGTATCTAAAAGTAAATTATTGTGTATGCACGGAAGAAAAAAGCTGAAGTATGGGAATTTTGTTTGGTCTGTAGGTGTACAAAAACTGGAACTCGTAAAATCATATGTTTTTTTGGGAAAAACGGTGTGTGGCAACCTAAGTGATAAAGCCTATATAGAAAATAATATTTATACAGCAATTACACAGGGGAAAAGTTTGGGTTCCCTCTACAGATCAACTGGAAGAAGACATTTTGTACTTTTATTAGAGGTATTCCGTGCTAAAATTCCTGCTTCCCTGTTGTATTGGTATTGAATTACTTGATTTAGGAAAATGGGGCTTTTTAAATATGACAGAAGGCTACATTTTACGGAGCTTAGCCTCAGTCAATTCTGCTTGTCCTGTGGCGGCACTAAGGTTGGAATTCGGTCTGAGAAGCAGCTGGGTACAGGGTCTCGCAGGGATAGTGCGATGGGTTACAAGCCTTATAAAGGGAGATCCTGGGACACTAAGATCTTTCATACGGAAAGAATTATTAGCAACTCTGAATGAACAGTCATTAATTGTTAAAAATTTCAGAACTGCGGTTGGCTTGCTACAACTGGATATATCCGTGCGTTTCACCCTATCACCATATCAATTAAAGGCCACTTTGAAACAAGCCACCTAGAAATTAAGTTTCACTAGGTAGCCCTTATTTTAAAGAGAGGCGCCCACTCCAGTGTGATAAACAAAGTACAGGCCTATGTCACTTGGAACCTGCCCCATGGAGTGCGCCGCTTTTGGTTATTTTTGAGGCAGGGTATACTCCCTTTAAACAAAATATTATCTAAATGGTATTGTTCTTCTTCAGTTTGTAATTTGTGCAATAATTCTATCCAGGATGTCAATCATGTGCTATTTATCTGCCCCGCCCTTTTATTGTATCGGCGTAAATGGTTGAGGCCAATTTGTTTACAATTATCTATTCTTTCTGCCTCTGCACTAACAGATTCTATTTCTGAACTGCCAAATGAGATGTTTTGTCATAGGATTTTTAACTTTTTTAAGTGTTTTTTAGATATGTATTAAAACATTTATATGGAGGTTATGATTATAGAATTTGGTTTTATCTGATGTCTTATAACACACAGGGTATTTGTATATCATATTTTAATGCTTTGTAATTGTAAATTTCAATGTTATGTGGATCTCCTTCGAGTTCCAAGATCATAAATAATAAACTTGAACTTGAGTCTCTTATTCAATATGTTGATGACATCTTGTTTGCTGCCGATACCCCCGAATAGTGTAAAGAGGGAACCCTGTCCTTGTTATCATTTCTTGCCTATCATCATCATAAGTCTCTCGGAAGAAGTTGCAATTTTGGTTAGCAGCAGGTTACCTATTTAGGTCACCTCCTGTCTAAGGAGGGTAGTGCACTCACACCAGATCGCATTCAGACCATTTCCCGTACTCAGAAAGATGTTCGTGCATTGATTGGCCTTACTTCTTTTTGTAGGCAGTGGATCCCCAGTTTTTCGTACATTATTAAACCCTTGTTGGCCCTTTTGACTAAAGACACTTCGATGCCTCTCCCATGCACTACTGAATGCCAGAATGCTATGACAAGCTCTTTCTTCTGCACCAGTATTAGGAACTCCAGACAACACTAAGACTTTCACACTCTATGTATACAAGAGGGAAGGTTGTGCCCTCTCGGTTTTAACACAGACACACAGTGATAAACAACGTCCTTGTGTAAATTTCTCAGCTGTCCATGATCCAGTTGCCTGCGCACTGCCTGGTTGTTTTTGAGCGGTGGCGGCAGCAGCTGTGTCTATACGTCAGAGTGAGGAAATAGTCTTGTCACATAGATTGTTTGTGTTAGTATCTCATTCAGTCGATGCCTTGCTAAATCAAACGAAAACACAGCATCTGACTAGTGCCCGTTTGACAGGATATATATTCACACTTTTGGCCCCTCATATCACGTTGAAAAGACGTTGGACTCTGAATCCTGCAACATTATTGCCACTTCCAGCTTCTCGGTCTCAGTCACAAGAGTTACATGACTATATCCCTTACTGAAGAACAAACAAAGGGTCGTGTTGACCTACAAGATACACCTCTTTCTAGTGTTGATTGAGAATTGTGGGTCGATAGATCTTGCCTGAAGTCGCCTGATGGCACTACATCTGTTGCTTATGCACTTACAACACTTCAGACAGTAGTTGAGACAGCTTGTATCCCACAAAAGTCAGCCGAGTTGAAAGCATTAACAATAGCATGTGAGCTTAGTACAGATTTGCTTGTTAACATTTACACTGATAGCCAATACGCCTTTGGCGTGGTACATAGCTTTGGCGAGCTCTGGAAAGAAAGAGGCTTTCTCACTTCACATGGGTCACAAATAGTGCATGAGGAATTAGTACATAATCTCCTTACTGCCTTGACCTATCCTAAGAAAGTGGCAATTGTTAAATGTAGCACACACAATAAAGTGACCAATAAAATAGGAGCAGGCAATGTCTTCGCGTATCACACAGCTCGGGAGACCGCAATGCAGCGAAGTACCACCTCTATGTATGTAGTCAAATCACAGGCTGAACATTGGCATGATGCCAGGCAAGAAGTGCTGCACATGGAACAATCTGCCTATGTCGATGAATTAGACCAATGGTCCAAGGAGGGAGCACTGGACGATGAGGGCTGTTGGAGGAATAAAGAAATGACAAAATGGAAGTTACCCACAGCCTATTTACACCCTATGATTCAAATGGCACATGGGCCGGCAGATGTTGGAGCATTCTCAATTGCAAAGCAACTTATGCAAGTTTGCGATCATCCCGAGATTATCAGTACGGCTAAGAAAATAGTCCAGTCCTGTCTGATCTGTCTCCAGTATAATCCTGGAAAGGAAACATGAACTCCAACAGGAGGGTTTGAAGTATGTCTTGGTAGTGGTTTGTGCCTTTAGTAAATGGGTGGAGGCATACGCTACAAAAGATAATACAGCTCTTACTACAGGAAAGATGCTCCTAAAGGAGTTCTTTCCCTGATTCTGCGTTTGCCGAGTTTTGTGGAGTGAAAACGGACCCCATTTTATTGAGCAAGTTGTTGAGTATCTCATGAAAGGGTTGGAAATTAAGCAGAAGTTTCATGCTGCTTTTCACCCACAATCAGCAGGACCAGTGGAACTTACAACTCTACCCTCAAATTAAAATTGGCTAAGATACAAGCTTCCACATCTTTGAAAGGGCCTGATGCACTGCCTTTAGCATTGATATCCATTAGATCGATACCACATACACGATCTGGCCTTACACCGCATGAGGTGGTATTTGGAAGGCCAATAAATATTTGGGGTATTCCTAAGCCATGCCCTATACATTGCACTATACACACAATGCTACAAATGTTACCAACTTCTGGGTATGTGGAATGACGCCAGCTCATCAGAAAAAGGGAGGAACGCCTTGTATTCCCTTGCCGTTTTCACATAATGGCTCCTGCAGAGCCTGGTTTGTATTGTTGTGGGCTTCTGAAGTTGCTAACATTACTTATGCTGATGTAGGAAGGCTAAACACTCAACTGAATAGGGTTTGTTACCCTGATGAGGAAGGAGATCCACAAGCTAATGGAACTGTATGGGAAATAGAGGAGTATCATCAAGGAAATTCCTTTGCGCGCTATGTTTTCCCTAACACTCGAACAATCAAGGGAAATCGGCCACCTGCTATTGCTGTCACTAGAGCTCGAGCGGATCTCTGCGTGAGCAGTATTGGCAGTATACCTGTGGGAAAAAGTGACTGTACTTTAGTGTTGAATATTACTGAAATGAACAATAGCAGTTTTTTGTCCTCACATAATACTTCTTTCATTTGCGTAAGTAAAGGTTATTATCATCTACCTATTGGTTGCTCAGGTAGCTGCTACTTGTCCTTTTTGCTTCCACTTGTGTTTTTGGCACCTGCATCCTACCATAAAGGCTATAAACTGTATAATGACATTTTTAAGAGCGATTCAAGAGGACAATGAATAATGATGAGGTGGATCAAACAGATACTGCACTGCAGCAGTATATTGACTTTAACTTGGGACTATTCTTCCTTGTTGGTGCAGCCTTAAACAGCCGAAAGATCAGACGTTTGACAGGTGTTGTAGAGGCTGTAACCAATCAGACAGCAATGGCGCTTGGGAATATCACAACTTGCGAGAATTGTGGCGCTCCATACTAGGATGGTCCTTGATTTCATCCTGTCTGACCGTGGTGGAGCATGTGGCATCATCGGGAGTAGCTGCTACATTCACATTCCTGACCACGCCCCTTCTGTTTTTGATGCGATTTCCAAGATGCTCAAAATAGCCACTGAAATCCACCAGGATTCAGGAACATGGACATTGACTGGATGGCTATGGAACATGTTTACTCTATGGGGCTGGAAATTACTGTCAGCTCTATATATATTTGTTGCTATTCTTTTTTTCACTTGTTGCCTATGTATCCAATGCGGCCCGATGCTTTGTTTCCTTTGTGTTTCTACTTGCACCTCGTGTATACCGACTAAACAAAATGCGAAGAATGTATATGCCCGTTACGTAAGTGATCAAGAAATCACTGAAATGATGCAGATTAACATAAATGATATTTTTCATATTCCTTAGTAGTATAAGAACATATCTTCAGCATATGCTAAAAGGGCCGTCTGTGGAATTAGAAAATAATTTCTGTTAGCATAAAGCTGAAGCCGTCTTGTTTGTGGCATCCATTTTGTTAGCTATGTATTTCTTCTGACTTCACTGTTGCTTGCCCTTCTATTCTGCTTGTGTAATCAACGTTAGTTAACTCCTTCCGTACTGGTCCAAAGCAATGAATATGCTGAGCAAAGGCCTGTAGCTGTTGAAATGCACCTGGTCCAAGATGTAACTGTCAACTATTTGTATCTGCTGTAAGCTGTTCTGTTCCCCCTCCCACTTTGCTGACTAAATGATCTCCCATCTGCCCATGTTTGTCGGTAACTATTCTTGTGTATGCTTGTATCTTTTATTTGTAACTACATGCTTACTCGGCAACAAACTCAGTATAGAAGCACCATGGTCTGTGTATTCAATGCACTACCTCCTGGAACACTTGAGGTTGTTGTATGGACATAGTCTTGCTCATGAGTGATTAATAAACTTGTTATTTGAATTCCAGCTTCAGTGCCAATCTCTATTTTGTTGGTCTGCGGATCCATGGAGAGAGAAAGGTGACCCCTGCACCGGTGTGCTCATTAAAAAGCACATTTCCACACCTGAGTTCATTTTTTACCTAGTATTGCACCGATTGGAGTGGGAATAGTACATTTTACCCCTCCTGAGTGTAGCTCTTTCCCTACTGTTGCACAGACTGGAGCAAGATAAGTACATTTTACCCTTCCTGAGTCCATTGCTACCCCTACTGTTGCACAGACTGGAGTGATAATAGTATATGTACTGTTCCTACAATTTTAAAGTTTTGTTTATATTGTTTAAGTATAGATTATTATGTTTTTGTTTTTAGAATATATTTTTTGTACTAAGTAATATTTGTAATATGTCATATATTTTAGTAACATTTAATTTTTGTATATTGTTTGCTTTTTATGTGTAATTAAATTGGTATTTTGTAAACAAAAAATCAAGTTTGTTACAGCTTTTAATATATATATATATATATTTAATAATTAAAGTTTACAAAGAATAGTAAATTATAATATATTACAATTTTCATTTTAGTAATAGTTTTAAATTATATATCTCTAAATAAACATACACACACATATATGTGTGCATTTTTTTTAAAGTATATCATTTATATTAAATTATTAAAATATATTTAATTTACATTTTCTGTAGTAGGGGATCTCTGTGTATAGTCATAATCTAGTGAATAGTCCCGCTCATGTGCGGGGACCCCGGAGCAATCAAAAATAATCTCTTAAGCTGTCTTCTGTGCAGTCGGGCATAGACACTTAAGAGAGAATTAAAGACAAATAATGCAGCCTATACCTGCAAGGCTACACTGTCCAGTACTTCAACTAGAAATGCAAAGGATATTCCACCAATATCATATCCAGCACAGTCTGCCAAATTTCAGCCATAGAGAAACTTCCCCCTTCACAAAATCCTTGGAATGATAGAGAGCAAGGGATGGACAGACAAGCCCCCCATATGCTGCAATTATGTGGCTTAAAAAGGGATACTGTGCCTTTAAGGAAACTTTCCAGAACTCTCGGTATCCCAGAATGCACAGCAAGTCCCTCCACTTTCAGTTTTTTTTCCAGCTCCTGCTAGCAGGACCCTGGAGCATTGAGCTCTCCCTTTTTGGCTGTTTTTGTCTAATTTTGAGTGTTTCACTCGACGAGTTTTTGTTCCTTCTTCCTTTTGCTGGAGTTTTCTGGTGAGTGTGGCCACTCTTATGTCAGATATGCCTTCCTTATTTGACAAATGCCCTGAGTGTGCCAGGAAGAAGGCCAAATCTGATCCACACAGGGTGTGTATCCTCTGTCTCCCTTCTTCCCAAGTCCCTGTGGAGTGTGAGATCTACCAGCAGTTCTCCAACAGGACCCTGAAGGACAGGGAGAAGACTCGGCTCCGAGGACTGGAGCAAAGAAGACAGCAAGGTCAAGGTGAGTCTGGGCATGGAGAGGCCTCTTCCTCTGCCCGTACTTCGGCCTCTGGGGGGCTCCCCATGAAAGAAAAGGCCAGAAAACTACTCAGGTCTCCGTCGATAGCCTCGACGTCGGCGTCGAGAGGAATGACCACCGTCTGCTCCCCGTCTCCCCAGGGCTCTGGGTCGAAGCGACGTCGCCGTTCGACGTTGAGGGGAGTGACGTCGAGACCTCCGACAAGGTCGACGTCGAGGACCGCTTCGTCGTCGAGACGCCATCGACATCGGGAAGGGTCTGGAAGGCACCGGTGCTCGCCGTCGAGGCGACACCGCCGTTCGGCGTTTACTCGACGTTCGCCGTCCAGACGAAGATCTTTGACGTCGAGAAGAGGATCATCGATGTCGAAAAGAAGATCATCGATGTCGAGAAGAAGATCATCGATGTCAAGAAAACATTCGACGCCGAGACGCTCGGCATCGAAGAGGAGGTCAGCGTCAAGGAGGAGAAAATCGACGTCCAGGGGGCGTTCTAAGACTAGGACTGAGTCCCAGGGCTCTGTAGTCAGTCTTTCCTCGGCTTCAACGAGCCCACGGTCGCGTGGCACCATCGCTCGTCCACGAGGAGGTCGGCCTCTAGGCCACCCCCATCAAGGCCGGCGCAGAAAAGAAGGAGAGTGGTAGAGTCTCCGGGCTCGGAGTACTCCCAGACCTTTTTGCCCTCACGGCCCAGGACGCCTACGCCTCCCCTGTAGCCCAAGGACCCTCCTCCGAGTAATCCTACGCCTCCACCGCCTCCTCCCCCTCCTCATAAGCCTCCTCCGCCTCCGCCGCCAAGCTCTCTCTATTTACCTCATCTCCCGACACCACCTACGGGGCTGCCACGTCCTAGTCTTCCGCACCAGCCACAGCTCCCTCCTTTACGGCCAGTAGACAAACCAAGGCCACGGAGGTCGAGATCTCGCTCCAGGCGAAGGGACAGATCCAGAAGTGACCGTCGTTCTTCCACAAGGTCCAGACGGCGCCACAGGAGGGACAGGTATAGGTCCCGCCACACGGACTCGTCCAGTGCCCGGGACTATTCACCAACATTGTCGGACTCCCCTCGGACGAGGGTGTCTCCAGTAGACGACATTGCCTCCTTCCAAGAGGTGTTGTTACGTGGGGCGGCAAAACTGGGCATTACACTCACGGTGACCACGCCATCGACTTCAGTCATCTTCGAGACCCTGCACAAGAAACAGCTGTCTCGCCCATTGTTGCCCTTGGTGCCAGGGCTGGAAGAACCGGCCATGGAGCTCTTCCTCACCCCTGCCTCTACAAAAGCGGCACCTTCCAGGCTGAAAAAGAAATACAGGGTCCCGGACTCAGACCCGGCGTTCCTTCGTTCGGACCCTGTACCGGACTCAGTGATAGTGACGGCGGCGAGAAAGCAACACACCTCCGCCCCTTCGTCGGCGCTGCCTCCTGACAAGGAGAGCCGCTTGATGGACTTAGCCGGCAGGAAAGTCTGCGGTACGGCCTCCACTTCTATGAAGGCCGTGAGTGCCTCGGCTCTGTTGGGCCGTTATGACCGGGCCTTATGGGAGTCCCTGCAGCAGTTCCTGGAACACCTTCCCAGGGATAGAAGGGAGGATTTCCAAGAGATCATTAACGAGGGGATGATGGTCTCCAACCAGGTGATAAGCTCGGCTGCGGATTCCTCGCTTTTGGCAGCCCACGGGTACTGCCATGGGATCAACCTGCGGCGCCACGCCTGGCTGCGTCTTACGTCACTGAAGCCAGAGGCGCAGCAGAGGGTCACCAACCTGCCGTTTTCAGGAGCGACCCTGTTCGGCAAACATGCGGATGAGGAGATGGGCCGCATGAAGGCGGAGGCTGAAACCCTGACGGCTGTCAGGTTGGAGAGGCCGAAGGAACAGAGGAAGACCTTCCTCCCGTTCCAGAGGCGTTATGGTGCGCAGGGCAGAGGGCAAGGTCAGCAAGGCTGGACAGCAGCAACAGCAGCAGCAGCAGCAATACCAGTGGCGGCCGTTCCAAAGGCGCCAGAGGGGCAGAGGTGGTCAGCAGTCCTCCTCCACGAACAAGGGCCCGGCCGGGTCTTAGCCCTGAGGTGCTACTTCCCCCTCGTACGTTACCCGCTCCGGTGGGGGGGGAAGCATACAAAATTACTTGGCAGAGTGGAGAAAAATTACTCAGGACAAGTGGGTGCTGAATATTGTTTGCAATGGATACAGTCTTCGTTTTCTCAGCCCACCTCCAGCGATTCCACCGGTTTGCTCGCAGTTCCAAGGCGGAGGCAGATACCCGGTTAAGAAAAAGCGCGATAGAAGACGTCCCTCTGTCTCAAAGGGGAAAGGGTCTTTACTCCCGCTTCTTTCTGGTATGCAAGAAAGACAAGAACGAGTTCAGGCCCATTCTGAATTTGCGACAAGCAAACAAGTGGATTCGCAGGGAAAAGTTTCACATGCTGTCTTTGCACCGGATTTACCCTCAACTGCAAAGGGGAGATTGGCTTTGCGCGATAGATCTGCAGGATGCATACTTCCATGTGCCCATTGCACGGAAACACCAGAAGTTCCTGCGCTTCCAAGTCGGCACCAATCACTATCAATACACCGTACTCCTGTTTGGACTGAAGTCTGCGCCCAGGACTTTTTCAAAATGCATGGCAGTGGTGGCGGCACACCTGAGAAAGAACAATGTGTTTGTTACCTGGACGATTGGTTGATCAAAGCCTCCACCTTCCAGGAAGCGCAATTGCACTTCAACAGGACGGCCGTTCTTTTGACCCAGCTGGGGTTGCACATAAACATGTCCAAGTCTGTCTCGACTCCGGTTCAGTGCCTACAGTACTGCGGAGCCTCCATCAATACGCTGTCAGCGAGCGTGTCTCCTTCGGAGGAGGGACGCTTATCGCTCCTTCAGAAGGCTCAGGCTCTCATGGCTATTCCATCTATAACAGTGAGGACGGTGTCTTCCCTACTGGGGTCGATGGCCTCTTGTATGTTCCTCACTCCGCATGCACGCCTACACATGCGGCCGCTGCAGGAATGTCTGGAGGATCAGTGGGACCAGAGGCGAGGGAACTGGGACGACAGGATACGACTGTCTCTGCACGCTCAGCTGTCCCTGAAATGGTGGTGTTCAGCAGAGAACCTCCTCAAGGGGGTTCCGTTCCACAAGGACATTCCCACTCAAACTATCGTGACGGATGCTTCTCTCCACGGCTGGGGAGCGCATTCCGGACAGTTACAGATCCAAGGAACATGGTCCCCGACGGAGTCCACGTACCACATCAATTTCCTGGAACTCAGAGCTGTTCACTTGGCACTGAAGGCCTTTCATCCGTCCTTCTAGACCAACTCTGTGCTTGTACAGACGGACAATACGACCACGCTGTATTACCTCAACAAGCACGGGGGCTCGAGATCGCGCACACTGTCACAGGAAGCGCAGGCGATCTGGCACTGGCTGCTAGCCAGAGGACTGACGATCACGGCTACCCATCTGCCAGGTGTGCAGAATGCTCAGGCGGACGCACTCAGCAGACTGATCCAGGATAACCACGAGTGGGTCATAAACGAGAGCCGCTTGATGGACTCAGCCGGCAGGAAAGTCTGCGGTACGGCCTCCACTTCTATGAAGGCCGTGAGTGCCTCGGCTCTGTTGGGCCGTTATGACCGGGCCTTATGGGAGTCCCTGCAGCAGTTCCTGGAACACCTTCCCAGGTATATAAGGGAGGATTTCCAAGAGATCATTAACGAGGGGTGATGGTCTCCAACCAGGTGATAAGCTCGGCTGCGGATTCCTCGCTTTTGGCAACCCACGGGTACTGCCATGGGATCAACCTGCGGCGCCACGCCTGGCTGCATCTTATGTCACTGAAGTCAGAGGCGCAGCAGAGGGTCACCAACCTGCCGTTTTCAGGAGCGACCCTGTTCGGCAAACATGCGGATGAGGAGATGGGCCGCATGAAGGCGGAGGCTGAAACCCTGACGGCTGTCGGGTTGGAGAGGCTGAAGGAACAGAGGAAGACCTTCCTCCCGTTCCAGAGGCGTTACGGTGCGCAGGGCAGAGGGCAAGGTCAGCAAGGCTGGACAGCAGCAACAGCAGCAGCAGCAGCAATACCAGTGGCGGCCGTTCCAAAGGCGCCAGAGGGGCAGAGGTGGTCAGCAGTCCTCCTCCACGAACAAGGGCCCGGCCGGGTCTTAGCCCTGAGGTGCTACTTCCCCCTCGTACGTTACCCGCTCCGGTGGGGGGAAGCATACAAAATTACTTGGCAGAGTGGAGAAAAATTACTCAGGACAAGTGGGTGCTGAATATTGTTTGCAATGGATACAGTCTTCGTTTTCTCAGCCCACCTCCAGCGATTCCACCGGTTTGCTCGCAGTTCCAAGGCGGAGGCAGATACCCGGTTAAGAAAAAGCACGATAGAAGACGTCCCTCTGTCTCAAAGGGGAAAGGGTCTTTACTCCCGCTGCTTTCTGGTACGCAAGAAAGACAAGAACGAGTTCAGGCCCATTCTGAATTTGCGACAAGCAAACAAGTGGATTCGCAGGGAAAAGTTTCACATGCTGTCTTTGCACCGGATTTACCCTCAACTGCAAAGGGGAGATTGGCTTTGCGCGATAGATCTGCAGGATGCATACTTCCATGTGCCCATTGCATGGAAACACCGGAAGTTCCTGCGCTTCCAAGTCGGCACCAATCACTATCAATACACCGTACTCCTGTTTGGACTGAAGTCTGCGCCCAGGACTTTTTCAAAATGCATGGCAGTGGTGGCGGCACACCTGAGAAAGAACAAGGTGTTTGTTACCTGGACGATTGGTTGATCAAAGCCTTCACCTTCCAGGAAGTGCAATTGCACTTCAACAGGACGGCCGTTCTTTTGAACCAGCTGGGGTTGCACATAAACATGTCCAAGTCTGCCTCGACTCCGGTTCAGTGCCTACAGTAATTGGGAGCCTCCATCAATACGCTGTCAGCGAGCGTGTCTCCTTCGGAGGTGAGACGCTTATCGCTACTTCGGAAGGCTCAGGCTCTCATGGCTATTCCATCTATAACAGTGAGGACGGTGTCTTCCCTACTGGGGTCGATGGCCTCTTGTATGTTCCTCACTCCGCATGCACGCCTACACATGCGGCCGCTGCAGGAATGTCTGGAGGATCAGTGGGACCAGAGGCGAGGGAACTGGGACGACAGGATACGACTGTCTCTGCACGCTCAGCTGTCCCTGAAATGGTGGTGTTCAGCAGAGAACCTCCTCAAGGGGGTTCCGTTCCACAAGGACATTCCCACTCAAACTATCGTGACGGATGCTTCTCTCCACGGCTGGGGAGCGCATTCCGGACAGTTACAGATCCAAGGAACATGGTCCCCGACGGAGTCCACGTACCACATCAATTTCCTGGAAGTCAGAGCTGTTCACTTGGCACTGAAGGCCTTTCATCCGTCCTTCTAGACCAACTCTGTGCTTGTACAGACGGACCATGCGACCACGCTGTATTACCTCAACAAGCACGGGGGCTCGAGATCGCGCACACTGTCACAGGAAGCGCAGGCGATCTGGCACTGGCTGCTAGCCAGAGGACTGACGATCACGGCTACCCATCTGCCAGGTGTGCAGAATGCTCAGGCGGACGCACTCAGCAGACTGATCCAGGATAACAACGAGTGGGTCATAAACGAGAGCCGCTTGATGGACTCAGCCGGCAGGAAAGTCTGCGGTACGGCCTCCACTTCTATGAAGGCCGTGAGTGCCTCGGCTCTGTTGGGCCGTTATGACCGGGCCTTATGGGAGTCCCTGCAGCAGTTCCTGGAACACCTTCCCAGGTATATAAGGGAGGATTTCCAAGAGATCATTAACGAGGGGTGATGGTCTCCAACCAGGTGATAAGCTCGGCTGCGGATTCCTCGCTTTTGGCAGCCCACGGGTACTGCCATGGGATCAACCTGCGGCGCCACGCCTGGCTGCATCTTATGTCACTGAAGCCAGAGGCGCAGCAGAGGGTCACCAACCTGCCGTTTTCAGGAGCGACCCTGTTCGGCAAACATGCGGATGAGGAGATGGGCCGCATGAAGGCGGAGGCTGAAACCCTGACGGCTGTCGGGTTGGAGAGGCTGAAGGAACAGAGGAAGACCTTCCTCCCGTTCCAGAGGCGTTACGGTGCGCAGGGCAGAGGGCAAGGTCAGCAAGGCTGGACAGCAGCAACAGCAGCAGCAGCAGCAATACCAGTGGCAGCCGTTCCAAAGGCGCCAGAGGGGCAGAGGTGGTCAGCAGTCCTCCTCCACGAACAAGGGCCCGGTCGGGTCTTAGCCCTGAGGTGCTACTTCCCCCTCGTACGTTACCCGCTCCGGTGGGGGGAAGCATACAAAATTACTTGGCAGAGTGGAGAAAAATTACTCAGGACAAGTGGGTGCTGAATATTGTTTGCAATGGATACAGTCTTCGTTTTCTCAGCCCACCTCCAGCGATTCCACCGGTTTGCTCGCAGTTCCAAGGCGGAGGCAGATACCTGGTTAAGAAAAAGCGCGATAGAAGACGTCCCTCTGTCTCAAAGGGGAAAGGGTCTTTACTCCCGCTTCTTTCTGGTACGCAAGAAAGACAAGAACGAGTTCAGGCCCTTTCTAAATTTGCGACAAGCAAACAAGTGGATTCGCAGGGAAAAGTTTCACATGCTGTCTTTGCACCGGATTTACCCTCAACTGCAAAGGGGAGATTGGCTTTGCGCGATAGATCTGCAGGATGCGTACTTCCATGTGCCCATTGCACGGAAACACCGGAAGTTCCTGCGCTTCCAAGTCGGCACCAATCACTATCAATACACCGTACTCCTATTTGGACTGAAGTCTGCGCCCAGGACTTTTTCAAAATGCATGGCAGTGGTGGCGGCACACCTGAGAAAGAACAAGGTGTTTGTTTACCCTTACCTGGATGATTGGTTGATCAAAGCCTCCACCTTCCAGGAAGCGCAATTGCACTTCAACAGGACGGCCGTTCTGTTGACCCAGCTGGGGTTGCACATAAACATGTCCAAGTCTGTCCCGACTCCGGTTCAGTGCCTACAGTACTTGGGAGCCTCCATCAATACGCTGTCAGCAAGCGTGTCTCCTTCGGAGGAGAGACGCTTATCGCTCCTTTCGGAAGGCTCAGGCTCTCATGGCTATTCCATCTATAACAGTGAGGACGGTGCCTTCCCTACTGGGGTCGATGGCCTCTTGTATCTTCCTCACTCCGCATGCACGCCTACACATGCGGCCGCTGCAGGAATGTCTGGAGGATCAGTGGGACCAGAGGCGAGGGAACTGGGACGACAGGATACGACTGTCTCTGCACGCTCAGCAGTCCCTGAAATGGTGGTGTTCAGCAGAGAACCTCCTCAAGGGGGTTCCGTTCCACAAGGACATTCCCACTCAAACTATCGTGACGGATGCTTCTCTCCACGGCTGGGGAGCGCATTCCGGACAGTTACAGATCCAAGGAACATGGTCCCCGACGGAGTCCACGTACCACATCAATTTCCTGGAACTCGGAGCTGTTCACATGGCACTGAAGGCCTTTCATCCCGTCCTTCTAGACCAACTCTCTGATTGTACAGACGGACAATGCGACCACGCTGTGTTACCTCAACAAGCACGGGGGCTCAAGATCGCGCACACTGTCACAGGAAGCGCAGGCGATCTGGCACTGGCTGCTAGCCAGAGGACTGACGATCACGGCTACCCATCTGCCAGGTGTGCAGAATGCTCAGGCGGACGCACTCAGCAGACTGATCCAGGATAACCACTAGTGGGTCATAAACGACGAAGTGCTCGAAGACGTCTTTGCCAGGTGGGGCACTCCGGACATGGATCTGTTCGCCACCGCCGACAACAGCAAATGCGAGACTTCGCATCCATGTATTACCAACAGGGGACTCTGAGGAATGCGTTATGGATCAACTGGTGGAACAGCTTTCTGTACGCTTTTCCGCCTATTCCCCTGACTCCGGCGGTGCTCATCAAGCTGTCCCAATCCAGGGTGCAGATGATCCTCATTGCTCCGGAATGGCCCAGACAGTGGTGGCTCACGGACCTGCTTCACCGGTCTCTCCTTCCTTACATACGGCTGCCGTGCCGGCCGGACCTTCCCACGAAGTTCGGGGGGCAGATGGTGCATCCCAACCCCTCGTCTTTGAGTTTGGCGGCATGGCTCCTGAGATAGTGCAATATGGCCATTTGAATCTTCCTGAATATTGTATGGACATACTGAAGGAGGCTAAGCGTCCTTCCACTAGGACTTCCTATGCTTAGAAGTGGAAGAGGTTCTTTATCTGGTGCACGTCCAAGAACTATGATCCGACGACATGCAAGGAAGATGTCATCCTTCCATACCTTTTGCATTTGGCGCAGTCTGGCCTTAATTTCCATTCTATTAAGGTTCATATCGCTGCGCTGATTGCCTACAGGAAATGCCCTTCTCAGACATCCTTCTTCCAGATTCCTGTGATAAAGGATATTTTGGAAGTCTTGAAGAAAGTGTTTCCTCCTGTTCGGCTTCCTTAGCCTTCGTGGGAGCTGAATGTGGTGCTGTCCAGGTTGACGAGGGAGCCTTTTGAACCTATCCATAAGGCTTCGCTGCATCACCTGTCCTGGAAGGCGGCATTCCTCGTGGCCATTACATCGGCCCACAGGGTGAGTGAAATTCAGGCATTGTGTTGCCAGGAACCTTATACTGTATTTCATGCTGCTAAGGTTGTGATGCGTACTCACCCTAAGTTCCTTCCTAAGGTGATTTCTGATTTTCATGTTAACCAGACTATAACTTTACCTACGTTTTTTCAGAATCCTTCCACTCCAGCCGAAGGTCTCTCCATTCCCTGGATGTCAGAAGGGTGTTGAAATTCTATATGGATAAAACCAAGGATATTCGTAGGTCAGACCAATAGTTTATCAACTATGGGTCGGTCAGAACTGGTCTTGCTACCTCTAAGCAGTCCATCTCTAGGTGGATTGTGTCCTGTATCCAGTTGTGTTACCAAAAGGCTAATAAGACCTTAGGGGGTAAGCCTAAGGCTCATTCCACCAGGGGCACAGCGGCTACAACAGCTTTGCTCCGTAATGTTCCCATTGCAGACATCTGCAGGGCTGCCACGTGGAAGTCGGTCCATACCTTTGCGAAGCACTACTGTCTGGACTCTAATGCCAGAGCAGATGCTCAGGTTGGGCAGGCTTCGTTACCAAATCTGTTCGCACAGTAGTGGTGTTGTATTTTTCCTCCACCGCCGGTTTGGTTGTGGGGATTGGCTTGCCATTCTTATCACTAGATTATGACTATACACAGAGATCCCCTACTACAGAAGGAGTAGTTTCTTGCCTGTAACTCCAGTTCTGTAGTTGGGGTATCTCTGTTATAGTCATAAGCGCCCACCCTCCTCCCCGGTGGAGAAAATGATGAAGTATTGAATGCTACATGTCTAGCTTTATACACCTCCAAAAAGAACTGAAATCGGAGGGAGTTGCTGTGCATTCTGGGATACCGAGAGTTCTGGAAAGTTTCCTCAAAGGCACGATATCCCTTTTTAAGCCGCATAATGGCAGCCTATCGGGGGCTTGTCTGTCCATCCCTTCCTCTCTATCATTCCAAGGATTTTGTGAAGGGGGAAGTTTCTCTATGGGTGAAACTTGGCAGACTGTGCTGGATATGATATTGGTGGAATATCCTTTGCATTTCTAGTTGAAGTACTGGACAGTGTAGCCTTGCAGGTATAGGCTGCATTATTTGTCTTTAATTCTCTCTTAAGTGTCTATGCAGGACTGCACAGAAGACAGTTTAAGAGATTATTTTTGATTGCTCTGGGGTCCCCGCGCATGAGCGGGACTATTTACTAGATTATGACTATAACAGAGAGACCCCTACTACAGAACTGGAGTTACAGGCAAGAAACTACTCCATATTACTGTTACATGTTAATATATTTATGGCCTGATTTAGAGGTCATTTGCAGTTGCCTCCGACCAATACTGTTTTGGTGTGGCGACCTCCTGACCACAGGTCGCCAGTTCCGCACACTTCATTATGATGCAACCACACATGGTGTGGTCGCAAACTCCCATTTGTTTATGGGAGCTTGTACGGCCGGTGGAAACTGCCCGCAGCACATGCTACCATTCAGAAATGGGAGTTTGTGTAAATCCCTGCACCATGTTACAGGCACCACACGGTGCCTGCCACACAGTGCAGCGATTTTCAGGGGAGCACCATAGGTGCCCCCCAGGGCCATAAACCAAGGGCCAAGGGGCCCTGCAAGGAGCCCCGAAAGTTGCTTCTCCAACAGCCTTTCTATGTCAGAGATGCTGACATGGAATGCTGTTGGAAACTGACATCATAATCCCTATGGCAGAAACGCTGTCCTTAAGGCCATTCCAAGTGGCTGATGGGCTCAAGGAGCTCGTCAGAATAAGTCAGATTCCCCGGCCAATATAAACTCTGACCACCGTCATTGTAATACAGCGGTCAGAGTTTAAACCTACAATGTCGGTCGGAAAACCTCCAACCAGCTGTCAGAGGCCTTCCGACCGACATTGTCATCAGGCCCTTAATGTTTATTCTTTTTAAATATATATACGTTAAAAACAACATTTTAGTAATCAACATTATTGTACAACAATATTTTTTCCTGATAATTCTGTCCTTTACAATCTATGTATAGGAAAATTATATTTTTTACTCATTATTTATATACCACGATATTTAGGGTTTTCATATTTTGTCAGTGACTCTAATGTAACTTCAGCAAAAGTGGTAGAGTTGGTTGCTTTGAGAAGAGCTTGTTGCTTGTCAGAAAATGTGAATGGACAACTTATACACACAGCTAGATGGTTTTGGTGTTGCTAATTTCTTTGGTCAACTGGTCACGAAAGGGTTTATGACAACTTCTGGAGCTACAATCAGAAACAGTCTCTATATACATGGCCCATTGACAGTAAAGAGGTGTACAAGAAAAATACTTTATTCAAGTGTGCTGCTCATGAGGCTGGAAAGGATATGGTCATTCTCTGAAATAAATATGCTCATGAGGTAGCTAGATTCTGTGCATGTGAAAATAAAACTGTGATTCAAAAAACTATAAGATGAATCAAGAACAAGTTCAATGCAAGACCCGAAAAATGTCAATTGTTTTTTGTTAAGTTCAATTCAGGCTTTTTTCGAGTGAAATGAGAGACCTCCAGTAGGAGGTTCCAGAGTAAAAGAAAAATAAATGGGAGAAATGAGTCTACAAGAAAAATCATCAGGCTTTGTATGTCACTTCTCAACGTAAGTAAATTTTGCCAGATCCCATGTTATATCCTGTAGCACGCTATTTCCATGAATACTTCCACTCGGGGGGCAGGGGGACACCATGCATAGTACCTTTAAAAAAAATTGGGAAAGTACAACATTTAGAAATGTCAAGGCAGAAGAAAAAGTACTGTAATGAGTCATATTGGCAAATCAGAGGGCCCATTTCAAAGTCTCTAAGCAGATTTTGCTGCAATGTTGTTGTAATGGCTTATAATACATTTTCGTAATTGTCCGCTTGTTTTCTGAATTGGTTGATGATTGTCTCACCTGAATATAAGACAGCCTGACAGTTGTCTAACATTTGGCCTTCTATCTTCTATTAAAAACTGATTGCTGCTCTCATTTTAAAAAGGAAATTTTGTAATTGACCAGAGGTTCCATTGTAGTTATCATATTTAATATTCTGGATTGGTTGAGAAGATGAACAGAACTCTAAAGAACAAATTGGCCAAAGTGTGTGCTTCTAGTGGTTTGCAGTGGTGAGATGCTCGTTCTCTTGTTTTGTTAGCATCAGATGTACTCCTGATAAAAAACGTGTTATTTGTAGCTATACTGTTGGGGTTGCGGGCCTAGACGAGGAGTGGCCCGAGCGGGGCCCATAGGGGGCTGTCGGTGTTATCTGTTCATGCATATCATGTAGGGGGCTTCGAGAGGGAGGGAGCCTGCTTGAGGCCTCGGAGAGGGCACGCGACGGGGAATCCCGGGTAGGGTCAGTGACGACGGGGGTAACTGGGCATTCTCAGTTGTTTGTCGGAAGCTCTGAAGGAGTGCAGCTCATTCAGTGGAGATGCGTCATCGGTGCACTCCCCGTACTGCTTTGTGTCTGATCGTGTCCTCCTCTTCTGTACCCCACTTACAGACAACTCCCATCCATGCCGCCAGTGGGTGCCCTGTAGGTGCTTGGTAGTGCATTGTGATTCCCCATTTTGCCAAAAGGAGGGCCAGAGATGCAAACCACGTCTGGACTTTGCAATGTTTCCAATGTGGAAATATGCCTAGCGAGCAGGCCTCCCAGGTGGTAATGTTCGAGAGCCCCGTGACCTCTCGTAATGTATTGTGTATGGCATCCCAATAGAGCTGTAAGGTGGGACAGTTACAGAACAATTGCCGAAATGTTGCGCTGGGGGCCTGACAGCGGGGACAGGAAAACTGTCACCCTGGGTAGTAGCGCTGAAGTCAACGCTGGTGTCAGGTATGCGAGGTGTAGGCTAAAGAATTGTATGTTTTTAAACCAAGAGTTTTGGGACACTTTTTTCGGGAACTCTAGGGCATACTCCAATTCCTTATTGTGGGGTGGCCTCTCAAACTCCGCCTCCCACTTATGCCTCATTTGGGTGAGTGGTGAGGTTGTAAGCTTGTGGTTGACCTTGTATATCCAGGTGATTAAGTGATGCAATGTGCAGTACTTTGTGGAGTACTAGGTGCCTCGCAGGTTCACCTTCGGACATATCCCATAGCCAGCAGCAGTCCGAGATAATTTGCGGGTGGAGAAGGAACTGGCCTCGGGGGAGTCCACCCTCCATCACCAATTGGTCAAATAAGAGAAGCTGACCGTCAGCAAAAAGGGACTCTAACTCGAGAATGAAATGGTCCGTCCAGGTCTGTAAGGTCTGCAGTATAGTGACTTCTGTCCCAGGGGCAAGCCCGCAGGTGGTAGCAGGGGGGTGTATAGCTGAGTTCTTCGGGACAGGCGGTGGACCCGTAGGATGCAAGACCTTGCCACTGCCACCTGGATCGAGTGGGTTTTGACAGGTCGGATTCCCGGCAGGAGCAGACGTTGGATTGCCAGTATCAATCAGGCCCCTGTGCTGGAGCTGGTCTCTCCCAGATAGCACCCCACCATCCATCATGATTACCACTAAAGCTGCTCCGCAAGAAAATATACTTAAAATGACAGGGGCCCCCAATCATCCCCGGTGAACCGGCAGTTGCATCTTGGCCAGGGCGACTCGGAGACGGCCACTGCCCCAGATAAGGGAGCAGAGGAGGGCGTCAAGTTCCTGAAAAAAGAGGCAAGGGGGAATGACCAGAAGATTTGTGAAGTGATAGAGGAAAAGAGGTAATAAGACCATTTTCCCAGGGTGATTTTCCTTACGGGAGCCAAAGGAAGGGTCTTTCAGAAACCAACGAGTGCCATATGCCCGCCACCACCTTACTGTGATTTCCCTCGTAAAGATCACGTTGGAGAATGGTAAGGTGGAACCTCTAGATAACGAGGAGCTTGTGCTCTCCAAGTGAGACTGACGCCTTCAATATACATCTCTTGTGGGGGAAGGTCGGTGTCAAGAGGGTATATTGAGGATTTTGTCCAGTTGACTTTAAACCCGGCTGTGCCAGCAAAATCTGCGAGCGCGGTCCAGAGGGTCTCGAGGTTCTTCATGATGTCCAGCACGTAGAGTAGCAGGTCATCTGTGTACATGGGCATTCTGTGCACAACGCCCGCTAGAAGAATATCCCAGTCCCTCACCCTGGAGACAGACTGCCAGGTTCTCCATCACTAAAGCAAAAAGTAGGGGGAGAGTGGGTATACCTGACCAGTGCCTCGTGACACCGGGAAGGGGGCTGCGATATGGCACCCAAGGCAAACCTGAAACATAGGGTTTGAATATAGCAACCTTGTGTAGGCCAGGAGTGTGGGGCCCACTCCCAGGCACTGAAGCACCACAAAGAGATAAGGCCATGACAGGGTATCAAAGGCCATCTGCAGGTCCAGGACTAGGCAAGCGGCACAGGGAAAACAGCCTTGAACCTGATCATGGACATTAAATAATCGGTGGAAGTTTTGGGACAAACCCACAATGGTCCGGATGTACCAGTGTTGGCAGGACTTGGCAAAACGGTCTACCAGCATCTTACTGAGAATCTTGCAATCTGCCGATATCAGGGCAATCGCTCTCTAGTAGGGCAGCTGTGTTGAATATTGATCCGGCTTTAAAAACGATACCTGAAGAGATTCACCAAGTGAATCAGGGAGTTCCCCGCCTTTTAGCGCCACCCTGTACATGTCCACCAACTGAGGTCAGAGGAGGTTGGAAAAGGCCAGTTGATTCTTTGCCGCTTGCATATTTCGATCTTGTTTTCCGCAAACCCCCGCTATCTGTCGAATGCATGCCCCTCTAGTAACAACTTTAAAGGCATCCTATTCCGGCATCTAGGATTGCCATGTTAGCATTCTCGGAGAAGTAGCCCGGAATGTCATTTTCTTGTCCATGACCAAATACCGGGTCCTCGAGGCAGTCGCGTGGCAGCCACTAAGTGGGACCGTGGGCAGGGGATGACGCCATCTGAGTAATATGACGTGTGTCAGATAGGACCCTGCCTAGGTAGTCTGCTCTTTGGACTAGGGGGATAACCGCGGGCGAGTACAGGAATCAATCGAAACGCACTCTGAGGTTATGTGGGATGGACTAGAATTAATATAGTTTGACCGCTGTATGCCGGCTACTCCAGGCATCGTCAAGCGACCAGTGGTTCACCCAGGTACCATAGTTTTCTGCCTGCGTGCTAGCCAAAGAGTGGGGAAGGGGAGGGTGGGATCTGTCCATGGAGAGGTCAAGCACACAATTGTAATCCCCTCCCAGTATCCATGCCGATGTTGTTGAACTAGGCTAAGATGCCCGACAGAGTCCCAGAATTTTTTCTGCTCAGTGTTAGGTGCGTAGATGCTGCCTAGGAGTACCAGTTGGCCATCTAAGAGCCCTTCTATGATAGCATACCGTCGCTCTGTATCAACATAACATAACAGGTGTATTTGTAAAGTGCATGATTACCCGTAGGTGTCCTGGCACTGAATAACAGATGTTTATTTTTACCCAACTCAATGGTACTCATTTTATTGACCTCAGATGGATGAAAGGCTGAGTGGACCCACTGGGATTTGAACCTGTGACCATGAGGTCGAACACAGGCCCCTGCAGTGGTTGCTTTAGTCCACTGAGCCACCAGTCCCGGGTCAACTACCTTGCGGGTTTCCTGGAAGGAGACCCCAGGCTGAAGCCAGATCAATGCCCCTTGCACATATGCAGAGTACGTGGTAGCGCAAAGGGTACTTTTCTTGTAATAGGGCTAGCTGTGTTTGTTGACGTTTCATATAGTAGTTAACGGCATAACCTTTGCATGCTGTATGCATTCATTGTACATTCAGAGTGAGTAAACAAGTGTCAGCTGTGGGGTTCATGATGAGACGGTGGTGTTGAGAGGGAAAGGGCGCAGGGAGAGACGCCTCGCTGACCTAGCTAACACCCCGAGAACCGCCGGTTTCTAGGTTCAGTGACACCCGTCTACCGCGTGGATAGGATTGAAGCCTAGGGTAGGGTCAGATGATAGGTCAAGAACTGGGGTGCAACATGTTCCCGAATACTGGGGACCTACTGCAAAAGGCAAAACATCTGAACCAAATATGGTGCAAGCACACTAGTGGGGCGAACCATACATGTTCCCAAATGCTGGTGACCTGAGTAGCCCATGAGGAACTGGGAAGTCAGGTGGGCCCTGAGTCTGGGGAAACTACTGCCAGCAACTTGATTGTGTCGGGGTTCTAATACAGTCAAAAAGAATACATGAGGAGTACAGTAGTCACTGCAACTGTCATTTAAATGAGCGTGTCCGCTGTTTGAGGGAGTATCAAAGGTGGGGTCACTGACTCTGCACAAGAGGTGCTTTTGTCATTGGAGACTTCCTCTGAGGTGAAGGTGTGGGTGCCCCTCTCATCGCCCGAGGTCATAGAGGCGAGTCCTTGGTCTGTCGCCGCCTGTAGGGCCCTCCTGCCCTCTGCAATAATTTGTTCTAAATTGGGGGATCCTGTGATGGAGCTTCGGGTAGAGATTTTGAATGCAGCTGGGTTATTACTTTCACGGCGACGCCTGCTCCTGGTCCTTGTACTCGCACGATTCACCCTGGCTCCAGGTGTGGATGGTCCTGGAGGTGATGATCAATCCATTCGGACATCTCAACCAGGTCTGTGAAGAAGGAGGTGACCCCGTCATGCATTATCTTGAGGAGCATCTGAAGCAGCATTGAGTTCTGAATCCCCCCCCCCCCACTGGCGAAGATGGCGCTTTACCTCCAAAAAGGATGACTGCTGGCGTTGTACTGCTCAAGAGTAGTCCTCTACACGGATGGACCCATTTTGCCTAGCAGCATGCAACACAGCATCTCTGTCACGGAAGAGGAGAAGTTTCACCAGCAGAGAAGAAGGAAAGATCGGTGGCCCAATCCTTTGCAGGCAACGAGGTGAGAATCTGGAACTCACTTCCGCCTCAGCTCCGGACCACCACCTCTTCCCAGGCCTTCAAAACTGACCTTAAAGTTCTCCTCCTTTAAAGGCACTTCCAAATTTAATTCACACCCTCTCTATCATCAGAAGGAAGTCCTTCCATTATAGGAAATTCTATTCTCCATTAATATAGAAGTGCCTTCCCTGTGTGTTTTTGTCGTTTGAGTGGCTGCCATTTATTGCAGTATTATACTTCTACTCAGGGCCGGCGCTAGGCATGGGCAGTGTGTGCAGCTGCCCAGGGCCTCGCGCTCTGCTTAAAAACAGGGGGCCCCCGCATCACTGTGAAAGGCCACGCTTTTACAGTTAGTCCACCTGCTCCTCCAGGGCCCCCTCCCCACACAATCACAGTACACATCAGAGAAGTCTCGACCTTGCTAGTCCGGGCGTTGTGAGATTCCTGGGGGTGCAGGGGTGGGGGGGGGAGGACAAACAGAGTGGGGACTGCAATTATGTTGGCTCACAGTGTCATGGGCGGGGCAGCACCTATTTTAAGTACGGGCCTTTCCCTTTCTGCATTTTGTTCCTAGGCAACAGAATGCCCCTTTGTGTCCAGGAACAGTCGGACATAGGTAAGGAGAGGTGGGTGAGGGGAGGAGGGAGCAGCCAGATCACTGGATTTTTTAAACTTTTGCATGAACCATTTTTTTGATGGGAATATGCATTTAAAATGCATGTACGACTGCCGTGGTAGAGCAGTATTTTTTTAAATGCCTTGTTACTGCTTCGAAGGGGCAGGGGAGGCGGCCCCTTTCCCTGGGCCTCTAAGCACTAGACTGCTAGAGCAAGCTGCAAGGTCCAGATGTGGGGGCCCGCTTCTCTGGGCGTTGTAGGAAATACTCCCTCTTTCCATTATTTGTACCCCTGTGAAATGTATCCCAAAAAAGAAAACACTTGCTGGAAAGGTAGTCTTTTTTAAAGATTTTTCACTTCCAAATTGAATTTAAAAATGTGAAAGGTAACTAAAGCAAGACAGAGTGTGTCGAAAAGGGGCCAGATTGATTTTATTCACATCCAAAACACGTTAGTGTCACTTTACAGTGTTTGCCAGTGAAGCACTACTTTTGTTTTCTTGTATTTTTCTGAACAGCATTTTTTTTCCGAGTGGGAAAGCACACCATTCCAGGAGGTACTGTGCAATACCCGCTTGATGGGCGGATAGGAAAACAAAAAGCATACCACTGCTCTGTATTCACGAATGTGGTCTTTTTAAACCATACAGCTTACATTTTGTAAGGATCTAAGCAATGGACATTGAAAAGAGTCCCTTCTGGTCCTGTAGTCATGCCCTTACCTTTTCATGCAAAAGCACTCACTGATTCTGAACAGTGAGTGTAAAAGCGTTGAGGTTAGGATGTTCATTTTTGTTTACATATCCTTTATTAGAAACACAGGAGAAGCAGAGCATGTATTTTACAACATATATAGCATTACATCTCTGGGATGTCTGTCACGTTTACGGGGCGTATCACCCAATGCAGTGGTTCATCGCTTCATATTTCACAGCTATTGTTCTCCATCACAATTATTCCAGGACATGTTAGCGCTACAAAGGATATAACATTCTGAATTAAACAGTGAGGGAAGGAGGGAAGGAGAGGGTACATAGGATTAAGGGGGGGGACTGGGGAGGGTCGGTTATGGTCACCGGATGGGAGGCGGCTAAGTTTGCAGCTAGTCAGGGGTGCGTCAACGCGAGGGGTCGTGTGGGTGTCGCTCACAATGGACCAAGGGAGTGAGCATGGCTGTTGGGGGGGGGCAATGTGCCTGTTGTGGTAGTTATGTCTAGTGAGGGGGGTGCTGGGGGAAGCAGCATCAAGGCTGTCCGCACGGTGCATCGGCAGGGGGTGCGCCGGTGGCACCATCCGGGTGTTTGGCCTCTGTAGGGTTCTGCGTTAGACGGCATTCCTTATGAAAGGAATTGAGCATTACATCCCAGAGCACCGCTATCGGAAACTGTCGGAGGCCTGCCGTTTCCTCGTTATGAAGGGTGGTGCTTTCCGCCTTCGCCCAGGTGTCTAGCGATGTATGCCAGTGTGCCGGTAATGTTGGGGTGGGTCGTTTCCAGTGTTTCGTGATCAATCTTTTTGCCGTAAGTAGGCCAAGGTCCCAGAAATGAGAGGGGACTTTATTCAATGGGGTCCGCTGATAGAGGCCCAGTATGCATGCCTCCCACGTGTGCGGTATTGCCATGGCTGTGCATTTGCCTAGCGTTCTCAGTACCGCCCCCCAGTATGTCCGAATCTGTGGGCACTGCCATAGCATGTGTAGTAGATCTGCCCCTTCCAGTGCACATCTTGGGCAGCTGGCTGCAGCTCCCGGGAAGTATTGGTTAATTTTATTGGGTGGAGGTACGCTCTATGCAGAATGTAGAACTGAATCAGTTTGAAGCGTGCGTTTCTGGGAACGTGTCTGGGGCCTAGCAGTATCGTTTTCCACTCCTTATCTGACCAGTTTCTCCCCCTGTCAGTTGCCCATTTGTCACGGAGCGGTTGCAACGAGTGCTTCGTATGTGACAACAGCGCTTGATGAAGCCAGTGCACCACGTGTGTACCGTTTCCCATGACATGGAGGCTCTGACTCAATTGATGTGTTGGTAGTTCTGCAGTGATGCTGCCCCACCGCTTCGTGTATGCTAAAAGTAAGGAGGTGTGTTGTAAAAACTGTCCTGGTGGGAGGCCTGTGTCAGCAGCCAATGTCGCGAACGGTATCAGGACGCCGTCAGCATACAGGTCTGCCATGGTGTCAACTCCAGTCCGCGTCCAGTGTTCCAGTGCTGTTTCCGTGACTATGGAGGCAGTCATGGGGGTGCCCAATAGTGGGAGAGCCGGGGCATATGGTTTAGTCAGTCTCGTAAGCCGCAGGCTTCTGACATAACATCGTACCGCTACACCTACATGTAGTTGAGTTTATCTCCTCTGGCGTGTCAGGGGGTGGAACAGGGTATGGATTTGTGTGGGGGATAGTACGTCTGTAGTTGTGGCCGTGTCCTCCAGACGGTTTCCCGCGAGCCAGGCAGTGGCCCACTGTAGCTGGGCTGCGAGATAGTAAAGTTCGAGGTTCGGTACCGCGAGGCCACCCTCATCGACTGGGGCGTGTAGTTTTTGGAGGGCCACTCTGGGTCGCCCAGTGTTCCATATCAGGTCCCTGATCATGGAGGCCAATTCTCTAAAGGTGTGTGCCCGCACATAAACTGGTATATTAGCGAAGTAATATAAAAGCCTGGGGAGGATGACCATTTTCGTCAGCGTCACTCTGCTCGGGACATTGAGCGACAGGGACTTCCAGAAGGCAATCTGGGACCTAACAGATGTAATGGCGCGCGTCAGGTTACCGTCCAGTATGTCCTGCGGCGTCCTATATATGTACACGCCTAGGTATTTGAACGTAGTGTGGTGCCATGGTAGTCGCTCACCATTGATCTCGATACCAGGGTCCGGGATGTCTGGGTTGAACGAGTATGCCCCTGACTTGGCCCAGTTTATCTTGAGACCTGACATGCTCTCGAAGGATCTGAAGATCTCCGAAAGGTCTGGCGGTATATGAGTAAGGTCCCTGACGTACAGAAGGAGGTCGTCGGCATACAGCGAGACCGTGTGTGTGCCATCCGCCAGCGGGATTCCCCAGTGCATGCCCTTATTGCGCAGTAGTGCAGCTAGGGGCTCAATTGCTAGTGAAAAGAGCAATGGGGATAAGGGGCAGCCTTGTCTGGTGCCGCGTTGCACCTTGATGGCATCGGATAGTAGCCCACCTGTGCGGACTCGCACTGTTGGGTGTCTGTATAACAGTCCCACTAGTTCAATATAGTCATCACCTAGGTCGAATTTGCGTAAGACAGCCAGTAGGTAAGGCCACTCGAGCGAGTCGAATGCCTTCTCCAGATCAAGGACCAGGCAGCCCGACCGAGGCCAGTCTTGCGTCGCGTATGTTTGTATTCGGAATAGCCTCCGTATGTTGTGAGAAGTGCATCTGGTGGGCACAAAGCTGTTCTGGTCAGTATGTATCAAGTCAGGCACCAGTCCTGCTAGCCGTCGGGCGAGAGTTGAGGCTAGTATCTTGTAATCAGTGTTTAGCAGTGCTAGGGGACGGTATGAGCCGAGGAGTGTGTCACTTCTGCCCGGTTTTAAAAGGGATTCTAACGTTGCCTCATTCATTGACCGAGGCAAGGTCATGTCCTCCAGTGCCGCCGCATAGACCCGTAGGAGCTCCGGAATCAGGATGTCAGAGCATGCCTTATAGTATTCCGCCGGCAGGCCATCGGGGCCCGGTGCCTTGCCATTCGAAAGGGCAAAGATGGCCTCACGGAGTTCCTCCGCCAGCAACGGTGACCCTAGGTCATCCCGCTGGTCGTCTGTCAGGGCAGGCAACATGATATTCCCTAGATACGCAGTGATGATAGGTTGTGTGGTCAGCAGACGGGATTTGTAAAGCGCGCCATAATGCGTCGCAAAGGCTTCGTGGATCTGCGCCTGTGTGTAGGCCATTGGACCAGCCAGCGGTTGTATCGCCGTCACTGGTGTCATATGATTCTCGCGTTGTATCAGCCATACCAGCAGTTTGCCGGGTTTGTCTCCAGCGTGATGTGAGCGGGCTGAGTGAGCCTTGTAGTTGATGTTTTTCAGCCTGTCAATAAGTTTGTCGTGTTCTGCCCGTGCCTGTAATAGGTCAGTGTTGGGGTCTGTGGCTGTCGTCTGCTCTAGTCGCAACAAGGCTGATTCCAGGCGTCGGAGATCTACCTCCAATTGCCGTCGGGAGTGGGCCTGTGTGCCCAGACATTGGCCCCGAAGGACCACTTTAAACGCGTCCCATTCTATCTGCGGAGTCGATGCCGAGCCTGCGTTGTCCTCAAAATATTGTGCCGTCTGTGTGCTTATGGAACTCCTAAATGTACTGTCCAGTAAGAGGTCGGGTTGTAACTGCCACGTGGGTATTGGTGGTCTAGGTTGGTCCCACAGCAGGTCCAAGAGGTGCGGGTTGTGGTCGGAGTGTGTGCGCCCCATGTAACAGGTGTCCGTGACATTGGGTAGGAGTTCACTGGAGATCATGTACCGGTCTAGACGCACATGTAGGGCGTGTGCTCCTGAGTAGTACGAGTAAACCCGGGAGTGTGGATTGCGGGCGCGCCACGCATCTCGTAGGCCCCATTGCGCGGACCACGTCTGCAGCACTTTCGTAGTGGCCTGTGCCTGTGAGTTGGGTGGTGTAGGATGGGAGCGGCCTAGTGTTAAGTCCAATGAACTGTTGTAATCCCCGCCAAGCACCCAAGGGATTCCATGCCAGGGGGCCAACGTGTGTGACAAGTGTGTGAGGAAATCTGCCAGCCCCGTGTTAGGTGCGTATATGGAAGCTATTACCAGCGGATTGCCATCCAGTTTGCCATGTACAGCTACGTATCTGCCCTCGGGGTCTATATGTACATCTTGTCTGGTCCATGGAGTGCCCGGCCTAATCCATATCAGCGTTCCCCTAGCGTACGACGAGAAACCTGTGGCATAAAGCTGTCCCCGCCACCTGCGCTGTAATGTGGGAGTTTCCGTGTGAGCAAGGTGCGTTTCTTGTAGGAGGGCAATTTGTATGTGGTGGCGTTTGAGGTATGAATATATTTGGTAACGTCTGGATGGCGTATGTATACCCCTCACATTCCACGTGCATATCTTAATGGGCGACATTACAATATTGCAGCAATACCCCCCACCCAGCAATCCCGCCACCCCTCCATGCAAAGGCCACCCAATAGGCGCCTGATGCGTTGCATTGCTGCACTGTGACCATAGGGGGGGGAATCAAAAACATGGCTAACAGAACAATAAGCCAGTGAACAATATGAACAATCAAAATACCAAAAGGTCGGATGCAAAACGTGCCCCCGTCCATACTCTCTAGGAGAGCAACGAAATTCAAGTCTAAGGGGGTGGTTGTGCTATACGCACTAGATCAAGTGGTCAGTGTCAATATAGTTATTGAGCGAAGGCCTATCGCCTTCCCGGAAGGAACGTGTCAATCTTGGCCGCAGTTGCAGACAGTGAACCCAACATGTACATGCACAAAACTCATACATTACGTGTTCCAATCGAGCCGCCATCAGGTAGGGCCAAGCGTCCTTGTAGCTGTGTACCAATCGGGCGCGGGTCACCCCCACCAGCACCTGGGTTCAAGTTCGGTGGTGGGATGTCAGGCGTGCGTATGCCGCGTGCGTAGCACGGAGAGTTGGGGGTGTAGTCCGTTGCTATGGTCAGGTCTCATTGCAGCTGTGTTGCCCCCGGGCCGCTGAGGCAGCCAGTTTCGAACGGCGTGGTAGAGTGCTGTGGGCATCGCGTGGTCAGCTGATGTAGTCCGCCGTCTGGGGTGTGACGTCAGGTCGGTCTTCCGAGGTCGGGGAGTCTGGCACTCCATAGATGGCTTCGTCGTCGCTCTGGAGGTCCTGTGCGCTGCCACCCGCTACCTCGCTCTGTGCAGGGGATCCGCTGAGCTCCATCACCAGGCGGAGGGTGTCTTGTTTCTCCTGGCGTCTGGCATCTGCTGGAGGGGAAGGTCTTGTCGCTGTCTGTGATTCCGGCTGAGAGTGCCGGCGGGGTCGCCGTCTCCGCCTGTGATTGCCGGGATGTCGCCGGGGCAAAGGGCCCGCAGTCGTTTTGGGTTCTGTATCAACCCCGCTGTCTAGCCAGGTTTCCGCCTCTGCGGGGTCCGTGAAGAAATGAGTCCGTTCACCCGCTACAACCCTCACCTTCGTGGGAAAGAGCAGCGAGTATTGGAGGCCCATTTGTCTCAGTCGCTTCTTCACCGCCATGAAATCATGTCTTTGCTGCTGGACCTGGACAGTGTAGTCGGGAAAGAACATCACTGACGCGTTCTCGACCCGGACCTCTTGGAGTTTGCGCGTTTCTCGCAGGATGGAGTCCCTGTCCCGGTAGTTCATTATGCGGAGCAGCATTGGTCTCGGGTTGGAGCCCATCATCAGAGGTTTGGTGGGGACTCTGTGAGCACGTTCTATCACGAAGTGTGGGGAGAGCGATCCTTCCGGTAGGATGCCTTTCAACCATCGCTCCATGTGTTCCTCCGGGGATCTCCAATCCCATTTCTCCGGAACCCCGACCAAGCGTACGTTGTTCCTTCGGGTCCTGCCTTCCGCGTCTTCGGCTCTGTCCTCCAAGAACTCCACTCTGTTCAATAAGTCCTGTATGTGTTTGTGCGACTGGTCGGTTTGAGGCTGAAGTGTCTGTACTGCGCTTTCCAGGGCGGTGGTGCGGTCCGCTAGTTTTTTATGATCCGCCCTCAGGTGCATGAGGTCGTTGACCACGCTGTCGATCTTGGTGGCCAAGGAGGTGCAAGTTAGGTTGATTGACTCCTCGAGCCTCTCCATCGCCGCCAACATGATGTCTAGTTTAGCCGCCGTCTGGTCCGGGTCAGCGTTCTTCCCGGTCTTGTCCATCTTGGCCTTCTGGTTCGTGTTGCCGGTACCAGTCCTCGTTTTGGGCCCGGTAGACATCTGAGCCTCCTCACTATTTCTGGTCCAGTGGTTCGTCGCACTCTCAGAGGACCAGTCCGCTTGTGTGAATGTTCAGGCGCAGGGTGAGTGGCCACCGCGCAGCGTCCGTGGCTCCCAGGTGGGTGTGCGCTCGTGCAGCGGCCTGCGGCGCTTGGTGTCTGGCGGGTTGGTAGGGTATGGAAGGGCCGGAGTGCGGCGCAGGCCCAGCGTGTGTCGCACCACGATGTGGAAGGCGCCGGTGTGGGTTTAGCGAGCTGTCGCGGCACTCCCGAGGATCCGTCAGCTGCAGGGGAGGTGGGCACCGCACCTCGTCCGCGGCTCCCGTGCGGGCGTGCACTCTGGTAGCGGGCCGTGGTGCCTAGTGACTGGCGAGTCGATCTGGGAGGGCTAAGTCGTAGTGTAGGCCCAGCGTGCGTCGCACCGTGGTGGGTAGGCACTGGGGTGGGCCTCGCAAGGTGTCACGGCACTTCCGAAGACTGTCCAGGCGTGGGGCATGCGATCACCGCACAGTGGCCGTGGCCTCCAGGTGGGCGTGTGTTCGGGCAGCGCCTCGTGTATGGCGGGCCGGCGTGGCAGGGCTGGCGCGCGGCGAAGGTCCAGCGCGTGTCGTGCCGCGGTGGGTTAGGCGCTGTGGCGGGCCACGTGAGCTGTCGCTGCTCACCCGAGGCGCGGGTGGTGCTGTGGGTGTTCCGTCTGCCGGGCTGAGGGCATCAGCATGGCTCACTGGCCCTGGCCAACACGAGGGTGAGCCGTCCCGTGAGCGCCGTTGGTGGGGCCGGCGGTATCACACCGGCATGCAGCACGGGTCCCGCCAGTTCAGCCACAACCGGTCACTCTTTAGCGCCTCTCCGGTCCAGCGCTCAGGGAGGGGGCAGCCGGGTAGCGGATTGTGCAGTTAGGCTAGGCCAGGCGTCGCAGTCCGCCCCCGCACCTTTGCGGAGCGTCTCGTGGTCTCTGTGCGCGCAGGCCTCAGCCCCGGGCCTGCGCCGCCATCCGGAGCCTCGGTCTCTCGTAGGAGGTGCCCAGGACTGAGAGCAACGCTCGCGGCCACTGATCTGCGTAGTCCGCGGTGGTTCGCGGGTGTTCCGATTTGTCTCAAAATCGGCCAGGTGGTCAGCGATGATGTCCGGCGGCAGCGCTGGTGGTTTGCCGCCGTCTGCAGGCAGCAGTGAGCCGGATAAATGCGCCGGGAAGGTAGGCTCAGTGCGGAGCTCTACTCAGAGGCGGCCATTCTCTTCGCGTGCATAGCCACGCCCCATTTGAGGTTAGGATGTTCATGCTTACATTTCACATGCTTTACTTAATTTTGCATTCCCTATGTGTGTTTGCTTTTTCCAGTATGTTACTTATTTTTAGGCAGCATATTGCTCCTGTCTAGTGCGTAATTTGAATTGTGTCGCATCGAGGTGTTTAGAGCGGGGCGCAATTGGGTTGTAGGTGAAGGCAGTGCGAGTTTCTCTCAGTGGGGCTGTATGGTGGTCAGTGGGGGAGAGGATGTGGCACTATGGTCAGAGCTGCCAAATTTGGAACTTTGGAACCAGGTTCAGCCTTCATGACCAGTCCACCAGACCGCTCTCCTGAGAGAGCACATTTCCATGCTAGACCTTAGAAGGCCCCGAAATACCTTAGAAGAATGGCGTCTGAGCACCAGCAGGTGGACCATATCGGTGGCAAGTGTGGGTTTACCTTGAAGGCCTGTCCACTACAACCCCTATTGAAGCTCACCTCCAATCTTGCGGGCAGGCCTATGAAGCAGCACACCCTAGAGCAACAGTGACTCTGTCACTGAGGTCACAGGACCCTTGAGCAGGTAGGCTCTAGGGCGGTGCGACCAGTGAGATCGCACTGAGAGCTGACTGCGGGTGGGGGCATCATGTTTTTGAGTATATTTTGTTTTTAAAAGCACTTTCTGCCTCCTTCCTGGCCTCCAGCAATTTTCGGCAACCATAAAAATGTCATGATATCTCCGGTGATTAATGTTTCTTCCTAGAGAGAGATAGAGTTTCATCAGGTGGAAGTTGTGACTTGTGAAACGGTAGAGCAGAGGGTTAATGTGCCTGCTGCAAAGAACATGTACCGTGCAGATCACTAAGTCAACATGATGTAAATAGGCCAGTGGGTTACTGCTTTTGTCCGAGATTCTTTTTTACTTGCAGTTTATAAGTCAAAATCCTAACACAGAACAATGAGCTATTAACTGTCATCTAAGAGCTGCATGCAAACACACAAGATATAAATTAGAGCGTTATGTTTTTTTTCCCCAGTCTTTGATTATCTTAATGATGCAAAAAGAGTTCATTTGGACAGAAATCAATTCTGGTTATTAAAGAGAATCCCCAACCATGGTTTCTGGGATCACCTTTGGTGGATATCCCTTATTACACCAGCCCTACACTGGCCTGCCTCCTGCGTGGACCAGGTATTTAAACGGAGCGATTCCCTGGATAGACGCTTCGGGGAATAATAGCTCCTTACCTGAAATGCGACAGGAACCCATCGACGATCCCGATTTGCACCCTCACGACCTGTGACCTGGGCAGTCTGATTCCGGATGATTCCTGGACTGCACATCGACCCATGAGCTAGACCCACTACTGCTGATGCGACGCTAGGACCTGCATCCTTTCCGACCCGGCTCTACTTCTGTCGGAGGTTAGAGGACTCAGACGTGGTTGATGGACCCTAAAATGGCGGCGTCTTGCTTCCGTCCGGCGTCCTGCCCCTGTCGGGTCCGTGGTGAGCGAAATCCTCATACGTTGTCCAACAGGCTGCCTTTTGCTCGCAGTGCTCAATGTGTATCCTGCCCGCACTGCCGCGTATAGATCCGGGAACCTGTTGGTGGCTGGAGTATTATGAGGGCTGTTTAACGTGGTCTCGCCCTCTCGATCACCTCACTATAATCTCACTGACTTTCTTCTGTGCTTTGTTGGTGTGTGCCCATCGCGGATCTTGTGCGTACTCGTCGCTGTTTGCATTGGCTGACCCGGGAGCCTGTTGGTATCGGGAGCAGCTGGAGGGCTGTTTGTGTGTACTTGTTGGTCTGGACCCGCCTATGGAGTGCACGTAGCGGGTGGCTGGCCGGTGCATTCTTTGACTGTTTTGACTGTTTTCCACCGATTATCCCTTTTGAGATGAGTTTATAGGGAGGGAATTGGTCTGTTCTCGGGCACAAAAATTAAAAGAAGAGCCCTGAATTGGAAGGATGCCTGACTTTAAAATGGCGTCTGTTTGTGACTCTCTTCCTCCAGTAATAAATATGGAAACAGGACTAGAACTGCACTATCAAGCTGCCTGGCTGTAAAATGGTGCCTGCTCAAGACTCCATCTCAATTGTGATTGATGTTTGTTATCACTGTTTGTCAACAGTGAAACAGGTCTAAATTCCCAGACTATTTTTCGGCTTTATTAAGGAGTGGGAATCTAGGAGGTCTTCAATTGTAGTGCTTATTAAGGGTCTAATATATGCAGAAGTTATGACACCCCTTCTCTCTCTCTCTTTCTCCTACCATTCCATCTTACTTGTCCTACATTAGCCGATTAAGACTCTTTTTAACCTGTATTAATCCTTATTAATCTATATCCTCTGGAATATATAGTTACTCCTCTGTAGTAAAAAAAATTTTTTTTAAATGGCCTTAGACCTGGAACCGGCAGCCCACAATGCATACGCCATTCGATACCCAACTAACCTCACAAAAAAAATGCAATTAAGAAATTGAAACATCATCTTATGGTAAAAAATACGGAGACTCTTGTTTTAGATACATACTTCTGCACTAACAAGGGCATTTTTGCTAACAACCTTATCTTCCACACCAATAAATGTGCCCAATGGAGAAATACCTTCCACGCTATGCTTAATATATCCACAATGAAGAAATCCCCGTATGCCATCAAATTGACGGTCATTGCTTCAGACCTTCATCCTCTGAATGCCACCATTACTATTTATAATAATGGTAATATTCTTATTTAATCCACTGACGCGTATCTAGATATATTTGATAGGCTTTTCCCTACTCTCGAGAAAGCAGTAAATAATAGCACCACACTCTCGGCCTCCTCCCATTGACATAACTCAGACGTCTCCTTAACGCATCCCTCTCAGTTTACCTGTTCGGACTCTCTAAATCAGACAAATGTCGCTTCTGTCTTGGGACCTATCTCTCCTGATATTTCGAATTTACCAGACTCTCCCAATCGGACAGATATCGCCCCGGTCTTGGTGCCTTTCTCCCCTGTTACTTCTATTACATGTTCTCATGGGTCCTCTGGACCATGTGTGTTAGGTCTGCTCTTAGCCCCTTTCAGCAGTGGGACTGAACCCTCCAGTAATCACCGCCAACTACCCTGCCTGCCCGAAACCACTCCTGGTCCCGTCAGACCAGAAGACTCACACTTAGTCCTCGATACCGATGATTCCACTTCAATGTCACACCTGATGGATAGCACAAAATTGGATGTCTCCAATATTGTCCCCCTCCCCCTCCTGCACACACAGGGGAAAACCTAGTCCCCACTCACCTATTACCCGCTGCAGCATCTGAGGGAACTCTCACATCTGCTTCACTCATACCGCCTATACATTCACACATAGAGGATGATCCAGACTCCACTCACCTACTACCTACCACAATATCTGAAGGAACCCCAACAGTGGCTACACTCTTCTCGCCTATCCCATCATTGAACCCAATGACCCTTCCGCAACCCCAAGTGGAGAGCTACTATGCCACTCCTGCAATAGACATGCACACTGATTCCATGGACAATTCGTCTCCCCAAACAGTTCATACACCATCACCTATTACTTATTCTCCCATTTCTGTCCTGATTGACCAAATTAATGAGCTAGCATCCAGCATATCTCATTTTAAGGATGATATGCTTAATCTTTCAACCATCACGAAAGATCTTCTTATCCTACATAGAGCCACCAATGACACAGTGAATATGATCAGTCTCCAAACGAGAAACTATTGCCCCACTAATGTTCCCATTGACAACTTTATACAACCCAAACAAAATTATGCCCAACCTAGTTTACCTACACCCTATGTCTCACTACCAATGAACATAATTCCTAGTTTATCCTCCGTCTCTGGTTCAAAGAGACCAAGCGATCATCTTTCCGACAGCGACATTGATGACCTTCTGATATCCTATGCCCTGGATTCTGACAATAGTAAGCCTCTGGGCAGCGCTATTCAATCCATTGTATCCAACCCCCTCAGAGAACCTACACTGAATACCAGAGCTGTTAACAGAGATAACCTCACAAACATCAATTTAGGACGGACCGCTTCAATCCCCTCGTTCAACAAGCTGAAGTGTGGGCTTTTAAATTGTAGATCTGCTAGCAAACATGCTACTGATATCTTCAATCTCATTATAGATGACAACTTAGACATTCTGGTCCTCACAGAAACTTGGCTAAAAAGCTCCTCCTCTCCCATTCTCGACCTACTGGTTTCTCCCTCCCGTGATCTAATTCGACTTGATAGGATTAGGAAAATTGGTAGGGGGGTAGCCTGCATTTATCGTAACTCACTTTCAGTCAAACAAGCGGACTCCATTGAACTATCTTCGTGCGATTATCTTTGCATCATTATCTCAGATTTTAAGCGTATCACTTGCAAGTTACACATAATTTACCACCCCCCAGGTGATAATTTGACTTGTATTGATGAGATTATGGAGATCATGGCATACAATTCCAACTCCCTAGGTCCTCATATTTCCTTAGGTGATTTCAACCTTCATTGGAATAATGCAAATGATCATATTGTTGGCTGTTTTAAAGAATTTCTACCAGAGCAGGAATTATCCCAATTCTGTGACAGCCCAACACATAACAAGGGAGAGGCTCTGGACCTCAGCATTGCAAAAGCTAACATCATTCTACTGGAATCCAAGACACCCTGCGATTGGTCTGATCATCACTACATCCTCTTCTCCATCAATACTGAAGTTATGCATAAAAGGGGACAACCATCAAAGTTAAAGCAATGGAAACAGAATCTACAAAATATCAATTCCATCTTGTTAGTAAACGAGTGCAGCTCCGCTCTGACCCTCACGACGGACATAACTGATGTACATGAGCTTACAACCTTCTACAATGACAAGATACTTGAAACTCTGGACTCCACAGAGCTGCTACAGGAAAAAAATGTCTCCACTAAGATTTCCAAGCCTTGGTTCAATGAAGACCTGAACTTGGAACGTAGACAGCTTAGAGCTGCTGAACGTCTTTGGAAATCGACTCCTACCTCTCTCAACTTGGAACATCTCAGAAAATATAGGAATCCGTACAATAGGAAGATTCTTAAGGCCAAGGCAGACTTTTTCCGAACTCAGCTAAACCTAGCAAGTAACCGACCAAAAAAACTCTTTGAAATTATCAAGCAACAATCTTGCACTACAACTAACGACAGTGAGTTAAATGACCTGGCCACTCCTTCATGTGACGAGCTTGCCAATTTCTTCCATGAAAAGACTAGAGCTATTGAGCTAGACATCCAATCAAAGTTGGCCCCCCGCCAACCTATGACACTAAACCCCAAACCGGGCGGTTTATTTGAAGCTCATACTAATTTTATCAACCCAGGGGAAGTAGCAAAAAACAACGCCTCCTGGCACACCTTCGCGCCAATCTCTCAACAAACTATCTACAACACTCTCCAAGCAATCAACCCTTCCAATAATTTCTCGGATCCCTTGCCACCTGCCCTTTTCAAGATCTTAAAAACTTCTATACTACCATTATGGTCTAAAATTGTAAACGCCTCCCTGGCTCAAGGTGTCATTCCAGACTGTCTTAAAATAGGACAGGTCACTCCTATTCTAAAGAAGGCTGACGCTTCACCATCTGATCCTAACAACTACCGTCCCATAACCTATATCCCCACCTTGGCTAAACTATTGGAGAAATGTGTTCAAATACAATTATGTCATCACATTGAGAACTTCAACCTCTTAGACAGTCACCAATCGGGCTTCCGAAGTGGACACAGCACAGAAACTGCACTCACGTATATCATGGATGATATTCTAATCATGCTTGATCGAAATGAGTCATGCCTTCTGATACTTCTCGATCTATCGTCCGCCTTCGATACGGTCAAGCACGACAAGCTCCTAGCCCTATTGGAAAGAAGGATGGGCCTCTCTGGCATTGTGCTACAGTAGTTCTCCTCCTTCCTGAATAACAGATTTCAAAGATTCAAAATGAAGAACTCACTCTTGCAACCCTCCATGGTCACTCTTGGTGTGCCCCAGGGATCTGCCCTCTCACCCATTCTCTTCAATTTGTTAATGGAGCCCCTGGCGAATGCTCTGAAGTCTGCGAACATTCTATATCACCTATATGTGGATGACACCCAGCTATACCTTAAAATCACCTCGCCAGATGACTTCATTACTCTTAATACTAGGCTTTTGAACACGCAAAGCTGGCTCACCAACAACCATCTGATGTTGAATACCAAAAAAACAGAATTCATTCTCATCTCACCACCAAACTACACTCCAAAGATAGACCTCTGGTTAAAACACCTAACCTCCTTTGACTGTGTCCCCCACATCATAGACTCGGCGAAATCCCTAGCTGTCACCATTGACAAACATTTGAATATGCAGTCGCACATCTCTACGGCCACCAAGGTAGCTAATCACAAAATGAGTATACTAAGGAAACTTATACCCTTCCTCCCTCAGGCTGACTTAAAAGTTGCTGTACAAGCTCTTGTACTTCCTAGATTAGACTACGGAAGCACAGCCCTCTCTGGTCTCCCTAAATACAGGCTTGCACCGCTGAGAGCAGCTCTGAATGCTGCTGCCAGACTGGTATCAGGAACCAAAAGAAACAGCCACATCTCACCAACCTTGAAAGCACTGAACTGGTTGCCGTATGAAGCAAGAATACACCTTAAAGTGGCGTGCATGACGCACAAAGCAATCCCCAACAATACACCCAGCTACTTGGCACTAAAGTTGGAAAAATCTGGGGCTGCAGACAACTACGAAGTGCGAGCACTCTACGTCTGAAACCCCAATCCTTCCGGAAGAAGAGAACAGGCTGTAGAGCTATCTAAGGGATTGCTCCAAAGATTTGGAACTCTCTACCACCCCTAGTGCGTGGAATCACCTCCCTTACTGTATTCAAAAAGGAAGTAAAAAGTCTACTAATGAACAAATTCATATCCTAAATTTAAGTATGGGTTGTATTTGACTGTATGTCTTTTCATCACATCCCCCACAATTGTTGCTGATTAATGTTTTCGATGGATGTAGATCTGTTTTAGCTCTCTCACTTTTATATATCTACCTTTAATCGATCTAGGAATTTGATTGACTGACTTCATAATGTCTAATGTTTGTTGTTCTGCAGATGCTATTGCTGGTCTTTTACCTCTTATATGTATATACTTTTCATTTATATCTCTATTATGACAAATTGACATTATGTTTTTGTTGATTACCTCTACCACTGTTATTCTTCTATTGTAAAGCGCTCTGATACCCTCGTGGGTCACGTTCGCGCTATATAAGACTTTATAAATAAATAAATAAATTGTCATGTGACTCCTACACCTTGTAGTCCTTTGTCTTATGTAACCTTACTTTTTGTGATTTACACACGTATGATTGATTCTCGCAGTGTAATGTGTGTGATATAAAGTTCTCTGACACCCTACAAAGATGTCAGTGGCGCTGTAAATCAAGTTGAATGCATCTGAGCAAGAATGTGGTTATGCAGACTTGAGGGACACTGTTAAAGGGTGGTAGTGAGGGAATCCGTGGCAGAGCGAGTCATGGGGGGGGCAACAAACATTGTCACACAGGGCTCCACCAGTGCTAAAGCCAACCACTTCTACTTCCTACAGTTCTAACACCAAATCAAAAACGCTGATTTGAAAACCCCTTCAATATGAAGCATACCTTCAAGTCAAAGTATGATTTAGCAGTGGTCTCAGTTGTTTTAAGTCTTTTTTTTATTAATGTACAATCTTTATTTGTTTGCAATGGTGTCTTGTAATTTTGTATTATATGTGTTGTGTTTTTGCACTTCACATAATTCTGCCGAGTAAAGAGCCCACATACAAAAATGATTGTCCTATGAGTCTGGGAGACTGGTGAGAGGATTTACGTTAAAACAAATTACTAAGTATTAATATCATCCTAAGGTAGCACAATAATGGCACAGAAGGACAAGGTAGCCTTTTGAAATTTGCGATTATATCCATGAAGTGCGGGGTTTTCTCTTGTGTAATTTTATATTTTGAATGATTCCACCCCTCATTACCTCAACAGGATCTCCCCCCTTTATGAGACAGAACTGGAATGTTTATCATGCATTCATCTGAAAACAATCAGTTAACATGAGTAAAAAATATCCATCTTTGTGAGACCTGCACCTAGCTTTTCCATCCAATGCGACAAATGTAATCCATTTAATACAGTTTTAAAATATATGGACTTATTTAATTTGTATATTTATCTTTTCTTCCATGTTACTGATATCCACATTAGATCTCTTCAGTGATGCCAAATAAGATCAATAGTCCTGCGATGTTACTTTCTGTGATGTCACTTCTTGTGATGTTACCAAGGATGGCTCCTCCACTAGGGTGGAGGAGTGTTGCCCCACTGCTTTCTCGCAGAGCGAGAAGCAGAAACATAAAATGCTAAAACTAAAATGTTATGTTTCTGCTTCTCGCACTGCGAGAAAGCAGAAGTGTTTGGTTGGGGGGTTCTGCTCTGGGCAAGGGAGGAGTGGCTTGCACACTGCTAAGGGCTCTGACTGTCCGATCAAACCAGTCATGTGCACTCTGGTCTTTCTCGTCTGGCTGGTCACTGTCCCGATCAATCACAATGCTGTCATTTCAGCTTTGTGATTGGCTTAGGGAAGGGGAGGGATGCTGCAGGAGAGCAGGTCAGGTGCAGAGACGATGCCAGACCCAGGAAGGGAAGTTTTGTTTTATAATAACCCCCCCCCCCCACCCCCCGTACCCTCCCGCAAGAACCCCACGAGACCCCCCACCAGCGATCATGCCGGCCGCGACTGAATGTTACATGCAAATTAGAGGGGCCTCACATCTTCCCTTTCGCCCGGGGCCCCAGAAGTTCTATGGCCGGCCCTGCTTCTACCTATATTTTGTACTCTTTTCTAACATGCACACGTCACTTTTCCTCTTGTAACGTATTTGTTACATTTTACATCCTGTACCTTTAATTGCTCTGCACATGCTTTTGTTTAGTGCTTGTGCCATGTTATGTTTTAGATATGATTCTTAGTTCTATTTAGAACCTCTATTGCCTGAGCCAGTGAGACTGCAGTTGCGCCTGGAGTTTCCTACTGGACAGATGTTCTGCCGTGCTGTCATCATTAAAACTATTTTAACCTATTTTTGGATTTGAGAATTTAATATTGGCGACGAGGTGAGGACCTTTTCCTGTCAGTTTTAGCACGGGTACGGAGAATTAAAAGGATCAGAAGATTTTGTTCATTTTTTTTATTTCGTTATTATTCAACTTGAAGTTTTCACGAAGCATCGCACGAAGGAACAATAAGAGTGGTGTTTTTCAACTGGCAGACACTCATTAAGTTGTCTTGGACATCTGACTGTTTGCTGGGGAAGAAATCACCATATTTGTGGAATCAGATTGGATATCGAGAAAAGTATTTCAAATAAAAACATGACCGGTTTCTATAGAATCGGAACGCGGAGACGGTGCATCGTCAAGGGAAAGGAATGCAGAAGGAGCTTACCAAAAAGAAAGAACTCCAGGTATGTGAGCATAATTAACAAGAAGGCGAAGTCACGTCAGATGCACGCTGAGTGTGAACGTGAAGGCATGTCAGATGCATGCTCAGGGTTAACGTAACGTGGCGTGGCGGCCATTTTATCATTTCCATAGCAACATACTCACGGAAGGAAGAAGCGCTCCAGGAACACAGCGCTAAGGTTAAAACGAAGTTTGGACAACTTCTTTAAATATTTAAGAAGCGGAAGGTGTTTTCATTCATATTACTAATTGGGAGATTTGAAACATTTATCTCGGGTGAGTGAATACATCGTAGTGGTTTGAGGAATCTCTCAGAAAGTCAATTACAGCAGAGTTCTGGTCACAAACTTTATTAACACAGTTGGGATGATTTCTTGTACTCGTTTTTTTTGTTTGATAGAATGTTAAAATATATTACATCTAATCTAATAGATTAGTTTACATTTTTTTTGGGGGGGGGAACAGATTTTATTCATTCAATATAATTTATCCTTGGAGACTTTTAAAGTCAAGGTCATTTCCAATTTAAAATGCAATTTGACCCACCAGGCAAGTTTTTACAGAGCAAAGGTGATCCTCCCCTACCGTGGACAAGGTAGAAAGAGGAATTTTTGAACTATATGAGAGCAATCGATGGAGAACGCATGGGTGCAGAGAGGAAAAAAAGTATATTATTGCACTGGTTCGGATCTGAAGGACAAGAGATTTTTAGAGCTCTACCGCAAGTTGCACCACAAATAGAAGAATATGTAAATGTTTATGTCGAAGCCTTACAAAGACTTGAAAAAAGGTTTAAGCCTATAACCAGTATTGCCCTGAATAGGTTTAAATTTTATACAAGGGCACACAAGGAAGACCAGACCTTTGATGAATTCTTGACTGCCTTAAGATCTTTATGTGTGCATTGTAAATTTGGCGTTATGGCAGACGAGATGATTACGGATCAGATTATTGTACATGTTAGGAATAAGACAGTTCAAGAACATTTGTAGGTTATGGGAGGTCCCAATTTGTCTGAAGCCATAGCAAATGCCAAAGCAGTAGAACAATCAGAATGTTGGATGCAAACGGTTAGGCAAAGCACGAAGAAGAATGAGAGTGTAGAAGAAGTGTGTGCTATTAAGAACAAGAATGAAGATAGATCTGAGAGCCATAATTACAAACAGGAGGGCATGCAACAGAGATTGCCAACAAATAAATACTACAACAGTAATTCATTTAGAGGGAACGGAAGATTTGGTAATCAACAGTTTTGTTATAAATGTGGCAGTAAGACACATTTAGCATCTTTCATGGGTTGTCCTGCAATTAACAGACAGTGCAGGAAGTGTGGAAGGATAGGTCATTTTAGCAACGTGTGCAGGGATTACAAGAAATCTAGTGCATCTGCGGTTGGGTCTATTTCAACAATTACTGGAAATGAAAAGTTACATGATGAGGTTAGAGAACTAGTCAATGTTGGAAGTTCTGAGTGTGAAAGAGGTTTTGTTGTGTCCATAGTAGAAAAGAATATTGATGGGAATGGAGAGATTGTACTTGAGTCACCCAAATGTATAGTGGAAGTTCTTGGAGTGGAGTTACAGCTCATGGCTGATTCAGGATCGCTGTGGACCGTCATATCGAAGCAATATTTTAAAGAAAAACTCTCAGAAGTGTGTTATGGTAAAACATTACATCCCAGTGACATCATTGCTGAAAGCTTTGATGGGTCAAGAATTGACATGGATGGGTATTTTAACGTTGTATTATTATTTTAAGGAAGATCTACTAAAATTAAATTGTACATTGCTGTGAAAGGTGTAAATGTCTTAGGATGGCGTGATCAGTGGAAGCTTGGAATTATGCTTAATCCACGATCTCCTGAACCAGTTACTTTGGGTGAAGACTTTTCAACAAAAAAATATCCGTTGTAGACTCAAAAGATAAAGTTGGAGAGTTAGTTGGGAAATACAAGAATGTGTTTTGTGAAAAGTTGGGAAAATTTAAAAATTTTGAGCCCAAAATCATTAAAAAAAGTAATGCACATCCCATCATACAAAAACTCAGAGGAGTGCCCATTAACATGAGGAATGAGCTCAAAGATATTTTGAAAGATCTCACCAAAGAAGGGGTAATTGAGGAGATTGAATCTTCGGAATGGGTTTCACCCATAGTTTTAGTCTGTAAGGGCGATAAACATTTAAGAGTGCGTGTGGAACCTAAGGGCTTTGAACTCAAATATAGTCATTGATTGCCATCCCCTTCCAAACATTAACGAGGTAGTATCCATGTTGGAGGGGGCTAAAGTCTTTTCAACGTTAGATTTAAGATCGGCGTACCATCAGGTTTGTCTAAGTGAAGATTCGAAAAATGTAATAGCTTTTATAACTCCTCAAGGCCTTTTTCGTTACACTAGAATGCCTTTTGGTTTGGCTTCGGCCGCTTCTGTATTTCAAAGAGTCATGTTTAGAATTTTTAGGGATTTAGACCAATATGTAAAATGTTTTCAGGACGATATATTAATTCATTCAACGAATGAGAAAGAACATACATTGCATTTGAATGAGGTATGTATTAGATTAGAGAAACATTGACTCACACTTAAGGAGAAGAAGTGTAAGTTGTATCAAAAGTGTGTAGAGTATCTAGGACATACACTATCGGGTGATGGTGTAGTGCCAAAAAAATCCAATGTAGAGGCCATTCTAAATGCCCCAGCTCCAGTTAATAAGGAACAGTTTCTAAGTTTTGCAGGAATGTGCGAATACTATAGTGAGTTTGTTAAAATTTTTGCACGCAAAATGGAACCTTTGAGGGTATTGCTCAGGAAGAATACAAACTTTGATTGGTCCGATGTTCAACAAACAGTGTTTGATGAGATAAAGCGATAAATAGTGTCTGCACCGACTTTGAAACCATTTTGCATAAAAAAAGAGTGTATTATTACTGTAGATGCAAGTCTTTATGGGATTGGTGGGGTTCTCTCACAAAGGAATGGTAAAGAAGAGTGGAATGTGACATTTGCATCAAGGACACTCAATGAGACTGAAAGGAAGTATGCAGTCATAGAAAGAGAACTTCTTGCTTGTGTTTGGGCTATTGAACACTATAAATTGCATGTTTGGGGTAGTAAATTTAATCTAATGACAGATCATAAACCTTTAGTTAACATTCTTTCGTTTGGCGGAGGTTGGAATTCCACTGAAAGATTTGCTAGACTGTCCTCCAGACTTCAAGAGTATAGCTTTAAGACAGAGTATGTACCCGGGAAGAACAATGTGACGGCAGGTTTTCTTTCTAGGCTACCATATGCCCAAAGTGGAATCAGTGTAGTAAAAGAATTTGATTTTGCTTTAACCATTTGTGACATTATACCTGCACAGTTTCATGATATAAGTGAAAGTGTATGGAATGAGTGTGTCAATAAGGACAAGGATTTGTTGGAAGTTAAGAGATATGTCATGGAAGGTTGGCCCAATAAGAATCAAATTAAAGCTGAATTGTTACCTTTTTTTTAAAGTTGCAGAAAAGTTGGAGTTTGAAGGAAATCTTTGTTTTAAAAGTAGTAAATGTATTCCACCTAAAGATATGCAGGATATTACCATAGCTCACAAGACACATCCTGGCATTTCGTCGATGAAGTGTCTAATCAGAATTTTTTTGGGGTGGCCCGGAACGGACAGATTTATTGACCGGGTTGTCAGGGAATGTGAATTTTGTGTATCTAGCGAGAGGATGTTGAAGGTTAATACGCCACCTTTAAGGATGGTAGAGTGGCTCAAAAAACCATGGCAGAAAATAGCTTTTGATATATCGGGTCCATTCAAAATGTTACTAGAAAATTTTCGTTTTGCATTAGTGTTGGTCGATTACCATTCTAAATGGCCAGAGATAAAGTTTGTAGCAAGAATCACCACTGAAATTGTTTTAAATTTTCCAAAAGAAGTTTTTGCACATGAGGGGTGTCCTTCCTGTCATGTTACTGACAATGGAGTACAATTTACTTCTACGGACATGAAAGGTTTTGTAAGAGAATGTAGCATTAAACACATATTTACATCATTATATGGACCTCATGCAAATGGTCAGGTAGAAAGATTTAATCGTGTTCTTAAAGATTTTATCATTGATTCAATCAAAGAAGGTAAAGACTGGCTGAGTAGAGTTAGAGAAAAATTATGGTTATATAGGATAACTCCTCATACCACAACCAAAGTCAGTCCTTTCGAACTGTTAAAAGGAAGGGAGCCAGCTTCTAAAATATGCCCATGGTGGTTAAAAGAGAAGTGTAAAGGAAATGATTTGAATAGTGAGTGTGTAAGAAATATTTCTGCTAGAGTTAAGAACAAACAACTTAAAACTTGTGTTTGGTTTGACAAAAAGTGGAAAGCAAGAGCTCCTTCTTTTCAGATTGGTGATTGGATCAGGATTTTGAAACCAGGTATCATCCGCAAAGGTGCCAATAAATTTGGTAAACCAATACAGATAAAAAATGTTTTTAAGAATTCTTTTGCTACCCAAGATGGTAAAATATGGAATGTTAGAAGGGTTGCAAAATGTCCTATTAATATGTTTCGTGATGTTCAAACTGATTCTATCAGTAAACCTGGTTGTAGCAATGAATTTGGGTCTGATATGTGGCGCGAGCCAAACTTGATAAACAATAATGATTCTGTTTCTTCTAGGATTAAAAATTCTAACCATTTGAGATTTGTTCCAAAAAAGGTTTGAAGATTACGTTTAATTTGTTTTTCTTTCTTTTTCATTTCATGTTTTTTTTCCTTTATTAAATAAGGGGGATGTGTTACATTTTACATCCTGTACCTTTAATTGCTCTGCACATGCTTTTGTTTAGCGCATGTGCCATGTTATGTTTTAGATCTGATTCTAAGTTCTATTTAGAACCTCTATTGCCTGAGCCAGTGAGACTGCAGTTGCACCTGGAGTTTCCTACTGGACAGATGTTCTGCCGCGGTGTCATCATTAAAACTATTTTAACCTATTTTTGGATTTGAGAATGTAATAGTATTGTTTCCTACCTCATGTATTTTGTTTGCTTTTGATACATGCACAATTGCCACCATTGCCTCATGTTACGTAACGTTTGTTATTGTGTTTTGAGTGTCTGCCTTTTATTGCAGTATTATACCTCTACTTGTACTTTGTACGCTTTTGTAACATGCACACATGTCAATTTTTCCTCTTGTAACGTACTGTTTGCTACCTCTTGGATTTTTTTTGCTCTTGATACATGCACAATTGTCACTATTGCCTCATGTAGCTTAATGTTTGCTTTTGTAACATTCTCACTTGTAATTTTCTCCTCATGTATCATTACTATTCCGATTGTGAAGCGCTCTGACACCTTCGGGTAAAGTCCGCGCTATATAACAACACATAAAATAAATAAATTAAATAAATAAAAAAGAGGGCTAGGAGAGGACCCCAGGGGCAGGCGACACGCCGGGACTCGGTGCACCCTCTCCATGGAGAAGAAGGTTGTCAATTCTGGAACCGGTATAAAGGATCTAAGCCAGGTCTCCACATAGCTGACGGGTACTGATACTGCAACTCCCTCCAGGAAGCTCATGAACTGTCCATTGTGCACTGTGTCCTCGTGGACCAGGTCGACCGGCCATTCTCTTCCAATGGGGAGGGCAACCCACCTTGTGTGTTGCAGAGCAGAATTTGCGAGAGGCTGTTCCTTGCAAGTTCATGGGCCTTCACATATGGACCTGGTCAAGGGTTGCTGGGCATCCCGAAGGAGGGCTCCTCTATCGGATGCACTGTGGCTGCAGCATCGGTTTCAGGGCGTAAGTATCTTTTAAGACTATTCCTGCGTGGAGTTTCTTGATGCTCGTCTCGGCCCGCGTGGGACCAGGGCCCGAAGAGGCAGACAAGTGCAGGGAGACGGCAGGGCCCAGATCCCTTTGTTGGGGTCTCCCGCGGACTTGGAGCTCGGTGGGGGAACACACAGGTGTCTAGGCTCCCATTTGTGTGCTAGAGCTGGGTGAAGAGAACCGATACATGGTGTCTGGTCCCCTAGGGGGGCTGTCTCTCCGCAGGTAGTTGCGCCGGTCCCAGAGTGCGTCATCCTTTGTTGCCCTGTCCGAAGGATACTGAATTAATATTAAAGAAAATGGTATAGTGCTAAAATGCTAAGGTAATGATGTTTATTTTTCTTGTGCTCCGATTTCGTGTAGAAAGTGTATTTCTGCTCACACCACAACGAATCTGCAGAACTGATGATTTAATATGTGAGAATAATATATTGAAGAAAACCTTTTTTTTGGGGGGGAGGGGGGTGACCCACATATCTTTCTGTGCAGCTAGGGATGCTATCTGATTTTCTTTAGATTTTACTGCCCATTTGGAATATTTGATGTCTTCACATACTCTGAATAGCACTGCATCTGAGAGACTTCAAGGCATTGACTCTGTACCACTTATGTTTAAATTTTGTAATAAAAGCCTTTAACTTATAATTTATCTAGAACTGACTTGACTGGGTTCATTTAATTCAACATTTTAATATAACTCTATTTGGATAGAATGGTGAATCTGGGAAGTGCCTTTGACGTGGGGACACATTGCCTCATGAAACTGAGGTTGCATGGATGTTTGAAAACGTGCCCTTTTCTATTGTGGTTTGTGCTGCAGCCCTTTTCCAGGCCACAGCACAAGCTGAAATAAAAAAGGGCATGTTTACGACCCCCTACAGGTCGGTCGCATGATAAAATGTCAGATGGAACTGTCGACTACTAATGCGGCGGTTACCATCCCGCAACAATGGTGGTCTGATGCTCGTCCGACCGCCATCGTAATCAGGCCCTTTGTGGCTGCTAGTTGACTGAGCTTTTGGCCCCTAAACTACCAATCTGAGAAACCTGTGAAGGCTAGCTTGCACTACTCTAAGAGTCAAGTGTTGAAAGGGTCGTACTTGGCTCAGTTTTCAGAGCCATAGTAGGACAGACCCCTGGACACCAGCAGCAAACAAACTCAGCCACCATAATTGGTAGTCAGTAGCCCCTATCTGCACCGTCACCCCCAAAGGGGTTTGACAAGTGCTAAGCACATAAATATGTGTTCACCAGTTACCCCCTTATCCTCCTCTACCTTTCTCCCTATCTTGTTTCGTCTCTTTTCCTTCTTGTGCTGTTACGAGTCATGAGAGGGTTGATGGGTTCAGGTTCAACTGGGTCTATTCTTGCTCATAAGATGTTCCTAAAATGTGTCTTATTATTTATTTATTGCCCAACATGATTAAAACGTAAAATGCCATGTCTTTATTGGTTACTGTTAATAGAAAGAATATTATGAGAGGTTGTTTCTTCTCCCACCACTCACCTTGCTACTTACTGTCTTAGCTTTGTGAAAAGTCAATTCATGCCTACAAAGAAGTGAGCAATTTGGTTGGTTAATTAGGCAGAAGTCATCCAAACAAATTGCTATTTGACTTCTGAATAATAAGTTTATTTCTCTGTTCTTTTTGCTTCAGCAGTTACTCATCACGCAGCGAGTCTCTACTCTTAGAACTCCAGTCCGAGAAAGCTGTGATGTTGTCGATTTGTGTGTGAACAGCTAAGGAAATCATGTGTTGTTTGGATTTTTCGCAACATAGGCACATAACAGCACACATCACCCTAATGCGGGCGAACGGACAGGAGAGTGCAAGGTGACGTAGGGTTCGTGTCTGTGTGCGTGCATGCTAGTCTTCAGCGTGAGCAGATTACAGGACTCTAGTAGTGCTCTGTTTACACGCGTAGAGCGTCCGTCTCCTGTTCTGATAATATCTTGTTTTTAAAGTCCGCAGGTGCAGTCCCCGTTCTTGGGGTGGTCGGTGAGAAGCTCTACTTCCGATTTTGGTATCCATGTGCACGATACACATGCATTAACGTTTTCAACCGAAGTATTCTACAGTTTATTCATTCCCTCTGGCTGAAAGTGTCCCATATATAGTTTAGTTTGCATCAGATTGAGTCTGAGGCAAGGGAGTAGATAGAAAATTAAAACCACAGTTCTGATGGCACTAATTAAGCAAAGTGAATGAAACAGAACCTCCCTAGTAGAGCTCCCTTGTGTCTTCCATCCAAGCTTCTGTCCACTCATCCTTGCACCCTACCATCCACTCGCTGATGTCCACCATATTACCTTTACATTCTGTCATCCGTTCATTCTTTCATCCATCATGTAATCCTTCAGCATTCCATCCATCTGTTCACAGATCCATCATCTATGCTTACATCCATGCACACATCCATCCACCCATACATCCATCAATAGACTAATCCATCCATCAATAAAGCTTTTCATCCATCAATGTATCATTTTGTCCTTCCAGTCATCCACCCATCCTCGCAGATTTCCATTTACTATGCAATTCTTCTATCCTCTCAGATTTCCATTTACACTGTTATTTTTGTACCCACCCTCTCAGATCTCCATTTACTCTACTATCCTTTCACCCACAGTCCAGAAAATTATCCCCACTTTGAATTAAAGCTCTGATGGCACCATGCAAGTGGGCCTGACAACCCCCTGAAGAGTTCCATCATCCTCCCATACAGGAGTACATGTTTTGATTGGGCCGAAGTTACGTTCTTCCACAAAAAAGTGCTTGCCCTCCACAGAGCTGTGATCATTTTATTTATCTAGCTGCCTGAGCTTGACCTTTCAGAGGCAGTCATGTGGCATTGCACTGCCATTAAGGTGTCTTAGATAATTGATGGTTCTTTTCTCTGTCAGTAGCACAGATGGAAAGAAGACAGTCTTTAACCTACTTGGATTTGTAGGTCTGGATTGACAATGCAGCTGTCAGCTAATCTTTTAACCTACACCAATATTACACTACAGTTATTTGCTTCCACACAAATACATATCCATTCCCATGCTATTTATTTGTAACGCTTCTTATTCTCTTCCAGGGGATCCTCATCAATAGTCATAAGCTCTTGAATATTCCCGCCCATGCGCGGGAACCCCGGAAAATATATACAAAAATATATATGAAAACATATATATAGCTCTATGTATTAAAACATATATAAAAAAATTGCCCACATACAAAAACATAGCAAGAAAAACAAAGGACATTGGACTGCTTTTAATGCACCGTAGAAAACCATAATCTTGCACAGAAAAAGCAGACATTGTCAGTTCATAGGCTGCATTGTAACTTCAATGGCACAGAAAGCTAAAAAGCTAACCTAGAGAAACACAAAGAAACTGGCATTGTGCCTTTAAGGCAGCTATGACCCCTAGCTTCCCATCATGCCTCAGGGGTGACAGTTAGGTCAGTTGTTCTTTCCAGCTCCTCCAGTCAGGACCCTGGCTAATCAACTCTCATAGTTGTTATGATTTAGTCAGAAATTAGATCCTGTTTTTTCATCAAAACCTTATTACTTCCACGTTTTATTCCTGTTGGAGTATTTCTTTGCTATTTTCCAGAGTTCAGCATTTTTTCTCACTCAGAAATGCCCTCTCTGTTTGATCTTTGCCCTTCCTGTGGCAAAAAGAAGGCTAAGTCAGACCCACATCCTGTCTGTATTATTTGCCTTCCTGATTTTCAAGTTCCTAAGTCTTGACAGCACTGTCAGTCTTTATCTAAACATACTCTGAAGGACAGAGAGAGGATTTGCCTCTATGGACTGGCTGAGAAAGGAAAATCTTCCTCTAGAGGCAGGTCTCCAGTGAGGCAGAGGAAGGAGAGGGCCAGATCTTCCACCAGAAGCAAGATTCTAATCTGCTCTCCATTGGCGTCGGGCGCGGCGTCGAAAATGCCTCCAGTGGCGAAGGAAATGTTGACAAAAAGACCCTCGACGGCAGGCTCGCCGTCAACATCAGTCGTCGTCAGAGAAGACCAAACATAGCGGTCCGTCATTGTCTAATCCTCCACCGTCATCAACCTGGCAACGATCAATCAATCAAGCAGGGAATTTTAAGTGCGCTACTCACCGGTAAGGATCTTAAGGCGCTGAGGGGGGGGGGGGGGGGGGTCGCAGATCTGTTTAGCCGAAGAGGCAGATCTTGAGGGTCTTCCTGAAGGTGTTCAGGGAGGGGGTGCGTTTGATGTCTGCCGGTAGCTCGTTCCAGGTCTTGGCTGCAATGTGAGAGAAGGATCTTCCGCCTACTGTGGCTCTGTGGATGTGCAGAGTTTTGGCCGGTGCTAGGTTGGAATATTGGAGGTTTCTTTTGGGTACGTCGAAGTTGATTCTGTTGTTGAGGTATTTAGGTCCGTTGTTGTGTAAACATTTGTCGGCATGAGTGAGGATTTTGAAAGTGACTCTTTTCTCCACCGGGAGCCAGTGGAGACTTCGTAAGTGTTGGCTGATGTGTTCGTGTCAGGGGATGCCGAGGACATGTCTGGCGGCGGTGTTCTGTATTGTCTGGCGTTTGCGGAGTGGGACTTGATGCCGGTGTGGAGTGGGTTTCCATAGTCCGAGCTCTTGTTGAGGAGTGCGAGGTTGACTGTCTTCCTTGACTCATAGGGGAGACACTTGTTGGTCTTGTAGAGGATGTTGAGGGTGTTGAAGCACCTGAAGGTGACGGTGTTGACCTGTCTGTTCATGGTGAGTGATGAGTCCAGTCCGATGCTGAGGTTCTTGGCGTGGTCTGAGGGGGTAGGTGGGCTTTTGAGGGCGTTCAGCCACCAGGTATTGTCCCGTGCAGAAGGAGTGGTACCGAGGATGAGGACTTCTGTCTTCTCGGCGTTGAGCTTCAGGCAGCTGTTGGTCATCCAGACTGTGATATCTTGAATTCCTTTCTGGAAGTTGAGTTTGGCAGTGGTGGGGTCTTTGGTGAGGAAGAGGATGAGCTGGGTGTCCTTGGCGTAGGATACGATGTTGAGGCCATGTTGTCGGATGATGGCTGCAAGGGGGGCCATATAGATGTTGATGAGGGTGGGGCTCAGCGATGAACCCTGTGGCATTCCGCAGGTGATTTTCGTGTGGTCGGAGAGGAAGGGTGGGAGTCTGATCCTTTGGCTTCTTCCGGTGAGTAATGATCAGATCCAGTCCAGGGCTGTTCCTTGTATGCCTGGTGTTGTGTAGTCTGGTGACTAGTGTGCGGTGGGAGACGGTGTTGAAGGCTGCAGATAGGTCGATTAGGATGAGGGCTGCGGAGAGGCCTTGGTCCAGGAGGGTGCGGATGTCGGCTGTGGCGGCGAGTAGGGCGGTCTCTGTGCTGTGATTGCTTCAGAATCCGGAATGGGATGGGTCGAGGACGGCGTTCTCTTCAATAATTCGTGTGAGTTTCCTGTTGACTGTTTTCTCTGCAACTTTAGCTGCAAAGCGGAGGACTAGATGGGCCGATAGTTCTTGAGGTAGGTGGGGTCAGCTGTGGGCTTCTTGAGCAGGGGTCTGACTTTGGCATGCTTCCAGTCATCTGGGAAGGTGCCTGTTTTGAATGTGGCGTTGATGGTGCGTTGTAGTTTGGGTGCGATCGGCTTCGAGGAGTGGATCTCGGTTGGTGTGGGATCGCCTAACGTCAAAGCACCTCTCTCCGTCGTTGCCATCGGTTCGGCATCAAGACCATCACCTCTGTTGACGTCAATCAGGCGACTGTCAACGTCAAGCCCAGAACTGCAACCTTGAAGAAAGATTTGTCGTCAAAACCTCCATTGAAGCATTCAAGACGACACTCAACGTCGAGGCAAAGATCCCCGCCATTGTCAAAAAGACCTTTGACGCCAAGACAACCTTCTCCGTTGAGGCCCACGAGATGCTCAACGTCGAGAACGAGATCAGTGAGGTCGAAGAGTTCGATGTCGTGAAGGATTTCTCTGTCACTCTCTCCTTGTTCTACACTGAGTCGTGTACTGCGGGGGATATTCTTCTTCTGGCTTCGAAACATAAATCTCCGTCGACGGGGCACCTGTCGACGTCGCGACAGAAGGAATCTGCATAGTCGTTGTTGAAGCCAAGATCTCCTTGAAGCGACTCAACGGTTCTAGTGCCACATAGCCGCTCAACGTCGAGGCATTTATCATCGACGTTGCATCATTCCTCAAGATATCGTTCCACATCTAAAGACTTCTCGGAGCCTTCAGTTTCAGCTGCAGGGTCTCCACAAGTGATCTCGACATCAAGAAGCTCATCTTCTCCATCTCCAGAGCGGCATGTACAGAAATCCCCGCAGATCACAGCTTCACAGGCACAAGGACACAAATCTCCATCTGTTCACCTCTCTCCCAGATGGCTTCTACCAATCCATCTTTGGCAGAAGGAACCTTCAGCTCAGGTGTAACGACCTATGGACTATTCAAGTCCTCTACATAGATCTCCTCTAGCCCGGTTGGTGCAAGCTGTTGACCGATCACCTACCACTCCACCCAGAGATCGCCATAGGAAGTCGCCTCCATGTAGATCTTCTCATGGTCATCATAAAAGACAAAGATCTCCTTCTTGGACATCCTCCTCGACCCACTCCTTCAAGAGGGATTATTCTCACCTTTCAATGACATCAATAGTTTTCATGATGTCCTCTCAAGTGGAGCGCAGAAACTTAATATAGAGATGTCCGCGCCTCAGGCATCCACATCCGATATATTTGAAACTCTACACCAAAGGTCTGCGTCTAGTCCTTTACTACCACTGGTGCCTGGTCTCCTGCAAACAGTCATGAACATTTTTCTTACCCCAGCATCTATAAAGACAGCTCCTCCGAGGATTAAAAAAAATACAAACCAACAGAACATGATCCCCTATTTCTATTTTTCTTTATTTCTAAGGTCTGACCCTCCACCGGATTCGGTGATTATCTCAGCAGCGAAGAAAACACATACAGTCTCCTCTTCATCGCCAGTTCCTCCAGACAAGGAGAGTAGAGCCCAGGGTTCTTGGGGTAGAAAAGCATGCGGTTCTGCAGCGGCTTCTTTAAAAGTGTCTAGTGCTGCAGCCCTGTTGGGCTGTTATGATAGAGCGTTTTAAAGAATAACTACCAAAAGAGGACCGTCAAGACTTTACATAGATTCTCCAGAAAGGGGCCCTAGTGACCAATCAAATGATCAGTGCAGCAGCTGATAGGGCTTCTCTAGCTGTGCATTCATATTTGCATGGGATATGCGCAAGGAGATCTTCTTGGTTTCGTCTTACGGCTTTAAGACCGGAAGCCCAGCAACACATCATGAATCTGCCCTTTTCTGGTAATTCCCTTTTCGGCTCCCACACTGAAAAAGAGATGGTCAGAATGAAGACTGGGCTAGCCACGCCTAAAGCCGTAGGCTTGGAGAAGAAGGAGGAGTTTAAACGTCGATACAGGCCTTACAATCGCAAAGCCTACCATCAGAGGATTCAAACCCCTCAATGGTCCCAGAGGCAGTACCACCAATCCAAATCCCACTATCAAGGACGTAGACCCTCCAGAGGTAGAGGAGCACAAAATTCCTCTACAACAGCGAAAAATACAGGCAAACAGTGAGTTTCCGCTTCCTCTGATGCAGTTGCCCACTACAGTGGGAGGAAGTATCTCTGGACATGTAGAAGAGTGGTGCAACATAAACAACGATCAGTGGGTGCTAAATATACTAAAGAATGGGTATGCACTACATTTCCGTGCACCCCCAAACTGCATTCCTCCAGTAAAGATAAATCTTCGCCAACTAAAGTGATTGCGTTGGGAGGTTTCTACCCTTCTACAGAAATTGGCCATAGAGGAGATTCCTCCATCACAATGAGGAAAAGGAGTATACTCCAGATACTTACTAGTGCCAAAGAAGGATAAAAAGCAAAGTTTCAGGCCTATTCTGGATCTTCGCTCACTCAACAAGGTCATCAAGAAGGAAAAATACTGTACGTTGGCGCTTCATCAAATATACCCACATCTTCAGAAAGGGGATGTGTTTGATAGACCTCCAAGATGCGTACTTCCACATCCAGATTGCAACGCGACACCACAAGTTCCTGCGCTTCATGGTGGGCTCCAAACATTATCAGTACAGAGTTCTGCCGTTTGGCCTGAAATCTGCATCGCGAGTATTCACAAACTGCATGGCAGTTGTAGCAACAGCTTTACATCACCAAGGCCTGTTCGTATATCCATATCTAGAGGACTGGCTACTGAAATGTTTGTCTCCCCAAATGGTGAAGAACCACTGCCTGATCTACCTCATATTACTGCGCCGCTTAGGCCTTCGTGTAAATATGGAGAAATGGGTCTATCAGCCCACTCAAAGAATTAATTATCTAGGGGCTACCCTGGACTCCAGCCAGGGTCGGACTGACTACAGGGCAGTTTGGAATGCTGCCGAGCTGGGGGTTGATTCCACTGCGGTGGGGGCTGATTTTGTTCATGGAGACCTGCGTGTGCCTCAAAATAATTAAAGCAAAACAAATTTCGTTGAAAACACGCAGGTCTCCATGACCGAAATCAGCCCCCAGCTCAGCAGCATTCCAAACCGCCCGGTAGCCAGTCCGGCCCTGACTCCAGCACAGGATAAGTGTTTCCTTAGGAGGAGAGACTGTTATCAATCAAATGGAAATGCAATCTCCTCCTTTAAGTGCATCAACCATCAGTTGGACAAGTGGCATAACTTCTAGGGTCAATGGTATCTTGCATTTTTCTTGTCCCCAACACCAGGTTGAGAATGAGACCTCTACAGCAGGATTTGGAGAACAAAGGGGACCAATCCTCAGGACGTTGGGAGGATCGAATTCTTCTTTCTCAATCAGCGAGAATGTCCATTATGTGGCAGACTCGTCCGAAAAATCTCCTAGTGGGAGTCCCTTTCCATCAACCTCCTCCAACACAATCCTTGATCACGGATGCCTCACCTCAAGGATGGGGAGCACACATGGGTTGTCTACAGACTCAGGCCAAGTGGTTGAGCAAAGAACAAACCTATCACATAAACATGCTGGAACTGCGGGCAGTTAATCTAGCTCTCAAATCGTTTCATCCATCGATTCAGTCCAAGTCCATATTAACAATGTAAAACAGGGGGAGAAGGAGGATTTGGCTAGGTTCACCCTCCTATGTTTTCAAAGTGTAGCAAAAAGGATCAAAAGAACCTATCCAAGGACATACGGATGGTTCACCAATTGGGTGGAAACCAACCTCTGTTAGTCAAAAAGAAAAATGTATTTTCTTGAGTCCCCTCATTCACCCAGGGTTGCCCCTAGGTGACCTGCTTCGTCATTGGGGCCATCCCAAGCATCCACTGCTTGGGGCGTGCTGCGACTTGCGGAGTTATGTTGGAGCACCTATTTTGTGAGGATATGTGTAGTGCAGTGTAGGGGGGGGTGTAAGTGATGTAAGTTATATTTAAAAATGTACCTAACTAGTGAGCCAAAGTTTTATTTCTGCTCCCAGTTGGCAAGGATAAAACGGGGTTAATAAAAGGTAAAAATAACTGTTATGTAATTATAATCCCTAGTATTGTGTCAACATGTTTCGAGATATCCCCTAAACCTCTTCTTCAGGACAACAAAGGGAGCAGCTCCTTGTGTACCACTCCATGCAGGACCTATAGTTAAGAGAAAATAAAGGTAATGAATGCACACCTATTGTGTGAGCATTCAGAAAAAATACATACGGTTGATTCTGAACACGGTGTCTCTCATGGAGAAGAAAAAGCAAAATGCAAGTTAATATATACTGCCTGCCCACCACTCCTGTGGGCAGGTTATGGCATTCTGCTGTGCGTAAATGAAGGTACTTCATTAAATGGTGTAAGTGCCCTTGAAAGTAATAGTAATTAGTGCTTAGATCCTGTGTGTATTAATATACAACACTTGACATCACTATTGTGTGAAAGCAAAGTTAAAAAATATGTTAAAAACACTTGTGATCATGGACAAAACAGGAAGCACACAACATGAAACATAATAACAGTTTCTTTTTGCAACTTGCTTATTTTATGGCCAGATTGCGTTTCATGGTCTGTCGGCATGGAGGGGCCTGTAGAACCCAATATTGTAATAAGAAGAATACACAAAGAAGTGCATTTATAGGGATTTTGTTTCAAACCATTCCTCTCTTTTAAGCATCCCTTGCAATGATCCTAAAAAATGGTAAGAAATGCGGTGAGAATACGGAAAAAGAGTTTCTCTCCGTCGTTACCGTCGGTTCGGCATCAAGACCATCACCTCTGTTGACGTCAATCAGGCGACTGTCAACGTCAAGCCCAGAACTGCAACGTTGAAGAAAGATTTGTCGTCAAAACCTCCATTGAAGCATTCAAGACGACGGAGAGGGGGAGGAGCCAAGATGGCGGATTGCTGCCGCCAGCGAAGGCAGCGGTGTTGAGAGGCTCTCGACTCCTCTGATTATACTATGTGGAGAAGAGCCTTTTTCGTGACTTTTGAAAACCGAAATCTAAAATCAAGAGACGGGATACAGGAGGCCGAGGAATAGCGCTGATGGGCGTGTTGTCGGCTACAGTTACAGAAGCGGCATCTGAAGAGTAACTGACGAGATGTAATCGCTATACTGTTGCCGCTCATAGTATCACTGCATCGATACAGTGTTGCACTGGATGGGCATTCCGCCCGATAAACGGAAGAGAGAAGCCTCGTGGTGCGGCGCAGGGGGTGCACCCGATTTCTACCTGACGGATGAGACTGCTGAGATTTTTGGAGACCCGCCGGGGGTGGCAGACGCCGAGGACGCTACCGGCTTGGAGACTAGCCCTGAACCGGCTGTCTGTGGGTCGCTGGGCTCGGTGGGCGGTCCTAGCACTACTCACTGGCAACAAGGCTTAAGGGCAGAACGAAGTGGCGGGAGCCGGGCCTACAAACGAGGGAATGGCCCCCAAGAACGCCCTGACTACCAGAGCTGGTAAAACTGTTAAGATTGATTCACCGGCGGGGAGTTCAGCAGTGACATTAAAGGTAACAGTGGGCGGTACCTCTGTAGTAAGCTCCGGGCAGAAAGCAGCGGGAGCCTTAACAGGGGCTGTATTAACTGAAAAATTGCCTTCTAAACAACTAATTAAGCCCCCGAAATTTGTTAACGAAACGAGAGGAAATAATATACAGGAAAATAGTAATGTGCCAACGGAGCTGGGAAGTGCAGGCTCTGTGTTTATTGAGACTCCCTTATCAGTTCATACTAATGTGTTAAAGATGCCGCCAGATTCAGCTGCATTAAAAGCAACACCAATAGAGGATCACTCCAGCAAAGAAAGTGGGCACCTCCCTCTGGCCTTTACAGGATTTCCTGGATCAGTGCTAGAAAATACCAAAGGAGATAAAATTATTGGGGAGAATCTGCAATTAGATGGAAATCAGGCAAATACACCGTTACAACCAGTGGAGGTTGATGTAGGGGACGCTGATCGTGTTGAAATTGTAATTAACAGTCTACTCAAAGGTGGAAAAAGCAAACATCTTAAAATGACAGGAGATATGGTCAAGAATATCTCTTCTAGTTCTGCAAGCCCTTTAGCTAAATCTAGGGTAACTTCTTCGGATATACGAGAAGACATTTCAATAGTGTATCCCACAGTTGACCTAAATAATATGGATAAAATGACAATAGGAGGTCAAATCCTACAGGTTTCTGAAAATGGAGGTGCAACTGTGACCGAATTAGAACTAGAGACGGTAGAAGAAGAGCTAAATTTGGAGTATGAAGAAATCTCTGATGAAGAGGAGAAAAGAACTGGTGATAACAGGATAAAATCTTCTAAAATATTAGGATTAAAGAAAGGGAAAGGTAAAGTGAAAGCCAAGACTAAACTCAAGAAAACTATTAGCAGCCCCCTTGCTAGAGATTTACCTACCAACGGTGTAGGAGTGAGAAAACTTATCAGGGACGAGAGCCCCTTAAGAAAATGGATGCAGGCAAGGGGGAGTCAAGAATATGGCTCTGAGACTTTCGGGGGCAAGCCATGAAGACGATTTGAATTTGAGTACCGTTAATAATATTTCAAATACTTCCAACCGCTCTGATGATTTAAATCTATCTATGCCGGGGGTAAATGCAATTCTATTGGATATCCCCGATACTCGAGTTAGCGAACTAACAATTGCAACGGCAATTACAAATATAATTACAAATATAAGACCTATCGACAGTGCTAATACTTTGGATGCTTCTCAAATATCTATAACACAAAGGCCTCCAGATGTAGGAATGACTAATGGGACATTTGAAGTACCTGGAGAACCAAATAACACCTGTACTGGCACGAGCACTGTCAAGAATATCGTCCCTTCACTCTTTTCCGATTTAGATACAGAAGACAATGCACTTACTGAACAGCTCGGGGGGGGGAGTGACTCTTCATATAATGATGGAAGTATGGGGGGTGGTGGTTTGAACACTTCTTCTATGGATTTGATTATGCGGACACTTTTGACTCAACGCCAAGAGGGACAGCTACACTTCCTACAATTACGAGAGGATAACACCAAGCTCCAGACTTTTATGTTAGAAGTATCCAGTAAACTAGGAGGGGTCACGCAAGATATAGAGGAATTGAAACAAAGAGTTGTGGGGGTTGAAGAAGGTGCTGCGGGGTCTGAATCTCTAATGCAAACACTCAACGGAAGAATTGCCAAGCTAGAGGCAAAGGTCGAGGACTTGGCGAATAGGGCGAGAAGGTACAATCTTAGACTATTTGGGGTACCAGAAGGGGCAGAAGGGACCAATCCTCGGGCCTTTGTCGTGAAACTCTTTCAAAAAGCCTTCGTCGACCTGTCCGATTGGGACTGGGATTCCCAATTACAACGAGTGCACCGGTTGCCAATATTTCAAAGAAATTTTGACCAGCAAATACCCAAGACCACTACTGATTAATTTTGGGAATATTTTACTTCGCCAAGCGGTATCTTTGAAAGCTAAATTTAACAATCCTGTTACAGTGGATAATCTTACCTTTTTTGTCCGGTCCGATTTAAGTAAAGAGACGATGGACAGACGATGGCAACTACGCAAGATGATTGACCCATTTAAAGCCGCTGGATGCACTGTGTATTTACAAGAGCCGGCTAGGCTCAAGGTTATTAAAAATGGACAGGTGTATTTCCTTGCTGAAGAGAAGGAGGCCGAGCAATTATTGAATAAATTAAGCATTTGAGTACCTTTAACTGAAGTTAATGGGAGAAATTGATAGAATAGAGGTGCTAGTTTGCAATTAATTTTGATACGTATATCTTTTTTCTGAACATATTTAGGCTCTACTCTCTTATTAAGAAATGCTTTAATTTTTTTCCAGAGGTAGCCGAGCATAGTCTCTCCACTTGCTACTTCGCGATGCTGCTCATTCATCTGCAGCAGGGAATAGAGGGTAGCTCTCCCTCAGGATTCTTTTGGGTGGGTTGGGTGGGATGGGTTTGTGGTTTGGTTTGGGGTGGGGTTAAAAGGGGAAGAATTGTATTGCAGGAAAAAAAGTTGGGCAGACATAGAGATAACGTTTTTGTGTTTTTGCATATTAAACAATATATAATACGGAGGAGTATGAAAAACTTAGTTACAATTAATGTCTTTTCTTAGATGTTTGGTGTGGAATGTTGCTGGTCTTAACAGTAAAGATAAAAGGAGATGTGTACAAGAAGAAATGAATATGTATAGACCTCATATGCACTTATTTCTGAAACCCATATTGGGTTCCAAAATTGTAAACTTTTATCCCAAATGGGCTACGATCTTGTTGTTTGCTCAACGTTAGGGGCATCAATCCGGGGGGTAGCCACTTTGAAACAGAAACATACAAGAATAGCTATCATTAAAACTGCAGCTGATGACAGGGGGAGGTGGGCAATTGCACAGGTGCAATTTGCTGAAAAAAACTATGTATTCTGTTTGGTTTATGGTCCTAATACCGACGAACCCAAGCTCTATGAACAATTAAATATTGAATTACTCGAGTGGGAGGGCGAATTATTGATAATGGGAGATTTTAATTGTGTTATGAATTATAAGAAGGATTCCGCAAGTAAAATCAACACAATCAGGATGCGCAGAGTTAGAGCAGCTATAGTGGAATTGGGGAGGTTACACAATTTGAAAGATGTCTGGCGCACTAAACACCCTACTATAGCTGGATATACATACTATTCGGCCCCCCATAGAGTCTGTTCAAGAATTGATATGGTATGGGCAACAGACATTATTTTGGATAACTGCAATATAGAGTCACATCCGACCACAACCCTATACTGTTCGAATTCAAAACCCTCAACAAAGAGCAATCCCCCCGACAGTTTACATTTCCTAGATATTTATTTACAGATACTGAATTTGTCTTGGGTATTAAAGCGCATATAAACGAATTTATAACATTTAATATTAATTCAACTACGGTTAATTTTGTGTGGGATGCGTGTAAATGCAGTATTAGAGGTTATGTGCAACAATACATTTTAAGGAAAAATACTGAAAGACGGAGGGTAGATAAGCTAACTACATCTAGTATTTTACTAGCCGAACAACAATTGATAGATGCCGTAATACAGGGGAAGACAAATATTGAAGAGCTGAGACTAGGATTGGTGACATTGAGGTCGGCATTAAAAAAGACTCTCAGGGAGAAATTCAGCTCCAAAATACATAAATACAAACTAGCCCAATATGAAGGGGGCGATAGAATCGGTAAGATCCTGGCCTATAAGGTAGCCGATAAAAAAGCTAAATCTACTATAAAGTTAATAAAAGGGTCAGATTCTATCGAATATAAAAAATCGGAGCAAATTTTAGAACAATTTGCCAAATACTATTGCCATTTATACACCCCAGAGAATACACCCTCTCAGGAAGAAATTACAAATTATCTAGATAAATACTTGCCCAGCCGACTAGATACTGAAGTAATCAAACAACTTGGTGCGAAGATTACTATAACTGAAATACAGATAGCCATCCAAGCACTACCTTCAGGTAAGGCTGCAGGAGAAGACTGTTTGCCTATAGAACTATATAAAATCTGCGAGAAGGAACTCTTACCGCTTTTTCATTTGGTGATAGATGCTGTAGGTCAAACAGGAAGTGCTCCTATATCTTGGAGAACTGCAAAAATATTTTTTTTTCTGAAAAAAGGCAAACCACCAGAGGACCGAGGGTCATAAAGACCCATCTCATTAATAAATACAGATGCCAAGGTCTTCGCCAAAATTTTGGCTAACCGTCTTGCCCCTATTATGCCAGATTTAGTGAACTGTCAACAGCATGGGTTTGTGGTGGGGAGAGACAGCACTACCCATATTAATACCGCTGTGACTGCATTTGATGTAGCCTCGACCACTCTCACCCCACTCGGAATGGTTATGCTGGATGCGGAGAAAGCGTTCGACCGAGTGGGGTGGGAGTATTTGTGGGCGGCGTTGGGCACATTTGGTATACAAGGGCAATATCTTAGATGGGTTCGATCTTTGTATGAACTACCAATGGCAATAGTCAGCTACGCCGGAGCCAATTCGACTAACTTCACAGTTAAAAGGGGGACAAGGCAGGGGTGTCCTCTATCACCCCTGCTTTTTGCTCTAGCCCTGGAGCCATTTTTAAATGCATTGTCAGTTCAAGATATTATAATACAACACGGTGGCAAGAATTTGAAAATAACCGCTTTTGCAGACGATATAGCTATATTTACTACAGATCTAGTTTTGGCAATCCCTGAGATAATTAAAGAAGCTAGTAAATTTGGAGAGATATCAGGGTATAAATTAAATGTTAATAAAACCCAAGTAATTGCCAACTACAAACCTGCTCAACCGATATTGGGACTCTGTACTTATGCTATCTATTTAGGAGTCAAGCTTTCTGCATAAATAGAGAAAATTATAGCTTTGAACTATGACCCCTTGCTTAGGGAAATAACTACATTTTTTAAAAACTGGCATAAGATACCATTGAGCCTGGCAGGACGAATAAATTTAATAAAAATGAAGATTGTACCAAAATTGTTATACTTATTTATATCTATCCCTTTACAACTCAATAATGTATATATTGAAAAAATAGAGAGTATATGTAGCAGCTATATTCGTATATTCGGTTTTTCGTAGATCAATGGCTTGTCTAAAACTTCCAATCGAAAAAGGGGGATTAAATTTCCCGGCTTTAAAATATATTTTTTTGCAACCTTTTTTCAACGCATACGTAGCCTATTAACTAATGATACTTCCCTATTTTTCCATCAATTTATGTTGGGACAAGATAGTAATTAGTTTTTGCACTGTTTGCATGACCCCAACTATTTTAAGAGAGTCAAGTTTAAGACCACAAGACATATTAAAAGGATCTGGGACCAAATAATGATTTTTGGCAAGATTTCTTTTTTTAATGCTGAGTTGCAGATCTGCACATTTAGTATTGTTAGATATACAAGATACTAATAGCAAACATAAAGACTTGATATCTATTGTTATTGCTTGTGCTAGGTTGGTTATTGCACGGACTTGGATCTCTAAGGAACCTCCCAATGTTATGGAGTGGTGGAATCTTATTAATTAAATACATACGATGGAACTTTCGTTGGCTAAGTTAAGGGGTACTAAGGCATTGAAAGCGAGGGAAAAAATGTGGGGTACATTCATTTGATATGTTTCTAAATATTTAGAGGGAATAGTTCACTCTTTCTTTTTGCTTTTCTTTTACCGGCAGCAACTAAATGACTTATTTTTGAGAATGTATACTGTCATCCTCCGTATATATTTAATGGTTAAATCAATGTTTGGATATTTCTGCCTTTGATATTTGTATGTAATGAGATGACTTTTTTTTAAAATTTATTTTTCCTGCAATAAATAAAAAATATTATAAAAAAAGAAGCATTCAAGACGACACTCAACGTCGAGGCAAAGATCCCCGCCATTGTCAAAAAGACCTTTGACGTCAAGACAACCTTCTCCGTTGAGGCCCACGAGATGCTCAACGTCGAGAACGAGATCAGTGAGGTCGAAGAGTTCGATGTCGTGAAGGATTTCTCTGTCACTCTCTCCTTGTTCTACACTGAGTCGTGTACTGCGGGGGATATTCTTCTTCTGGCTTCGAAACATAAATCTCTGTCGACGGGGCACCTGTCGATGTCGAGACAGAAGGAATCTGCACAGTCGTTGTTGAAGCCAAGATCTACTTGAAGGGACTCAACGGTTCTAGTGCCACATAGCCGCTCGACGTCGAGGCATTTATCATCGACGTTGCATCATTCCTCAAGATATCGTTCCACATCTAAAGACTTCTCGGAGCCTTCAGTTTCAGCTGCAGGGTCTCCACAAGTGATCTCGACATCAAGAAGCTCATCTTCTCCATCTCCAGAGCGGCATGTACAGAAATCCCCGCAGATCACAGCTTCACAGGCACAAGGACACACATCTCCATCTGTTCACCTCTCTCCCAGATGGCTTCTACCAATCCATCATTGGCAGAAGGAACCTTCAGCTCAGGTGTAACGACCTATGGACTATTCAAGTCCTCTACATAGATCTCCTCTAGCCCGGTTGGTGCAAGCTGTTGACCGATCACCTACCACTCCACCCAGAGATCGCCATAGGAAGTCGCCTCCATGTAGATCTTCTCATGGTCATCATAAAAGACAAAGATCTACTTCTTGGACATCCTCCTCGACCCACTCCTTCAAGAGGGATTATTCTCACCTTTCAATGACATCAATAGTTTTCATGATGTCCTCTCAAGTGGAGCGCAGAAACTTAATATAGAGATGTCCGCGCCTCAGGCATCCACATCCGGTATATTTGAAACTCTACACCAAATGTCTGCGTCTAGTCCTTTACTACCACTAGTGCCTGGTCTCCTGCAACCAGTCATGAACATTTTTCTTACCCCAGCATCTATAAATACAGCTCCTCCGAGGATTAAAAAAAAATACAAACCAGCAGAACATGATCCCTTATTTTTATTTTTATTTATTTCTAAGGTCTGACCCTCCACCGGATTTGGTGATTATCTCAGCAGCGAAGAAAACACATACAGTCTCCTCTTCATCGCCAGTTCCTCCAGACAAGGAGAGTAGAGCCCAGGATTCTTGGGGTAGAAAAGCATGCGGTTCTGCAGCGGCTTCTTTAAAAGTGTCTAGTGCTGCAGCCCTGTTGGGCTGTTATGATAGAGCATTTTAAAGAATAACTACCAAAAGAGGACCGTCAAGACTTTACAGAGATTCTCCAGGAAGGGGCCCTATTGACCAATCAAATGATCAGTGCAGCAGCTGATAGGGCTTCTCTAGCTGCGCATTCATATTTGCATGGGATATGCGCAAGGAGATCTTCTTGGTTTCGTCCTACGGCTTTAAGACCGGAAGCCCAGCAACACATCATGAATCTGCCCTTTTCTGGTAATTCCCTTTTCGGCTCCCACACTGAAAAAGAGATGGTCAGAATGAAGACTGGGCTAGCCACGCCTAAAGCCGTAGGCTTGGAGAAGAAGGAGGAGTTTAGGCGTTGATACAGGCCTTACAATCGCAAAGCCTACCATCAGAGGATTCAAACCCCTCAATGGTCCCAGAGGCAGTACCACCAATCCAAATCCCACTATCAAGGACGTAGACCCTGCAGAGGTAGAGGAGCACAACATTCCTCTACAACAGCGAAAAATACAGGCACACAGTGAGTTTCCGCTTCCTCTGATGCAGTTGCCCACTCCAGTGGGTGGAAGTATCTCCGGACATGTAGAAGAGTGGTGCAACATAACCAACGATCAGTGGGTGCTAAATATACTAAAGAATGGGTAAGCACTACATTTCCGTGCACCCCCAAACTGCATTCCTCCAGTAAAGATAAATCTTTGCCAACTAAAGTGATTGCGTCGGGAGGTTTATACCCTTCTACAGAAATTGGCCATAGAGAAGATTCCTCCATCACAATGAGGAAAAGGAGTATACTCCAGATACTTACTAGTGCCAAAGAAGGATAAAAAGCAAAGTTTCAGGCCTATTCTGGATCTTCGCTCACTCAACAAGGTCATCAAGAAGGAAAAATACTGTACGTTGGCGCTTCATCAAATATACCCACATCTTCAGAAAGGGGATGTGTTTGGTAGACCTCCAAGATGCGTACATCCACATCCAGATTGCAACGCGACACCACAAGTTCCTGCGCTTCATGGTGGGCTCCAAACATTATCAGTACAGAGTTCTGCCGTTCGGCCTGAAATCTGCATCGCGAGTATTCACAAAATGCATGGCAGTTGTAGCAACAGCTTTACATCGCCAAGGCCTGTTCGTATATCCATATCTAGAGGACTGGCTACTGAAATGTTTGTCTCCCCAAATGGTGAAGAACCACTGCCTGATCTACCTCATATTACTGTGCCGCTTAGGCCTTCGTGTAAATATGGAGAAATGGGTCTATCAGCCCACTCAAAGAATTAATTATCTAGGGGCTACCCTGGACTCCGGCCAGGGTCGGACTGACTACAGGGCAGTTTGGAATGCTGCCGAGCTGGGGGTTGATTCCACTGCGGTGGGGGCTGATTTTGTTCATGGAGACCTGCGTGTGCCTCAAAATAATTAAAGCAAAACAAATTTCGTTGAAAACACGCAGGTCTCCATGACCGAAATCAGCCCCCAGCTCAGCAGCATTCCAAACTGCCCGGTAGCCAGTCTGGCCCTGACTCCAGCACAGGAAAAGTGTTTCCTTAGGAGGAGAGACTGTTATCAATCAAACGGAAATGCAATCTCCTCCTTTAAGTGCATCAACCATCAGTTGGACAAGTGGCATAACTTCTAGGGTCAATGGTATCTTGCATGTTTCTTGTCCCCAACTCCAGGTTGAGAATGAGACCTCTACAGCCGGATTTGGAGAACAAAGGGGACCAATCCTCAGGACGTTGGGAGGATCGAATTCTTCTTTCACAATCAGCGAGAATGTCCATTATGTGGCAGACTCGTCCGAAAAATCTCCTAGTGGGAGTCCCTTTCCATCAACCTCCTCCAACACAATCCTTGATCACGGATGCCTCACCTCAAGGATGGGGAGCACACATGGGTTGTCTACAGACTCAGGCCAAGTGGTCGAGCAAAGAACAAACCTATCACATAAACATGCTGGAACTGCGGGCAGTTAATCTAGCTCTCAAAGCGTTTCATCCATCGATTCAGTCCAAGTCAATATTAACAATGAAAAACAGGGGGAGAAGGAGGATTTGGCTAGGTTCACCCTCCTATGTGTTCAAAGTGTAGCAAAAAGGATCCGTGGATGACGGATCAAAAGAACCTATCCAAGGACATACGGATGGTTCACCAATTGGGTGGAAAACAACCTCTGTTAGTCAAAAAGAAAAATGTATTTTCTTGAGTCCCCTCATTCACCCAGGGTTGCCCCTTGGTGACATGCTTCATCATTGGGGCCATCCCAAGCATCTACAGCTTGGGGCGTGCTGCGACTTGCGGAGTTATGTTGGAGCACCTATTTTGTGAGGATATGTGTAGTGCAGTGTAGGGGGGGGGTGTAAGTGATGTAAGTTATATTTAAAAATGTACCTAACTAGTGAGCCAAAGTTTTATTTCTGCTCCCAGTTGGCAAGGATAAAAAGGGGTTAATAAAAGGTAAAAATAACTGTTATGTAATTATAATCCCTAGTATTGTGTCGACATGTTTCGAGATATCCCCTAAACCTCTTCTTCAGGACAACAAAGGGAGCAGCTCCTTGTGTACCACTCCATGCAGGACCTATAGTTAAGAGAAAATAAAGGTAATGAATGCACACCTATTGTGTGAGCATTCAGAAAAAATACATACGGTTGATTCTGAACACGTCTCTCATGGAGAAGAAAAAGCAAAATGCAAGTTAATATATACTGCCTGCCCACCACTCCTGTGGGCAGGTTATGGCTTACTGCTGCGCGTAAATGAAGGTACTTCATAAAATGGTGTAATTGCCCTTGAAAGTAAGAGTAATTCGTGCTTAGATCCTGTGTGTATTAATATACAACACTTGACATCACTATTGTGTGAAAGCAAAGTTAAAAAATATGTTAATAACACTTGTGATCATGGACAAAACAGGAAGCACACAACATGAAACATAATAACAGTTTCTTTTTGCAACTTGCTTATTTTATGGCCAGATTGCGTTTCATGGTCTGTCTGCATGGAGGGGCCTGTAGAACCCAATATTGTAATAAGAAGAATACACAAAGAAGTGCAATTATAGGGATTTTGTTTCCAACCATTCCTATCTTTTAAGCATCCCTTGCAATGATCCTAAAAAATGGTAAGAAATGCGGTGAGAATACGGAAAAAGAGTTTCTGGATTTCCTGTAGGGAGAAAGTCTTACTGTGCTCAGCAACCCTCCGTCAATACGACCTACTCGTTCCCAGGGTGGACCGCATCTTTGCGTGTCTGTGCCTCGGTACCGGTAGAAATAGTCTTTCAAAACAGCCAAGTCATGTCCTCATGCTGTTAACCCCTTCGACGCTCATGACGAGCTGGGCTCGTCATGAGGTAGCCTCCTCGCACGCTCATGACGAGCCCAGCTCGTCATGAAACATGCGTTTTTAAAAATCTCAGCACCCGAGCAGAATTCCGCTAGCGCGCATGCGGTTAAAGACTAGTGCGTGTCTCGTTTCATTTGGAAATGGTCTGCCATGTTGCTAGTATTTTTGTGTCTCTTCTTGTCTTACTGCAAAAACGGAGTCGCCTCTCAAAATGTCTAAATTATTTATTTATGTACAGTAGTCCCTCCCTCGAATTATAGAGAGATGCCAGGTAACATTATGAAAGAATGGGGGGGTGGTTGGTATTGAACCCTGGTCTTAGGGACACTGTGAGGCTCTACAATGGCGGCCATATTTGAGTGGTCATGAATAGCAAGAGGCTGTTCCTCATACAGCTTCAAGTTTAAAAGAATGAGGTGTAAATTTCAACGTTCCTTATTTTTTTAATCTTGTAGAGCGGTCCCCGTTTTAAAGACACATGTCAGAGGTGTAGGAACCTGCCAGGTAGGGTTTTGTTCACAAGAGAAAAACTAATTTGAGTTTCAAAAACACTGCCTGTTTTAGGGTGGTTGTACATCAATAGACAGCCTGGGAATGTTTTCTCACACATAATTTTGGTTATAACTAAACGACCAACTTTCAAAAATACAGCTGTTGCTTAGGTCTGTAATTCTTAAGATAGGTGTTTTATTGTGCAATTGTCCTACAGTTGTACGCTTGCTGGGTAAAAGTTTTTTGTTAATAGATGAGGTTTCATCTTAAAGTTGACATTGCCATCTGTCTGAGGTATTGGGGTTAATTTATCTAGTGAATTGGACCCATGGTATACTCTCGTTCAGGCCAGTGATGTTGGTGCGTAACTTGAAAACCCATCTTTGCTCCTTCTCTAGGAGCATCTGTTCCAAATTATCACAGGGTTTAAAGTGTTCAAACACTGCATGTCATTTGGGGTGTGTTGCTTCTCATTGAAATGTGACGTCATTCTGGTATTTGCCCTATGGCATCGGATGTTGCTCTGATGTTCGCAAATTCTTGTGCTCACTTTCCTGGTGGTCATACCCACATAGTGTAGATCACAGCAGCATGTAATCAGATATACAACTCCTATAGTGTTGCAAGTGGTAAATTTTCGCAACTCCCATGATTTCCCTTTATTGAATGTGACCCTCTTGGTAGTTGTGGTGAGATGGCATAGACTACGGTTACCACATGGGTGGTGGCCTGTTGGTAAAGTACTGATTACCTGTTGGTTACTTTTGTTTTGTGGCTTCGGGCGTGTGTGTACCAATATATCCTTCAGATTTTTGCCCCTCTTATGTGAGAACATTGGTGTTGGTATGTTCAAGTTACCTCTGTTTAGAATCCGCCAATGTTTTTTTTACCAGCTTGGAGACTTTGTCTGATGCTATACTGAAGGTAGTAATACAGGTGGGTCTTTTGTCTTTTTCATTCTCTTGTTTATCATACGTTGCCAGAAGGGCGTCCCTATGATTATTTCGTGCCCTTTTCCTTGCCTTTGCTATTATTTTGGAAGGGTATTTTCATTTGTTTAGTTTTTCTGCTAGGTCTTTTGCCTGCTTATCATAATCCGATATTTCTGTGCAGTTCCTCCTAAGTCTAAGGAACTCTCCAAAGGGGAGATTATCTTTCAGATGTCGTGGATGAAAGCTGTTGTAAAGCAAGAGGCAGTTTTTCGTGGTTTGTTTAAAGTGTGTTGTGGTTTTGAATGTACTCAGACCTACTCATTGTGTGGGTGAATTTTAGAAAGGGGTCCTGTAGGTTGAGCCACTCCAGGAAGATATTGGCCACTGTTTCGTCTCCCCTCCATATTACCAGGATGTCATCAATGTATCTCTTCCGTTCCAAAATCTTCTGGCGATGTGGGTTTTGATCTGATAGGATCTTTTGTTCCTCTAGATGATGGACGTACAATCAAGCCACACTCGGCGCAAAAGTACTACCCATGCTGGTTCTGTGTTGTCGTTGAAAAAGGGATTCTTCAAAACAGAAGTAGTTCTCTGTCAGCACCCATTTGCAGCATTCTAGGACCACATGCTGTGGTGTATGGTTGGGCCATGTTGACCCATACAGGATTTCCTCAAGAATATCCATAGTTTCTTTGTGTGGCAACCTTGTATAAAGACTCTCCACATCTAGGCCAATCAGGATGTTGAATGTGGGATCAAACTGGAGGTCCCTCAGTAGGCCAAGTACGGCTTTGGTGTCATTCAGGTAGGTGTTACTGTTTTGTATCAGTGGACGTAGGAAAGTGGTTCCAGGATGGATCTGATCCCGGAAACAATAGGTCGTCCCAGTGGATTCTTTACTGATTTATGTATCTTAGGGATTGTGTAGAAATAGGGTACCCAGTCATGGGTGAGTGTTTTTTCAACCATGCTGGTGATTTCGATCCTGATCCGTTCAGTGGGATCCTCTCTGATGCGTCTGTAGTTTCTTTCATCCAACAAGAGTCCGAGGTATTTTTGGCGATATGCTCCTGTACTTTGTAAGACAATACCTCCACCGTTGTCTGCAGGTTTTATGGTAATGTCCTTATTGTTGGCCAATATTTTAATGGCTTTGTGTTCCTGTTTTGTTGTATTATGGAATGCTTTTATGGTTGTTGGGTCCATTTCTCCCACTTCCCTCAAGATCTCTTTCTCAAAAGCCTCGGAAATTGAATTACCGATTCTGTAAAAATCTGCATTTACCGAATCGGTAAATACCGATTCGGTAATGCCTATTGATTCCTATGGGCATTGAAGCCCATAGGAATCAATGGGTATTACTGAATCGGTATTTACTGATTCGGTAAATACCGATTCCAGCAAGGGTGCAGGGGGTGTCACTTTGACACCCTCTAGCACCCCAAATACTGTCATGTGGGCCATGTGGCAGACAGACATGCCCTAACGGCATGTCTGTCTGTCACATGGCAAAGGTGTGCATGCACACATGTGCATGCACACCTGGATTCGGTATTTTACCACCCAATTGGATTGGGTGGTAAAATACCGAATCTGTAAGGCCATAGGGACTCTGAAGAGTCCCACCTACATCCCAAAGTTACCGAATCGGTAAAACTACCGATTCGGTATTTTACCGATTCGGTAAATTTACCGATTCGGTAAATTTACCGAATCGGTAAATTTAGCCCCCTACATACCAAAAACCCATTTACCGGTCGGTAACGGCCGAAATTGGCCGTTACCGGTCGGTAAATGGCCTCCTACATCTGGCCCCTAGACACTTTTTCAATTCTGCCGGTGTCTGGAATGTTTTAAGTTTAACCTCTAGGGTGTGTATTTCTTCCTTCATTTCTTGTGAAAGGCGTGTTGCGGTTTTAATTAAGTATGGGCGAATTTTGCGAATTCGCAATTTGCGAAATTGCGTATTTACGGATTCGCAATCCGCAAAATTCGCGAACTCTCGCGAATTTGTGGATTTTTTTGTGTGTTCGCAAGGGTTTCTGCCAGTTCGCAAGGGTTTTTTACCCGTTCGCAAACGTGAACTTACTTGTCGGGACGCAACGGTCGCGACCATGTTGTTTCTACGTCTGGTTCATCACAGCACCCTCTGTTTCACCACTGCCACCCTCTGTTTCTCCACTGCCACCCTCTGGTTCACCCATGCAACCTCTGGTTCATCACTGCCACCCTCTGGTTCATCACTGTAGATTATGGGGGGAAAAGCACACCTGCCCTGCCTCAACTGACATGAATTAATTTGGGGCTGATTAATGTGTCACTGAATTTGAGCTGGCGCCTGCTTCCTTAGCTGTAAGTGCTTCCTGATTAATGATGAGCTTGAACTTTTGAACCTGCTAAGTGCTTTCAGTTTTGCAAAATTCGTTAGCACACCTGCCCTGCCTCAACTGACATGAATGAATTAGGGGCTGATTAATGTGTCACTGAATTTGAACTTCCAGTCGGGCACCTGATTCCTTATCTGTAATTGCTTTCTGTTGCAGTGTAATTTTTTTTAACAGGACCTTTGTGGCATACTTGTAGCTATTCTCTGAGCCTGCTGTGAGGGTCAGAGCAGGGTCATAGAATAGTTGCAACTGAACTCTGCAGGGGCCCCTCAGGAAGCACTGCAGGGAATGGTTACTAATGATGAGCTTGAACTTTTGCACCCTCTGAGTGCTTTCAGTTTTGCAAAAATCGTTTATCTGCAATTTCGCGCGATTCGCGGGGCGCGAATTCGCGTGAGAACGAATTCGGAAGCCGCAAATTCGTGCAAATATACGATTTGGTTTTTTGTGGCGTGTTAGTTCGCGTGATTTTTTGCGTTTTCGCAAGCCGCTTGTAGCGCAACGTTACGAAGTTACCCTAGCGGTCGTACATGGGCGCGGCCATCTTGTTTGCGTGACGTATTTCCGTTTACGGGCGCTATGTGTAATCTCGCAAAGTGTGCAGCTCGCTAGTACAAGTTCGCGTGTGATCGCGGGGAAAATCTCGCGCGAACTCACCCACGCAGTCGTGAACGGGCGCGGCCATCTTGTTTTTCATTCATTGCTATGGTTCTGGGCATCCTTTCTGTATCCTCTATCAATCTCTGCCATCCTTTGCTTGTTTGAAGTTTTTTTTAATCTATTTTACTTATTATCTATCCCTCTATTTTTCTAGCTCTATATTTTTATGTTTTCTGCTACTTTTGGTTAAATTTAAACTACTTTTTAAAACTCTTTTCTTTTCTTCTTCCCTATTCTATTTCTTCTTTATTATTTACCTTCCTTTCTGCCCAGACCATGTTAAAGTGAGCCGGGAAGCAGCCCGAGAAGGGGAAGGGTCCCGCACCTCGTGCCTGGCTCCCGTGCGGGCGTTTGAGGGGGGAGCTAGTGATGCCACGGGAGATCTTTAGCGCGGAGGAGGTGGCCGCACTAGTGTTCTTTGTACAGCGCCGCCTCCCCAGGACCATTGCGACAGGCGGAGTATACTCCAGATACTTACTAGTGCCAAAGAAGGATAAAAAGCAAAGTTTCAGGCCTATTCTGGATCTTCGCTCACTCAACAAGGTCATCAAGAAGGAAAAATACTGTACGTTGGCGCTTCATCAAATATACCCACATCTTCAGAAAGGGGATGTGTTTGGTAGACCTCCAAGATGCGTACATCCACATCCAGATTGCAACGCGACACCACAAGTTCCTGCGCTTCATGGTGGGCTCCAAACATTATCAGTACAGAGTTCTGCCGTTCGGCCTGAAATCTGCATCGCGAGTATTCACAAAATGCATGGCAGTTGTAGCAACAGCTTTACATCGCCAAGGCCTGTTCGTATATCCATATCTAGAGGACTGGCTACTGAAATGTTTGTCTCCCCAAATGGTGAAGAACCACTGCCTGATCTACCTCATATTACTGTGCCGCTTAGGCCTTCGTGTAAATATGGAGAAATGGGTCTATCAGCCCACTCAAAGAATTAATTATCTAGGGGCTACCCTGGACTCCGGCCAGGGTCGGACTGACTACAGGGCAGTTTGGAATGCTGCCGAGCTGGGGGTTGATTCCACTGCGGTGGGGGCTGATTTTGTTCATGGAGACCTGCGTGTGCCTCAAAATAATTAAAGCAAAACAAATTTCGTTGAAAACACGCAGGTCTCCATGACCGAAATCAGCCCCCAGCTCAGCAGCATTCCAAACTGCCCGGTAGCCAGTCCGGCCCTGACTCCAGCACAGGAAAAGTGTTTCCTTAGGAGGAGAGACTGTTATCAATCAAACGGAAATGCAATCTCCTCCTTTAAGTGCATCAACCATCAGTTGGACAAGTGGCATAACTTCTAGGGTCAATGGTATCTTGCATGTTTCTTGTCCCCAACTCCAGGTTGAGAATGAGACCTCTACAGCCGGATTTGGAGAACAAAGGGGACCAATCCTCAGGACGTTGGGAGGATCGAATTCTTCTTTCTCAATCAGCGAGAATGTCCATTATGTGGCAGACTCGTCCGAAAAATCTCCTAGTGGGAGTCCCTTTCCATCAACCTCCTCCAACACAATCCTTGATCACGGATGCCTCACCTCAAGGATGGGGAGCACACATGGGTTGTCTACAGACTCAGGCCAAGTGGTCGAGCAAAGAACAAACCTATCACATAAACATGCTGGAACTGCGGGCAGTTAATCTAGCTCTCAAAGCGTTTCATCCATCGATTCAGTCCAAGTCAATATTAACAATGAAAAACAGGGGGAGAAGGAGGATTTGGCTAGGTTCACCCTCCTATGTGTTCAAAGTGTAGCATGGAGGGGCCTGTAGAACCCAATATTGTAATAAGAAGAATACACAAAGAAGTGCAATTATAGGGATTTTGTTTCCAACCATTCCTATCTTTTAAGCATCCCTTGCAATGATCCTAAAAAATGGTAAGAAATGCGGTGAGAATACGGAAAAAGAGTTTCTGGATTTCCTGTAGGGAGAAAGTCTTACTGTGCTCAGCAACCCTCCGTCAATACGACCTACTCGTTCCCAGGGTGGACCGCATCTTTGCGTGTCTGTGCCTCGGTACCGGTAGAAATAGTCTTTCAAAACAGCCAAGTCATGTCCTCATACTGTTAACCCCTTCGACGCTCATGACGAGCTGGGCTCGTCATGAGGTAGCCTCCTCGCACGCTCATGACGAGCCCAGCTCGTCATGAAACATGCGTTTTTAAAAATCTCAGCACCCGAGCAGAATTCCGCTAGCGCGCATGCGGTTAAAGACTAGTGCGTGTCTCGTTTCATTTGGAAATGGTCTGCCATGTTGCTAGTATTTTTGTGTCTCTTCTTGTCTTACTGCAAAAACGGAGTCACCTCTCAAAATGTCTAAATTATTTATTTATGTACAGTAGTCCCTCCCTCGAATTATAGAGAGATGCCAGGTAACATTATGAAAGAATGGGGGGGTGGTTGGTATTGAACCCTGGTCTTAGGGACACTGTGAGGCTCTACAATGGCGGCCATATTTGAGTGGTCATGAATAGCAAGAGGCTGTTCCTCATACAGCTTCAAGTTTAAAAGAATGAGGTGTAAATTTCAACGTTCCTTATTTTTTTAATCTTGTAGAGCGGTCCCCGTTTTAAAGACACATGTCAGAGGTGTAGGAACCTGCCAGGTAGGGTTTTGTTCACAAGAGAAAAACTAATTTGAGTTTCAAAAACACTGCCTGTTTTAGGGTGGTTGTACATCAATAGACAGCCTGGGAATGTTTTCTCACACATAATTTTGGTTATAACTAAACGACCAACTTTCAAAAATACAGCTGTTGCTTAGGTCTGTAATTCTTAAGATAGGTGTTTTATTGTGCAATTGTCCTACAGTTGTACGCTTGCTGGGTAAAAGTTTTTTGTTAATAGATGAGGTTTCATCTTAAAGTTGACATTGCCATCTGTCTGAGGTATTGGGGTTAATTTATCTAGTGAATTGGACCCATGGTATACTCTCGTTCAGGCCAGTGATGTTGGTGCGTAACTTGAAAACCCATCTTTGCTCCTTCTCTAGGAGCATCTGTTCCAAATTATCACAGGGTTTAAAGTGTTCAAACACTGCATGTCATTTGGGGTGTGTTGCTTCTCATTGAAATGTGACGTCATTCTGGTATTTGCCCTATGGCATCGGATGTTGCTCTGATGTTCGCAAATTCTTGTGCTCACTTTCCTGGTGGTCATACCCACATAGTGTAGATCACAGCAGCATGTAATCAGATATACAACTCCTATAGTGTTGCAAGTGGTAAATTTTCGCAACTCCCATGATTTCCCTTTATTGAATGTGACCCTCTTGGTAGTTGTGGTGAGATGGCATAGACTACGGTTACCACATGGGTGGTGGCCTGTTGGTAAAGTACTGATTACCTGTTGGTTACTTTTGTTTTGTGGCTTCGGGCGTGTGTGTACCAATATATCCTTCAGATTTTTGCCCCTCTTATGTGAGAACATTGGTGTTGGTATGTTCAAGTTACCTCTGTTTAGAATCCGCCAATGTTTTTTTTACCAGCTTGGAGACTTTGTCTGATGCTATACTGAAGGTAGTAATACAGGTGGGTCTTTTGTCTTTTTCATTCTCTTGTTTATCATACGTTGCCAGAAGGGCGTCCCTATGATTATTTCGTGCCCTTTTCCTTGCCTTTGCTATTATTTTGGAAGGGTATTTTCATTTGTTTAGTTTTTCTGCTAGGTCTTTTGTCTGCTTATCATAATCCGATATTTCTGTGCAGTTCCTCCTAAGTCTAAGGAACTCTCCAAAGGGGAGATTATCTTTCAGATGTCGTGGATGAAAGCTGTTGTAAAGCAAGAGGCAGTTTTTCGTGGTTTGTTTAAAGTGTGTTGTGGTTTTGAATGTACTCAGACCTACTCATTGTGTGGGTGAATTTTAGAAAGGGGTCCTGTAGGTTGAGCCACTCCAGGAAGATATTGGCCACTGTTTCGTCTCCCCTCCATATTACCAGGATGTCATCAATGTATCTCTTCCGTTCCAAAATCTTCTGGCGATGTGGGTTTTGATCTGATAGGTTCTTTTGTTCCTCTAGATGATGGACGTACAATCAAGCCACACTCGGCGCAAAAGTACTACCCATGCTGGTTCTGTGTTGTCGTTGAAAAAGGGATTCTTCAAAACAGAAGTAGTTCTCTGTCAGCACCCATTTGCAGCATTCTAGGACCACATGCTGTGGTGTATGGTTGGGCCATGTTGACCCATACAGGATTTCCTCAAGAATATCCATAGTTTCTTTGTGTGGCAACCTTGTATAAAGACTCTCCACATCTAGGCCAATCAGGATGTTGAATGTGGGATCAAACTGGAGGTCCCTCAGTAGGCCAAGTACAGCTTTGGTGTCATTCAGGTAGGTGTTACTGTTTTGTATCAGTGGACGTAGGAAAGTGATTCCAGGATGGATCTGATCCCGGAAACAATAGGTCGTCCCAGTGGATTCTTTACTGATTTATGTATCTTAGGGATTGCGTAGAAATAGGGTACCCAGTCATGGGTGAGTGTTTTTTCAACCATGCTGGTGATTTCGATCCTGATCCGTTCAGTGGGATCATCTCTGATGCGTCTGTAGTTTCTTTCATCCAACAAGAGTCCGAGGTATTTATGGCGATATGCTCCTGTACTTTGTAAGACAATACCTCCACCGTTGTCTGCAGGTTTTATGGTAATGTCCTTATTGTTGGCCAATATTTTAATGGCTTTGTGTTCCTGTTTTGTTGTATTATGGAATGCTTTTATGGTTGTTGGGTCCATTTCTCCCACTTCCCTCAAGATCTCTTTCTCAAAAGCCTCGGAAATTGAATTACCGATTCTGTAAAAATCTGTATTTACCGAATCGGTAAATACCGATTCGGTAATGCCCATTGATTCCTATGGGCATTGAAGCCCATAGGAATCAATGGGTATTACCGAATCGGTATTTACCGATTCGGTAAATACCGATTCCAGCAAGGGTGCAGGGGGTGTCACTTTGACACCCTCTAGCACCCCAAATACTGTCATGTGGGCCATGTGGCAGACAGACATGCCCTAACGGCATGTCTGTCTGTCACATGGCAAAGGTGTGCATGCACACATGTGCATGCACACCTGGATTCGGTATTTTACCACCCAATTGGATTGGGTGGTAAAATACCGAATCTGTAAGGCCATAGGGACTCTGAAGAGTCCCACCTACATCCCGAAGTTACCGAATCGGTAAAACTACAGATTCGGTATTTTACCGATTCGGTAAATTTACCGAATCGGTAAATTTAGCCCCCTACATACCAAAAACCCATTTACCGGTCGGTAACGGCCGAAATTGGCCGTTACCGGTCGGTAAATGGCCTCCTACATCTGGCCCCTAGACACTTTTTCAATTCTGCCGGTGTCTGGAATGTTTTAAGTTTAACCTCTAGGGTGTGTATTTCTTCCTTCATTTCTTGTGAAAGGCGTGTTGCGGTTTTAATTAAGTATGGGCGAATTTTGTGAATTCGCAATTTGCGAAATTGCGTATTTATGGATTCGCAATCCGCAAAATTCGCGAACTCTCGCGAATTTGTGGATTTTTTTGTGTGTTCGCAAGGGTTTCTGCCAGTTCGCAAGGGTTTTTTACCCGTTCGCAAACGTGAACTTACTTGTCGGGTCGCAACGGTCGCGACCATGTTGTTTCTACGTCTGGTTCATCACAGCACCCTCTGTTTCACCACTGCCACCCTCTGTTTCTCCACTGCCACCCTCTGGTTCACCCATGCAACCTCTGGTTCATCACTGCCACCCTCTGGTTCATCACTGTAGATTATGGGGGGAAAAGCACACCTGCCCTGCCTCAACTGACATGAATTAATTTGGGGCTGATTAATGTGTCACTGAATTTGAGCTGGCGCCTGCTTCCTTAGCTGTAAGTGCTTCCTGATTAATGATGAGCTTGAACTTTTGAACCTGCTAAGTGCTTTCAGTTTTGCAAAATTCGTTAGCACACCTGCCCTGCCTCAACTGACATGAATGAATTAGGGGCTGATTAATGTGTCACTGAATTTGAACTTCCAGTCGGGCACCTGATTCCTTATCTGTAATTGCTTTCTGTTGCAGTGTAATTTTTTTTAACAGGACCTTTGTGGCATACTTGTAGCTATTCTCTGAGCCTGCTGTGAGGGTCAGAGCAGGGTCATAGAATAGTTGCAACTGAACTCTGCAGGGGCCCCTCAGGAAGCACTGCAGGGAATGGTTACTAATGATGAGCTTGAACTTTTGCACCTGCTGAGTGCTTTCAGTTTTGCAAAAATCGTTTATCTGCAATTTCGCGCGATTCGCGGGGCGCGAATTCGCGTGAGAACGAATTCGGAAGCCGCAAATTCGTGCAAATATACGATTTGTTTTTTTGTGGCGTGTTAGTTCACGTGATTTTTTGCGTTTTCGCAAGCCGCTTGTAGCGCAACGTTACGAAGTTACCCTAGCGGTCGTACATGGGCGCGGCCATCTTGTTTGCGTGACGTATTTCCGTTTACGGGCGCTATGTGTAATCTCGCAAAGTGTGCAGCTCGCTAGTACAAGTTCGCGTGTGATCGCGGGGAAAATCTCGCGCGAACTCACCCACGCAGTCGTGAACGGGCGCGGCCATCTTGTTTTTCATTCATTGCTATGGTTCTGGGCATCCTTTCTGTATCCTCTATCAATCTCTGCCATCCTTTGCTTGTTTGAAGTTTTTTTTAATCTATTTTACTTATTATCTATCCCTCTATTTTTCTAGCTCTATATTTTTATGTTTTCTGCTACTTTTGGTTAAATTTAAACTACTTTTTTAAACTCTTTTCTTTTCTTCTTCCCTATTCTATTTCTTCTTTATTATTTACCTTCCTTTCTGCCCAGACCATGGTAAAGTGAGCCGGGAAGCAGCCCGAGAAGGGGAAGGGTCCCGCACCTCGTGCCTGGCTCCCGTGCGGGCGTTTGAGGGGGGAGCTAGTGATGCCACGGGAGATCTTTAGCGCGGAGGAGGTGGCCGCACTAGTGTTCTTTGTACAGCGCCGCCTCCCCAGGACCATTGCGGCAGGCGGCAAGATCGCAAGCGGCTACGGGCTCCGGGAGCGCCGGAAGCGGTGGGAGAAGGTGTGCCGGGCCATGTTTGAACACTCTCGGGTCCGGCGCACCTACAACCAGGCCACCCACCGTTGGACGGATCTCCTGGACCGGGAACGCGACTTGCTCGACCTGCTCGGCGTCGAGATCCCCGGGCTTGGTGAGTAGTAGTAGCTATTTCATCACTACTCTGTTTTCTCCTGCTCTGTGTGTTATTATATTGCAAATTTTTGTTTTTTATCAAGAGCAATAATGCTGCCGATTACATTGTAGGTTAATTATATTTCAAAATCTTCTGTGCATTTCAGGTGCACTGCTCTCCTTCTCAGTAGCGTTGCTACTATGCTTATTTGTTTTCGATTTTGTGTTCATTTCATTGGCCTGAGAAATTATGTATGAGTGTAGTTTACAGAACTGCGTAATGCTAGACACTAAGGGGCAGATTTGCAATTACTGGCGCATCCCTGCAAAGTAGCAGGGATGCGCTAGTAATTGTGCGCCACGCCACCACCACCCATGGTGCACCGTATTTACAATGCGGCGCACCATGGGCCCAAAGCGCCACCGAAGCGTTACGCATCTGTGCCGTAAAGGCGGCGCATTGCTGGAGTTGCGTCGCAACGATGGCGCAGCTCCAGCAATGCTCTGGGATGCCCTATATCCCCAATGGTGCGTCAAGCCGTACGTCTGCTTCAAGCAGGCGCAGGGTTTGAGTGACGCATCATTGTCCTAAAAGTGACTGATTGAAATCTTGTAGATTTCCCTCAGCCACATTTAGGATGCGTTCCTGCGCAGGAACGCCCTCCCTTGCGCCGGAACGCCCCCTGATGGCGCAGGGCTTTACAACCTTATGCATCTCCCATATGCGTCACGTTGTTAATATACGCCGCACCATGGCGCCTCTTTTGTTCTGCCGCTGCGTCACAAAAGTCACGCAACAATGGAGCAAAAGAGCCGCAAGGGGCTTGTAAATCTGCCCCTACAGACTCAAGTCCAGTCCTTCCTTTGTACACCTGGCAATAAGAAGAAATAGTGGTGGTGGATTGATAGTTTGAGTATTTTAATGACTGGTTAATGTAGTAGGAAACTTTTTAGTGTTGTCACTGATCTGCAATCACGATGGAGTTTGTCTGTCACTTCGCGTGCTGCTGACTGCTGCCTGCCAGTCCTAGGCGAACTTTTTTAGTACTTTGTTTAGTGAGTTACATAACTTTCCAAGTCGACGGTCCGCAAATCAAGCAATACTAATATAGTAGTAGACCACATGAGATAGGTCAATATATCCCGTGGAATAGTTGTCTATTTGCTATTTCGCCAAAATATTTTGTTATTGTTCTTTTGAAATGTTTGATTTGGTTGACAACAATCACCCATGTTTTCGGGTCTTTCTTTCTTTCATGTTGTACATCAGCTCCCCCCAGGGGCAAGAGGACAGAGGAGGAGGTGGTATCGGCTGCTGCTGCTGTAGAAGGCCAGGATTGGTCAGGCGAGGGCTCCTTTGCTGGCCCGGTAAGTTTTCATTTTAATATAGAGTACCTATTTTTCCTAGCGTTCCTCATTCGATTTTTTCTAAATCGTCTTTGATCTTCTTGTAGACTGTATCTAAATTCTTATCCTGCCTCTACTATGACTCCCTGTGGTATTACTAGATTATTCCTATTAGTCTGTCTGTGTAGCTAACTAAGATTGCACAGTTGGCAAAAGGTGTCAAACGAAACTCCCATTCTAGTCATCAATAGCTCTATGAACTGAGTGCAGTCCTCTGGGATTGTCCATAATGTCTTTTCAAGTCTTCAAAATGTTTATGCTTTGACAATTCCCAACAATAAAATGCGATTGACCACCAAGAAAGAATAAGATACTACTTTACTTTTGGTTTGGATAGGAGGACAATCCATACTACTACTGTTGCAGGGACAAATCTGCACAAACAGAACTATGGACACTAAATAGTGCATTGTTTATCAATTATAATAGGCGCAGGTAGACTTTCCACATACCTCAGTGAAAACAGACTTTGAAGAACCCCCAATCTCCTTACTGACTAGATAGTGTGGCAGAGTCATTTAGCTCCCAAATTCATCGATGATTGATCCCCAATGATGATTATCCAACGCAGGACAAGAGTACGGAGTCAGAGTCCAGAAGTGTCAGAGGCACGGACTCATGCGTGCAAATTGCAAAACCTTTTGCTCAGTCACTCTTGACCAAAAACCACAGAGTCTATTTAAGTTTTAAAGCTTTATTAAAAGTAAAAACATTTATTAAAAATCAAGTTTGTCATAAAACATAAACGGTTGATTAAAAATGGAAAAGTGCTTAGTGATTTATTTCACACATTTATTGTGGGCGAGCCGAGCCCTCACCTGGTTTGAACTTTAATTTTTCTTTTTGGTGCTGAATCGTTGGTCACTCCGTCCTAGTGATGATGATCTGATCTTGCTCTTGTTCTTAGAAGTGAAGCTTCTGTCTGTTATGAGAAAAATGGTGCGTGTTAAAAAGCAAGCATTCATCAGTTGTGCCAAAAAGTGCAGCAAGACAACACCCTTCCCTGGAAAAAGGGACATTTTTACTTTGGAATAGACAGTCACAAATTATTAGATTGGTTTCTGTATTCACATTTCTTCATTCCTAGACAAAATACTAGTGAGTGGTGTATGTTTATGACATCTAACATTCTTAAATGTACTTTGTAGGTGGAACATCTGGTGCCGGGGCCAGCGCGGAGGTGGAGGAGGACACTTCTGGGGAGGAGGTGGTGCAAGTGCCGGAGGAAACTGCTGTGAGGGTTGCCACGGTAGTGGCGGGCAGTGGTAAGCTCTCATATTCCTTACTTATTGAGATTGCAGACTGCAGAGTGTGCTCTCTGCACAGGTGTAGTATATATGTTGTACAGTTAAGTTACTATACTGTTAAGAAGACTTTCAAATTTAGAACAAAGTTTTTATCAACCAGGTAGTAGCCTCCTCTAAATGTACTTCAACTCAGCGGTGAATTTTTTTTTGAGAATCCAAATCAGATCTGAGATGAACTTGATGGATGGGATTAACGAAAAGTGAAAGAAGGGTGTAAGTAAGTGTGGAAGGACGAGCAAGTTAAAAGTAATGATGACTGACAAAGAAGAATGATACGTGTTTGATTGGTGCCCGAGGTGGCTGGGAAGGAATATGATGCATGGCTGGGTGAAGGATGAAGCAAGGATGGGTGGAAGGAG